>NC_090930.1:1258469311-1259176369 GCF_040938575.1 Ambystoma mexicanum
GTTGCTGTTGTCTATCTCTGTTGATGTCTTTGGACCATGACACTTCTTTTTTCTCCCTGTTTTCTCCATTCTTTCCTGTTTACTTCATAACTCACACCAACTCCAAGTTCAGCACCTGTCTGCTCCGCTTCATTGCTCTCAACACATTCACTATCCTTTCCTGTCTACTCCACTTACTCTCTCTATCTTGTTATATTATATTGTCCTGCCTGCATATCGTTCATCTACCTGTCACCACCAACTGCCTTGGAGCACACATCACAGCTACCTCTACACAACATTGGATCCCTGGTTACCATATGTGGGGCCACAGAAAATCTCTCTCCAATCACTGTTTTGCACAGACCTTGCCATGTCAGGATTGGCTCGGAGAATTAAAAGGCTGGTTAACAGCTGAGGTGTGTTGAGCTACAAATGGTAATGTAGCTCAGCATGATGAAACATTACAAAGGGTATCTGCCATCTTGTCTCTCACAGGAACTCCCCTGCTGCGCACAGAACCATGATGTGTGTGAATTTCTGCTGGCAGGCCTTCAAACACACCTTCCCCTGCATGTGAGAGATGCATGAGATTAGCCTTATATTAAAAATGTAATGAGTCAGCTTAATACAATCAAGCCTGGAGGTCTAATTGGTGTAATTGGCGTAAAGTGGGCCTCCAGCAGCTCGCTTCCATGATTTTGGAAAGATGCAGGAACTCTCCTGTGGTTAATCTGTCCTCGCGTTCGCTTATATTCAGGGAGGTAGCTGATTATATAATCCCTCTCAAACTTGTGCAGGTGCATCAGCGCTGCTCTGAGCCAGGATTTACTGACCAACTGAAATCTTCTCGCCTTCAGGTTAAACAGGCAGAGCGCAAATGGCGTTGTTGCTACTCCCCAGTAGAGAAAGCTATATTTTGACAGCTTACAAATCAATACCTTTAAGACATTCGGGTGACTAAACACATTTATTTTACTCAGAAAGTTGATCGTGCCTTTAATCATTTACACAGGCAGTTCTGCAACTCAAATCCACTGCTCCTTCTGGTCCTAATACACTGGCCCCATTGAAAGCCACCTTTCCTGTCATTATCCCTTGGATTACGGGGGATTTTCAGGCGGATGCTATCCCATAGGAATTGAAACAGGCTTTCATTATTCCTCTTTTGAAGAAACTGGCATTGGATACTTCGGTGATGGCTTGCTAATGTCCTATTTCACTTCTTCATTTCTTTATGAAGCTTCTTGAATCCCTGTTACCCCTTATATTGTCTGCATTTCTGGAAACATCGCTATCTCTGACTCCTTTCAGTCGAGGTTCTGTCTGGGGCATTGCACCGAGAGTGTCTTGGTATCGTTGCTTGATGACCTAACCATGCTGGTTGACTGGGGCTGAGTGGGGGGCCTGATTTTCAAGATCTATCAGCGGCCTTTGACACTATTGACCATTCCATCCTGTTGTCGAAGCTTGCAGCGCCAGGCCTCTCTGCTCTTATCTCCTTTCTTATCATCTATGCGTACACTTTATTGTGGTGTTCTACAGGGCTCCGCCTCGTCTCCCATGTTCTTAATATCAACGCCCAGGAGCTGGTCCACCTCATCCGCTTACATGACTTCCGATGCTACTCTTATGCCGACTACACTCAAACCATGATCCGATTAGATCTGGACCAGGCTAAGGCTTTGTCAAGGCTGCAGGGGTGGCTGTTGATGGTAGGGGAGTGGATGAGTGCAAACTGCCTTAAACTGAACAGGGACAAGACAGAAGTCCTGATGGTGGGTTCTCTGGTAGGTTCTGGGTTGTGGACATCTTCGTTTAGCCCTCCATGCTTGCTGACATCCCTATGCTATTCTGGTGACGGTTGTTAAAAATCTAGGAGTACTTCTCTCTTCTTCTTTATGTATAGCACCACAAGTGAGTGTGGTATGTAAAACTGGGCATTTCTTTTTGAGAGTGCTCGGAAACGTTCTTCGTTTTCTCCCCTATCATCTGCGTCCTCTTGTAGTAGCTTCACTTATCACGAATCGCATTGACTACTGTAATGCCCTTTACCTGGTGCAAGCTGCCGGTTCTATTTATTGTCTCCAGCTGCTGCAAAATTTGGCAGCTCAGGTGCCCACTAATTCTCCCTATGGAATATTAGTCCCTTGCTCTGGGCTCTTCATTGGCTCACTGTGGGCCAAAGAATTACATTTAAGTCCATGTGCCTAGTTCACCTGGCCTTTTATGGCCAGGGTGATATGATATGATAAGTCATTTGGAAAGCGCCTGTACACAGGTATTTCTAGGTGCGAAAAGTGCTGAATATCTCAGGGATAAATTCCATACTTATATCCCAGGTCGTCTGCTCTGCTAGAGCAAAGCCAACTTGGCGGTGGTTCCTAAAATCCGGCTCTTGCTAGTGGGAGCACGGGCCTTTATCTTTGCTGCTGCTAAGCAGTGGAATAGTCTACCTGCTGAGTTGAGAGTGATGGAGAGCCACCTTCAATTCAGACAGACTCAGAAAACTGTTTTGTTCTAATACATTGCTGCAGACCTCCTACCTTGGATATCCTCAGGTCAAGATACCTTCAGGTGAATGTGTGTGCTAGAAAAATTGAAAAAGCCCATGTAGCCAAAATGGGTAAAAAGAAAGAAAAATACCCAAATTAGTGTCAGCAGAGTGACATTAAGCAGTGTTGAGAGAAAGAGGACAATTTCTACTTCCCAAAATGAACAGGCAGAAAAAATGTGCATATCTAGAAATGCAGGCATAAAATGCAATCACCGGACATCGATCCCTGTAGGATGCAAGAGCTATAGAGGTGGGGAGCCCCAAAGCATAGTGGTTATAGGGTCCTGTGTCCTGTTGGTGAGGTGAGAAGAAGGGCTAAGCAGGGTACCAAGACCACGGGGGCTGTTCAAACTAAACATGCAGAGGGAGAAGGTAAGTACCTAGGATGCCTGACTCAGGGTATGGAATTCCACAGTATGGTGGCCTTCAGGAAAGTGACCTTGATCTATAAAACCATCACCAAATTATGAGTGGCTTAACATGGAAGTTCTATGCTGTCACAATACCTCCACTGGTTCCAACAAAAAATAGTTATTTCCCTGATAGAGATATCTCCAGGTTCTCCTGGCAAAGCACAGTCTATTAAGACAGTCCTGGGTAGCTATACTGCATAATATGATGATCTTTGCACCTGATCTTTGGTGTTACTTCTTATGGGGATGTCCTGTATATCTGATGGGGAATCCCTTCCCAGGAGAGGTTCAGAATTATGAGCCAAGCAGAATCTACTGTATTTCAGGGTTTGATTCATGAAACAGAACGCCTTCTCCTCATCTAGGCATCATGAATCAAGTTGTTCCCTTCAATGAGCCCTGCACCCCTATGCTTTGGTTAATTTCCTGGTTGCCCCATTAATTAATTCATTAATTTGTATAAGACGCTCGGTACCGGAGGCCAGTCTCTGAGCTTCGGACTGTTTCAAACCTGTGTTGCTCTGCATTGTCTTGTTTCCAAGGCAAACGCGTTGCCCCTGAGGGATTCTCCTGGGTCCCTAAGTATTTGGAGTCCCCTTTTCTCAGTCCCTGAGGCCTCCAATGCTCTAACTTCACCATGCTACACCTCTCAGTTCTGTTGTGCTGGGAAGCCTGCAGATCCCACCATTCGCATAAGCAAGTTCATACGTTGTGTAGCTTGCTATGCTCATGCTCGATCGATTTTGGTGTGGAGTGATTTTTTCATTTTCATTTCAATGAAAACAAGCTTGATTTACAAAGACTGCTCAGGGATCACTTGGAGCAGTCTCTCTAAGCCGCTGTCACACCCCTGCATGCACTCAAGTACGCGCAGGGACTCACAGGTGGGGCGGAGCCAGAAGCGAGAAGTCATGGATAGCTCAGTGTGTGTGTGTGTGTGTGGCTGAGCGTGTGTGTGTGTGTGAGCATGTGTGTGTGTGTGTGTATGTGTGTGTGTGTGTTTCATTGTCTGATTCTAGTCTGTGTGAGGGAGGAGGGACATGTTGGTGGTGGGGAAGGGAAATGGAGCGGAGCGGCTCCATGCGACTGCGTTTTTGTGTGGAATTGCCATCTGGCAAGGGTGTCAAAGCCCTGGATTTTTTTATTAAGTAATAAAATGATGCAGGTAATTCCATCTCTGAAAGGGAATTCTGCTCATAAGATTCCTTGTCATAAACTCCATGCCAAAGGCATTGTGTGTTCTTGTACTCTGCTGGATCAGTATCCTGATTCACAGGGCCTGCTCTACCAGGGGCACAGAGGAGGTTCAAAAGTCACAGGTGCCCTCTTGACAGCTGAAATGATGTCCAGGTCTCTGCTGCACAGGGGCTGCATTTAAAATATGCACCTCTGTTCCAGAAACTGCATAACAATGGAGATTCTATACTGTTGGCAGACTGCATTGTTAATATAAGCCATAGCCAAGTTAGGTTATGGTGGCCAGCATCTCACTGAGTTATCCCAGTTAAATTAAATGGTATTCACACATTTGTCAGCCCTATGAACCAAGTTCAGCTGGGCAAGGAATGTGTGTATTCCTTCCTTAAACCTCTGCCCACTGGCAGGACTAGGGTCTTTGGGGAGTGTGTGTGTTGTTCCTTTCTAAGGACAGTTAACACTCTTTCCCCAAGGACAGCCACTCCACAGGAAGCTGGCCTGGGAACAGGAATCAAAGTGCACACCCATTCACAAAGAGCCAAGCCAGGCCTCACACCACGGGGTTGCATTTCTAAATGCCTTTTTTTTTAGTGAGAAGGGAAGTGGCCGAATTACAGTAGGCACGGGAACTTTGTTCAAAGGAAGGAGGCTTTGATCATTTTAAATACCACTGCCCCACTTTCTCTTTCCTGTCCCTTTCATCTCCTATTGCACAAAGCACTTTGATATCAGAAGTCCACTCATTTCAAGAGCAGGGATTGGACCCCTAAATGTTATGTTTTTTTGGCATTTATATGGCGCTCTATATATCATTGGTATGACCTCAAAGCGTTGGTAGGTTGAACGCCCTCGGGGACCGTAGTCTTGGTCAGTTGAGAGAGTAGGGTGTCATAGGGTGCTTGGGTGCACCGGTTATGTTTGCAGCTGTTGTAATTGCCTGATGGTAGCTGCATCCTAGCATTAGATGTTGTGGTATTGATGTTGGTTCAATGTGTGCAGTTTGGCGGATGGACACCACAACTGGGTTCTGGCTGCGTATACCTGTATGATGCTTATGTATGCAGGTAGGCCGGTTTTTTGTGGGGTATAGCTGTGTTTTATTAGAATGATGATGTGTTCATGGGGTAATATTCGTATACTCGAGGGTATAGCTGCATTCTATTTGTGTGATGGTTTAGAGAGTAAGCATAGTGATATGGGATGAGAGAGTTTGCATGGATTTATGAACTAAGGAGATCAATATTCTGCATTTCAGGCATGCGGTTGCTTAATATTAATGGACATCTGCACCGCGCACCATCACCACTGGAGCGGTCTCTGGCGCTCTGGCGGATCTGAAAAAGAAAAGGAATGGGGTGGGGGTGAGTTAGTGGGACCGAGCAGGAAAAGTGCAAGAGAGCAGTGATGTGCCGCTGGCTGCCTCAGCTCGGTAGCTGTCGTGTTCCTTTGTATGAGGCTTTGCATGATTTGTTCTGCGCTGCGGTGTAGTGAAGTTTGTGCGGTTTGCTGTGCCTTAGGGTTGTGGTTACGTATTGGTTAGAGTTTGAGAGCGGTATGCAGAGGGGTGAGGTTGGTTAATGAATTTGCTATCTAGATTGGATACATGCTCATTTCCACATTCTTTCTAGATCTGGTGTCTGAATATCTGCCCATCCCTATCTAGATCCAGCACTTGCTAACAGTCGCAATCCTGTCTTGGAGTAACGCAAGCCAGTGTTTATAGTCCTGTGTAGAATTGACGCAAGCTAATATTCACCATTCTATCTAAATGTGGCAGTGGCTAATATGTGCCATTCTATCTACATTTGGCACTGGCTAACATTCACTATCCTGTCCAGAAGTGATGCAAGTCAACACTCACTATCCTGTCTAGATGTGATGCAGGCTAATATTAACAATTCTGTCTAAAGTGGCTGTGGCTGATATTCACAGTTCTATCTACAAGTTGTCGGGGGGAAATTCTGCCGGGGTCGGCCGGACCGTCCGCAGACCTCCGGGCAGGGAGGCCCCAACTCCTCCCGTATATCCCAAAAGAGATAGAGTATGAGACACACGCAAGAAGCAAGGTGACTCTGCTGTTTATTAGACAAAACGGCAGGGATGGGTCAAGGAGCGTACGCGTCCGTCCTGACACACACACAATCGTGGGGCTCGCAGGCCCTTTTTACCTTAGTATGACGCGCTACTTGCGTCACTTGGAAAGTTTTAGCAAAAAACCTATCTCCACTCTGGATTGGTTACTCGAGTGGTAGGGTTAGTATAGCGCACCTATAGAGAACGGTGTTAGTGGCTGAGGGTTAGTCAGGTGGTATACCTGGGCTGTCCCTTCAATTTGATACATGAAAATTGTTACATGAATACCTCTGAGGATTGGTCAATGTGAATGACGTCAGTGATAGGAACCCCATGTTCTAATTGGTCCACTCGCGAGCCTCCCAGTCTGGGACTATCGCTGTTCCCAGCTCGCGGTGCACCTGTCATTTGCAACAATGTTTTAATATGGGTAGGTGTAAACAATGTGAGGATTTATTCATATGTTGGGAGGTCGAATACTCCCGCTGCTGCAGATGTCCAATGAGTCTTTTAATTGTATCTGCATGTGTCTTGAAACGTGGGATTCAGGCGTCTCCTTCCTCCTGGGCTTGGCATCTTGTCAGGTTTGACTTTGTCACGTGAGGTGGGACCGTGTTTGAGGCAAAATTCAACACAATTAATATTGTTTTTCCTACTGTGTGCCTGGTTTATCTTGCAGGTGCGACCTTGGCGTTGGCTTGCAGCGTGCGAGATTGCAACATCGTGCCCTTGGCGGTGTGCTTTCGCCGGGCTCATTTTGCAGGGTCAGCAACCCAGTTCTTGCTCATTCAATGTTCATGGAAGCTTTTGCCTGCGGCCTACTTGGGCCTGGTGCATAGCTGGAACCGTTTGGTGCAGGGCGCTTTGGGTTACGGTATCATATTGCTTTATCCTCATTATCGTGTCCCCGTTATATTCTTCATTATGGTACATGGCTCTTAGAAGAAGCGTGAGCAAGCCTTTTTTTATATAAGTTCATGATGCGTCTTGCGTTACTGCATTTTGAGAGCCTATGTGGAAAATAATAAAGATGTACGTCCGTGAGTATGTCTGTCGCCTACGTCATAGCACTGAGTATATTCTTCGTGTAGATTGGTGCGGGAGTATCCGGTGTGTATATTTGCACAGGTGTGCTGACGGTTGGCTAGGTCGTCATGGCATCTCTGACGACGTGTAGGTTTAGTCGAGTTGGTCCGTGCCGCAGGTGTCGGCATGGACAGGGCGGGCTGTTGGGCAGGTAGATGGGCACATCCGTATGTTCCTGTACCAGGGTATTTGGTCGTCCGGTAGATAGGCAAACTCTTCTTGTGGCGGGTGTCTGGGCCGTGATCCTCTAGGCCAAGCGCGAGAGGGGAAGGGCGGGAGCCTGTTCTTCCATTCTCCCACTTCAGTCCCCCCTCTGGTCGACTTGTCGACCACAAACATATCCTTTTCTTTATCTCCTCTTACTCTCCATATTTTAGTTATTCCTCCCAAATGTCCATAGTGGTTAACATGGTCTTCAAATGACCAATACATATATTCGCATGTTCCTCCAGGAGTGCAGTATACCCATTTCCCTATGTAGCTCCTCGGGTTTCTTGGGTTTTCGAGCTTCACAGATGGTGGGTCCAGGTGGTTGGTGATGATCTGGTTGCGCAACTTCTCTCTCTCCTTTATTATTGTGCCTGTGTGTTGGCCGTCATCTGTTGGCATCAAGAGGTCTATACCAACCATTTCGATCATATCGTCTGTGGTGCGTTCCTTCCGGGACTTCCAAAATCTTATTATCAACTATAATCTTCAGTCCATCTGACAGCCAAGATGGCATCCATGACCATAATATTGAAAGCCAGCTCTCATCCTTTTTCACACCTTTACTTTCATCCATCATTTTTGAGTGCATCTGGGCCAATTGTGACACAGCTTCCGTGAGGGTACCATTGTCAGCATCGTTAGCAGGAATGAATGTGCAGCATGATTGTCCTATCTTTGCGATAACTCCTCCTTCCATTGCTGTGAGGAGGTCCAGTACATATCTGTTCTGTAGTGCAACCATTCTTACTGCTCGCAATTCCTCTTTTATTGCGTTGAATCCATTTACTGTAGAGTTAATTGTCATCATTAGTTCCCACCTAGTTATCTGGAGCCATTTCGCGTTTGCGTAGGCCTGCAGTCCAGGATGTATTATTGAGGAGAAGAACATGGCTGCTCTGCTGAATAGTCTGTGTTCCGGCGGAATTGAGGTGAGTGCTGTTTCCGACCTTCCCCACAGGTAATTTCCTGTCAGGGGTTCTCCTTGTCTTTTCCTTCTGTTGAGGACAGTGTTGTTGCCGTTGCGTCTGTTCTCTGGCCCTTTCCGAGGCTGTGCAGATCTCTTCTTCCTTTTGTTTCCTTCATCCATCTTGGGGAAATTCGCCATATTCACATGCTTCTGGGGTACCACTAGTGATGGTACATTAACGTGTACTATAGTGCATACACCATTCCACAAAGGGGGCAGTGTGTGATACGCCTTGTCTCCACAGGCCCAGTAATGGTCCATTACTACTGCTGTTCCTGCTCCCCCCTCAGGTAACTCCATCACGCTTTCACAGTTGGTGTTGTATCCTACATCCACCTCTCCTTTATGTTGGTAGCATACCTTAGGCGCAGTTAGTGGCAATATTGTTATTGGGTCTTCATCCTTCTCCATCCACGTAAGCATGGGTACGTACTTGATCCAAGTCATCCAACATCTATGGTTATGTCCATCAATAGTTGAAATATTTTCTCTTGTTACCATGTTGCTGCCAACCACTCCTATGTCCCATTTGTTGTCCATGTACACCTTCCCTGTTATTATCATCAGTGGTCTTTCCCAACATCCGTTTTTACCAGGGACTTCAGCGGCGTACCAATCACATGGTAGGTACTGCAGTGTTACCTTCTTTATTTCTCCTTTTTCAGGACCACTTGTTATGTATCTGAATCCTTCAGCATGTAGACTGCTCTTGTGGTAACTCAAATAAGTCTTAAGGAAGTTGTTTTCATATGGATATGTATCTCGTGTTTTCCACACCAGATGCACCACTGTCCCTCGAAATCTTCCTTTCGTCTGGAACAGTGCCAGGTATATTATACATCGTGCTATTTTTCCATCTATCTCCGTAGCAACAAATGTTCGAGAAACGCTCATGGCGTATGGGATCAATGAGCAAACGTAGCAGCTGTCTTCTGTTGTCTGCTTGCCTATTTTGGTCATGTGTTGGTACCACATGTTGTTAGAGACGTGTGCTGAATCTTGTACATAGTTGTCAATGCCTTTATTATCTGAGTATGTGCTGCTTTTAACTCTATTTTCCTGGTGTGGGGTTTTACTAGTACCACCTGACGTAACACCTGTTGCAGCTGGGGGTGGGGGTATATTAGGTTTGGGTACAGCAATAATATCAATAGCATAGCTGTACTGCCATACAGAGGCAGCCAAGAACCCGGTGATCATTAAAATCCCTACCAATTTTATTACAAATGCTCTTACCGTGCTGCAGTCCGGCAGCTTATTCTTGCGACGTTACAGTTGCCCACCTGAAAATTCTTAATATGCTTGTTATTAAGGTTAGTTATTGTTATTAAGCTCTCCCTATCAAGTAGTCATTCAGTGCCCAGGCGAAGAGCTGTTCCCACGCCAATCTAAGCGATCTATCTCTTAGGGCAGGCAAGTATGGTTGGAGGTGGGGCATTGAATGTTCTATGGCCAAGAGGAATGCTGTGTAGTAGACACGTACCCTCCTTCCTTTCAGGTACGTTGGCCGTTTTATTTCATATACAAATTGGTGTGACAATTCTTCCAGGTAATTATCGTCTGAGGGTACCATCTACTCCTGGGCAGTGAATTAGTTAGTTATCTACTTTCTTAACAGTACAATAATACGCTTTACCTGCATGTGCGAGAGAAAAGAAAGAGAACATTCAGGTGTTTACATGTGTATATGTGCAAAAACAATGTCCTTCAGTTCAGTTATTACTACAGTGGGTAGGGGGTCAATGGGCAGAGGGTTTGGGGCTCAGCTGGCGGGAGTCTCTTTACCCTTTGATTGTGTAACCTTGGGGTGGGCGGTATGGGGATCACCCCTTTCTTTTCTAATAGTTGTCTCTGGGGAATCTGGGGGGTGGCAGGGTATGGGGACACTTAGGCTGTTAGTTGTGGGAGAAGTCTCTTCCTCCGTTGGTGACGCTGTTGTTGTTCTTCCTGTGGCCCTGTCGGTGGCGCTGGGGCGGGTCTGGAGTTTGTAGATCTTTACGTCGTGTAGGTGGTTCCAAGCACGTTTGTCCTGTAACTTTACTGCTCTCGTTGATACCTCCTCTACCAGATGAGGGCCAGTGAATCGTGGACTGTTCCACCTTCTGTTGAAATTGCGAAGTAGCACGTGGTCACCTTTAGCAACTTTGCACAGTCTTTCCTTTTCCAATTCTTTATCCACGTCTTCTTGTTGGTCGCTGTTAGACCCGCCCCGCGTGCGCTCAAGCTGTTGAGACACAAACACTACACTAGTAATCAAAGAAGACACATATTGGTACATTTCATCACCAAGAACACTCGCAGTACTCTCGTGGTCAGTAAATGCTCTTGATGTTGGCGTTAGGGGAAGGCGCATTTGACGTCCGGTAACCACCTCGTGAGGGGTGAGGTGGTGGTCGGACCCTGGTCTATTCCTTAGCTCAAATAGGGCGAATGGAAGGCAATATAACCAACTCTTCTTTGTTGTTTGCTGTATTTTTGCAATTGCCTCCTTTAATAGGCCGTTCAGGCGTTCACATAAACCGTTGGCCTGTGGGTGGTATGCACATGCAAATTTATGCTTGATGTTCAGCAAGGATGTAATGTGCTGGAGCATTTATTTTGCGAAATGTGGGCCATTGTCTGACCTTAATACCTCACACACTCCCCACCTAGGGAAGACCTCCCTCACTAGGAATTTAGCTGCTCTAAATGCATCTGGGTGTGAACAGGGCCCTGCTTCAATCCACCTCGAGAATGGGCATACTACTACAATCATATACCTATTTCCTTGACATACGTTGATCATATCAACATAGTCAATATGGAGATGTCGGAATGGTCCCTCTGGCCGGGGTATAGTACCTCTTATCACCTTCAGAGTGTGGCCGGCCGTAAACTGTTGACATGTGAGACAATTGCTGATAAAATTTGACAGATGAGAATTTAACTCGGGGCAGAACCAGTCTTCCCTAATTCGTGCTGCAATTACTTCCTTGCCTGTGTGGGCTGGGTAATGTAGTTGGCTCAGGGCGGTGTTCAAAAGTGCCAATGGTATTACAACCTTTCCAGTGTCACCCTGGCGCCATAGTGCGTCGGTTGGTGACATTGTGCATCCTCTTTTTACCCATATTTCTTTTTCGGCCATTGGTGCAGCCGCTTGTAGCTCCATAATCTGTGTGGCTGGGAGATGGGTGTACACTTCTCTTATCAACATCTCCTTAGCCATTCCCCTCCCTCTCCCTCTCTATGACTCTGGGGGGTTCCATATCTCACCAAAGTATGCAGCATACTTCGCATGTGCGTCTGCTGCTGCATTCCCTTTTGAGATGCGATCTTCACCATTGGTGTGTGCGGTGCATTTCACTAAAGCTAATTCTTGAGGGTCATTTATTGCTTCAATTAGTTCAGCCAATAGGAGGGCATGTTGCACTGGAGTGCCATCAGCTCTCCTAAACCCTCTTCTTCTCCATTTCGACAGCCCTGAGTGGACAGTGGATGTAACATACGCGCTGTCAGAGTATATGGTCACTCGTTTGTCAAAGCTTTCCTTCAACGCCAAGATCAGTGCAACTAATTCCGCTGCTTGAGCGGAGTAATGCTGGGGTAATTGTACACATTTCATGGCCACACACACCGGTACCTCCATCATTTTCACCACTGATTCCCCAGTCCTCCTTACACCATCCCTTTGGTCGATAGTTGATGACCCATCAATGAACAAGAGCTCACCTCCCTCTAGCGCGTTTTCTTCAAACTTTCTAGTACATGAGTACATGTCAGTTATTTGCGTACAGTCGTGGGCATAATCTCCCTCCTCAATTACTTCTGCTAGGAACCTTGCAGGGTTGACCGTGCTACATCTAACAATTGATAGTTCAGCTCTGGATAAGATGATCTCATAACCTGATGCCCTTTGCGTGGTTAGGGTGGACTTAGGTTTATTCAATATGGCAAATAGTGCATGTTCCACAAACAGTGTAGTTGGGCACCCCATGGTTATTGCTGATGCTTTACCGCAAAAGCAGCTGCGGCGAGACCTTGTTCGCAAGGGAAATGACCTAGCATCACAGGATCTAAGTGGCCGCTGTAAAATGCTACTGGTTTGTAGCCCATGCTTGTTTTTTGGGCCAACACTGCTTTCATTACTGCTGAGTCGCGATGTGAAAATATAAAAAATTGTTGCTCATAGTCTGGGGATGCCAGTACCGGAGCAGTTGATATCGCATCTATAAAACTCATCAAAAGCCTCTTTCATTTCCATTGTACACCCCAGCTTTTTCTCCCCTTTATTAGCTTCCTTTAACGCCTCAAGCAGGGGCCCTATGTATGAACTGTAGTCAAATACCCATGCTCTACTGTAGTTGCATAGACCCAGGAACTGCTGCAGTTCACTCACTGTTTGTGGCACTGGTGTGTTTGAAATGAATGGCCTGTGCTCTTTGTGGTGCAATCTTTCTTCCATGTTGGGATATGAGCTGACCAATGTAAAGTACCTGTTCTTGACAGTACTGTAACTTTTCCATGTCTACCTTGTAACCTTTCTCAGCCAATATTGTCAACATCTTTAATGAGTCCTCTCTGCATGTCCTTTCATTTGTACTGCAAATTATTATGTCATCGACATACTGCAACACTGTGCTTTCCACTTCAATGTTACCCAAATCCATCTGTATTACTCTGTTGAAAATTGAGGGTGATTCACAATACCCTTGTGGCAATCTGGTGTGTTTCCACTTTGTTTCTGTAAGTGAAGCTAGTCAGATCTTGTGAGTCTGGGTGCAATGGTATTGAGAAGAATGCATTTTTAAGGTCGATCTCTGTAAATCGTGATGCTTCTGCTGGAATGCCACACAATATTGTGGCCGGGTTTGCCGCTATGGGGTATTCTGCTTCTGCTATGTTGTTCATGGGCCTGAGATCCTGTATGAAGCGCCAAGAACCCCCTTTAGCCTTGCGCACTGGGTATACAGCCGTGCTACATGGTGATTCTGAGGGGACCAATATGCCATTATTTATAAGGGCTGTTATGGTTTCATATATGCCCTCATCTGCCTCTTTTGATAGTGGGTACTGTATTGCACCTTTTTTCAATTTTATCCTTACTCCCCCTATACTTTTTATGCACCCCACGTCATAGGGGCTAGTAGTCCACAGTGATGTGGGTACCTTTGTCATATCCTCCTTAAAAAAGGGGACTGGGGTGCATGCAGGTGCCTCAAGTGCCATTGCAATTTTCTGTGCTACCTGTTTGTACGCCACTCTTAGCCATATTTCCACACTCATCATAAACACCATTTCACCTTCCTCCTTTTCTTCTGAGAACAGCTACTCATCTGACACCTGGGTGAGTCTACATCCTTCTGCTAGTGCTATCACTGCCCTCCATGCCCTTCCTTCTCTGTCTTGGGCATGTACAGCAATGTAATCAGCTGTTGCTATAATGCTCTCAATGTCCACTGGAACCACCTTTCCTTCTGGTTCATTGACTGGTGTTTCTGGTCTGAACAGATAGGCTGCTGGCCTCCTCCACATTTTTCCCTCTATCCATGCAAATGCCATGTCTGTCCCGTACTGGAAGAGCTCGCCATCTACTGGCTCCGCCCTAATCGCTGTTTGTCCGCAGTATGCTTGCATAATCTGTCGTGCTGTGAGCATGTTAATCCCCGGAGTGGAGCAAATTATGCCGTCCTCAGTAAATGAGATCGTCTTATTCAACCTGTTCATTATGTCTCTCCCCAGTATATTTACTGGTGAGGCACTATAATATAGAAGTGGGACTGACAGGTCATAATCTCCTATAGATAAGGGAATGTCATCAGTAAAAGGAACCAACCCTTTGGCCCCAGAGAATCCTTGGGTGTTCATGGCTTCGCCTGACATCTTAAATTTACCCTCCCTTATGCAAGACCGGGTCGCCCTGGTGTCAACAAGGAATGATAACTTTTTGTCACCTATCGTCACCTCTATGCATGGTTCCTCCGCACTATTAGGTGTTACTGACAGGATGGGACACACCAAGGCCGTCTGTGGGCTGTCCTATTGAGGGTACAACGATTGACCATTTCCTGTGTAAGTGTTGTGTCCCAGGACCGTCACCCTACCCAGTTGTGTTTGTTGTACTTGGGGTTGTTGTGTTATCGCTACTTGTTGTTGTGGCAGTGAATGTGTCTGTTGTTGTGTTATTAGTTGTTGCTGTTCATTTCCCTGTTGCAACGTCTGCTGTTGCTGTATGCCCTGCTGTTCCTGTGTGGGCTTTGGTTGTCCCTGTTCACTCCATGATGGTGTTCCTGGTCTTACTCTACACGTGCGTGACATGTGCCCTAATAATCCACAACTCCAACACACCGGTGGTTCCCTACTCTGCCATGGAAAGCTCCCTGTGTTGTCCTGGTATACTGGTTGCCCTGTGGGGTAGGAATTTCTAAGTCCTCCCACCTGATGTTGGGTATTATATCCGTATCCTCTCCCTCTCATAATTCCTCCTCTCCCCCTGTTGTAATTATAATACCCAGCTCCTGGCATTGGGTATCCTCCTCCCATGTTGGTCGTGTATGGTTGGAGTTGCGGCACCTGTTGTGTTATAGTCTGTGAAGGTGGTATTTGGGAGGGATCTTGTGCAGCCACTACTTGTGTGGGGCTTTGGGTCATTGTTGTAGGCGTAGTTATTAGTGCCCCTTCCTTTGTGTATTTAGTAAGATTTTTCTGTACTAGTTTAGCCTCTTCCGTTTTCCTGTCCTCTTCCTTTTGTTTCATTTTTCCTTGCCATGTCCTGCAATGATGCACTATAGTCAGTTGTATTTCTGGCCATGCTTTTGCTTCCATTCCCACTACTTTCTTCAGTTGTTTCTGAACTCCTTCCGAGAGCCCTTGTACTAGTATATGATAAAATATTGCGGGTATTTTGTCCCATTGTTCTCTAGTTTCCATGCGCCACTTCTCTTGGATTTCCTGGATATAATCAACAGGATCTTCGTTCTCACGCATCTTGCGGGAGGTAATTGCTCCTATGTCTGATGTGTCTGGGTATTGTACCCTCAGTGCCTGCCATAGTGCATGTCTGCAGTTTGCGAATGGTGCCCCATCATGCGATGTGTTTGTTATTGTTACCCCAGGGAATTCCGCTCTCTTCCAAATGTCATCCGCTGCATCCCCTAATATCGATATTAGAAGGCCCTTCACATCTCCTACTGCCAGTTTCTGTCCTGCGGTGTGTTTTTCCATTTCATATATCCACTTACCCACACCTCCACTTAATGATGGGAGACTGCATTTTATATTTTCTTTGTCTGTATGCTTCCAACGGACATACTGTGGCCTAACCCCTCCCCTCTCCAGAAGTGGCATTAAGTTATGTCTCGTTTTACCCTTTGTGTTCCATAAAATCGAGTCCTCACACCCTTCCTCTTCTTCCCTTTCTTCTACATCGTCAATTTCATCCGTATTTCCCCTGCTCGTAACTCTTTCTTCTCCATCTTTTCCCCTTCTTCCATCATTTCCTGTATTTAATGTGGGCATGTGTATTCGCCGTTCCTGCCTGCGTCTAGGGAGGTCCCTAAGCCGACATGCATAGGGTGTCAGTTCGTCTGTGAAGGGCGCAAGTTTTATTGTGCGTAACGAGCGTGAGGTGGTTGAGCATGTAGGGTGCGATGGGAGAGGGCGTGATGGGGACGGTGCGGCCTCATGTGTCTGTCTTTCCGCTATTCCTTGCTCTTCCTCCTCACTTCTCTCCAGCTCATCCTTTCTCCTACGGATCCATGGTGAGACTGTGTTGGTCCGGGTGATGTATAGTTTATCTAGGCTTTCCCTTTCACTGTTTCTTCCTTCCTTCTCCACTCCTTCTTCTTCCTCACTACAAAAGTCAGTCATAAACGGCACCCCCCACTCGGTCTTTTTCCCCTTTATTGTTACTGTTTGTAAGTCTATTAGGTCCAGTTCTCCTTTTTCTCCTTTATCAACCGCTCCCCTTTGCGCTGATGTTGTTGCTACTTCTGTGTCTCTATATACATCCCCCCATACTTCACTCTCCCTTCTCCTATCTTCTCTTTCTCCTTCATTTCTCTCCTCTATCTCCCTACCATTTTCCTCCCTTTTCCTTTTTAATTCCTCCATTACTTCACTACTCATCTGTTCCAGTATTCTTTCATCCTCTTTCTTCCTTTCCCATTTCACCCTTTCCCTTTCTAATATGCTCTCTATCACCCTCCCTTCTTCGTATTTCTTAGTCGTTTCTGATAGTAATCTCCTCTTCCACATTGCCATTTCTTTTTCTTTCTCTTCTTTTTCCCTTTTCTTTTCTCGCAGCACTGCTCTTGATACCCTTTCTGCTGCTGCTTTTACCCTTTCAGCTTCTCTCCTTTGCTCCTCAGTTCGTTCCCTTATTTTTTCCAATTCGTTCTTACCTTCTTTCCTTTTCCTCGCTCTCTCTCTGTCCTCCCTCTCGAGCTGTTTGATCAATTCATTCTGCTCATCCCTTAATTCTGCTAGTCGTTCCTCCAAAATCTCTTCCTTTTGCCGTAACAGCTCTTCCCCTCTCATTCACTCTCCCTGGTATTATCCTCGTCTGCTTTCCTTACTACCTCCTTCTCTTCTCCTGTTAATGAACCTCGTAATTTTAATAGTATCTGTGCAGCTACCCACTCATCATTTCCTATTTCCACAGTTTGTTCTTCTCCAGTTCTCCCCTCCCCTGCTGGCATCTTCCTATGAGCCACATATGGTGGAGGGCTGTATGCCGGGTTCGAGTACCCCTCAGCCGCCCTTAACTGACCTCTTTCTATTTCTCCTAATTCTCTTAAAGGGTACAACCCCCCTCCCTCTGTTTTCACTCCCTTTGCTAGGGGTGTATCGTTGCTCGGTTCCTTTTTTATTTCATTTAATTTATTATTCTTTTCTCCTCCCTCTTGTCCGTTCCCCGTTTTCTTTGGGTCTTCACTCCCCTTTTCCCCATCCTCTCCTTCCTCCTTAATCTCTTTTTCTTCCGGTATTTCCCCCACAGTGAACATTCCATTTGGTCCTGGTCGGGACCCCTGGAACATCCTCCATAAGTTCAACACCTCCACGTGGTTTGCCAACTTCTTCCCTTTGTATGTATTATGCAGATGGTTTAGTAGTGAATGTTGGGCATATGGGTCGAAGCTACCATTAGGCGGCCACGGTGTTATCATTTTGTTGTCCGTCCCCTGGGTCCATTCTATGCTATAGTTAATCAGTTTCTCCCTATGGGGTGACAGTGTTGTACATATGTGTTGTAGTGGGGTGGTGAGGGTGTTCCCCCACCCTCCCGATCCTGTCCCGTATGACATAGTAGCGCTCCACTTGTTACCCTTCCCCTATTTGGTAGCGGTTATCTCACTAGCAGTTTACAATATACAGCCTTATATCGTTACCTGGCCCCGTAAGTTTGGGGACTTGCGATAGTCCACTAAGGAAAATTATAAAAATATAGTATTTACATTTGTATATTTTCTTCTGTCTTTCTTCCTTTATACGACACCCTTACGGCCCCCTGCGGCCGAGGCGCAAGTAGCCCCCTGCGGCTGCGTACCCCTTATGACGTTCTTATACAGTCGTCCTATTTTCACTTGCTCCTCCTCCTTCTTCTACACTTTCCGTGGCCGGCGTTCCCCGTGCGCAGCCACGCCCCCGTTTCACCTTTGCCCGATCAACTCATTACCGTTTATCTCCGTTTCCACTCCCTTACCACAGTTCTCTTCCCCACCACTCTCAGAAAGAAAGATGCCTTGTGCTCGGGATATCCTATGAAAGCCCTACTGGTGACGTCACCGATCTCTTCGAGCTACTGGTAAGTTCTTCATATATTCTTTAAGTTCAAAATACACTTGCAATCTACCCCCGTTAACCTCACAGCTGTCTTCCTGTCACTCCTGGAACAAGGTAATCAATAATATAATCGGACTGCGCACGCTGCATCGCCTCGCGTGTGATACGCCCCTCGACAGGAGGGCTTAACCAGCCAATTATCTTCCGTATTGGGCAACTAACTAGCTACCGCCTACAGGGAAACGTCATCTACCTATCGAGTTTCTTGCTCGAACAATAGGGATCCTCATCTACTCATTGATCAATAAATGCCAAATCGTAGGAAACCACACACACACACACACCCTTACACGTAGTCGCGACCTAGGCCAATCAGTGTCTACGAGCGGCCGCACATGATGTTTTCGTGCTCCGCCCCCCCCTCGCGTAACGTAGCCGACTGCTCTCGGACTCGTTCGGCTACCATTCATTCCATTGCCAACACTAAATTGTCAAACCTTCGCCGTGCACCTGTGCAACACCTCCCACCTCCCGTATAATTTCCTCCCCCCTCCCTCACAATTTCACATTGCTTGTTGTGCGTGGCATGCTCACTAAGTTCTCTTGATGCGGGGCCGCTCGACTGCGTGCACCCCTCCAAGCGGCTCGCCACCTCCCCTCGTCTGGACCACGTCTGGACACTCGCCAACCGTGGGCGGGATACTTCTCAAGCGGCTCCCGAGGGCCAATATCCGGATTGTGCTGTCCGGTCTTCTCGCAGCTCCGCGATGGTCCTGTAGTCCTCAGAAGGGGGCAACGGCGGAGGGGGCCGCGCCGCCGGGCCTCCTCGCAACGCGATTACCTGGAAAAAGTAAAAATAAAAAAGCAGATCTTAAACAGATCTCAGCAGTGCCTCCAACTTGTCGGGGGGAAATTCTGCCGGGGTCGGCGGACCGTCCGCAGACCTCCGGGCAGGGAGGCCCCAACTCCTCCCGTATATCCCAAAAGAGATAGAGTATGAGACACACGCAAGAAGCAAGGTGACTCTGCTGCTTATTAGACAAAACGGCAGGGATGGGTCAAGGAGCGTACGCGTCCGTCCTGACACACACACAATCGTGGGGCTCGCAGGCCCTTTTTACCTTAGTATGACGCGCTACTTGCGTCACTTGGAAAGTTTTAGCAAAAAACCTATCTCCACTCTGGATTGGTTACTCGAGTGGTAGGGTTAGTATAGCGCACCTATAGAGAACGGTGTTAGTGGCTGAGGGTTAGTCAGGTGGTATACCTTGGCTGTCCCTTCAATTTGATACATGAAAATTGTTACATGAAGACCTCTGAGGATTGGTCAATGTGAATGACGTCAGTGATAAGAACCCCATGTTCTAATTGGTCCACTCGCGAGCCTCCCAGTCTGGGACTATCGCTGTTCCAAGCTCGCGGTGCACCTGTCATTTGCAACAATGTTTTAATATGGGTAGGTGTAAACAATGTGAGGATTTATTCATATGTTGTGAGGTCGAATACTCCCACTGCTGCAGATGTCCAATGAGTCTTTTAATTGTATCTGCCTGTGTCTTGAAACGTGGGATTCAGGCGTCTCCTTCCTCCTGGGCTTTGCATCTTGTCAGGTTTGACATTGTCACGTGAGGTCGGACCGTGTTTGAGGCAAAATTCAACACAATTAATATTGTTTTTCCTACTGTGTGCCTGGTTTATCTTGCAGGTGCGACCTTGGCGTTGGCTTGCAGCGTGCGAGACTGCAACATCGTGCCCTTGGCGGTGTGCTTTCGCCGGGCTCATTTTGCAGGGTCAGCAACCCAGTTCTTGCTCATTCAATGTTCATGGAAGCTTTTGCCTGCGGCCTACTTGGGCCTGGTGCATAGGTGGAACCGTTTGGTGCAGGGCGCTTTGGGTTACCGTATCATATTGCTTTATCCTCAGTATCGTGTCCCCGTTATATTCTTCATTATGGTACATGGCTCTTAGAAGAAGCGTGAGCAAGCCTTTTTTTATATAAGTTCATGATGTGTCTTGCGTTACTGCATTTTGAGAGCCTATGTGGAAAATAATAAAGATGTACGTCCGTGAGTATGTCTGTCGCCTACGTCATAGCACTGAGTATATTCTTCGTGTAGATTGGTGCGGGAGTATCCGGTGTGTATATTTGCACAGGTGTGCTGACCGTTGGCTAGGTCGTCATGGCATCTCTAACGACGTGTAGGTTTAGTCGAGTTGGTCCGTGCCGCAGGTGTCGGCATGGACAGGGCGGGCTGTTGGGCAGGTAGATGGGCACATCCGTATGTTCCTGTACCAGGGTATTTGGTCGTCCGGTAGATAGGCAAACTCTTCTCGTGGCGGGTGTCTGGGCCGTGATCCTCTAGGCCAAGCGCGAGAGGAGAAGGGCGGGAGCCTGTTCTTCCATTCTCCCACTTCAAAGTGGTACTGGTTAACATTCACTATCCTGTCTGGACGTGAGTCAGGCCAACGTTCACAATCCTGTTTTGATGTGACGGGAGCTACTATTCGCAAATTTTATCTGAATGTGGGAATGGCTGAGATTTGCAGGCCTGTCTAGATGTGATGCAGGCTAATATTGAAAATTCTGTCTAATGCGGTGATGGCCGATATTCGCAATTCTATCCAAATTTGGCACTGGCTGACACTCACAACTCTATCCAAATGATGCGGTAGTCCAATTTGCTGTGGAATTTCACTTTTAAAAGAACAGGTCCCACACCACTTCTTTGATATCATCTTTAAGCATATTTGGATCATCACTTGGGAAGATTGTATTGGACCCTGCCATGGAGAAGTGTCCTTTCGAGATTCCTTCTATTGTGAGGTGAAGGCAGGTGTTCCAAGGCAGAAAATAACTCTGTTCCTGAGCCATTCCCCAGGAACAATTGTGGATGATATGCTGCTGTAACAGGACCTGCTTCTCTGCCAGCCACTTAGGTACCCAGTAGCTCTCCGTGTTGGGGTACCACTGCAGTTGTGTGCCAGCCTCCCTCGTGTTTATGAGTCCGAGAACAAGGAGTCATCTTGTCCCTTAGTCCCTGGAGTGGGACTCGTAGCAATCTAAGAAGTGGCATACTGTTGGAGCAAGACCACCCCACTGTCTGTCACAGCAGTACCCAGGGCTTCACAGTGTTTTAGGACACCTGAGGTTGTGTGCCAGCCTCCCCCTTGTTTGGGAAAAAGAGAAAATGACTTGTCTTGTGCCTGAGCCCCTTGATTGGGACACACAGCACCCTGAGAGCAAAGATAGCCAGAATCCCATTGTTTTCACTGTTGAAAAGCTTGGAGCATGGTTCAAGAACGGTTAGACACATTTGAACCAGCAGGACCCTCTGGTGATGCCTTTTGCTATCTCCCGATCTTTGCACAGTGCCAAGAGGTTTGGTTCAGTGCTACTGAACAACTAAGAACTGCAAAGAAGGTACTATTGACTGCTATTTGCCCTCTCATAGCATTGATGTGCTCTGGGTACTGGCTAGGTCACTTTGAACCTGTTTTTCTCACAATTACATATCTTTTTCTCAAGAATATTGTTGCTTTTGCTTGCCTTTCACCCCTGTTTCACTACCCAGAGTGCTGCATCTACTATGCTTGTGTATTCTGTGTTCTTTCCTCTGGGGTGGGGGTTTGTGTAATGTGTTTCTAGTTAGTTGTTATTGTACATGGTGTGGTTACTTAAATGCACAATTACCACACAGAACCAAAATGTTTACCAAATGTAGACAAGACGTTTGGATACAAGCAAACTTAGAAATACCTATGCCACTTGGTGACCATTAATATCCATAAACAAAAGTAGTTCACTACAAAATATGCATTAACTGATGGGTTAGTGAACAGTTTGGAACATTTAGTTTAAAACAGAATTCAAGCAAACTCATGTCAGACTTTCCAAACTTTATTCTAAAAAAAATAATTTTGAAGGGGACTATCACAGCCACGTGGACGTGCTCACACAATTCAATCGGCAACAGCAAGAGATCCTTCCATGTCCAAGTTTTAGGTGAATACTTCTTCTACAAGATTCTATGCTACACTTTAAAAAAAATAATAATAATAATCTGGATAGCTCCATACAGTTCCGTCCATTAAGCAAAAGTTATAAGCCACCACAAATTGACCTTTCTAGGGCCCAACTTCACTCTGAGCCCCGATTCAAAGTCTCGAACTCAAACGGTCTTGCAGCAGATCCTCTGCGCAACTGTGCTGGCCTCGGTTCACCCAGGTAAAATGTTTATTGTCGGCGCATAAACTGAAAGGAAGCGCGCCAGTAAAGTTAGTCTGCACGGCGGGATAAGTGAAAGACGACTTCACTCTTTATAGAGTGATGTTCCGCCCGACCAGTTAGTGTCCACACCGGTGCTGATTTATATTTTAATTGCAGAGCATTTAATTCTAAAGCATTAGTGAAATGTTTATGTGTCGCATGTGCCCCATTTGCAAAGGGTTTTGGAAGCATCCTTATTGTTCTTTCGACGTTAATCACACCATTTCCAGAGAAGGCGGCCTCTGGGAACAATAAGCATTATAACTAAACTTAGACAAATTCCTAGTGCTCTGTTGGTATTTCTCTCTTGACATTTAGCAGGGCAGAGCAAATAAATAGCGATTCATGGCACGAGGAAAAAATGCCCGCCGTGGGTTACCTCCTGGCAGGCATCCCTGTTTATGAGAAAGTGGGTCATTCAGAAAGCAAGTGGACGTGTCTCTGCACTGCAGAGAACCTTGGGTGGGTAATGGGAAATTCCACTGTTTTTTCTGTTTCATAGGTTCCTACAGTAATCGGGCGCACTATTAATGCAAATGGGCATTGCTCCCATTCAGCTCCCACATAAAGAACATTTGTGTGTGTTGTTGCTCTTCTTGTTTTCCATGTATCTGCTGCAAGTGTGTTCCACATACGAGCAAAGCAATTTAGAATTGTTTACGGGATTACAGGCTTGCGTTAAATCCCGGATTCCACTTACTGCCTCATACTTATCAAGGATTACTTTTCTGTTGCTCACATTTACAGCTGAAAATATGCAGAACATTGGCAATTATGTTTTTTATGTATTTCAGCTGTAAGCTCCAATTGTATTTCAAGGCAGGCAAAACTAGCAGCATTTCTAGCATTTAATAGCTACTGCTGCAGGACTTGAACATTGGGAAAGGGTGGTGTGCACTTCTAGTATGCATCCTGTTTTTTTGCATACGAAATGTGTCAACGTAAAAACGAGATACATCCTGGAAGCACAGCTAACACGTGTATTTATGGGCACAGTTCACCAACATTTCCCAGTTATAGTTTCTAAAGAACTCATAACTGCGTCATTGCCATTGTATACTCACCATGTATGTGGAGGGGCAGAAATAAGTTCTTTATGTGCCAGTGGAATGAATACTGACACACACATAAACTTCCAATTAGGTTGATGCTTCTAAAATAATGATAGGGCTTGGCAAAATCACACACGTGGCATGGAAGTGTGCTTCAGAGCCACAGCTGTGTTGCCGAAGCTCGCAATGTGTGTGTGAGGGACATTTTCCCCCTCCTAGCAGTTATTTTAACCAACTCGAGTTTGTGTATTTGTGTATTTTCCTTTAGAAACCTGCTTCTGCCCTGAGCTCAAATAAGGGAAAAATAAATCACGCACACACACACACATACACAGCCCTTTTTATTATTATATCTGCCTCTAGAAAAGTCAATGGGCCTTTTTTTCAAGTTTTTTTTATCGTTTATCAACTAAACATTTAACACAAAAATCTTGAAATTAAGTAAGACAAAGTACATGGAAAAATAGCTTAATACAAAAACGATGGAATGTTAATACATACAATCCACCACTTAAAGAATTCATGATAAGTACATAAAATATAAGGTCTAAAACTCATTAACATTGAAATAAGGTAAACATTCCTATAATAAAATTTTAAGAAGAGGAGAGCATAATATATCATTTTAAGTATTGCCTCAACAAAGTTAACAGCTGCAATCATTAAAGAGGTCTGAAATCCATTCAGGATCCAGTACCAAACATCTGGTAACTTCAAAGAAGCCGAATCGTGAACAACCCATAAAAAGGTCACATTTCTCATATCATCTATATCAATTCATTCTAAGAACCGATGTTTCAGACTTGCAATTTGGTGTGAATTATGACATAATTTACACATTTGCAGGTGATTTTCCGCCTTAAAACTGCACCCAATAATATTGTACGTTGGATGGCGATTCAATCTTATTCTCATATAGTTTGATCTAATGAATTTTGACAAGCATTTAATTAGGTACGGTGGAA
This sequence comes from Ambystoma mexicanum, assembly GCF_040938575.1. Lineage (NCBI taxonomy): Eukaryota > Metazoa > Chordata > Amphibia > Caudata > Ambystomatidae > Ambystoma > Ambystoma mexicanum. The sequence continues at coordinate 1,258,493,837 of NC_090930.1, forward strand.
TTGCGCTTCTATTCTCCAACCTGCAAATTCCTAAACATTTTGTGGTAATTATTTCATTACAAATCAAACACCAGTCCATATCCCACAAAACGTTGGTTACCCTCAATGGATCACTTATTAGGCAATCTCTGGTCATATTAGCATCACCCAGTATTGATTCACAAGACTTTGCCCAGTTTAAAAGGATCCGAGAGTCGCCTAGTAAAATGGAATTTCGCAGTAATGAAAAAAGCAAGTTTGAGGCACAATCCCAGATTTTTCGGTAGAGTAAAAGGTTTTGCCATTTGATACTAGATGCCGAGGACATAAGTCCCAATCCAAAATGGATAACAACCTCAGGGGTAAAGTTCGAAAGAGCCAATACCTTCCTCCACATCACACCCTCAATACGAGCCCAAAATCAGCATCTGAGTGGGAGGAACTCAGCACCATAAAGCAGGAACAGTGTCACTTTTAATTTATGAAAATGTGTTAGTGGCAAGATAGTTACATATGTGTGATCAAAACTAATCATGTGTCCTCACAAGACCATTACTTTTTGTTGTAGTTTTTTATACATCTCAGTCATGTGTGGCTTACAGCAAACACAAAACCCCAGTTAAAACAAATTCATTAACAGTTTCCAACTTAAACATAGACATTTTCAAGACAAAGGATGACAGTTTTGCGATTATTGCTTGTTATTTTAAGAATTTCTGTGTTTTGTTACATACAGAATAGTCTTCAACTGCATTCAACATTCTTTGAAGGCGTATGGGGGTTTTATCGAGGAGTATAAGGTTGTCTGCATATGCCAAAAAATATAACGTTTTGAACGAATTTTGGGTGGAAAGTATTTGGTTTGTAACAATGAAGAGTGAATGTCAGAGATACACAAATTAAAAAAAATTGGTGCCTAACACGCACACCTGACATAAGCCATCATGTGTAGGGATTTCTCTAGTTGTAGACCCCGTATTGTCCAGAAGCACCGTGAGAGGGGAGTTAGAATGCAACTGAATTACAATATTATGCAGAAATTTGGGCATGCCTCAAGAATCGAGTTTCCCCCAGAATTGTGCTCTGTTGGCTTTGCCCAAGGCACTTGACAAGTCTGCAAATGCAATGTAAAGTGCTGTATTCTTCTTCAGAGCATGTCATATCAGAAGCGTTAAGAGTAGGTCATTTAGCCCAGTCCCCACCTTTTTTCGAAAACCTGATTGGTAAATATCCATTCTGCTTGCACTTACAGCCCGTACCAGAATGTGATCGAATAAGATTGATGAAAAGATTTAGCAGCTTGCATTCAGGAAAGTAATAATTGTCAGTATCCATCCAATACGTTTTTAAAATATTGGGACTGCGTAGGCAGCATAGCAGGCCTGCAAGATCTTCTTCCCAGAGATAATAACGGAAAACAACAAGAAATTAATGTTAACCCATAAAAGGGGATTGTTGTTTAGGCCTACTTTGGGAAGCCTGTCATGGCATGCCACTCTAGATTTCTTCAACATTTGAATTTTCATTCAAATCTCCTCCACTGTAAAGGAACGATTTATAGCTGTCTGCAGATTCACAAGAACGATAACTAGGATCTTCCCTTTTCAGGGCATAGAAATTGGTGAAATAGGCCACCCAATTTGATTCATGAATGGGATTTTACTGCAAGACGTGTTGTGACTATCAGCTTGGGGCGTTGTTAGACGTCCTCCAGTCACACGAGTGGAACAGTGAGTAGAGCCTTCTGAATCAGCAGTCAGCCTGAATTCATCAATATTCCTAGAATTCTGGCCTCCTCAACATGAGAGAACTCTTCTTTACGATACACCCCTCTTCTGTTCTAGTAGTAGGGACACACTAGTGAAGGGTTGGTGCACTAGGCAGCAAAGCGTTCGTGAGTGCACTTATGTCTTGTAGAATGTCTTGTAAATGTCCATAAGAACTCCAAAACAAGTAACAGCACTGATGGTTCAGGATTAGTGCAAGAAAGGTTGTTCCACACTTTGAGCTTCATGGGAAGCAGATGAAAGGTTATCGTATGTCAGAGTATGAGGTGTGCGTGGTATCAGGCAAGGGTTTTTACTCTAGGATTGTGGTATCAAGAATACAGTATTTCATCAGATAAGAAATACATGATTACCATGAGTTGTTGCAAGTAGCAGAATACTAGCAATTGGCATCTCGGGTAATCTCTGTAATGGAGCACAGAAGGAAATCAACAGTGGTCTGCGTTAGCACAAAAGTTCTGAATGTTGTAACCAGAAAGACGTGAGGCAAAGGTAGTCCAGCAGTGGTCCGTGTCAACGCAAGAGTTCTGAGCATCGTAGCAAAGGAGTATGCGATAAGGAGTCTGGTAACCGTAGCTGAGTCAAGAATTTGCAAACTTGATTACAAAAGTTGAGTAACGTTGCAATTAGAAACCCTGTGGAACTGCTGAATGCCAGATTTAAGTAATAGAGAGGTGGGGCTTGCACGTACACAGAGCCTGTGGCATAGTATACAGTTTCCATGGCAACTTCCACTTTTGCCAAGGGGAAGCCTTTGCAGTACGTTTCAGCTGGAAAGCATGACTGTCAGAAGGCGGTGCATAGACTGAAGAAGGAGTGGGTCTGGTGTTTAGCCAGGATTTGCAGCAAATATTCAACATCCCTCTCAACCATAGAGAATTTGTGCGCCCTCAACCAATTCCTATAATTCTGTTTCAATTATTTTTGCTTGTAAGAAACAATCATCTCCCCCCAAGGTCATTAACCCTCTGCATAGTTCTCATTGTTTCATGACAAGCCTGCAACATGTTTCTGAGCATTACCTTCCGTAGTGGTCATGCCCTTGTTGGCTTTCATTATTTCATTCTGCACCACATATAACGTATTTCCAAACGCTATGGTAGGGAGGGAACTAGTGATGTATAGTGATGTATATGATCAATAGGGAGATCTCTTACCATGTAACTCACTTTTTGGGTAACGAGATGGATAATTTTGAGAATCCAAGATAAACGATTCTTTGATAAATTGACCCTTCCATTAGCAAGATTTGGTTCTGTCACTCCCCTAAATCCCCATTAAAGTTCATTTATTTAGTACAGGTCAGTAGGTTGTCATCACTTTTAGTGACATCTAGTACCTGGAAGTGTGTTGTGCGTTTTAGTATTGGATTACTAACCCATATATAATCTATAGTCAAGGGGGAACCATCTCTTTTCCATGTTAATTTAGAACGGTCATCTCTTTCGACTCTCACATTCAATGGATGAAGATGCCATTTTTCTAATAAGTAAAAGATGCCCGCACATGACAAAGAATTTGCACCATGTTGTACATTTGGTACTTTATCTGAGTTAAACGGTCTCTCTGCTTATACTGCATTGAAATTACCTGCTTTGATAATATTCACATTGTCATTGTTTCCAGACCACAAACAAATAATGTCATTAAGGTGCTCTAGGAGCTTTGCATAGTCAGAGGATTTAGGATTAAGACATATGTTAATAGAAAGCAACCTTTTAGGCCAGTCCAATTCATCACCAGATAAAGCTATTGCCAGAAGGCCAGGACTTTCATGATGTATGATTTCTAAATGTTAAGGAAGCATATTACTGTAAGCGGATTCAATTCAACACTACAGCTAAGTCAATACCTAGTCTGGGATGCTGAGGGAAACCCTTATTGATATATTTTTATGTCCAGTTCGTTTACTCTGGATGACAACCCTTATATAACACTCCACTCTTAGAATCCCCCTGACCCCACTGAGCCAGGAAGTAGGTTTGTTTTGCAAATTAAAAGGTTTATTTGAAAATTAAACAATATATATCTATCACACTTTTATAGTAAATTAATATTTGATAGCACACTTGTGAAGATGATAGTGATCAACAATGGATAATGTTACAGTGGTACACTCTTTTTGATGGCTTAGAAGTGATATAGGGAGGATAAAGTAGCTGAGAATGTTTTTATGGCTTCAAGGACAATGCAATGATGAATGAAAATGCAGTATAGAAAATAAACTTGATATGCCTTCAACAAAAGACAATATAATCACTTTTCTTTGACAATTCACCCCCCCCCCCCTTTATGCAAGGTAAAGAGATGGAAGGAAAGCACACAGTTCTCAGGAATGCAATTAAATATAATTCAGTTCCCCCCTAGCAAGCTTAGAGGAAAACAGGTAGGAGTTTTAAACACAGGCAATATACTTTGATGTGGTTGCAATTAAGTGAAAAATATGCTAAAAAAGGCTTTCAATTCCCTATAGAGGTTCAAGGTGAGTGAGAGATACTTAAATTAATTCAGGATCACTTTAGCAATGCTCTATGAATGATTGTCAGGTTGCACACGAATTTCAGCAAGGACAAATATTTTTACACGTGGCTGAAATTAAGCAAAATGTCAAATCGCAGCAAATTTAGTTGTGTGCGTCGAGCGCAATTACGGAGGCAAACGGTTCCGGAGATACGGCCGATTTAGTAAAGGTAGTTTTTCGGATTTGAAATTTTAAAGCTCAGAATGACTGATGACAGTTTTCAGTTTTAAAAATGACAGAATGACACGATTCTAGGAGGCAGTTCTAATAGGCTAAAATAGTTTGGATTAGATTATTTTAAACTAAGAGATTGGTTTTGGCACCGTGCTAGCTGGGTACTCACACTAGATTTTGGACAGGAATGCGACTTCGTCACGGATCGTCACGGATCGGGTCAACCGGTTGGACTGGACTCCTGGCGGTTCTTCACAGCGGTCTGGTCTCTGGTTCTGCTCCCAGCACTACACTGTTCTGGTCTCTCTGGATCTCTGGTCTCGCTGGATCTCTGGTCTCTCTGGATCTGAAGTCTGGAGTCTCCCGGCAAAGCGTCCCGCTAGAAAGTGGAAAGTGAATGTCTCTACCTGGGTTTCAATGTTCCTTTTATGTGTTTTGAAAATGGGTGTGTGCCTGGGCCTAGCTAAGCCTGCCCCTCTCACTTATCATTGGCCAAGCTTTCCTCTCTCCCTTGATTGGGGGAACTGGGTTGTGAGTCAGAGTGATGAGGTAGGTTTTATGGTCAGAGGAACCTCCCCTTGTCAATTGCACACAAATCTATTTCTGACCCAAATCAGGGCTGTCACATGGTGAGGTGAGGCCCGGGGCAAAAAATTTGGTGAGGCCCCTTCCATTTTTGCACTTGGCCAGTGGAAATCTCTATTTGAGTTTATATATGGAAGAACTTGAATATGGTTTATTTTTAAGACTGCAAATCAACTAAAGCAAAGCCATGTTTCTAAGCGGAAGAATGGTTTATTCCAGACTTGGTATTGTATCATATGCATTAAATATAGATTTGCATGCATTTTATTTTTAAAAGAGACTTTCTGAAGTAACTTGAATTACAATTCAATATATCTGTCAAAACTTGAATATATGAACACATGCCACCCAGCTTTCACCGCAACTTCCACTTTCGAACTTTCTTCTCTGCAAATGAAGAAATAATTCTTTTGTAGTCAATTTTGGAAGCCAGTGCATTTTCAATTGACAAAATAGATAGACTATTTAATCTCTCTTGGCCCATTGGTGACCGTAGGTAGATTTTGATTAATGACAGTTTGCTAAAGGAACGTTCCCCTGTAGCAACACTAACTGGGATTGTTAGAAAAATCCGAAGTCCTATACACAACTGTGGAAATACATTTTCCACATTTTCCTTGTATATTGTGTTCAATACATTTAGAGGATCAGGTTCTGTACAATCTTTGAGGTTGAGAAGTGTTTTCCCCACACTGCACAGATGGTCAAGTTGATCTAAGAGCTTTCCAGAAAAATCCTCCTTATAAAATTCTAGCAAATTGGTGGCTTTGCTGTGAATAGATTCTGGATCCATTTGGTCAAAGTTCCACAATACACAAAATTTGTTATAAATCTGTTCTGCTGACTTTGAGCGCTTGCTCATTTCTTCAACCAAATTATCAACCACTCTGTAGAACACATTTCTGCGGAAAGTGGTTTCTTCCAGTGTTTCAAGTCTGTCTCCAGGCGGTAATGGCTCTTCTGGTGTTTCATCAAACATTGTTTTCCGTTTCTTTATAGGTCGAGCTGGAAATTCTGCTGGGATGGTTAGATTTATTGCAATTAATGTTGCTTCATGCAGTATTTTTGGCCATGAATCATAAAGATTTCTAAGATCAGACACAAGTTGCTTACCTAGCTGCACTGACTTGGAAAGGGAGAGCTGCTTTTGCTGTAACACTCTGTTCACATGATCTATAGACAGAAGAATTTTAAACCATATGCAAGACATCAAGATTGAAGGAAATGAAGAAAAGTAAAGCTGCAGCGATTTTGCTTCAGCCTTCGCATCTTGTGTTAAATTGATTTCTGCCTGAACTCTCTCAAGTGCTTTAATAACAGATGGCAAGTGTTTGGCGACTGGTTTTACAGCATCAAGTATTTCACTCCACCTAGTTTGAGACTGTGACTTGAAGGTAATCTTCATTTCTTCATTAACAATTTTCCATCTTGCTGGACTACAGCTGAAAAGTGTATATAACTTTTGGATGCTTCCAAAATATGTCACACATTCAGAACATATTTCGGCAGCATGGACTCCACAGAGGTTGAGACAATGCGCTGCACAAGGAGAGAAAAGTGCACATTTGTTTTTACGAAGAATTTCAGCCTGAACGTCTTTGTAAATTCCAGCCATGTTTGACCCATTGTCATACCCCTGTGCTTTACAGTCTGCAAGACTAACTTTGTGTTTCTCTAAAACGGAGCACAAGAATGAGGCAATCTCAACACCAGTTTTCTTTTCATTCTCCAGAAACTCAATGAATCTTTCTTCAATTGTCCAACTTTTTGAGGGCATGTCAAATTCTGTGTATCTCAAAATTATGGTTGTTTGCTCCATATGGCTTATGTCTGGAGTAGCATCACAGATCAATGCATAATACTTTGCTTTTGTTACTCTTTTCATAATTTCTCTGCTGACTTGTTCACTGCACAGTGATAAAAATTCATTTTGAGAAGTGCCTGAAAGATAATGTACTGTCTTTTCTCCAGCTTCCTGAGACTGCTGAATTTTTTTTAGATGGTCTCCTAATAAGTTGTCATACTTGCCTAAAAGTTCCAGAAGACCAAGAAAGTTTCCGTTTTCTGAACTACCAATTAAAGAACTACTGCCTCTAAATGACAGGTTCTTGCGTGCCAAAAACAGAGTCACATCAAGGTAACGTTCCAGCAATCCTTTCCATTTCTGGACCTCATCTACCACTGCTGTTTGCATAGCAGCATCAATGCCTTTTCCCTTTAAACTGCTCCGTCTATTTTGCCACTGTAGAAATGAAAACAAATGAGGTTTGCTTTGCTCATGTAGTTCTATTTTTTCACGTATTTTTTTATAAGCACCAAATCTGCGAACCATGTATCCATCTGGAAGACACAAGCTTGATCTTTGTGATGGATGTTCGTTAGAAAACAAGCGACATGGAAAACAAAATAAAGCTTGTTTCTTCTCACTCCAGCAGAGATAGTTTCTAAAACATTGTTCGCCATTGGGGAGAACACTGAAGAGTACAGGTTTAGGAAACTTTCTATTATCACCATCTCTTGGGAGACCACTAGCCTTAATCACTGGTGGTCCTTCTTTAATGAGAAAGTCAATTTCACCTTGTGTAAGAATCTCTCCCCATGTTCCTGGATCAGAATAAATGTTTTTGGCTGTTTGTCTTACATATACAGCAGCAACAGCTATGTTAAGACATTCTTCTGTACCACTGTCAGGTTGTAATTGAGGATGAGGTTGCAATTCCGATAATTGGGCCAATGGAAGGCGATTAGTTGAACATGTAGGTTCCTGATCTTCAGCTGCAGGTTCTTTTACGCTGTCCTGGTGGATACGCTCTTCCTCATGTGATTGATCAGCTTCTGGTATCTGCTCCTCTGCTTGGGAGATGGGTGCCTTCTTTGCAGTCTTTGTGATACCAAATTCAAGTAGAGTCCTTCTTCCTTCTGTCAGGGCCTTTTCACGTTGCAATTTTCTTTGTCTTTTCACAGACCCACTTTCATGCTTTCTTCCGATATCACGTGTACGACCCATGTCCTCCCAGGCAAATAATTCTATATAAAAGGCAAATGGAAATAGATCTTTAAAAGTAAAATATTCATCCATCCTTAGAGAAAGTACATCTTTGGTCATAGGGAAGTTGAGGTATTGGGTATTGGCTAAGCAACATTTCTGAAACAATTTCTAAGCACTGAAAGAGTAAAACTAGATATTATTGAATGGTACTTCATTTATCAACCTCAGAAAGATGAAAGGCTATTTAGCCCCGCCGACATTTGAACTTGAAAGGTACAGGTATGCCATAAAATGATTAGCATTACTTTTAGTTATTGAGTAGTAAAAAACTCAGTGCGAAGAGACAGAACTGCACTGCACCTTTCTGGGCTGGGCCAGTTTGATGAGTTACTTTACTATGCGGCTAGTAGTTTTGACCATTGTGGCTGGATAAATATTGTTTATATTGCACAATTTGCATCATATTTCATCAGAAAACTCCCTCTTGGGTTCTATTCAAACAATCTGTCACAAAATGAATGAACTGCAGTTTGCTACTATGGCCACTTTTCCATTGGTGCCCAAGACAATTACTTGCCCCAGTCCTACCCTCATGACAGCCCTGCCTGGGAGACAGGTGTACCATGTTCCCCTCCTTAAATGTTCCTCCTCCAATCGTCTAATGTTGCACAATGCTTTTTAAAATCCTACAGAGGCAGCCACTGCACAGTCTCCATGTTTGCCATAGTGATGTGTATGGCAGGGCACCCGATCCCTATCCTTTCCCCAAGTGCCTCACTGCCTCCATTACAAACATTGCTCCAAAAGACAGAGAAAACCTCTTCAAGCCAATGTAATTTAGTATGAATTTGGTTAATGCAGCCATGATTATTCAGGCCTGCAATAAGTCCAGCAGGTGAGTTGTAAAAAGATTGCATTTAGGAGAGACTTGAAAAGGGGAGCCCCAAATACAGAGCATTGTCATAGTCAAGACACACGTGTCACAGCAAAGCATTTGCACTGTTGAAAGTAGTGAATGCATTATCTTCAAGCGCTTATTAGAAATAAATATGTATATCAACTAAACCTGTGAAGATGTGCTCAGTTGCTTAAATTGTCCACATCTCGGTTTCACCATTTAACCAAAGTGTGTGATCCTGGGCAGATCATTTAATGACACTGTGTCTTATCTGCAGCTCTCTGCTTCACTTCAAAGCTAGTTTAATGGTTTACAGCACGTGGCAGGCACCAAAGTGTGCAGGCTAGCGTTCTCACGTTTTGTTAAAGCAAATAAAAAATGTATACTGCTCCTAATATGGTGACTGGAAGCACAATGAAGTCTTATTTTATTATCTATAAACATGCATCAGGCATTAAAGCAAGTACTATGGCGTGTGTGCGTCTCACAAAACCAAAAGAAATGCCAACGCTACCAGATATTTGAACAAATTAAAAATATTTAATAGTACCTTAATAATTGCCAAACATAAGGATGTTTTTGAAAAACTTACTTCAAGATAACAAAAAGGTATATGATGTATCGACTGCTCCTCTGCTGTTGTCCCTCTCATTTCCACTTCCTCAACTCCCGTCTTCTGCTTTCCACCCCTTTGCTCTTTCACTTTCCCACCTCCACCATTCTGGCTTTAACTTCCTTCACTCCTCACCACACCAATTTAGCCCTCTATCTATGCTGCTCCGCATTCAGTTTCCTTGCATCCACACACACCCTATCCTGCTTGCATCTTCCATGGGCCTCCCTGCACAGGTCTGCAGTGTGCCACTGTTTTGATGGGCTTCAGCTACCGGTGCAATGTGCAAGCCTTAACAGTGGGTATTGATTTATCAAATTCAGCTGTGGGAGGGGGACGTGTGTCCTAAAGGTTCATACATTTGCTTTGGAACCTGCTGGATTCAAAAGCAGATTTTCCAAACGTGCTGGGTCAATGGCTGTCTTAATGAGTCAAACTGGCCATTTGGTTCATAAATGAGCCAAAGGCTGCCGGGAAGAGGGAGGGATAGATCATAAATGAGACAGAGGTGACTGGGGCTGTATAGCGCACAGATGCCCCCCAACCCCTCGTGACAGCCCTGAGAAGAGAAGGAAAAAGGGATTTTGAATAAGGCAAAGGAGTGTCCCCTGTTGCAGTACACACTTGACCTCTTGGCTCCGGTGACACTGATCTAGTTACTCATCTCGTTCTGTGCTGAAACCAGGACTGCATTGTGAGAGCGGATTTGAACTGCCTTGCCAGCACCCTGGGACCATCCAAAGTCACTCACTGCACACTGGTGTGACGTCCAATCAGCACTGAGTCTGGACATGCACCGACTGGGCCCCGCCGCTTCTTGCAGGACTCAGTCCCTTCACATCAGATTGGACACTGACACCCCTCAATGACTTCTGGGCCACTGTAACAGCAGCCACCCTCGTTAAAATGGGCAGCTGTCACTGTTTTAGGGAAACAGGCGCTTCAAGTGACAGCAGACAGCAGGTCCACCCTTGATGTCTGTGTTGTCACTTGACATAGCTGTCAGAAAACGTCTGCCTAGCTGATCGCTGCCCATCTACATGCATGTCAACATGACCCATTCCAGCTGGGAGATGGTAGTCCAGTTCTGGTTTTACCTTAGCACTCTTGGATTTGTAGTCGTAAATCCTTGGAATATGATGGGGTAAATCCGGGACTACAAGTCTTAGAATGCAAACCTAAAACCAGGACTAGACTAGCATCTCTCAACTGGAATAGAGACTGGAATAGGGCGTGTTGGCAGGTATGCATCTACACTGCTGTACAGCTCACTGCGAATTAGCAAGGCAAGAGCTTTGTTTTGATAAATTGCCCCTCCCTCAGGGCAGGTATCTCTCCCTGGTAGTACGGACATCACTTTGTAAAAGTTTTCATTCGTATTATTTGTAACTTAGTCATGCATATTTCTTACACGCCTGTAACTAATGCGCATAGCGAGGCGCTCAGCAGGCCAGGGCCAGGCACATCACCTTACTGAAAGGCCAGGAAAGGCTGGTAGTGGAGGAAACGGGTTGGAAAAGTCTCAACTTGGAAGCGTGCAAACTTTGAATGCAAGTTCGGCAATGCAGACGCTCCAAGAGAACTTCTTCTGATCCTACACAAGTCCTTTGGGAACAAACATATTGCTAGACTTTCAAATGCTTCCGCAGATTTCGGGACATTGCCATTCTCTGCTGCTAGTCCACCCGTGCCTGTGCTCCGACGCCGGGGTACATGGAGAAAAAAGGTAGTGCAAGGGCAGGGCAAATAACAGACATTTTGGAAAGAGCCCTAACAGCTCTGTCTGTGGCTTGGGAGAAAATGCACACTGCTGATGCTTTCGTGGATGTAGTGTGCTGGCAGACCTGGTGTGCAGAACTAAAGACAGCCAGGGCATTACACAGAAAGGCAGTGTGCTGTGCGCACCCAACATCAGGGCTCTGCTGTAAATGGCCTTTCACGTGCTGGCACTTTTCCTCCAGATAATGTCAGGCAGGGCCCTGCCCACAGCCTTTTACAAGTGTAAGCAAGTCAACCTGTTCACAGTATGTTAATCTAAACACTACAACACACAGTTGCTGAGCACTCATGGAACGGAAGATATAGCAATTGAGGGGGTATCGAGTATGATTAAAAATGTGTCAAAGAAATTCATTTCCTACTGCTCCAACTGATGGGAACCCGAAGAAGAAAGCATTGATTTGCTCGTCTTTATTTAGGATGTGCTTTCCCTGTGGAGCCGTGCCGTGGAGATGTGACCAACGACAGACAGGCCAAAGAAATACAATAAAGGTGTTCCAAAGAGAAACGCACCAACCAGAAAATAAACGACAGATCATGGTAAATGTGTGCCAATTGAGCTATTTGTAGGCCTGCCAGTGCCAAATTCCCTGAGGTATGCTTGCACACTTACAAAGTCTCCAGGCCACGAGATGCTTCTTGCTATAGATCACTATAGATATAGATCACTCAAAAAAGCTGTGCATCAGCAGTGCTGCATTTCTTCCACTGCCGCGGTCATCATCGCTCCTGGCCTCCTGCTCCTTCACCAACAACAGCCATGCACACCGATTCAACCACAATACATGCAAATGATAAACCAACATGCTAGACGCTATATGCATGAATCCTCTGTGATGCATCCCTTTCTGGCCACTGCTACAACGGGGGGAGGGCTTCGTTAGTTCTCCTTAAGTGTCAACTCGCACTCGCGTGGTGTTGTGTGACTGCAGAGTTGAGGGTGAGAAATTCAACACAAGACGCCACTCCTGCTAACCTAAACTCAACATATTTTATAATGGATAAGTAGAATCTAAAGCAGTGACCAGTACTACTTGCTGGTCCCTTACCTTGAGTCGACATGTATTTCAGCAGGAATATTTTCCGACTCTGTCATACACAACCTTATAGAGCAGAGCTTACATGCAATGATGGTGTAGGCAAGGATTCCATAACAAGATACAAGTAACTAGAGATGGGTAAATAATATTGCCGAATGCAAGAGCTGAACAGAGTTCATTGGAATTAATAACAATAAATTAAGACTTCATTATTATGAAAGAACCTCAGACCCAATAGATTGCTACGTGCAAAGGCGCCAAATTGAATTTGCACCTGCAAATGGGCAAATGCAGCACCTTGTTTCAGTCTCCCGTTCACACATTCGCAGCTACGGCATAATGGATTTCTTGAATGAGTGCTTCACAGCAATACTGGTTAGACAGGAGTACATGCAGTACAGAATGACCACAGCAGCAGCCGAGGAAACACGCATGAAGACAACATTCTGTCTCTTTCTTAAGAGGGTGTATCCCCTCCCCCTTTGGTGTTTTGTTGTGGTCCGGTGTAAAAATAAAATGACTTGGGTCGCTTTAATCGAGTTAACAAGTTGGTGCTTATTCAGTCTAACCTCGCCACAAACAGGGCAGGAATGGAAGCCAATGCATGCTCAAAATAACAGTGGCAGCACTGCACTTTAGTTACTTACTTGTGCAGCAGGGGCAATCGGATGAGTCTGTCTGTCTCTCTCTGTACTCCAGCGAGTCGCAGCTCCTGCCCTCTCACGGCTCGCCTCGTCAACTAGTGCACTGGCCTGGAGTCCAAGAAGCAAGTAGCCAGCAGCAGCAGGGCAGGCACGAGGCACCCAGCTCCAAAAACAATGGGGTGAGCCTACAGCCTCTCTACTCTCGGACCGTTCTCCGCTTGCACTATGAGGCCAGCCAGGTCCAGTACCAGTCGTCAGCCTCCCAGCCAGGCAGCATATGCCTAGTGTGGTGTAGGTGGCACCTCACCTGACCCACCCAGCCAGCTGCTGCCAGACCAATGCGCATGGGATGGCGCCGGGTTGGCGGGACATAAAATGTCACCAATTGGCTGCTGGGCCTGGCTGGGCTGAGAGAGCTCACACATCCAGGGCAGGCGGCAGTGAGGCCAGGCCAGCCCTTTGTTCATGGTGTGATTCACACCTTGGAAATTTACTTCAGTGCTCGTTGCGGGGCCTGCACTGCAGACCCCCCACCTCCCACTTAACTTTTGTTTTGTTGTGTGTGAATGCCTGCAGGCTGGCGCTGCCTCTGCAGCCAGCAAATCATCAATGGCACAAACACCTGACCTTGCACGAATCTTTCTTTTCTCTCGTGACAACGTGACATGATGACACCCGCAACCGCGCGAGGCCCCCCCTGAGCGCGAGGCCCGGGGCAGTTTGCCCCCCCTGACCCCCACTTGTGACGGCCCTGACCCAAATACATATTTATCTATGTACCATTTTTCTAATATTATAGGTCCAGTTAACATATTTTCTGTAGCACCAATCTATCCGATCCCTGTCTTTGTACGATGTCGTGTCCACTTATGACAGAATTCTCCCCTTTTCATTCAGATAACGACCTCTAAACCTTTCCAGATTTTACACAAATGTGCACCAGGGATATGGGTTTCAGATGATAAAGTGTCAGATTTTTAACATGCATACATTTGGAGTAACAACCCTTTTTTCCGCTACTATCCCCAAGAACATCCCACAGGGTCCTAACACCTCTTAAAATGTGCACAGAAAAATCACAAGAATGATGATGTTATTTATATAATTTTCACAAGTCTGCACTATGAATTATCCATCTTTTTAAAATCATGCTCTGGCCCCAAAGGGGTGTGGTTTTTGTCCAAAGCACATGGTGGAATTTCTGGTTTATCCACTTCCCCCAAGCTCAGCTTGCTCTCACAGGCACTTCCCCTCCCAGTTTCACCCAAGAGGAAGCCATTTTACGACCCCCCCAATATAACATTTGCCTGAGCCAGGGACAGTGCTTTGTTTAGTTTCCTGCAGTCCCCAGGTGCCACTCCCCTAATCCAAACAGAGAGGTGTCATCTCCTTTTGGCAGGGGCAGCAGGATGCAGCTAGGCCTGGGAAGAGTTGTTCAGCTAATTCAACTCCTGTCGGGGGTAGTTTGTCAGGCAGAATTCAATCTCTTTAAGCCAAGCTTCAGCTAAATGTCATGTTTGTTCCCAGTTTTCTACATTCAAATCCAACTTACAATGTTTACACATGCAGCTAGAATGCTGATTCTAAGTTCAAAACTATGACATTTAACAGTTGCAACCTATGTTACACTCAAAAGTAGGTCACTCATTTATTTTAAACGTTTCGATTTTAGTGGCTTTCTGTCCATTTAACTTAAGCTGCTGACATCCACAGCTCAGCCAGTTTTGTTATAAACATTGTTTTGGGCTCTTCATCTTTCCAGATTTTGCATGCACACAAGAATACATTCTGCCAAATGTCTGCTGGTGTTCATTGAGATTTTTGAATATCTTGTAATGTTTAAAATAGGCATTTTGAGCTTGCATTCAGGGAAACAAAGGTGATTTTAAAGCCAAAGGTGATTTTAAATCCAACCGGCACTGCTGTTTTTCCCTTGGCACACATTTCACTCATGGCCCTCCTGGCCCATCATGCTTGCACTGGTGGGTGGCAGGTCAGGGGACCACTTTGCTGTGCGCAAAACTGCACGGTTCTCTAGGATTCTGGCGCAACTGTGGGCTTTTCCGCCATCTTGGATTTTCTAAGCCCACAGCACCAAATGTTGCAGCATAATAGTCCAAACGTGGGTCAGGACACCCAACATTACATATGACAATCAACATATCACCATATGGTCTACCTCTAATTCACCTGTGTGCTTGTTGAAAGTTGGCATTGTATCCACCAATGCAACAGCAGACCCTAAGCTAGAATTCTTAAAACATTAATACTATGAAATTCGTTAAGGCTGAATGCCAATGTTTCAATACTCTGGAGCTGTGAAAACCCCCTAGTATTCCAGCAGTCAACTTTTAACATATAATTTTTAAAGACTAAACATTGGTTTGGATTGTTGGGATTGAAATGACTGCTTCCAAGTAGCACACTGGGTAACCATGAGCTGTCTTCCTTAGAGTGGACCTTATGAGAAATGCCTTTATTCTCAAAATTGGCAGGCCTATCTGAGGTCCCTATAGACTGATTTACTTCCAAAGGGCCATTCCTTGATCTAACCATGTTAGGCAGTATTATGTGCAGTACCCTTGGGGAACACTAAATACAATTAAGAATACAAGTGTAAGTACAATTGTACCTTTGGTACAAGCCTGTACTACACAGTAAAGTGGTAGCGATAGCTAAGCAGCCAGACTTATCTCAAGAGTAAAGTGAGCAGTAGAACAAGTTGCACAAAGGACCAACAATTACAGTGATTCAAACAAACACTTACCCAAGGTTTCTTTGTAAAAGAATATACATTTATTTACACAGTCAGTTTGAAAACATTACACTAGCAAGAGCATCTCAGTATCACACACTAATAAACCACAATTACACAACAGGCAAGTAAATGAACAAGTTCAGCTCCCCTGAAGTGGGAGCAAAATGGCATTTCATATACTTTAAAAAGGGGTAAAAAGACAAGGTCATAAGGATAGAAAGCACAAATACTTGCATAGGCAGGGCAAAGGGTTTCAGTAAACTACAACCAGCAATTCAGTTCATAGGCCTGGGCCAATTTCAATGGTTCAGAGTCTTTGTATAGAATAGCACAGTTCTGGTAGTAAACGATTAAGTCTTTGCCACAGAGGCTAGAAGAATTTGGCTAGGCGAGAAGTTTGATGAATGTTTAGGGAAGGACAAGCCTTCAAGGTTGAGAAAGTTTCTATGAACTTTCGCAATGGCCGAAAAGATTTCCGGACCGCGTTTGCACAGTACCTTTGTATTGAAGAAGAGCTGTAGCTGAGGCAGTTGTTCCTGGCAGTTCAAGCAGATCTCGCTGTTCCTGAGCTTCAGTCGTGGGGACAAGAAGGAGGACATTGGGAGGTTCCTTCACTGCCCAGGGATGAGGCCAAAAGATTTAGCAAGACATTGGTTTAAGGTGTTAGTGCCTTGAGGTCCACAAGCTGGTTTCCTTCCATCTGGCTATCCGGTTTTCATCAGAACTCTGATGAAAATTCGACCAGATGGGGACGGTGTTCAGGCTTCTTGCGAGTTGGCTGTTCCCACCAAACTCAAGGGAAGAAGTTAACCTTGAAGGGCTTCTCTGTCGATGGAGTTTCAGGCAATTCAGACCTGCAGCAATGCTTCACCGGTCTTCCAGGAGTTGCAGCAGTCCTCTTCCTTCAGCTTGTCTTCGGTTCTTTCGTTCCAGTGGTCGACTCTGCTTTCCAAGTCCCAGAGGCCTGCTTTTAAACAGTTTCCCCCATTCATTCCAACCTTGCTGTCACACATACAGCAGAGTGGCTGTTCTTGGCGGACAGCTAGCTGGCCAATCACGCCAGAGTGCATTCAGGTCTCCTAGGAGACTAAGCACAGGGAGTTTCGGGCACCTCCCTCACGTCCTGTCCATCCCAGACACTCAGGCTCCAGAGGAGGGCTTCAGCACTGAAGCCCGCCAAAGGCTAACGAACAAAGGGACCAAACTTCGTTTGGCGTGCAGAGACAAACACAAGCAGGACCGTTCCTAAAAGAAATGGTGAAAATAAATCACCAGAGTCTGTTTTCACAGATAGGTCTGGGTGCCATATTGAAAAACATGGCTGACCTGATTTTTAGCTACCGTTGTTCACAGTCGGGAAAAATCATGGTAGTTTGATCTAAACCACTGCCAACAGTCATTTCAAGTAGGAAAGGGTAACATTTGACTGTTACATGAGTATTGTAACTCAGGGGAATCTAGGCAACCCCTCCAGCACTCTATTGTAAGATAGGGTGTGATGGGTCTGTACATTTAAAGAGACTAGTAAAGCCAATTTAACTTTACCTTCTCTGGGAGACAGTAGTCAGTCCTACAGAAGGTATTTAAACTTTGGGGAGTCTGAAAGACATCCCTGCACCACTGCACTGAAGGTGCTGTGTGATACTGTCACTCGCAGTCGCGGCCATCGCCGCGACTGGCGATTTCTTCCGCGTTGGAGTTTGAGAGGACGCAGAGGAGGATTACTTTAGTCCTTTTTCTGTGTTCGCTCCGCAGCTCCGAACGCGGGACGCAATGCTGCCGGGAGTATTTAAATCCCCGCCTCCCGGCAGGTCATTGCGTTGCAACCCCCCTCTGTTGTTTACTTTTCGACTCTGGGTCCTTCGCTCTTCCTCTGCACCTCGCTTTGGAATTTCTCAGGGGTTACTCCCCTTGGATACTTTTCTCCGGGGTTCCGGTTTCTCAGAACACTGTCCTTTGTTTCCCATTTCTCTCCACCGCCTTCCCTAGGCGGCGCTAGCTGTGCCTTTTTCTCCGGCGGTCTCTCTCTCTCTCTCTCTCTCTCTCTCTCTCTCTCTCTCTCTCTCTCTCTCTCTCTCTTCTCTCCTTTTCTCTCACCTTGCTCTTTTTGGTCCAGTCAGCGTGGGGTTTCCTTCCGTGCTCCTCCACAGTGCTTTCCTGGAACTTTTTCGACCTCCACTGCAGCCTCCTCAGCTGCTGCCTTCTCCGCCTGCGCTTCAGGCCTACTGCTATTGTTGGACTTGGACATTTAGTGGCCACCCTTCAGTTGTTGGAGATCCTTCGCTTCCTTCTTTTTCATCTGGGAACAACTGGCCTTCGCAGACAAGTCTTGGCACCTCTTATCAGGGTTTTTTCCCCTTTGCGGGTTTTTCCCTGCATTTTCTGGCTTGGTCCCGGAAAGGAGGTCACTGTGCCGCTGTTCTCACCCAGCGGCCACAGTGGCTTCTCTCCGTGACAAGCCCACGCACCAGAAAAAGGAGAGAGACTACCTGGCACGTCGAGGACTGCAATAAACCATTGACTCAGAAAGCTCAGGTGAGGAGAACGTGGGTACAGGGGAAACTCAGCCAAGGGTACTTTTCAAGTCACAGATTGCAACGCCAAAGAGTATCACGATGTCAGCTGAGGAACAGGTCCAAGAGCTGTGGAAGGCTTTTCAGGCTATGTCCCAGGAGCTACAAGGGGTCAAGACTGAGAATGCTTTGCTTAAACAAATGGTTGCGGCTAGGGAACCGACTCCCTCGGTATTGCCACCCATGGCGCTGTCCTCTGGGAAGTTTGATGGCTCCCCCAAGAAGGTGAAGGAGTTTCTTGAAGCAAGCCTGGTTCATTTCACATTCAGACATCGTACCTTTGCTACAGATCAGGCCCGGGTGGGTTTCCTAATATCCAACATGACTGGAAACGCTCTGTCCTGGGCCACCCCATTGGTGACTAGTGGAAACGCCATTTTGCAGGACTATTCGGGGTTTCAGAATCTTCTCAAGCAGACCTTCGAACGACCAGAGCTCTCCTTCACAGCCTGCGAAGATCTATTGGATGTCCGGCAAGGCTCGCTAGACGTTTTATCATATATTTCCTCTTTCAAGACATTAGCAGCCGGAGCAGGATGGCCCGAGGCAGCACAGTATGCCATTTTCAGAAGAGGACTGAAGGAGGAAATTAAAGACGAGCTGGCCAGATCTCCTCGTTCTCCTACTTTCTCAGATCTACTTTCTGCTGCACTTCATATAGAGTATCGCCTTCAAGAGAGACGAGTTGAACGTCGGAAGCAAAGGATTCCTGGCCATATCTCAGACCCCTCTGTACCCGTTCTCCCGAGTCGCTCTACTAACATCGTTACTGAAGAACCCATGCAGATCGGTGCCACCAGGGCGCCCTTGTCCGCAGCTGAAAGACGTCGCAGAAGAGAGAAAGGACTGTGTGCCTACTGCGGATCAGATCAACATCTTCTCAGAGACTGTACATAGCTGTCCAATAAGAGGTCGGGAAACGACTACCCTCGGCGTCAGTAGGGACAAGCGACCGAGGGTCTTCAAGCAATCTTCATCATCCCTATGTCTCTCTGTCAGTGACCTCCTCTGAATCCAAGGAGGACTCCAGGCTGATGGTCATTCCAGTACAACTCAACCTCGGAAAACATCAGGTGGAGACACTGGCCCTATTAGACTGTGGCGCGGCAGGAAACTTCGTTGACACCCTGTGGGCAGACAAGGTGGGTCTCCATAGGATTCCCCGGGCAGAAGGTCAGAAGGTGGAAGGTGTGGACGGTTCGCCTTTGTCCTCAGGTCCCATCACCCATACCACTGAAGATCTCTCCTTGACGATCAACCAACATAAGGAAGTTATGAGTTTTGATATTATCAGGGCTGCCCATTTCCCCATCATATTGGGCATTACCTGGCTCCGTCGACACAATCCTCTGATCAACTGGACCGAAAATCAAATAAGTTTCAGTTCCCCCTATTGCGCAACCAACTGTTTTTCACTGGAAGGTCGAGCTGATCTGCAGCCAGTCAAGGTGTTTCCCAACAACCATGTTGGTATCCATGCTTTACCCAATTTCTGCTCTGGCTTCTCTGAGGTATTTCAGGAGTGCCTCCATGCCAGACTTCCACCCCATGGGCCAGAGGACTGCACTATCGATCTGGAGCCCAATGCCTTGGTTCCGTTTGGACCGATGTTCGCTCTCACCCAAACCGAGAGACAAGTCCTACGGAGATACTTGGATACCAACATGGAAAATGGTCTCATTCAACCTTCAAAGTCTCCAGCAGGAGCCCCTTTGTTTTTCATTAAGAAGAGAGATTCCGCCGATCTTAGACCCTGCATCGACTACAGGGGCCTGAATACAGTGACAGTCCGTGACCGGTATCCTATGCCCCTTATCACGGACATTATTGAGGCGGTGCAAGGTGCTCAAGTTTATACCAAACTGGATCTTCGCAACGCATACCATCTGTTGCGGATTGCCAAGGGTGACGAATGGAAAACCGCGTTTCGTACTCCTCTGGGCCTATTTGAGTATAAGGTTATGCCGTTCGGTTTGGTGAACGCCCCAGCGGTGTTTCAGAGGTTTATGGACCGAATGTTCTCTGACATGCTTTCCATCTCGGTCATCATCTATTTAGATAATATCTTGGTTTTTTCCCCTAACATGAGAGAACACATAACACAAGTACGACGAGTTTTGGAGCTTCTTAAGGTGAACAATCTACTGGTCAAGGAGGAGAAATGCAGATTCGCTGTACCGTCGGTACATTATCTGGGATATGTTCTATCAGAAGGAGGGATCGCCATGGATCCTGACAAGGTACACGTTATTCTTGACTGGCCGGCCCCGACCTCCGTCCGGGAGGTCCAGAGGTTCCTGGGTCTTTCGAATTACTACAGGAGATTCATTCCTAACTTTTCGGAGGTGGTATACCCCATCACCCGCCTACTCAAGAAGACGGCCTATCCCTTTTCCTGGTCTACTGAGGCGGAAAGAAGTTTCTGTCATCTGAAAACCCTCTTTTGCTCTGCCCCGATTCTGCAGCATCCCAACCAAACTCTTCCATATATTCTGGAGACAGACGCCTCTGCTATAGCTGTCGGAGCAGTGTTGCTTCAGTCCTTTAACAAGGTGGAGCATCCTGTCGCCTATCTCTCCAAGACTCTTTCTCCCAGCCAACTCAACTACTCGTTTCTGGAGAAAGAATTGTTAGCGATGAAACTGGCTTGTGAGGAATGGAGGCACCTTCTCATGGGTGCCCGCCATCGGTTCCTCATTCGCACCGATCACAAGAACCTAAAGGCTTTACAGGACATGGAATGTTCAAACTCCAGGCAAGCTAGATGGGCCTACCTATTTTCACAGTACGACTTCCAGATCACGTACATCCCTGGGTCTCTCAACCGTCTGGCTGACGCTTTGTCTCGCAAGGATTCCCACTTGGAAACGGTAGCTGTCAAGTCTGAGCCATTGTTCCACAGAAATCGGATCCTAGCCATGGTGAGTTCTTTTCTTCAGGAGGTCAAGGCTGCTGTTGCGCAAGAGGCTCCTCATATCTCTTTTTCAGCTGATTCCCCTTTCCAAATCAAGGACGGTTGGGTCTTCTACAAGAAGAGGTGGTATATCCCTGAAGGGTCGTTGCGCTGGAAGATCCTTAAATGGTGTCACGACTCACGTCTAGGCGGACACAGAAGCGGAAATGGTACGTTGGAACTTATCTCGAGGTCATTTCTTTGGCCCAACATCAGGAGAGACCTGCCCAACTTGTGCCAGAATCAAATATGCCTCGGGGAAGCCCCTAGGACTTCTCACCCAAGTGGAGATACCGACTCGCCCATGGGGACTCATCTCCACGGACTTCATAGTGGAGCTTCCTGAGTCTGAGTCATGCACATGTATCATGGTTACGGTGGACTCTCTAAGCAAGTTAGCCCATTTTTCTCCTCTTCCTGGACTTCCTTCTGCCACCAAGATGGCAGAGACATTTGCCCGAGATATCTTCAAGCTTCATGGCCTCCCCGACAAGATAATATCCGATCGAGGAAGCCAGTACATTTCCAAATTCTGGATGGCTTTGTGTTCTCGATTGGGAGTGGAAAGGGCCCTTTCCTCTGGGTTTCACCCACAGACGAACGGCCAAACGGAGTGACTCAATGCAACCTTGGAGCAGTACTTGCGATGCTTTATTTCCCAGCGTCAAGATAATTGGGTTTCTCTACTCCCTACTGCAGAATTCGTCTACAACAACTCCAGGCACACTGCCACAGGCCTATCCCCTTTTTTTTGTACCTACGGTGTTCACCCGCGTTATCTAATGCGCGAGGTGCCCAGGTTCTCTAACTCTCCGACTGCGGAAGAGGTGCTAAGAAATGTCAAGGAGGCCAGGGACAGTGCATTGCTAAGCTTGACGGACTGTAGACAGCGGAATAAAACTGAAGCCGACAAACATCGCAGGGAAGCACCTTCATGGAAACCCGGGGACAAGGTGTGGTTGTCCACCAGATTCCTTCCCAGATGGACAAAACCTTCTAAACTGTCTCCGCGTTTCTTGGGACCTTTCCCCATCCTCTCCAAGGTCAATCCTGTTGCCTATCGTCTAATACTCTCTCCATCTCTCAGACGCATACACCCTGTCTTTCACGCCTCTCTTCTTAAGCCCTACTACTCTGATCCACATCGCCGGCCTCTCAACCGGAATCTTCCTGTCACTGCTGCCAACCAGGAGGAATACGAATAGTCATAACAGTTTCTGCCATTCGCGATTCTAGATTTCTTCGTGGCCGGTTGGAATACCTCCTGTCATGGAAGGGCTACCCGGTATCGGAGGATTCCTGGGAGCCTGCTTCTCAGATACATGCCCCTCAGCTGTTGGCTAGGTTCCATCGCTTGCACCCGGGTAAGCCCGGGTGGTTGCACTCTAGGGGGGGGCATACTGTCACTCGCAGTCGCGACAATCGCCGCGACTGGCGATTTCTTCCGCGTTGGAGTTTGAGAGGACGCAGAGGAGGATTACTTTAGTCCTTTTTCTGTGTTCGCTCCGCAGCTCCGAACGCGGGACGCAACGCTGCTGGGAGTTTTTAAATCCCCGCCTCCCGGCAGGTCGTTGCGTTGCAACCCCCCTCTGTTGTTTACTTTTCGACTCTGGGTCCTTCGCTCTTCCTCTGCACCTCGCTTTGGAATTTCTCAGGGGTTACTCCCCTTGGATACTTTTCTCCGGGGTTCCGGTTTCTCAGAACACCGTCCTTTGTTTCCCATTTCTCTCCGCCGCCTTCCCTGGGCAGCGCTAGCTGTGCCTTTTTCTCCGGCGGTCTCTCTCTCTCTCTCTCTCTCTCTCTCTCTCTCTCTCTCTCTCTCTCTCTCTCTCTCTTTCTCTCCTGTTCTCTCACCTTGCTCTTTTTGGTCCAGTCAGCGTGGGGTTTCCTTCCGTGCTCCTCCGCAGTGCTTTCCTGGAACTTTTTCGACCTCCACTGCAGCCTCCTCAGCTGCTGCCTTCTCCGCCTGCGCTTCAGGCCTACTGCTATTGTTGGACTTGGACATTTAGTGGCCACCCTTCAGTTGTTGGAGATCCTACGCTTCCTTCTTTTTCATCTGGGAACAACTGGCCTTCGCAGACAAGTCGTGGCACCTCTTATCAGGGTTTTTTCCCCTTTGCGGGTTTTTCCCTGCATTTTCTGGCTTGGTCCCGGAAAGGAGGTCACTGTGCCGCTGTTCTCACCCAGCGGCCACAGTGGCTTCTCTCCGTGACAAGCCCACGCACCAGAAAAAGGAGAGAGACTACCTGGCATGTCGAGGACTGCAAGAAACCATTGACTCGGAAAGCTCAGGTGAGGAGAACGTGGGTACAGGGGAAACTCAGCCAAGGGTACTTGTCAAGTCACAGATACTCAGAAAAAGATGATGCCTATGGAGTTGGTTCAGAACTCCATAACTAAAGAACACAAAAGTAAAACACATTGAAAATGAAAAGTTCAAAGCCCCAAAATATAGCAAAAGTGCTGGAGGGCTCTAAGGTAGAGGGAATTAAGCACTTGTGGAAGAAATCTCCCTAACAAACCACATCACAATATCACCTGAGTCATGTATGAGCAAACAAGGGATTAAATATAAAAAGATAAGGATGTTACCTTCATTAAGAATTATCAAATAAACTGATCTTAGAATCAAGTCAATACCTACACACAAAGGGAGTCTAGAGAGTCTTATAACTTCATTACTTCAGATTTCATATAATGATTATCAGTTTTGACAATTGAGAGGGTCTTATTAATAGCTTAACCCTCAGTGATGTTTGCAAAGATAACAGAACAAGGCCTACAACCCCATTTATCATTCGATGAATCACTGGGAACAGTTATGACCAGTGGTCGAGATGATTACTCATCTACAGGATTGTTATTACTGCCAGTATCTGATTGGTAGGTGGATATATTAATTAGGTCAGCAGGAATAGAGTATGATTTCTGGGCAAGATCTTGATCCACCACTGCAAACCTCTTTTGAAGTAGGCAAGGCAAGGCAGAATATTGTCATCCAAGACTTCAGAAAGCGTTCTCTTTTGATTCTTTTTGCCATTTTTTTCATACTTTTCCTTTTAATGATTCGTTCAGTAGGTGTGGAGATTACTTCAAAGCTTCCAGTAACTATCTCCTTTGGACAGGAGTCCATTTGCCTGTGTTCATTAAAGGAAGGCTTGCTCAGTAGTCTTAAGAACTTCCTCGACCCACAACTATTATTTGTAGTATTAGATTTTATATTTCTAGATTTTTTATTTTGTTTTTCTGCAACTCTCTTTATTTATTTTCCACGATAGGTAAAACAACTTCCTCAACAATAGACATTTGCAACCCATCGATTGAAGTTACTTTAGATTGATGTTCATCAGAGATCCCAGCAATGGCCAGTGGTCATGCGGAAGAAACAGGCACTTCTTAATTCATACATTACAGTAGTACTCAAGACAAAGAAATGTGAGAAAGCAGTATTTCAGTGATTTATCCGAAAAGAAATATTACTGCAAAGACTTACTTCACCAGAGCGCCCCCAAATGGCCCAGAGTCTGGAATTTGCTTTGCGTTTCCCTGTGAGTCGTTCATTCAACCACAAAACCAGAAGCAGAATTTAGGTGCTCACAGAAGTAAAAATAACATGTTTTTCTTCACCAACGATCAGTGTCCCACTGCCACACTTCCAGAGACTACACTGAGCTGTGCACTTCGGGAATAATATAGTTATTATCGATGAAACATCCAGGAACAGCAGCGTACTTCATGAAAGAAACTACTAGAACACTTACAATGGTTCTGCCTTTTAGAAAAAACAGTACTGGGCTTCCATGTTTAATTCTCTACCACAGGTTACCGAAGAGTGGTTCTTAAATCAATATGCCTTTGCTGTTTACACTGTCCACACTTTTAAAGCGCTTTTAATTGTGTGAGCGATTTTCAGAGCTGATGCTTCAGTTCATGCGAGTCTGCAACTTTGTCCACCTCCCAGCATTCTTAGCTCTCTGCTTTGAAGTTGATCAAAGTAAAATTGAAGTGAGGAATTGTACTATTAGCCTCTACAACATGGTCTTCTTTAGTGTGGGTACCCTGGATTTCTGCTCACCTTGCCATCTCTCCCAGTCAATGTACCTACTTCATCCCATGTTCTTCATCACCCACATCCCTTAGAGCAAACAATATGTTATTTAGCTTCCAGTATTCTTTACTGTCAATACATTTGGTCAGTGTATGGTTACGTTTAACTAATTTTTGAACTATTTAGAGAGACATCTGTCCATTGCATTCTCTTGTGGACCCATCCTTTCACATTTCCCCTGCTGAAATCATCCCCAAAATGTACTGATTATTTATTTACAATTGTAGTTTTAGCAGAGCCATTGCCATCTTCCCCCATGCTCCCCATCTGACCTAACATATTGTGTATTTTTATCATGAAAAAGAGAGATACATTTTCACTTATTTATTTATATATAATGTGTCAAGTGCACACCTCAAGGCATTTGCTTCATAGTGTCAGGTGTATTGACCCACGTTTGAGTCATTAAGCTGCAACAGTTGGTGCTGTGGGCTTAGAAAATCCAAGATGGCCAAAAAGCCCACATGTGCGCCAGAATCCAAGAGAACCGCACAGTTTGAGCGCACCCCAAAATGGTCGCCTAACCTTCCACCCACCAGTGCAAGCGTGATGGGCCAGGGGTGCCATGAGTGGAATGTGTGCCAAAGGAAAAACAGCAGTGCCTGTTAGCTTAAAAAGCCCTTTGAAATCACCTTAGTTTCTCTGAATGCAAGCTAAAAATGCCTATGTCAAACATTGCAGGATATTCAAAAATTTCACTGAACACCAGCAAACATTTGGCAGAATGAAGTTTTGTGTGCATACACAATCTGGAAAGAAAAAGAGCCCGAAAAAATGTTCATAACAAAACTGGCTGAGCTGTGGAGGTCAGCAGCTTAAGTTAAACTGAACTGAAAACCACTACAATCGAAATGTTTAAATTAAATGAGGGACCTACTTTTGAGTGTCACATAGTTTGTAACTGTTGAAATGGCATAGTTTTGAACTTAGAATCAGCACTCTAGCTGCATGTGTAAAAATTGTCAGTTTGATTTGAATGTAGAAAACTGGGAATAAAAAGTGACATTTAGCTGAAACCTGGCTTAATGAAACTGGATTCTGCCTGACAACTACCCCCGACAGGAGTTGAAACTGGATCAACAGCTGTGTTCCCAGGCCTTGCTGCATTCTGCTGCCCCCACAAAAAGGAGGTGACACCTCTCTGATTGAATTACCTGGGGACTGCAGGAAACTGAACAATGGACTCAGGCAAATGTTATATTGGGGGGCCGTAAAGTGGCTTCCTCTTGGGAGAAGTGGGAGGAGAAGTGCCTGTGAGAGCCAGCTGAGCTTGGGGGAAGTGGATAAACCAGTTCTTCCACCATGTGATGTGGGAAGCCACACCCCTTTTTGACCAGGGCATAAGTTAAAAAGATAGATAACTCATAGTGCGAACTGGTCAAAATTATATAAGTAATATCATTATTCTTGTGATTCTTCTCTGCACGTTTTAAGAGGTGTTAGGACCCTGTGGTGTATTCTGGGGGGTTGCTAGCGGAAAATAGGGTCTCACTCCAAATGTCTGCATGTTAAAAAATCTGACACTTCATCAATTAATGTCCATACTCCTTGCGCACATGTGTGTAATTTTTGGTAAATGTCTGATATTGGTAAACCAGTCAAAAAGTGCAAAATGTTGTCATTTTTGAATGCAAGCCCCAGGAAGATCAGAGGCGGACAAGCATGGACCATAAGGAATATATACTGTGTACATGTAATTTCAACAAATTGTGTATCTGGGAAATATGTATTTGAATCAAATATAGATTTGTGGGCAAATTGACCAGGGGAGGATCCTCTGACCCATAAACAGACCTCATCATGATGACAATCCATTTCCTTCCCCCAATCATGGGAGAGGGGAGAATTGGGCCAATGACAAGTAGAGAGGGGCAGGCTCAGTTATGCCACGCACACACCCACTTCCAAAACACATAAAAAGAGACTGCTGGGACAGGTAGAGACATTCAATTCCATTTTCTGCGGGACGCTCTGCCGGGAGACTCCAGACTTCACATCCATCAATCTTCAGAGACCAGAAATTTACTTCAGAACTTAAAGCAAGGGTCTAAACCCACAAACTGAGAACTCTTCTCAGCAGGCCTCAGCATCCTTAAAATCATTTGCAAACTATTCCACAGCCGGGCGAGCTGTCTGAATTCTTTTGCCAAGAACTTTTGCCAGTACCCAGAAAGCAGTGTTGCATCCAGAATCCACTTGATCCGGACCGGAAAGCAGAGCAGTATCCAGAACCAGAGGCCGCTGTATCCAGAGAGGCTAGACCAGCAGAGCAGAGCTGACCCAGACCGCTGTGAGCAGAACCAGAGATCTGGATCGCTGTGAGAAGAACCGGTGCCTGATTGACCCGCCGAGCAGACAGAACCGCCGCGGACGTGTTGACCAGATCCGTGACGAGGCCTAGTTCAAAGGTATATTGTGAGTACCTAGCAGAACTGTGCAGAACCAATCTCTTAGTTAAAATAATCTAATTCAAGCTATTTTAACCTAAATATAACTGCCTCCTAGAAATCGTGTCATCTGTCATTTTTAAAGCTGCACAACTGTCACCTGTCAATTCTGCAGCTGCAAGCTGTCACCTGTCATTTTGAGTTTTACTTTAAATCCGAAAATCTACCTTTATTAAATCGTCCGTATCTCTGGAACCGCTTGGGCTAGGAACGAAATTTAACTTGCATTTTAAAGCTGTGATTCTAGGCTTTCCAACGAACCTAGAAGCTACTTCCTATACTTTTTCCTCAATCGTGATTTACACACTCGCGAAATTTACTTAATAGCAGCTCCATTCTTTCCTTTGTTAAAATCCGTTTGCAACCTGGTAATAACTCATAGAGCATTGCTAAAGTGAGCCTGAACTAATACCAACAAGCATCTCTCACTCACCCTGAATCTCTAGAGGGAATTAAAATCAGTTAGCACATTTTCCCATCCATTGCCATCACATTTAAAAGCATTTTGGGCCTGTGTTTCAAACTTCTACCTGTTTCCTCTAAGCTTGCTGGGGGGGGACTGAGTTCCGTATTGTATTTGATTGTATTCCTGAAGGCTGTGTGTGTTACTTCCATCTCCTTGCATTGCATATAGGGGGGGGTGAATTGCCACCAGGGGAAAAGTGAACATATTATCTCTTGTGAAACCATATCAGTTTATTTTGCGGAACTGCATTTATTCCACCTTGCATTTCCTTGAAACCATAAAGCATTTCAGCTACCTCATCCTCTATACTACTCCTAAGTAATCAAGTGTACCACTGTAACATTACCCATTGTGGATCCACATCATATGTCTAAGTGTACTATCAGATATTAATTTATTATAAAAGTGTGACACATATATATTGTTTAATTTTTCAAATAAACCTTTTAATTTGCAAAACAAACCTACTTCTTGGCTCAGTGGGGTCAGGGGGATTCTCAGAGGGGGGTGTTATACAAGGGTTATCATCCCGAGTACTGAACTGGACATAAAAATACATCAATAAGGGTTTTCCTCAGCATCCCAGACTAGGCATTGACTTAGCTGTAGTGTTGATTGAATACCGCTTAACAATAGCATCCCAATGCTTAGGGCGCAGTGGAATGAAGATGGCACAGGTAAGTGCTTGGGTACATAAGGAAGGGGAAGTGCATACCCAATGTATCATTGAAAAGAATTATAGGATAGATGAAACCATCACAGTGCAGAGGAGATGATTGTGCATCCACGATAATAAAATCCTGTGCTCCATCCGTAGTAAAAGTAATCTGCACCTTTGTTAATGCCTCACTTAAGGAGGGGAAAGTGCCATTGGAATTAAAACGAACTAAAGTTTCCCCAATTATTAAGAAACCAGGGTTGTTAAGAGAATATCCACAGAATTTTTTCACCATCTCCAATACTCCATTCCTATTAAAATTTCTTGATAGGATGGCTTACCATCAAATTGCTGATCATTTGAATCAGCATCCTATCCTACATTCTCACCAACAGGTTTTAGAAAACTAATTGGAACTGAGACCTCTCTTCTGGAGCTTAAATCCAGGATACTAACACAAATGGATAAGAGCGGGCTCTCACTGATCATATCACTGGATCAATCTGCAGCCTTTGATTTAATTGAACATTCCATATTGAATACTAAGCTCAAGGAAGTGCCTAATTTCTCCAACCAGGCCGCTGCTTGGATCACTTCCTTCTTAGAACACAGACACAGAAGTGTCTGTTCAGATACAGCGGAAGCTGATTCAATACCGGTTCTCTATGGAGTCCCAGAGGGGGCTAGTACCTCACCATGTATTTAATATATTTTCGTGGCACCTTTCTTCTACATGTTGGAGCAGGAGGGTGTAATTTTTTCAAACTATACAGATGATACCCAATGTGTGGTTCTCTTAACTGGCTCCCATGGACAAGATGAGCTTGAAGTTAATAGAGTCTTTAGCCTGATTGAAAACTTGATGCTGAATAATTATCTGGCTCTTAATAGGGCTAAGACTGAGCTAATGATTGTCGGCTCCCCACATTCTCTGAAGGTTCTTAATCATGCCTACAGCTCTTTCAAGCTAGGGGATGATATTATAAGCCCACTTCTAAAAACCAAAATATTGTGAGTCATCCTCGATCAGTCTCTCAATATAAAAGAGCATGTGACTTCGGTTGTGTCTTCCTCGGTTTCTTATGTTAAACTGTTGTCACACCTGAGGCCTCTCATATCACAGAAAAGCGCAGAAACCATCGCAAGAGCGATAATAGGGGCCAAGCTGGACTATTGTTGTAGTCTACTGTTAGGTACCAGCAAGCTGGCCCAACAGAAACTACAAAAGGTTCAGAATTGGGCTGTGAGATTTGTAGTGGGGCTATCAAGGTGCAAACATGTTTCGGAAGTAAGGCAGGGGCTTCACTGGCTTCCAGTGGAGTCCAGAATTAAAATCAAAACCCTGGTTATAACATTTAAGTGCAGAATGCAAAGATGCCTCCGTATCTTCAGTGTTGCATCAACGATAAAGTAAATACCAGATCGTAAAGTTCTGGTTCTCACAAACTTCTGGAGCAACTTAGACCAAAATCTCCTAAGGCGGAGAAGAGGGCTTTTGCTTTTAAAGCTCCCATTTTGTGGAACCAGCTTCCAGATTATTTACGCAAACATAAACTCCTGGCAATATTCAAGAATGATCTCAAAACCTTTATTTTTTCATGAGTATGCCTTAGGGGGCAGCACTGTATTGGAAGTATGCTTCCAGCTGGCTGTTCCTTTGTCCCATTCTGGATAGGGCTTTAGATTAATATTCATTAGTTCTTATAGGTGTCTACATCTGTTCTATATCTTGGACTTCTGTTAGCACCTTTATGCCTACGAGCCCATAGTGCGCTATATAAATATCATGTTATGTAATGTAATTGAGTATACATGAATACAAAAATCTTAAGTGTAGACACAACCATGCTACTGTGATATAAATGCTAGTTCAGCATGGTAAAAAGGCACAAACCTATCAGCTTGTCATGATTCCTGCCCCTCATGTCCCCAGCCCTCCAAGATGTCAGGCTGGAGCCAGGCCACAATCACCTACATGGCCCTCAAGGGCCTCTCCATCCCTCCAAAGACCCACTTGGAGTCAGACTTGGCACTTGCGGCACCAGATTCACTCACTCCCATAGGATAACATTGGGGATTGGACTTGTAGTGCTTTCATGGGGACAAGCTGGATGTCCTCACATATTTCTGTTCCCAGAACTGCATGTGCAGTCTAGTCTTTTGGGTGTGGTTCAGCCCAGAAACACCTGAGATACCAAGAGACTATTTAAGCCACGCCCAGGCTGAGAAATATGCTTTGTGTTTTCTGCACCTGCAGCGTGACACTCACTGTGTTCGGATCGGTCTCCAGTAGGCCTGCATCTTTCTTCTGCACTCAGCTCTTGCAAGAACAAAAACACTGTTACGAACAGCTTTACCTTGCGGCGCTTCTGCCCATCATCCATCGCTTCTTCTGTTCTGCGGGCATCTTCGGCGGTGTCATTCCCATCCCAGCACGCCGCTTCCTAAGGAAAAGGGAAAAGAACAGAAAAAAGGCATTAGTAAGCATTCAGCAAATCCTCGCTTATTTTTAAAGACTGTACGAGCTTCAAATGCTTACCTGAATCCCAGCCGCTCTGGGGGAACTCTGTGTTCGTAACTTCTCATCCATCTGCAAGAGGGAAAAGACACTCCGGGTTAGCATGGAAACATCTAGAGGCACCACATACCGTGCTTACTCACCACATTTCTTCTTCATAACCGGCTTCCACGCTGAAAATGTTGCGGCACCTAAAAGACAAAGAAAAAGAACTCAGTTCAATACAAATACGAAAGGGTTGCATCGAGCATCGCGCTCTCACTCACTTTCAGCCCTACACATCTCAGCAGCACGTCGCCTTCCCTGGATGCAGGCCATCATCTAAGGAAGGAAAGGACCGAAGTTAGAGAACTGTTCAAAAGACTCATTATACTTACCTCTCGGACTCTTGCCAGTGAAGTAACAAGGCAACAACGGGCCTGCATCAATCAACACGCTCCTGCGCTGAAAGCAGGATGGAGAGCACACTTTCCAAGAGAACAAGGCCCAGTCTCCAGTCGAGAAGACTCCAGGGAAGGTTTCGAGGTCATAAGAGGTCAGAACAGGCTGAGTGACGTCCCTGTGGATACCAGGTGAGCGTTACAGAACACAAAGCCTCACATCAAAATCCACCTGGGCGTCATGGGAACGTCAGAAACCGACCAGTTAGCCCACATGTTGGCGCAGCTACGCTCGGAAGTACATGCAGCCAGGCAGGAGACCAACACCCTGAGGAGAGAGCTGATAGTAGCCAAAGAACGCACTGATGATTTAAGCCGGCAACTTCTCCACTCACAAGCAGGGCATGCACCATTGCCAGGAAGCGTGCCCTCGATGCCAGCACCATCAGCCAATCCCGTTCAGATAACCCTTCCTGGGGCAGTTCCCTTGGCCCCGCCGAACGATTTACGGGGAATCCCAAGAGGTTTGCAACGTTCATGAACCAGTGCCACCTGCACTTCCTTTGTAGAGCAGGGACCTTTCCGAATGACCAATCAGGGGTCGCTTTTGTGCTATCCTACCTGAGTGGTAGCGCCGCGGACTGGTATGTACCCTTTGTGGTCCAAGACGATCCTTTGCTGCATGACTTCAGGGGCTTTCAGCAGGAGATGGAAAAGCTGTGCGCCCCTCGTACTCATGGGCAGGCATTAGACAACAAACCTCTGTCCCTACGCCAAGGGATCAAGACCTATTAACATACATAGCCACGTTCAATAGACTCGTAGTTGAAGCAGAATGGCCAGTGGAGAAGAGAACCACGTTATTTCATCGGGGGTTGCGAGGGGAGCTCAAGGATGTTCTCGCACAGGTAATGAACCCCCCGAAAGACTGTTAAGAATTCATTGACCTTGTTGTTCAACTGGATCATAGGTGGCAGGACCGAAGAGCAGATCGAACCAGACTGGATCCTCGCCCTATGTATGTGCGTTCAAAGGACAATATTGCCCGCACAACGGAAGGTTCAGGAGAACCAATGCAAATCGGTGAGGGCCAGATCCCCCTTCACTAAAGCGGAAAGGGATAAAAGGAGACAGCAGCACTTATGTCTGTACTGTGGAAGGTCAGGAAATTGCCTTAAAGAGTGCCCTGTGAAGCCACTGAGGAGGACGGTAGGGGCCACGGACAAGGAAGATACCATCAAGGAATCATAAAACTCCCCAGCCCGTCAAGTGTAGGGGTCCACTTGTCGAGCGAAGAAAGTGAACTACAGACCTCCCATTTTGCACTATCTGTGGTCTTGATCAATCACCAACAACCATCTTGGATGCAGCAGTAAGAGCGTACATTGACAGTGGAGCGGTTGGGAATTACATCGACCAGGATTTTGCGGCAAAGATGGGACATCCGTTACGCCCTAAATCAACCACCGACACTCTTACCACTGTCGACGGCACAGAAATAGCTTCTGGTCCAGTATCCCAATGCACTGCAGCTTTAACCTTTCTGTGCCAGGATGGATACCAAGAATCTTTCGTTTTCGACCTCATTAAGGCACCACAGTTCCGGTTGATTTTGGGAATGCCATGTTGGTACCTCACAATCCTCAAATCGATTGGTGAGCAAAAGAATTGGTCTTTCCCGAGACTTGCGCCCACACACGTTATCACCAAGAGAAACAACCAATAGACACCAGAACCTACACGCTTGCGACTGTGGCAATCAGCACCCTACCAAGTGAATACCAGGACTTTCAAGATGTCTTTCAGAAAAAAACACTAACCCCTGCTACTGATCCCTGAATTGCTTGATCAAGTCAAAGATGCCCAAATCTACACAAAACTTGGCCTGAGGGGGGCATATCACCTTGTTCGCGTGAAACAGGGGGACGAATGGAAAAACGCTTTTCGCACCAAATATGGCTTGTACGAATATCAAGTAATGCCCTTTGGCCTTTGCAACACGCCTGCAGCATTTCAATACTTCATGAACGATGTCCTACGGAAATTGATTGATGTCTGTGCTCTAGTTTACATCGATGATATTCTAGTATATTCTGCATCAAAGCAGGACCACGTTAAACACATCCGATCCGTATTGGAGAAACTCTGTCAACACCAGCTCTATACCAAGCACGAAAAGTGCTCATTCCACATCTCTGAGGTGGAATTCCTGGGCTTTATTCTCAGCCCGAATGGAATCCGAATGGATGCACACAAGGTAGATGCTATCCTGAACTGGCCATCCCCAAATTCATTCAAGGGGGTTCAAAGTATGCTGGGTTTTGTAAACTTCTACCGCGGGTTCATCCCAGGATTTTCGCAAATCGTGCATCCCATCACGTCATTGCTAAGGAAAAGCAACAAAAAGTTCCAGTGGACAACAGAAGCCGAGGAAGCTTTCCAGGAACTCAAAGCAAGATTCACATCCGCCCCAATCTTACGCCACCCTCGCCCTGATCTCCCATACCTGGTGGAAACGGATGCCTCAAGCATGGCTATGGGAGCCGTCCTCTCACAAAAGGACCCCGAAACGGGCCAGTTACACCCTGTTGCCTTCTGGTCGCGTAAATTCACACCCCCTGAACTCAATTACGCTATTACAGACAAAGAACTCTTGGCCATTAAGTCAGCCTTCAAGCCATGGTGGCACTACCTCTTGGGCGCCAGACACACAATCACCATAATAACTGACCACCGGAAACTCCAGTACCTAAAAACGGCAAAGGCCCAATCCTCACGACAACTACGTTGGGCTCTTTTTTTTTCTGAATATGACTACGTGATTACATTTCAATCAGGGGTGAAAAACGGGAAGGCTGATTCCCCTTTCACGTATGGGGGTGGAAGAGCAAGGGTATAAGACCCCTAACCCAATAGCAATCATCCCGAGTGACAAGCTCCTAGGAATCACCGCAACCATAACTCAGAAAGAATTACATGAAGAAATCCAAAACCTGATGAGTCCGGAGCAATTACAAGCGTGGAGTGCACAAGGAGAACATTACATGAAAAAGATCAGTTTATTTTTACCAAACCAAGAACTATGAGAACAAGTCATGTCCGGTTATCATGCGTTGTGTTTTCTGCACCTGCAGCGTGACACTCATTGTGTTTGGATCGGTCTCCAGTAGGCCTGCATCTTTCTTCTGCGCTCAGCTCCTGCAAGAACAAAAACACTGTTAGGAACAGCTTTACCTTGCGGGCATCTTCGGCGGTGTCATTTCCATTCCTGCACGTCGCTTCCTAGGGAAAAGAACAGAAAAAGGCATTAGTAAGCATTCAGCAAATCTTTGCTTATTTTTAAAGACTGGACGAGCTTCAAATGCTTACCTGAATCCCAGCTGCTCTGGGGGTACTCTGTCTCTGGAACTTCTCATCCATCTGCAAGAGGGAAAAGACACTCCAGGTTAGTGTGGAAACATCTAGAGGCACTGCATACCGCGCTTACTCACCTCATTTCTTCTTCATAACCGGCATCCACGCTGAAAACGTAGCGGCACCTAAAAGACACAGAAAAAGAAGTCAGTTCAATACAAATACAAAAGGGTCACATTGTGCAACGCGCTCTCACTCACCTTCAGCGCTACACATCTCAGCAGCACGTTGCCATCCCCGGACGCCGCCCATCATCTAAGGAAGGAAAGGAACGAAGTTAGAGAACTGTTCAAAAGACTCATTATACTTAACTGTCGGACTCTTGCCAGTGAAGTAATTAGGCAGCAACGAGCCCACATCAATCAACATGCCCCTGCGCTGAAAGCAGGATGGAGAGCAAGAAAACAAGGCCCAGTCTCCAGTCGAGTAGACTCCAGGGAAGGCTTTGAGGTCGTAAGAGGTCAGGACATGCTGAGTGATGTCCCTGTGGATACCAGGTGAGCGTTGCACAGCTACGGGATTATCCCACTAAATGGAGTGTAGATAGACACACTGTCCTACCTATGCACTAAGCTATCCCCAATAAATTGTGTTCTTGATAAATAACCTAAATAACCTATTGGCAGTATAGCTTGAATTACAGGCTCAACATTAGACCCAGGCACGCTAAACTGGCCCTGGAGCTTGCTGTCATTAGAAATGAATTTGCATTGTATTAATCTGCCTAGGAGCCATTAAATCTGGCTTCACATTGTAAACTGCACGTTCCCAGGATCATGTTGTTAGAGATGAGAAGCCTTTGATACTTTCGAAGTCAGGAAGCTCAGCACATGGGTGGCAGGGAAGGCAGTGAATGCACAAGAATTTTATAAATCAGCATATTAGTTTATGAAACTGGTCTACTAATAGTTTCAAAATGTCCCATGGCAGTTTCAAATTGTGCCTTAGCACACACATCTCACCCTGGGAAGTGATCCAAAGAGTTCCAAAAATGCAACATTACGCTGGTAACTTGTCAACTGTTCAATGCTCATGTAGTGTCATGATCGGTTGTGTTCTCATGAGAGATGGATGGAGAGGTCTGGCGGCAGATGAATAGATGAATAGAGATCTGCTGGTCATCTCAAATGCCTCAATGTGTTGGCACTATGAGGTGGGAATTGTGGACTGGGCTGTGACATCACAGAGGTGGTCGAGGGGAGGGTCTGGTGACTTTTGCAGTATGCAATTCATTTTCGATAATGTATGTCCGGCTATAGGGGGACAGTGTAGCACTGCCAATTAGTCTAATTTGGAGGATTTACCTAATGTTGCAATATGACTTACTCCTAATTAGTTTGTCCGATTATAAACATTTTCATTTTTATGGTGAATTTTCAACAGCTCTTTTCATGCAGTTATGTTCTGCATTCTGCTTGAATTTTGGTTTCCCAGCTGTAATTGATCCCAGAATAAATTGAGTGATTTCTTGCCTGATTTACACTCCTTTTTTAGACTACTTTTGTAATTTGTACTGGTGAATTCCTGAGGTAACCCGCAGTACATTTTGATGGCCCGTACGGGGAATCAGCTATCCCAATCAGACGTAGGGATTCCAGCCATACTTCCAGGGGAGTGCAGGACAGAATTTGTAGAGCTCAATATGGAGGAGGCTGCGCAGACACCGATTTCATGAAGGTATGCCTGGTCTGAACGATCCCTGCTCTGAAAGGGGGTACTGGACTTTAAATGAAAACTCTGGGGTCGAGAAGACTTGAGAATCTCCAAAGAAGGATATATGAGTGCACCCGTGTATGAACTTTCAGGGAGAGGGAGGGATTATTTTTATGGTTTATAGGATGCACCCTCAAGAGGTGGAGGGCGATTGGCCATAGTAGTCACAGATTTTAGGCCCACTCACCCGATAGGGAGTGAGTGGGTGGTGGCAAATCTGCGTTAGAGCAGAGGGTTGTGTAGTAAAGTGGTGGACTTTGTTAGATGAGAGCTGCACATAGTGCAGGCAATTGGTATAGTTGCATTATTTGCATTTTCTATGAGTTAAAGAGAATTGAACATTGTGAAGAAAAAGATTAAAGGCATATGCACTGGTGTTTTGTCAAAGCAGTAGTAGTTCATTGTGATAAAGTGTAGCTAGTGTGTTGTTCAGTTTATTTTGGCTGTGGAAGTGGCGGAAGGGCCAGAGTTAAATTAACATGTAAATATCAGAGCAGCTGTGTAGCATGTGCAAGGGGCTCCGTTCAACAAAGGGAGGAGCAACCGAACACCAGGCACATTAACATAGGGCATCATTTTCAAGGTGGAGGCCTGTGGAGAAGGCCAATTGTGTACCAAACTGAAACTAATAAGACAGCCCTGTGAAGAGGGCCATTGTGCATGAGTGGTGTGAAAGGGCAGGCCCTGATGAGAAGGCCAGTGTGAACGAAATAGGGTGGACGAGTAAGACGGTAAGTATAAGAGTGAGTGAGAAGATGGGAGAAATGGATGAAGAGAAGATTAGTGCTCCAACCCCTGCCTCTGCATTATATTCACTGTTAAAACAAACCATCTGCAGGATATAAAACCCCTAGGCGAGCATCCCCTGACAAGAAGAGCATAAATAAATACATGGCACAGTCAGAACATCATTCTGGGGATAAGGAAGAGAAAGGGACAGCAGGACAAATACAATTAAAAATTTTACACTGATGACTCGGGACAGTAAATGGAAAAAAGCGAACCAGATACAAAGGAGGGTGATCATACTGCATCAGATTGGGAGGATAGCAGCAACAGTGACAGCAAGGATGAAGAATTTGACATATGTGATTTAACGAGTGGGAGTAGAAGAAGGAGATAAAAAGAAGGGGAGGAAGAGGAAAGAGAGGAACAAACAGGTGACTGGGGGAACAGGCTTAGAAGTAGAAAAGCAAGGAAGGCAGTAGTACACTGAAGGCAAAAGGGGAAGTGTATTATGTACCCTAGCAGAAAATGGACAGGGATAATTTGGTCTACAGTTTACCTTCACTAATGGCAGGGGCCAGTAAGAGGATAGTTGTATTTGAGAAGGAGACCGCAGGGATTGCCATCTCCATAGTGGACATTAAGAGCTTGTTGGCAGTACTAGTGGGAGAACAAAGTTACAAGATTTGGCAGCAAGCAGGATACTGTGGGGTAAAATTAAGCTCTAACATGCATGACGGGGCACATTTGAATAATTACAGTGCGCTTGTGTGGAAGGCTCTGAGAGAGCTGTATCCAGAAACAGCAGATATGGGATAAATATTAGCCCAAAAAATGAAGCCAGATGAGGAGCATGGAGAATAGCTATGATCAATCCAAGAAATGTGAACACAAGAGAATAAGCAATCCTGGGATGATAAAATACCTCTATTTGTTCACATTTTAGTGAAGGGGGCTCTGATGTACAAGCTTATTGTACAAGAAAACAGAAAAAAGATAAGGAGGCAGTAGAGAATGCGGTAAAAGCAAAAAACAAACTTGTTCAGAAAAACTTGGCCAAAAAAAGTATTGAAGGGGCCATATGGACAAGACCAGTCAGCATTCCACCCACCCAACATGGGGGGCTTCCACTGACAGTGCTAGTACATCAAGGGGGATACACACAAGCACAATATAGACCACAGTGGGAAATACAACAAATGCAACACCAGCTCAGATTCATAAATGCACAACAGCCTGGGTTCACACACGCAGGGGGAGTAAACGCATTCATGGGGCAGTTTCAGATTGGAAGGGGATATTATCCATAGGGAAGAGGATTCTGATATTGGGGTGTGTGGCTCCGGTTTGGAGGAAAATGTTTTGCCTGCGGAATATTTGGTCACTTTGTACAAACAAGCTCACTTATTCAACAAACAAGACAGCAGGAAGGAGTAAAGCCACAGCAGCAGTTTACACAGACATACGTACAACCTCAGCAGGTACAAATGGTGCTGCAGCACCAAATGCAAGTACAACCTATCCAGGAACAGATCATACCTCCACAGGGAGAAGCAAAATACTAAGAGGATGCCCTGCCATGAAATATTTAAAATGTCAGAAATAAATTCATGAAGTTTATAGAATGTGGTTGTAGCTTAGACACTTAATGACACTCTGCTTCGTATTGCCCCTGTGTCCAGTGCAAACTGACTCCAAAGTTTGTTATGTTTTCAATGATCACACTTGGTTGTCATTTGGTTTAAACCTGTAGATACCAGGTATTTTATTTTACAAAAATAATAAAAACAAATGTTTGAATTTTCAGCAAAATTGATAACCATATATAGCAAATATGTATATACAAAAACGGAATAATGCATACATACAGTATAACATAACATGATTTGTTCTTATTATGTATAAAAGACCAGAGACACATAGTCGGACAAGAGACACATCATAGATGCTGTGTTCACAAAGTATGTGCTAACATCCCAGCCTTTCCTATCTAACTAGTCTGTGAAGAAAATGACCACTAATACATCACTAAGAACCTAATCTGTGAAGAAAACGACCACTAATAGGTCACCAAGAACCTAATCATAAAACAGGGGTCTATGTACAAAACAATGATATGATCAATAATTGTAAAGCCTCATGCCTCTGTGCCACAAGTGCTTCAGAGAGGGCTTTAAGTTTTGGGGGTTGTCTGTTCATGTGCCTCCTTCCTCAGGACCAAATATAAATTGGGTGACCCCTGAGGAACAAAGGACAAAGATAAATATATAAAACCATTGCAGCATATGAAAACCAATGTGCTAATAAATAAAAGGAACTGTAGGGTATTTTGTGGAGATTTGGGGCCTGACGGTATTTTCTTACCGCCGAAAAATAACTTAGCAACAATCACTCCTTGTATTCAGATTGGGCCATGTACAACAATAATACAGTGGACATGCATTATTTCAGCACCCAGACATGTGTATTTGGTATGCGTGGTTGGTATGCGTGGTTGGTGGTATTTTGGTGAGCATAATTCCCTTGTTTTATTTGTGGCCCCAATATCCAGAACCCCTTATTTTTGCTTAGATTTTTCGTGTAATCACTAGAGAGACCTCAGGCTTGCATTTCAGGAACACCACATTTTCATTTTTAGTGTGCCACCATGGGCAATTTCTCTCTGTCTTATCTACGGCAGCGAGCTATCATGTGGTATTTCCACTATCTTATATACGGTAGTGAACTATGTCCCGGGCCTCCCTTTTTGCCGACTCATAGACCTCCGACAAACTACAACACACACAGTTAGTTATAACTGCTCATACTGAACTACATTGTGCACACGGCTGCAACCAAATTTGATGTTTAGCTACCTTGAAAATGACAATTGCACTGTCTAAACATCTCCCCACATCATCAGCACTGTTTTGGTAAATATAAAACACACCACCCGTCTGCTTTCAAATATTTTTGTGTATTATAAAAGTTGCATTTAAACATGATCTCACTCTTTACAGAAATAAATAAAATAGCACAGTAACAGCATTGTCTGTGATACACTGAAAAGAGAGTGGCGGAGACAAGAACTCAATTTGCAACATTAACATGTGATTAAAGCACAGGAATCTCCTTTCCTACACTGACTGAATATTCTCGTACACACTCAGCCCCCACACTTCTGTAATTACCTTATCTGTTCAGCATGAATTTTCTTCAGCTGTTCTCTTTCTGAATTTGGCTCCCTTGAAGATTAACCCCAGTGAAAACAAGCGTCTTTCGTTCTCAAACCGGGGTTATTGCCTGGAATTCTCAGCTTTTGCAGCAGGAATGCTTCAGCCAGGAAAACAGGTCCTTCTCCCAGCTCTGCCAAATCCCGACTGTCCTCCCCCTCTCTTCAAACTCCCCCAGCAAAACTCTCATCACTGCCTCTAGCATGATACTTGCTATGACGCTGCTCCAATCAGAAATCAATCATGCCATCTCCTCCCTCACTACACAATGGCTCCTTTTTACAGTAACCATTTGTAACCAACTGATTTCCTGTTCCTTCGAGTCCTTGGTTCCTGTAGTTATGTGGACAGAGCAGCAGAGAAAAATAAAAAAAATGAATGTGCGTTTAAAAGTTCACTTTCAGAGTAGGCCTATATCTGCAGTGGAGACACATTTTTATTAGTGGGTTATGTTAAATGCAGTTTTATTAGTCAGGTTAGTTATTAATAATGTTAGTTATTAATTTTCAAATGTGTCTCTTGCACCATAGGCATTTCAGGTGAAAAATAGTGTGCATTTTTGAATGTGCACGTGTGCTTTTAACTGTAAAAATAGATTTGCATCTTATATGTTAAAATCGTTTTTGACTGAATAGCCTGTCTTTACTTATATGTCCATGTTAATCTGGTAACACATATAGCAATGCACCGCACCCATGTGGTGGCGCTGCATAAAAAAATTGCTACCTGTGCAGTAGTGCTGTACTCTGTGCTGTAACACGCCAAATATCCTTACATACCCTCCTTTTGTTTTTAGAACTTGGCTACAATCCAAGCCAATTCCTAAAAACAACTTGTTCTTTTTTTTCTTTTAAAATGCATGTGTATTGGGATATCTTTCTCTTCCTGACGTAGCTAGTAAAATCAGTAACATTTTCATTTTTACTGATAGCACAATCAACCATCCACCCATGATTAGCACCAGGACAGCCAAACCCACTATTGAGCGTTCCCCCCAGGTTCCCCAATTAAATCTTTCCACTTCTATTATTCCCAGATTACTAATTGTAATATTGTTTTTTCTCAAATTCATTTTTATAACATGTCTTTCTTTGTGATTCAATAAATAATCCACATCCGGATCTATTGGAAAAGTATCAGTTTGAAAAAAATCGATATTTTCCACTTGGCTTTCCCAAACATCATTTGTTACATGAAACAATGTTAACCCCCCAATTGACACAATTGTATCCTTTGGAACCTGTAAATAAAAAACATTATATTTCACCTGTTTAACCACGTATGTTCCATGGTTTAAATGTACTACCGTCATGTTCTTTAAACAGGTGCTGATCAACCATTTACCTCTGACCATCTTAGCCTGTGCCATTTCTTCACTCCCCATATTGCTAATAATCACTTCACATCCCTCTGATATACTTGGGTCAGATTTCAAACCACAAATAGCATCTGTGGCATCAGGAACAAACGGTTTACCTGGACACATATAATTTTGTTCTTTAAATTTTACACATGTTTCCAGGTTTGGTATTAAATAAACTTCAGGTTCCCATGACTGAAATGCCACCACTTCTGGAGTCTTAATCTTAATAAATGTGTCCTCTTGCCAAAATCCCACGTTGTGTACCCACTTCGTTTGATAAATAAGTTCAGGGGCTACATATGGAATGCATAGCAAAAATCCGATCTCTAGTCTTTCCAAGTCCACATATAACGGCATTGCATTACCCATTTCGAATGCAATTTTTACCTGTATTATATCAATTTCCCTCCTGGTCAATCTTTCTATCATTTGACGAATAATATCCTGCGAAACAAAATACAAGGGGATATGTCCTTGAATCAATTGTGAAACTGCAGTTCGAACTTCTCTCATATAATTCGTTAATAGTCTATCAACAGGACTCATTATGTTCAATATTTCATTTAAAGTTCTGTCATGCTTAAGTATTATTTTAGTCGCCCGTTGCATTACATCCGCTTGGTCATTTAGAATGATTGCAGTTTCATTTATGAATCTTACTTGTTCATCCAGTCCCCCTCTAATTCCATCTAATGTTTTTTGTATTATTTCTAGGTCAATACTCAGTTGTTGCGCTTTAGTACTCAGTGTTCCTACCGAAATAGAATTGGCTGTTGATATTGTGGTACCTATTATGGCTCCAACTATAGACATTACCAATGATATCGCGAGCATCACCGGACCTCTCTTTCCTCTCTTCTTCTTAATGTCTGCTGAATTCACGAATGTTTTTTCCAATTGCATTAATATATCTCTTATTGACTGCTTAGTGTCCTCTTTTCTTATTTCCAGCCACTCTTTAGTCTGTTCAATCTTAATTCCGGTATTGTTCAAGTGTTTTTCAATCAAAATCTCAGGATTCAATGGTATGTATATATTTTGGAAAATCATCCTTCTATCACTCATGAAGAATCCTGGTGCCTCTTCCACCGCGATACTAGATGCTGGTCCAGGTTCAATGACAACCTGTGCTTCTGAATTCTTGAAGATCCCTCCAAATATCATCATCATTAACCATATCATCGGTATCATCTTCAATGCTGATCGCTTTGCAGCCTTGATCTTCACCCCTCTTTGTGGCTTTCCCCGAATCTGTCCACGTGGGCTCCAGGACTCCATCGTCTCCCGTGGGCTCTGATCCCGGAACCTCCGACCAAATAATGTTAATTTTCTAAATCAAATAGAAAATAAACAAATTAAGCACATAGCACAATACTTACTTCACCCTTTTGCCAAAAATAAAACATGCTTGGTAAAAATATTTCGTTTTTTTTTTCTTTTTTTTTCTGAAATTAAACACAAGTTAAAAGAAAACAAGCACATATAAAACAGCATTCAATATTTAATACATTTTCTCTCTGCACACCAACCATGAGCTTCCATTATATATATTTATTTATTTATTTATTTATTTTATATTATATATTTTTACATATATTACAGTGTTTATGTGCCATTATAACAATCAACTTTTTAACTTCTTTGTCACTGCCTCCTGATTGTACCCATTTATTTTCTCTTTTTGTGTTCAAGGGACTTTATCTGTTTCTACATGCTCAAGCTGCCTGATCTCATGTCTGGGATGGCATGGTTTGATTTGATTTACATGGACAAACTGCTCTATTGCCGTTTCACCTTCATTTTTCAAAATTTTATAAACTACTGGAGAGACCTTATCTA
This sequence comes from Ambystoma mexicanum, assembly GCF_040938575.1. NCBI lineage: Eukaryota > Metazoa > Chordata > Amphibia > Caudata > Ambystomatidae > Ambystoma > Ambystoma mexicanum. Next base: position 1,258,537,974 of record NC_090930.1, read on the forward strand.
TAATTCGAAATGGCCCCTGCCAGGCTGCTAGAAATTTAGAATTTTTCTGTTTACTTTTTCCAAAATGAAACTTGTACACCTGATCCCCTACACTGTATTCCTTTACTGATGTCTTTTTGTCATAATTAGACTTTGCACTGTCAGCAGCTCTTTCCTGATTTCTCTGCACAAAAGCAAATGCATGTTGCAAATGCCTCCTCAGTTCATCAATATATTGAACTGTGGATGCACTCACAAGTGTCTGCTCATGTGTTCTGTATAGTAGGTGTTGTGGTAACACCATTTTCCTACCTGTCAAGACCTCATGGGGGCTAACACCTGTTGCTTTGGCAGGAGTTGATCTGATTGCCATCAAAACCAACGGTAAACGTAAATCCCAGCTGGAACCTGCTTCTGCCACAAATTTCTTTAAAATATCCACAACAGACCTATTGCTTCTTTCAACTGTACCTGAAGACGCCGCCCGATATGCGATATGTAGTTTCCTTTTCACACCTAGTATTTGCCATACCTTACTCATTAGAGTACTTGTGAAATGACTTCCTCTGTCTGACTCAATTCTTTGTGGCAACCCAAACCTTGAGAACACATGGTTCACCAGCAATGTGGCTGCTGTTTGCGCACTACGATCTGGTGCAGGAATGCATTCAATCCACTTCGACATCAAACATCCACACTCAAAATATAACGGTGTCCCCTGCTCGACCTTTTTAAAGGACCTACATAGTCTATTTGCAAATCTGACCATGGGAGAGTTAGGCCTCTTTTCATCAATGGTGCTCTATGCATTGGTGAAGCAGGTTTAAATTGGGCGCATACTAGACATCCTCTAGTATATAATTCCACATCTTGGGACATAAGTGGCCAGTAAGCATAATCTTTTAGTATTTCTAATGTTTTTTGTGAACCTCTATGGCCTGCAGTTATGGCATCATGTGCATGGTGTAGCATTAGCCCTCTGAATGAAAGGGGTACTGCCCACTGTATTTGTCCTGTTATGGACTCTCTAATCATGAGTCCATCCTGTAATCTAATTTGTGTTTTGTTCTTTAATAGCACCCTCAACTCTTCTTTTCCCATACAATCATTTTCTGTTAAAGAATTTTGTTCAGGATCTATCAAATGATTATAATAGATTCCCAAAATTCGATCATTCTTTTGTGCCTCAATCAAATCTTGGTCTGGCGTGTCATGACTCCACTGCACCACCGGTTGATCTACCTCCTTTGGTGCTTTAGAACGTGTGACTGCATCAATTTGTATTTCACCCATTAAATAATCAATAGGTAGCAATTCTTCCATCACAGCCCGAATCTTAGCCAGGTGGTCTGCCTTATCATTTCCCTCCTTATCCTCTCCTGGTGTTTTTAAATGCCCACAAATTATTCTCCAGTATATTGTTAACTTATTCTCTGACACCAATTTGTCTATGGCTTGTATCATTTTTCCATGCTTAAGTGGCTTTTTGTTGTATGTAACCATGCCTCTTGCTTTCCAACCAGGCAAATGCTCCACAAAGCTATTCCGTGCATAGTCAGAATCAGTCACCAGGACAATTTCACTGAACTTTTTATCAACTGCAGTAGCAATTGCTTTATAAATGGCTGCCAATTCCGCCACCTGACTGCTCCTATCTCCAATCCTCATCCCTATACAGGGGACACCTTCACATTTCAACCAGACATTTCCTATTCCTGCCACTAACGGTTTATTACTGTCATTTTCAATGTGAAAAGCACAACCATCCACATATACAGTTGGCAAATCCTTGCATGTTTTTTCATCAAAAGCTTTGTGTGGTGATTGTTCAAATTCCTGCAAACTAGTTTCCATTTCCATTTCATTTGGTATTTGTTCAGCTGCACAGTCATGTAAGTCAGCTAACCCTTGAGCAATTGGGTTCTTTTTATTTTGTCCATATCTCACTTCTACGGGAAAACCTTGTAATGCCAGCGTCCATGAAGTGATTCTGGATTGCGCTAGATTACCTGATCTAATTCTTTTACTCTCTAAAAATTGCAAAGGTTGATGATTTGTTTCAATAATCACCTTTTCTCCCTGAACAATGGGGCGGAAATGTTGTAGCGCCCACACAGTGGTTAATAGGGCCTTTTCACATTCATTAAATTTCATTTCAACTTGGGAAAATGCCTTACTTGCATATGCAATGGTTTTGTGATTCAAATTGTGTTTTTGTGATAACACTGCTGACATACAATGTTCAGAAAAACCTATTTCTATAAAGAAATCCCTGTCCTTTATGGGGTATGCTAAACATGGTGCCTTTACAAGACATTCCTTTAATTTAGCCACTGCATCAAACTGCTCTTTTTCCCATTTCCAGGGAGTATTCAGTTTAAGCAGTTTAGTCAATGGTTGAGTGATTTCTGCATAATTTTCAATGAACTTTCTGTTATAGCCTGTCATCCCTAATAAACTTTTTACTGCTTTCACATTTTTAGGATCTTTTAATCTTTGTATGGCCTCTATTTTCTTCTTTTGTGGATTTAGCCCATGTTCAGTCACTTCATGCCCTAGAAAGTTCACTTTTTTCTTGCACCATTGTGCTTTTTGCAAAGATACTTTGGCGCCTGCTTTCTGCAATTGGCCAAGTACATGTCTTATTTCATCAAAATGGCTTTTCAGGCTTTTATTTTTTATCAGGACATCATCCACATAAACTATTGTTCCTCTTTCCGCTGCATCCGGCATGGCCTTTCTCAAAAATATGCCAAATTCACTCCCACTATTGATGTACCCGAACGGAGCTCTAAGCCAGGCATATTGAGTCCTGTCAAATGTAAAGGAAAATAAATGTTGTATCTCCTCTGCCAATGGCACGCACCATATCCAGAGGTGAGATCTAATGTGGTAAATACATTTGAACCATGTATCTGCGCTAGGCCCTGATCAATGAATGGCAGTGGCCATCTAGATACTGGTACTCTTTTATTTAACTCTCTCAAGTCTGCACACAGCCGCCATTGACCATTTGGCTTTAACACACCTAAAATAGGTGTATTGGATGTGCTATGAATGGGCCTGAGTATTCCCCGCGATTTCAAATTTTTAATAATCTCTGCCAATGATTCTAAACATGCCAGCGGTAGTCTATACTGGCGTACAAACACTGGATTTCTGCTACACCCTTCTGGTAGTGTGGCCACATGTAAATCAGTTAAACCACAATCATAAGCATCTTTTGCAAATACATCCTTAAACTCCATAAATATCTCCCTCAGATTGTCCCTATCTTCATTGCTTTCACACGCATTCGCTAAGGAGATCTGCTCTTCTACCATTTTGGAAAATTCTGGAAAATCTTCTGGTAAGGGAATCTCGGCGCTTTCCTCTAACTGTGTGGCTGTGTCTTTTTGTAAAGCTGCCACTTTTAAATATTTTGGCATATCAGCTTCCACTTCAATGGGCTGATTTTCTGTTTCATTTTCATTTAAATTAAATATTATGTAATCCTCTTGATGGCAGCACACTGTCTCATTTGAATCATAAGGATACACAGAATGAATTTTAAATATTCCTTTGGGCTGAGAGTCCAGGTGTTCTGGCAACTCACCCTTGGCATCTACATACTTTTCAGGAATATTTCCAATCACCATGTTATTTAAATCTGCCGTATAATGTGATTTTTGTATGGCCATTCCTAATGGGGAGTTTTCCTCTAAATGAATATCCTGACAACCTTTATTATTTACCATAATTTTTACAGATCCTTCACCAATATCTACCAATGGAATGTATTCATAATCCAGGCATTGCTGTTTTATGGATTCATTCAGGCATACAAATGCATCAGAGCCTTTCATCTGCTGTCCATTTTTACATTTCAGTGTTATTGCAAACTGTTTTGTAAATGCAGGAATAATAGTATCTTTCCTCATTTGTAATTCGATTGCATAAGGAACCAGTTGTGCACAATGATAAGCCCTTCTTTTGTCTTCAAATTCAGGTGCCGGACCACCTAGGCGTGACCATATTTTTTGATTAAGGAAATCTAACACCATACACATTCTGTGCATGATGTCATTGCCCATGTAAAATTCATTTTGTGCTCCACTCACTATCCATACATTGTGGTAAATTGTTTTCTGCCCAATGCTAATTTTAAGCATGCATCTGCCTGCAATTCGGTTTTCAAAGTCTGGACTGTCCAACCCAGAAACATATTGGTTTTTAATCCTAAATCTCGGGATTTCTTCCCTCTCCATTATTTTTTGCAACAATTTCTCATTAATGAAACTCCTTTCATGTTCATGCGCTAAAGTGGCTTTTATTGTTTTAAAATAGTCATTTATACCAACATGAACCCATGGTTGCTCATCTTCCATGTGTATTTCTGCCAGAGTGGTAATGTGTTTTTCTGAATCTGTTTTAGGAGCAATATTCTGTTTGCATGTTTTCTCTTTTAAATAAAAACGTAATGTGTGCTCATCTATGGCAGTCTGCCAATTTTTCCTTGGGTCCAAGTATATTTGTACAGGTAGTTTTTCATTGTCGCTCTGCATTTTGTCTTGACACATTAATATAACAGTGACACTAGGTATGCAGCTATTCTGGAGATATACCTCCACAGCATCATTTGTTTTGGCAACGGTGTAACATTCATTTATATTGCTGTTTTGTGATTTTAGTTTCTTAGGCCTCAATGGTTTTTTGGTTAAGGACCACAGCACTCCATTCACCCCATCTATTAGAGGAGACAATCTTTTCAGACAATCTGTCCCCATCAGAAATGGAATTTCACAAATAGATGTGATCAATACCTCTTGTTTCATTCTGTGCTTTCCTATTTTTATGTCAACCTCAGTTACACCTATGATGGGCACCTCCTCCCCATTAAAGTTATGCACTGGGCCTTGATTTTCCTTCACTGTGATCTGACTCCGTGGGGGTCTCCCTTCATTGATACTCTTTACCAGCTCCTTGGACATAATTGTGGCCTGTGCGCCAGTGTCAATCATAGCAAAGGTGTGGCATTTTTCTTCTACAGTGATGGGTGCATAATATCTGTCCTCAACTTCCTCTAATACACATAAGAAATGTGAATTCTTACTGATTTCAGGGCTCACCTTTCTCAGGTCTTTTTCACTTTTGGCTAAACACATTGGTAAATGGAAAGACATTTTTCCCTCCTTTTTACCCATTTCTGCGCGAGAGACTTTATTCATTTCTCCATGATCAGAGGTTTTTTGGAGTGTGGCCACTGTTCGCCCATCAATCTGGGTAACATCAGAGACCACATTACAACCTTCCAACTGAACATGTGTAACAACATCATTCAGCAATTTGTCATTTTTTTAATTCTGTACTTTTGTGATCATTTAGTGTGATACCAGCCCTTTCAGCCTCTTCAAAAATATGTGGCTCAAAGAATTCTTCAGGTGATTGACTTGTACCCTCCTTGTGAGTATTTCCTTTTTCTGTCTGTGTTTGGTCATTGTTTTGCTTGCCCAGGGAAGGAGCTATAGCATCCCCACTTACTCCCTGTCCACTGGTATTCCCCATGCATGAGTCATTTTTCTTAAGTCTGTCCCTTTGTTCTTTTGGAATTCCTAATGTTTCTTTTTCATTTGTACAAATCTTTACTGTTTTATTTAGCTCTAGGTTAAACCGTACCTCTTTTTTAGAAGTATTTGCACTCTCTGTCACGAGTTCATTTACTGGCACTTCCACATTTAATCCATTAGGCATCTCAGAGTCGTTATGCAAAATTATATCAGAGCAATCTGTCATTTTGGCACTGCAGTTATCATGAGTACTTAGTCACTTTTCGGAAGCCCCCCGGTCATTGCTATGGCCATCAGCCCCCTCTTTGGAAGATTGTTTTTGCGCTGTACAGAGCTTTCCTATTTGCTGAGCTAACATTTTCACTTGGGCCTCAAGGCACTGGAACCTTTCCATCTCTCTAGGATCCTCTTTCTGTGGTCTAGGTCGATATTGGTTGTTTTCCCCCTGATTGGATCTATTCTGATACCTCTCAGGTTAATGATGTCGGTTGGGATGGTTTCTGAACTCTTGATTCATTTGTGGAGGGGAGCGGGTTGCACCCATCCTTTGATTATAGTCCCCTGGTGGGGAATCATTGTACTGGCGTGGATTGTAGTTCACGTTTTGCCTCATGTCCTGTCTCTCAGATTGTGGGTACTGGCCCCTAGGTTGATTTCCATTATCAGTAAATCGATCCACATATCGGGGCCTATCCTGATTACCATATATCATGGTGTTGGGATCAAATCTGCTCTGTGTCCCCAATGACTGGTAGGGACCATCATTTCTTTGATCTTGATTTTGTCTCTGGTTATTGTTCATACCTGCCATATCAGGCCGATATCCTACCCGGGGTCTGTCCCCTAAATACCTAGGGCTGATGTAGCTCTCTCTATTACTAGGATCATGTGATTGGAACATTGGTACAGGAAATGGCGATCTTTGTTGATTACCCCTTTGTTCAGGTGTCACATTATTTTTACCTTGGCTTTGAGCAGACTCAAGGGACATTTTGGCTGACCTGATTTCCATTACTGTGGCTGAGGGTTCTTTAGATTTAGGTCTAGTATCTTTCATTTTATCACTTTCTCTACCCTGACAATAGAGTACCTCATATAGTTTTGTGCTTTGATGTACAATCCATTCAAGGGACTTGTCACGGTCAAATTCACGGACCAATTGGGATATGATGTCTTTCTGTAGTCCATAGAAGTATGCAGTTTTAAACTCATTGGAATTTGAGTCAAAAGATACATCAAAGCGAGAAAATGCTCTTTTTAAGTCTTGTAAAAATTGGCGAGGGGATGTATTAGGTCCAGCAGTAATTGTGTAAGCGACTTTCTTTGCCTCCTGCAATGACTGAAAAGGAGAAAAATGACGCCTAATTTCTTTTTCAAACTCCAACCAGGTCATATTCTGCTGTTCATTTAATCCCCTTATGATGCTGGCCGTCGGGGCATCTAAAGTTAAATGAAAATATTGTCTGTACTGTTCCTTAGGTATCTGGAGTGCTTTAAAAATGTCATGCACCGCTTCTAAGTGATCCTCAATGCAGCATTCACCTCCCTTTTTAAATGGTTTGATCAGGGCTTTAATGGATTTCATTATTTTTATGGGGCTAGTTGTTGCAACGCATGGAATTGCACTATTTTGTGATTCAATCCTGTTTTCAGGTGTATGAGATTGGTGGCTGCCCCAAATGGGAGTATCAAATCCCCCAAGGGCGCTGCAGCCAAGTTCAGTCACCGGCCCAGTCACTGGAGCACTAGCTCTTTGGGCAGAGCTAGAATTCACCTCCACTCCATTGAATGTGGTACCCTGCCGCCTCTCCTGGGACCTGGGAATGCACATTTGCTGTTCTAAATCCTTACACTTTTTAAGGAGTCTGTTGGCTTCATTTTGCAAATAGTTGTTTTCATCACTCATCTTATTAATCACCTCCTGCATGTCGCACATTTGCATTTGGCATTCATTGAACTCTTTATTTCTCTTGTCTCTTTCTTGAATCATTTTAATCATTTCTTGTTCTGCACTCTGGAGATCACATTCTTTTTCACAATGTTCTTTTTGTAAAATCTGCATTTCTGAAACAACCTCATCTTTATCCTGTCTAATGTGGTCCACTAAGGCTTTTAAGTGTACCAATTCTTGCTCACTATCCTCAAATTGTATCTTGCTTTTGGATAACTGAGTATCAAAGTCTCTGCATTTTAATTGCATGTCTTTTTGGCATACATCCAATTCTGCTCTCAACATTTCCTGATGTTTACTTGCACCATCTAATTCAGTCTTTAACCTGTTAATTAGCTGAGTATCATTCTCCTGCATTCGCAGGGACTTATTCAAAATAAACCATATTTTGCCGCCTAGCCGTATTAAACAGTCTTTCTCTGCACTTTTATTGGCTGCATTCAATAATCTTGTAAGGCAGACCTGAATTATGCTGCCTTCTGCAAAAATATTGTCTAGTTTTTCTTCCTGCACCTCACCCTGAATGTGTTCACGCCATTCTAACGTGCTATTCGACGACCAATTCCCATGTGCAAACAACTTTGCCTCTAAATATTGCACTAGATCTGAGAATGTGGTTTCCCTTTGTGACATTCTGAAATTCGTTTTTAGTGGCACACTGCTATTATAAAATGGGTTCCCTTTAATGTGCAAATGGCAGTGTGAGACACGCTTGCCACGCCCAGTAGGTACTCTATGATCACTTTCCCGGCCTGCAACGCACCATAAATATGTAGGGTATTTTGTGGAGATTTGGGGCCTGACGGTATTTTCTTACCGCCGAAAAATAACTTAGCAACAATCACTCCTTGTATTCAGATTGGGCCATGTACAACAATAATACAGTGGACATGCATTATTTCAGCACCCAGACATGTGTATTTGGTATGCGTGGTTGGTATGCATGGTTGGTGGTATTTTGGTGAGCATAATTCCCTTGTTTTATTTGTGGCCCCAATATCCAGAACCCCTTATTTTTGCTTAGATTTTTCGTGTAATCACTAGAGAGACCTCAGGCTTGCATTTCAGGAACACCACATTTTCATTTTTAGTGTGCCACCATGGGCAATTTCTCTCTGTCTTATCTACGGCAGCGAGCTATCATGTGGTATTTTCACTATCTTATATACGGTAGTGAACTATGTCCCGGGCATCCCTTTTTGCCCACTCATAGACCTCCGACAAACTACAACACACACAGTTAGTTATAACTGCTCATACTGAACTACATTGTGCACACGGCTGCAACCAAATTTGATGTTTAGCTACCTTGAAAATGACAATTGCACTGTCTAAACATCTCCCCACATCATCAGCACTGTTTTGGTAAATATAAAACACACCACCCGTCTGCTTTCAAATATTTTTGTGTATTATAAAAGTTGCATTTAAACATGATCTCACTCTTTACAGAAATAAATAAAATAGCACAGTAACAGCATTGTCTGTGATACACTGAAAAGAGAGTGGCGGAGACAAGAACTCAATTTGCAACATTAACATGTGATTAAAGCACAGGAATCTCCTTTCCTACACTGACTGAATATTCTCGTACACACTCAGCCCCCACACTTCTGTAATTACCTTATCTGTTCAGCATGAATTTTCTTCAGCTGTTCTCTTTCTGAATTTGGCTCCCTTGAAGATTAACCCCAGTGAAAACAAGCGTCTTTCGTTCTCAAACCGGGGTTATTGCCTGGAATTCTCAGCTTTTGCAGCAGGAATGCTTCAGCCAGGAAAACAGGTCCTTCTCCCAGCTCTGCCAAATCCCGACTGTCCTCCCCCTCTCTTCAAACTCCCCCAGCAAAACTCTCATCACTGCCTCTAGCATGATACTTGCTATGACGCTGCTCCAATCAGAAATCAATCATGCCATCTCCTCCCTCACTACACAATGGCTCCTTTTTACAGTAACCATATGTAACCAACTGATTTCCTGTTCCTTCGAGCCCTTGGCTTCCTGTAGTTATGTGGACAGAGCAGCAGAGAAAAATAAAAAAAATGAATGTGCGTTTAAAAGTTCACTTTCAGAGTAGGCCTATATCTGCAGTGGAGACACATTTTTATTAGTGGGTTATGTTAAATGCAGTTTTATTAGTCAGGTTAGTTATTAATAATGTTAGTTATTAATTTTCAAATGTGTCTCTTGCACCATAGGCATTTCAGGTGAAAAATAGTGTGCATTTTTGAATGTGCACGTGTGCTTTTAACTGTAAAAATAGATTTGCATCTTATATGTTAAAATCGTTTTTGACTGAATAGCTTGTCTTTACTTATATGTCCATGTTAATCTGGTAACACATATAGCAATGCTCTTCACCCATGTGGTGGCGCTGCATAAAAAAAATTGCTACCTGTGCAGTAGTGCTGTACTCTGTGCTGTAATACGCCAAATATCCTTACATAACACCTTAAAGCCAAAAGCTCATTTCTGTTGAGTATTGCACCACAAGAGAAAAGGAAAAGAAGGCACCCAAGATCCATAACCACATTCTAAAATGGTGTAATCTTTACATATCTGGTGAGAATATGTGTCGTTCTGGAAGACTCACCCTATGGTAGTTGAGGGCGGACACTCTCTGAACAGAGGACCTTGAATTATCAGGTCTGGTGTGTCATCAGGATTGAAAAAAGTCATCAGAACACGCTGTATAAAGAATCAGGACAAAACAGGCAGAATGAATTAGATGCCCGACTAGGCGAACAGTGCCGATTGTGAACTGAATCTGATTTATTTATAGGGTGAGGCCTACCTGATATATTTACTGTGTCTAGATGCATTGTTGCAGGGGGTGGCTCTTCCTACTGTAGTATTAGGGTGCATGTAAGTATCTTAGAAAGACAAATTCTGAAAGAGGCTCAGAAGGGTTTATGTCAGTTTCTGAATGATAGTAAGTGAATGTGTAAACAAAGTACCACTTTCCATTGTGCTAAATATGGAAAAGACACTTACATGCTAGTTTGTCATATCAAAAGACATCCTTCATATGTGTGGAGAGTCATAGTTTAGAGGACCAGTCAACACGCTCACTGTGTGCCGGCAAACATCTGTAACAGGGAAAGTTAATTACCCTGAGAGACGACAAACCAAAGACGTTAGGGTTATTACTCCACTCTGCTCATGCATAACAGATATGATGGCTAGCAGTACGGGACGTTCAATTAACCACTGACAGTACTGCTGCAGCGTTGCATGTGATGCAGTGTCAAAGTTTGGATCAGTTGTCAGGACAACCAAACAATCTATGAGGACGTGGCTCGAGTAGGGACATATAATCTTGCGGGAACATGCCCGGAGAGTCAAATGGCTTGACACGCCAGATTGAATAAGTCTGTCCCTAAGGTTTGATGATATCTTGAAGGAAAGCGAGGCAATGGTACATCTGGTAAACAGGTACTCATCATGGGCCAGTATTTCACAATCAATTTCTTAAGAGTTTGTTTTATATGTGGTCACACAAGTGAGTCTTTTCTCGGTTGGCTCAGAGTTATTGGATGCTAGGAGCATGTCTCTTGTTGTAAACCATGCTCTTTTCAAAGAGTGGGATACAATTTCCTGGGATAGCCCCTTCTCCTAAGGTTTGTTCTCAGATTTTCTGCATGTTCACAGTAATCCTACAGAGTAGTACAGTTTCTGCAAAGATGGAGGAACGGTAGGTAAATCCTCCTTGAGGTTCCTGGGATAAAAGCTCAAAGAATGGAGTGTGGTCTTCCTGTCAGGGGATGTTTTATATAATGAGCATCACAAAGTTCATCCTTCTGTTTTTATTGTCAGATCCAAAAAGTTGATCCTATGAAAGTCAAACTACATAACCGAAACTTGGCTCAAAGACCCAGTGGGGCCTGCCTGCGAGCAGGCCATACCAGATGATTATACTATTTATTTTGACAATAGATTACAAGGCAGGGGAGGTGGGGTGGCAATTATTGCAAAAAATAGTCTTAAACTTTTTAAAGTGAAACTGGAATTCAGTGGATGCGAAGCTTTGCACTTGAAATTGGTGTTCTCACCTAATAATTGCCTTAATCTAATAGCTATATACAGACCACCGGCACTTGTCTCTGACTTCTCACTGGAACTCTGCTCATACCTTAACACGCTAAGATCTGTTAACGTATCGACGGTCATCATGGGAGACCTGAATCTATGGAGAGGGAACAAGAAAGACAAAGGAGCCATTGCTCTGGAAAAAGCACTGAACAACCTAGATTTTAATGTACTCAACAAGGATCCCACTACCCCTCAGGGGAACCAGTTAGATTGGTTGTGTGGATATAACATATCTCTGCAAGATTGCAGAACCACACCATGTATCTGGAGTGATCACTTCCTGATATCGGCTCACGTTAAATTGCCTTCTTATGTACATAAGTATAACCCGCATATTAAAAAAACTACTAGAAACTTCAAAAAGTTAAATAAGTCACAGTTAAAGATATGCATTGACAAAATACTGAGTTCCTTTCAGGATCACGACACATGTGATACTCTTTTAGTCAAATATAACATGCACCTTTTCAAGCTGGTGGAGTCTGAAGCACCCCTCACCACAAGGTCTGTTAGAAAAAACAACAACAGCCAAGCATGGTTTACACCTGAGCTCCATTCTCTGAAGAAGGAAAAACGGTCATTGGAAAGGAAATGGTCCTTAGACAAATCTGAGGTCAGCAAAAATGAATGGAAAAGTAAAGACAAGGAATATAGGGACAAAATTAAGAAAGCCAAGGCTGAATTTTTCAACTCTGAAATAGAGCATGCAGACAACAAGACCAGCAAACTCTTCAATATTCTGAAGAGTATTGATAAACCTGCGTCCCTCACTCCTCCTTTTACGCCCACAGAGGCAGATTGTAATACGGTCCTAAATGCTTTCCAAGCTAAAACGGAAAAAGCCAGACAAAATATTATTAAGGCTAGATCCTCTGTTAAACAGGATGTGCCACCCACACAAATGAGGGCAACTGTTAGAGAACAGCGTTTTAAATTTGACCCCATTTCGGAGGCTGACATGCTCGAGCTGCTGAATAATATGAATCCTACTACCTGTGCAGAAAACATTCTACCCCCAAGTATCATCCTCCAACATAATGACATCTTTGCTCCGGTCTTTCGGAGAATAGTGAATGCATCTTTCAAAGAGGGCACAATTCCTAGAGATCTGAAGAAGGTCACCATCACACCACTTGTAAAGAAAGCGGGCTTGGATCCTAAGGATCCAGCTAACCTTCGTCCGATAACTAATTCGAACTTCATACTCAAACTCCTAGACAAGGCTGCAACACAGCAACTCCAACATTTTGTAGAGAACCAGGAAGTTCTGCATCAGCAACAGTCTGGCTTTAGGGCGTCTCACAGCACCGAGACAGCCATGCTGGACCTGCAGAATCGGATGCTGAGTTTGATTGACAAGAACAAGATAGGGTTGTTAATGCTCCTTGATCTAAGTGCCGCTTTCGACCTAGTGGACCATCATCTACTCGTCAAGGCACTTAGAGAAAACGTGGGGTGCTCTGAAAGAGCCCTGGACTGGCTTTTGTCTTTTCTATCAAACCGCCAAGCTAGAGTCCACTGGGGTAACAGTTTCTCTGATCCCTGTGACATCCTTTTTGGAGTTCCCCAGGGTGCTAGTTTATCTCCCATGTTATTTAATATATATATGCTCACTTTGTGCAGCTTACTGGTGGAAGCAGGTGTGTCGTTCACGAATTACGCGGACGATACTCAACTCATATTGGAACTGGGGGGCAGAAACCACGCTATCGACAGTGAACTGATTGCCAGGATTTACATGACAATAGACGACTGGATGCAGGCAAACTGGATGTGCCTGAATGACTCGAAAACCGAATTGTTGCTGTTCGGTTCAAGCCGCCAGTTGGCAAGCTTGGGGCCTGAGTACAATTCTTTTCTAATTAAAAATGCCACCATTTTGGTGGCCCCCACAGTGAAAACACTGGGTATGATGGTTAACTCCGCGGTCGACTCCCATGCCCAGACCAGCTACCTGCAAAAGAACACAGCGTATTACCTAAGATTAATGAAAGCTATCAAACCGTTCCTTAACGAAGGTAATATGGCCACGATAGCCAGAGCCATTATTCTATCACGGCTTGACTATGGGAATGCTCTGTTGTTGGGGGCTTCTTCCAAGGACTTATCCAGCTGCCAAGTGATCCAGAATAATGCGGTCAGGCTTGTTAAGAACTTAAAGAAGAAAGATCACACCACAGCAGATAGACTATCACTGCACTGGCTCCGGGTAGAAGAGCGTATTAAGTTCAAGGCCCTTTGCTTGGTGCACAAGTGCTTCTACGGCTCTGCGCCGGTCTATATGAAAAAGAGCCTAGTACCTTACTTACCGAGGAGAAGCCTACGCTCGGAGGGTAAATGTCTGCTGACAGTCCCTAATTTCAAGCTGAAATCTGGATTGGGCAGATCATTCTTGGTGATGGCCCCCAAACTATGGAACAGCCTTCCCGAAGTGCTGAGGTTAGAGGTAAACCACCTCACTTTCAGGAAGCACCTGAAGACTTACCTCTTCAGATGAAGAGCCTGGGGAAAGGAAGGTTTCGGGGTCACTATTAGGCTGCAACTTCCGTATCTTATGTTTGTCTGATGTTGATGTAGAGTAAGTGCAAGCGCCCTGATGCCCACGGGCTACCGGCGCTATACAAAATGAAATACATACATACATACATACATACATAGTGAACCTAATGGTGGCATGATATCCGTTGAGCCAATTCAAAAAAGTTGAGAAGAGAATCTTCCGTCCGTGTGCAGATAAATACCATGGGCCTTATTACGAGTCCGGCGGTAACTGAGGCGGTAAAACCACCTGGTTACCGCCGGACTCGTATTACCATTCCACCTCCGTGACTCCCGGAATTACCGGGGCATTACAACCCCGGTGTCCCGGGAATTCCAGAGGCAGAATGGTGTTAATCCCCATTCCCATTGATTCCCATAGGACTCAATGGGATGGGGGATCATGGAAACACCGGCACCATCTCGTGATGGTGCCGGTGTTTCCTCGTCCGCCTGCAGGTGGCCGGTGTTAAACCCGCCAGGTCAGACCTGGCGGGATTGACGCCTCCGCCTGCAGGAGTTGTGATCGCCCGGCATGGAAACAACGGTGGCGGTGGGTTTACGCCACCGTTGTTTCCATACCGGGCGAGTTATAATGAGGCCCCATCTCATCTATGTATCTGAATCAATTAACTATTTGAGGTTTAAATTGATTATTATCTGACAGCACAAATTCATCTTCGAAGGCAGCCATTAAAAACATGTCTAAGCTGGGCGTAAATGCTGCTTCCATAGCAGTTCCTTGTGTTGTAAATAAAACTGGTGGGCATACTAGAAGACATTTCTTTTAAGTGCTATGCTCATAAGATGCAAGATGAACTCACCCGGTATCCTTTTTGTGTGGACATATGAGTCAGTTGCTCCCTGATTATATCTATCGCCTGACCATGTGGGATATTCTTATACAAGGATTTTATGTCCATAGTCACCAGGATGTCAATACAGGGGTTGAATGTAAGGCCTTCAAATATCTTAATTGTGGCTATTGTGTTTTGCTAAGTGGCTGTAAAAGAATATCAAAACATTTGCATAGTGTTAGAAGTTGGTATGATGCAAATCTCGCTCATCCAAATAGTCCAATAGTGGTAAAGCACTGTTTGCTAATATTTGTCCTTAAAATGCATCAACAAATTCCACTTAAAGTTTTGCTGGTTCCTTTAATCTTATGTTCAGCCGACACGTTTTTCGATGCTAGGTCGTTCTCACGGCTAATATCAGTATTTCAGAACCCAAAATGCGGAAATGTTATGGAAGTCATTGGGATAACCTTGCTGGTTCATATTGCTACATCGGTGTCTTTTCTGGAAAATACACTTAAATGCTAGTTAGACATATCAAAAGATATCCTCAGTATGTGTGGAGAGTCATAGCCTAGAGGACCGTTCAATGCACTCAATGTGGGGTGGGCATCAAAGACAGGCCCTAGGGAGAGCAGAATCACAGGGTACAGTGAGCATACTACAGGCACCAGTGCAGACACTTGCACCAGGGAAAGTGACAATATTGGGATAGAATGAAGTGCCTCATAACACAGGAGTTGCAGCGGTGGGAGGTGTAGTATAATTTATAGTGTTTTAAAGTATAGCACTTCATTCTATTGCCAGCAATAATGTGGCACACACATATAGTCATTTTATGTTGCCAACAGAACAGATGAATATACGGCTGGAGGAGGCATGCAAGGTATGGAATTCATGTTGCAGCCAAAAAGATCATTTTAGAGCTATCTAATTGACTGACTTAATTAACACATACTAATCACTAGTCCTAACTCAGTAACATTATATTGTAATATCTATGTGGAAATGAGGTGGAAATACATGTTTTGAAATTCGATTTTAGACGTGCATTTTTCTCTGATTTTCTCTGGCTGTGCTGAATGTGAAGGACATGAAGGCAACAGGAAATCAAACAGAAACAGTTATTACAGTATGAAGATCCCATTGTTTGTGACACAGGGGTGTCAAACTAATACACTTTCTGCTAATATGATTGGAGGGAAGTATATCTGCAGATAGGCTGCGTAAGCAGCAGAGTTGTGCTGGGCAAAGTCTGACAGAAAAAAGTTCAGATCGCTTTTGCTGAGCTGCCGAGACAGAGGATCTGAGAATGGGCTGTGAGGCAGGCGTGCCCAGTCTCACTTAGCACCGGCTTGAGAATTCCATGTTCTTGCTGAGCACTTCAAGCTTTCAAGATTACAAAGACAACCCTGGGTCCATTCTTCGGAGGCGAGCAAAGGGAGGTCGCGCGGGGGACAGATAATTGGTAAATATCCAAAGTGAATTGAGGTTACTGCATGCTGCTGTACAAATGACCTTCTAAAAATATCAGGCAGGCAGATTAGAAAAAGGGAATCCCCTGTGTTTAATTGCCATGCTGTAATGTTGCAAAGTGAATGTTGTTCTGTTGCTGTATTTTTTCTCTTCTTTTTGTTACAGACAATGCCGTAACCCCAATGTAAAAAAGGGTAAGAGCTTTACTTTGAAATGCAACTGTTATAATACAAATGATATATGCAGATCGTGTACAGTGTTTTTATTTCTGTCTTTTTTTGGTGCATTTAGAATAATATCTCGGAAAAGGGGGAAGATTTATAGGTAATACATGTGTCATGTTTCCCACGCAGATGAAATAGATAGAACTAGCAGTGATATATATCTGTGTGCGTGTGTTCACTCAGTGCATGGTGTCTGAGTGGAATTTAATACAAAATATAGATTACTGGGGGTCCATGAACCAGTAATACATTTGTAATGAGGCCTATGGAAGCATAGTTCACTGATGTATATAAATCAATGACAATTCCACAGGTTATTGAGAATGCTATATGTGAAATTGTGGTGTTTCTGAATATAGGTCTAAGGCCCTCTATAGATCATAAGAACATTATGAGAATAAGTAAGGTTTTGTGTATGCTGGGGTCATAAATAAAACAGAAAACTCATGCTCACCACTAAATCACCAACAATAATGTATACCACAAAATTATTCCATATAATGTAATAAGGAATGGTCACTGAAAGGAAATAAGGCCAAACCCAATCTAAATGCAAGGAATAGTCATTGCCAAATTACCATTATTTTTGGCGGTAAGAAAATACCACCAGACCCGAAATCTTCACAAAATATCCTACAAATTTATGGTGCGTTGGCCGTGAAAGTGATCATAGAGCACTTACTGGGCGTGGCCACTGTGTCTCACACTACCATCTGTACATTTGAGGGAACCCACTTCATAATAGCAGTGTGTCACTAAAAAACACATTTCAGAATGTTTCAAATAGAGGCCACATTCCCAGAACTAGTGCAATATCTGGAGGCAAAGTTATATGCACATGGTACATGGTTGCCAAATAATGCCACAGAATGGCACGATCGCATTTATGGTGAAGTGCAGAAAGAACCACTAGACAACATTTTTGCAGAAGGCAGCATATTTCAGGTCTGCCTTCTGAGATTATTAAATGCAGCTGATAAACATTCAGAGAAAGATTGTCTGATAGGGCTATGCACCAAGACATGGTTTATTTTGAATAGGTCCCTGCGAATGCAAGAAAATGATACTAAGCTAATTAACAGGTTAAAAGCCGACCTAGATGGGGCAAGTAAAAAGGAGGAAATGTTAAGAGCAGAATTAGAGGGATGTCAAAAAGACATGCAGTTGAAATGTAGAGATCTGGCTATTCAATTGTCCAAAAGCAAGAAACAGTTTGAGGACAGTGAACAAGAATTGGTACATTTAAAAGCTTTGGTAGACCACATTAGACAAGACAAAGATGAGATTGTTTCGGAAATGCAGGTTTTACAAAAGATCATTATGAAAAAGAAAGTGATCTCCAAAATTCGGAACGGGAAATGGTTAAAATGTTTCAAGAAAGAGACAAGAGAAACAGAATTCAATGAATGCCGAATGCAAATGTGCGACATGCAGGAGGTAATTAATAAAATGAGTGATGAAAACAACTATTTTCAAAATGAGGCAGACAGGTTTCTTAAGAAGTGTAAGGATTTGGAATAGCAAATATGCATTTCCAGGTCCCATGATAGACGGCAGGGCACCACATTCAATGGAGTTGAGGTGAATCCTATTTCTACAGAAAGAGCTAGTGCCCCAGTGATTGGGCCGGTGACTGAACTTGGTTGTAGCGCCCTTGGGGGATTTGATACACCCATTGGGGGCCGCCAGCAATCCCATACACCTGGAACCAGGGTTGAATCACCAAGGAGTGCAATTCCATGCATAGCAACAAGTAGCCCCATAAAGATAATGAAATCCATCAAAGCCCTGATCAAACCATTTAAAAAAGGAGGGGAATGCTGCATGGAGGATCACTTAGAAGCGGTGCATGACATATTTAAAGCCCTCCAGATACCTAAGGAACAATACAGACAGTATTTTCATTTAATTCTAGATGCTCCCACAGCCAGTAACATAAGGGGATTAAATGAACAACAGAATATGACATGGGCAGAGTTTGAAACAGAGATTAGGTGTAATTTCTCTCCTTTCCAGTCATTGCAGGAGGCAAAGAAAGTTGCTTACACAATCACTGCTGGGCCTAATACATCCCCTCACCAGTTTTTACAAGACTTAAAAAGAACATTTTCTCGCTTTGATGTATCTTTTGACCCAATTCTAATGAATTTAAAACTGCCTAATTCTATAGGCTACAGAAAGACATCATATCACAGTTGATCCGTGAATTTGATTGTGACAAGTCCCTTGAGTGGATTGTACACCAAAGCACAAAACTATATGAAGTACTCTATTGTCAGGGTAGAGAAAGTGATAAAATGACAGACACTAGACCAAAAGGTAAAGAACCCTCAGCAACAGTGACGAAAATCAGGTCAGCCAAAATGTCCCTTGAGTCTGCTCAAAGTCCAGGTACAAATAATTTGACACCTGAACAAAGGGGTAATAAACATTGGTCGACACTTCCTGCACCAATGTTTCAATCACATGATCCTAGTAATAGGGAGCGCTACATCAGCCCTAGGTACTTAGGAGATAGGCCCGGGGCAGGCTATCGGCCTGATATGTCAGGTATGAACAATAACCAGAGACAAAATCAGGATCAAAGAAATAATGGTCCCTACCAGACATTGGGGACACAGAGCAGATTTGATCCCAACACCATGATATATGGTAATCAGGATAGAGCCCGATATGTGGATCAATTTACTGTTAATGGGAATTAACATAGGGGTCAGTACCCACAACATGAGAGACAGGACATGAGGCAGAATATGAATTACGCATCCACATCAGTGCAATGATTCCCCGCCAGGGGACTACAACCAAAGGATGGGTGCAGCCCGCTCCCCTCCACATATGAATCAAGAGTTTAGGAACAATCCCAATAGAAATCATTTCCCCGAGAGGTATCAGAATAGATCCAATCAGGGGGAAAATAACTAATATCAATCTAGGCCACAGAGAGAGGATTCTAGAGAGATAGAAAGATTCCAGTGTATCAAGGCCCAAGTAAAAATGTTAGCTGAGCAAATAGGAAAGATCTGTACAGCACAAAAACAGTCATCAAAGGAGGGGGCAGAAGGCCATTGCAATGACTGGGTGGTTTCTGAAAAGTGACTAAGTACTTATAATACCTGCATTGCCAAGAAAACAGATTGCTCTGATGTGATTTTACATAATGACTCTGAGATGTATAAAGATTCAAAAATAAAGATGCTGGTAAATGAACATGTGTCAGGAAGTGCAAATACCCTTATGAAAGAAGTTCGGTTTAACCTAGAGGTAAATCAAACATTGGAGATTTGTACAAATAAAAAAGGAAAACCTGAAATTCCGAAGGAACAAAGAGACAGATTTAAGAAAAATGACTCATGCATGGGCAATACCAGTGAACAGCGAATAAGTGGGGATGCTATAAATCCTTCCCTGGGCAATCAGAACAATAACCAAACACAGGCAGAAAAAATAAATACTCAAAAAGAGGGTACAGGTCAATCACCTGAAGAATTCTTTGAGCCACATATGTTTGAAGAAGTTAAAAAGGCTGGTACCATACTAAGTAACTACAAATGCACAGAATTAGACAATGACAAATTACCAAGTGATGTTGTTACACATGTTCAGTTGAAGGATTGTAATGTGACCTCTGATGATACCTGGATGGATGGGCGAACGGTGGCCACACTCCAAAAAACCTCTGAACATGGAGGAATGAATAAAGTTTCTCACACAGAAATGGGCAAAAAGGAGGGGAAAAAGGAGGGAAAAATATATTTTCATTTACCAATGTGGTTGGCCAAAAGGGAAAAGGCCTGAGAAAGGTTTGCTCTGAAATCAGTGTAGAAGAGAAATGCAATACATTTGCAATGATTGACACTGGCGCACAGGCCACAATTATGTCTAAAGAATTGCTAAAGATTATCATTGAAGGGAGATCCCCACAGAATCAAATCACAGTGAAGCAAAATGAAGGACCAGTGCATAATTTTAATGGGGAGGAGGTGCCTATTATAAATGTTATCGAGGTTGACATAAAGATAGGAAAACACAGAATGAAACAGGAGGTATTGATCACATCTATTTGTGAAATTCCATTTATGCTCGGAACAGATTGCCTGAAAAGATTGTCTCCTCTCATAGATGGGGTGAATGGCGTACTGTGGTCCTTAACCAAATAACCATTGAGACCTAAGAAACTAAAATCACAAAACAGCAATATAATTGAATGTCACATCGTTGCCAAAACAAATGATGCAGTAGAGGTATATCTCCAGAATAGCTGTATACCTAGCGTCAATGTTACCTTGATGTGTCAAGATAAAATGCAGAGTGAAAATGAGAAACAATCTGTACAAATATATTTAGACCCAAGGAAAAAATGGCAAACTGCCATAGATGAGCACAAATTACGTTTTTATTTAAAAGAGAAGACATGTAAACAGAATACTGCTCCTAAAACAGATACAGAAAAACACATCACCACGCTTGCTGAAATACACATGGAAGGTGAGCAACCATGGGTTCACATTGGTATAAATGACTATTCTAAAATAATAAAAGCCACTTTAGCGCTTGAACAGGAAAAAAGCTTTATTAATGAGAAATTGCTGCAAAAAATAATGGAGAGGGAGGAGATCTCAAAATTTAGAATTAAGAACCAATATGTTTCTGGTTTGGACCGTCCAGACTTTGAAAATCGAATTGCAGGCAGATGCATGCTGAAGATTAGTACTGGACAAAAAACAATTCACCATAATGTTTGGATAGTGAGTGGGACACAAAATGCATTTTACATGGGCAATGATATCATGCACAAAATGTGTATGGTGATAGAATCCTTAATCAAAAAATATGGTCACACCTAGGTGGGCCGGCACCTGAATTTGAAGACAAAAGAAGGGCTTATCATTGAACACAGCTGGTCCCATATGCAATTCAATTACAGCTGAGGATGGATACTATTATCCCTGCATTCACTAAGCAGTTTGCAATAACGCTGAAGTGCAAAAATGGACAGCAGATGAAGGTTTCTGATGCATTTGTGTGCTTGAATGAGTCCATAAAACAGCAAGGCCTGGATTGTGAATGCATTCCATTGATAGATGTTGGTGAAGGGTCTGTAAAAATGATGGTGAATAATAAAGGGTGTCAAGATATTCATTTAGAGGAAAATGCTTCATTTGGAATGGCCATACAAAAATCACATTATACTGCAGATATAAATAACATGGTGATTGGAAATATCCCTGAAAAGTATGTGGATGCCAGGGATGAGTTGCCAGAATACCTGGATTCTCAGCCCAAAGGAATCTTTAAAATTAATGCTCTGTACTCTTATGATTCAAATGAGACAGTGTGCTGTCATCAAGAGGATTGTATAACATTTGACTTAAATAAAAATGAAACAGAAAATCAGCCCATTGACTTGGAAGCTGATATACCAAAATATTTTAAAGTGGCAGCATTACAGAGAGACACAGCCACACAGTTAGAAGAAAGCACAGAGATTCCTCCACTAGAAGATTTCCCAGAATTTTCAAAAATGGTAGAGGAGCAGATTTTATCAGCAGCTGCATGCAACAGCGATGAGGATAGAAATGAATTGAGGAAAATATGTATGGGGTTTAAAGATGTCTTTGCTAAAGATGCTTATGATTGCAGCCTAACTAATTTACATGTGGCCACGCTACCGAAGGAAGTAGTAGAAGCCCAGTATTTGTGCGCCAGTATAGGTTACCACTGGCATGTTTAGAGTGATTGGCAGAGATAATTTGGAGTCTCAGGGAATCATCAGGCCTATTCATAGCAGATCCAACACACCTATTTTAGGTGTGTTAAAAGCAAATGGTCAATGGCAGCTATGTGCAGATTTGAGGGAATTAAATAAAAGAGTGCCAGCATCCAGATGGCCACTGCCATTCATTGATCAAGGCCTGGCTCAGGTGCATGGCTCAAAAGTGTTTACCACGTTAGATCTCACCTCTGGATATTGGTGCGTGCCATTGGCAGAGGAGATTCAGAATTTATTTTCATTTTCATTTGATAAGACCCAATACGCATGGGTTAGAGTTCCATTTGGGTATGTCAATAGTGGGAGTGAATTTGGAATATTTTTGAGAAAGGCCATGCCTTGATGCAGCGGAAAGAGGAACCATAGTTTATGTGGATGATGTCCTGATAAAAAATGAAAGCTTGAAAAGCCATTTTGATGAAATAAGACGTGTTCTTGGCCAATTGCAAAAAGCAGGCACCAAAGTATCTTTACAAAAGGCACAATGGTGCAAGAAAAAAGTGAATTTTCTAGGCCATGAAGTGACTGAACATGGACTAAACCCATAAAAGAAGAAAGTAGAGGCCATACAAAAACTAAAAGACCCTACAAGTGTGAAAGGGTTCAAAAGTTTATTAGGAATGACGGGCTATAACAGAAAGTTCATTGAAAATTATGCTGACATTACTCAACCATTGACTAAATTGCTAAAGCTGAATACACCCTGGAAATGGGAAAAAGAGCAGTCTGAGGCAGTGGCTAAATTAAAGGAATGTCTTGTAAAAGCGCCATGTTTTGCATACCACATAAAGGATAGGGATTTCTTTATAGAAATAGTTTCTCTGAACATTGTATGTCAGCAGTATTATCACAAAAACATGATTTGAATCACAAAACCATTGCTTATGCAAGTAAGGTGTTTTTCCAAGATGAAATTAAGTTCAGTGAATGTGAAAAGGCCCTTTTGACCACTGTGTGGGCGCTAAAGCATTTCCGCCCCATTGTTCAGGGAGAAAAGGTGAATATTCAGACAAATCATCAACCTTTGCAGTTTTTAGAGAGTAAGAGAATCAGGTCAGGCAACCTAGCACAGTCCAGAATCACTTCATGGACGCTGGCATTACAAAGTTTTCCTGTAGAAGTGAGATATGGCCAAAATAAAAAGAGCCCAGTGCTCAAGGTTTGGCAGATCTACATGACTGTGCAGCTGAACATGTATCAAATGAAGTGGAGGTGGAATCTGGTTTACAGGAATTTGGGCTATCACCACACAAAGCTTTTGATGAAAGACATGCAAGGATTTGCCGACTGTATATGTTGACGGTTGTGCTTTTCACATTGAAAATGACAGTAATAAACAATTGGTGTCAGGAATAGGAAATGTCTGGTTGAAATGTGAAGACATCCCCAGTATAGGGATGAGAGTTGGAGCTAGGAGCAGTGAAGTAGCGGAATTGGCAGCCATTTATAAAGCAATTACTACTGCAGTTGATAATAAATTTAGTGAAATAGTCCTGGTGACTGATTCTGATTATGCACGAAATAGCTTTGTGGAAAATTTACATAGCTGGAAAGTGAGAGGCATGATTACATACAATAAAAAGCCCCTTAAACATGGAAAAATGATACAAGCCATAGACAAATTGGTGTCGGAGAATGATTTGACAATAAACTGGAGAAATATTTGTGGACATTTAAAAAGTCCAGGAGAGGATAAGGAAGGAAATGATAAGGCAGATCATTTAGCTAAAATTGGGGCTGTGATGGGAGAATTGCTACCTATTGAACATGTACTTGGTGAAATACAAATTGATGCAGTTACACGCTCTAAAGCTCCAAAGGAGGTAAAACAACCAGTTGTACAGTGGAGTTACGATACACCAGATCAAGATCTGATTAAGGCACAAAAGGATGATCCAATTTTGGGATTCTATTATAATCATTTGATAGACCCTGAACAAAACCCTTTGACAGAAAATGATTGTGTGGGAAAAGAAGAGTTGAGGGTGCTATTAAAGAATAAGAAACAAATTAGATTACAGGATTGGCTCATGATTAGAGAGTCCATAACAGGAAAAATACAGTGGGTGGTACCCCTTTCATTCAGAGGGCTGATGCTACACCATGCACATGATGCAATAACTGCAGGACACAGAGGTTCACAAAAAACATTGGAGATACTGAAGATGATGCTTACTGGCCACATATGTCCCAAGATGTAGGATTATATACTAGAGGATGTCTAGTATGTGCCCAATTTAAACCTGCTTCACCGATGCATAGAGCCCCATTAATGAAAAGAGGCTTAACTCTTCCATGGTCAGATTTGCAAATAGACTATGTAGGGCCTGTAAAGAGCTCGAGCAGGGGGAAACGGTATATTTTGAGTGTGGTCTGTTTAATGTCAAAATGGATAGAGTGTATTCCTGCACCAGATTGTAGTGCGCAAACAGCAGCTACATTACTGGTGAATCATATATTTTCAAGCTTTGGGTTATCACAAAGAATAGAATCAGACAGAGGAAGTAATTTCACAAGCGCTCTGAGTAAGGCATGGCAAATAATGGGAGTGGAAAGAAAATTACATATTGCATATAGACCCGCTTCTTCTGGTGAAGTGGAATGCTGTAATAGATATGTTGTGGATATATTAAAGAAGTTTGTAGCAGAGGCAGGTTGCAGCTGGGATTTATGTTTACCTTTGGTTTTGATGGCACTCAGATCAACGACTACCAAATGCAACAGGTATTAGCCCTCATGAAGTATTTGACAGGTAGGAAAATGGTGTTGCCGCAACACCTGCTATACAGAACACATGAGCAGACACTTGTGAGCACATCTACAGTTCATGAATACATGGATGAGCTGAGGAAGCATTTACAACATGCATTTGCTTTTGTGCAGCGGAATCTAGAAAGGGCTGCTGACAGTGCAAAGTCATATTATGATAAAAAGACATTGGTGAAACAGAATTGTGTGGGGGATCAGGTGTATAAATTTAATTTGAAAAAGGTAAACAGAAAAATTCTAAATTTCTGGCAGCCTGGCAGGAGCCATTTCGAATTATAGATAACTCCAGTGGTGTACAACATTTTAAAAACTGAAGGTGAAACAGTAACAGAACAGTTTGCTCACGTAAATCAAATTAAACCCTGGCACACCAAAGACAAGGTAAAGAGGCTTGAGTGTGTAGAAACAGATAAAGTCCCTTAAATACATGAAAGAAGACACATGAGTCTATTTATAGGACCATAACAGAGAAATAAAAATAGAAGTGATTGTTGTAATAGGATAGATGTGAATAAAATGACTATATGTGATGATCATTAAACGAGGGTTGAAACTAGTGATATTATTTTTACAAAGTTGAATTATGTTAAATGATCAATGATGCTTAATGTATGTTTTTTCGAAAGGCGAAAGAAAAAGGGCAAAATGTTTTGCAAAGCACATGGATATATTTTTTTTTTTGGCAAAAGGGGGAAATTAGTATTGTGCTATATATTTAATTTGTTTCTTTTCTATTTGATTTAGAACACTAACAAATCTTCGGTCAGATGTCACGGGACCGGAGGACACGGGAGACAATGGAGTCCTGGAGTCCCCTGGATGAAGATCAAGTGATGCCTGCCTCCGGGTGGAGGTGACGACAAAGTAACCGGGATGCCAAAAGAGACGACTCCTATAGAAAAAGCATCCAACAGTGCCAGGATGAAAGAGTGCCCCAAATGAACCAGATGATGTGATGTTGCTGGTCGGGACGTCTCAGAGGCAGACAACAGTAGAAGAACAATGAACTTGCAGCATTGTTGGTGCATTAATTCCAATGTATCCTGGAGTATGGAGTTCCACATCTGTATTGTTTTAATTAATTATTTTAATTTGTTATGTTAATTCTTTGTTTTAATTATTTATTTTATTTTATTGTTTTATGTTTGACTTCAAGTATAAGAACAAGACATTGGACTATAAACACTTCAATTGGGAAGAAATGTGTAAAATACTTTATAAGGACTGATGGACTCAGAGATTAATTTTGATATTACGGTGGTTGAACAGTGATTTATTGTGAAATGTGTGAATATTCATTTTGTTGAATTACTATGATGAAAAAGGAAAAAGGAGCACAAGTTGGATTTCTTCCAATTGTGGCTTGGACCGGTGCCAAATTGTCAGAAAAGGAAGGATAATGTAGTATAATTTATAGTGTTTTGAAATATAGTGCTTCACTGAATGTGGCACACACATATAGCCATTTTATGTTGCCAACAGAACAGATGAATATATGGCTGGAGGAGGCATGCAAGGTATGGAATTCATGTTGCAGCCAAAAAGCTCATTATAGAGAGTAAATGTGCAACAATTTTTTTTGTCTTACTTGAAATGCCTCATTCACACAAGACTACATTAGCTATCTAATTGACTGACTTAATTAACAAATATTAATCACTAGTACTAACTCAGTAACATTATAATGTAATCTCTATGTGGAAATGAGGTGGAAAACATGTTTTGAACTTCGTTTTAAACATGCATTTTTCTCTGATTTTCTCTGGCTGTGCTGAATGTGAAGGACATGAAGGCAACAGGAAATCAAACAGAAACAGTTATTACAGTATGAAGATCCCATTGTTTGTGACACAGGGGTGTCAACCTAATACACTTCTGCTAATATGATTGGAGGGAAGTATATCTGCAGATAGGCTGCGTCAGCAGCAGAGTTGTGCTGGGCAAAGTCTGACAGAAAAAAGTTCAGATCGCTTTTGCTGAGCTGCCGAGATGGAGGATCTGAGACTGGGGTGTGAGACAGGCGTGCCCAGTCTCACTTAGCACCGGCTTCAGAATTCCATGTTCTCGCTGTGCACTTCAAGCTTTTAAGATTACAAAGACAACCCTGGGCCCATTCTTCGGAGGCGAGCAAAGGGAGGTCGCGTGGGGGACAGATAATTGGTAAATATCCAAATTGAATTGAGGTTACTGCATGCTGCTGTACGAATGACCTTCTAAAAATATCAGGCAGGCAGATTAGAAAAAGGGAATCCCCTGTGTTTAATTGCCACACTGTAATGTTGCAAAGTGAATGTTGTTCTGTAGCTGTATTTTGTCTCTTCTTTTTGTTACAGACAATGCCGTAACCCCAATGTAAAAAAGGGTAAGAGCTTTACTTTGAAATGCAACTGTTATAATACAAATGATATACGCAGATCGTGTACAGTGTTTTTATTTTTGTCTTTTCTTGGTGCATTTAGAATAATATCTCAGAAAAGGGGGAAGATTTTTAGGTAATACATGTGCCATGTTTCCCATGCGGATGGAATAGATAGACTAGCAGTGATAAATAGCTGTGTGCGTGTGTTCACTCATTACATTACATTACATTTGTAGTGCGCGCTATTAACCCTCAGGCATAAAGGTGCAGATCAGACAAACAGGTAGTATACAACAGTAAAACACAAAGACGTATCCTTCTATTGGGAGAAGAAAGGTAAGAGAAGAGAGGGGAAGACCGAGTGTTTAC
Source organism: Ambystoma mexicanum (assembly GCF_040938575.1). NCBI lineage: Eukaryota > Metazoa > Chordata > Amphibia > Caudata > Ambystomatidae > Ambystoma > Ambystoma mexicanum. The sequence continues at coordinate 1,258,565,845 of NC_090930.1, forward strand.
AACTGGGTGAACCCTTGAGATCAAAATTGCAGGATTCTAGATAATGGTGGATCGAGGAGTCATAGCGGATAGGTTCTCCAAGTATAGATTAGGTAAAGAGATGTGTTTTAAGTTCTTTCTTAAAGTCATACAAGGAGTTCTGATGCCTTAATCAATCCGGAAGTTTATTCCACTCAGTGCATGGTGTCTGAGTGGAATGTAATACAAAATATAGATTACTGGGGGTCCATGAACCAGTAATACATTTGTAATGAGGCCTATGGAAGCATAGTTGACTGATGTATATAAATCAATGACAATTCCACAGGTTATTGAGAATGCTATATGTGAAATTGTGGTGTTTCTGAATATAGGTCTAAGGCCCTCTATAGATCATAAGAACATTATGAGAATAAGTAAGGTTTTGTGTATGCTGGGTCATGAATAAAACAGAAAACACATGCTCACCACTAAATCACCAACAATAATGTATACCACAAAATTATCCCATATAATGTAATAAGGAATGGTCACTGAAAGGAAATAAGGCCAAACCCAATCTAAATGCAAGTAGTCATCACCAAATTACCATTATTTTTGGTGGTAAGAAAATACCGCCAGACCCCAAATCTACACAAAATATCCTACAGAGGAAATGCATTTACATCTTCGAGCAATACACTTTCTCAATAGGGATGCCCACGGGAAGTATGAGTGTATCCTGTCCTAGCAGTGACTGAAGACCCTGAAGAGTAGCACAAGGCAGCAGTTCAGATAGGACAGAGGGATTTTTAATTTCTATTAGATAATGGAGCAACTAGATCCTGTATAAAGGAAGGGGGATTCTCATTATCAAACTAGAAATTGGATACTTACGGGCTTTTGGTGAGCATCCAAGAGGTTTCTCTGACAAAACATTTACCATTGGCAATAGGGATGCAGCATATCATAGCACCATTATTGTATTCAAAATCGACACCCAGTAACATATTAGGAAGAGATTTGTTAAGTAAATTGAATGCCACAATTTCATTTTCAGAAGAAGGGATGGTGTGCATCACACCTGGGAGGTGCCCAGCCAGGGTGGCAGTGTTGATACAAGCATACTACACACTCAGCACATTGAGATGTATACTCACACACACACACACCTACGTTTATGTATGTGGTACAGGTATTTCTAGAATGGATTACAGGGATACAAGCAAAGGTGATTTGACTGTCAAATGAATTTCTGTTCGGACCCTGGTGCCCCTTCATCATCACTCCAGGCACACACTGCTACCTGGAGGAAGTAATAGTGAGGAAAGACATAGTTATACTGGTTGCTACAGATGACAATAACATGGAACGGCGATCAATACTGTGCATCAACCCCAAACTAACACTGACAGGAGCGAGAGAAACAGAAAGTGCAGTGTCCCAGATGACACAACTGGTGAAAAAAGAGTCATAATACATGCAGGAGGATTTGGAAAAAGTTGCAAGGAATGTATGGACTACAGTACCTCATGATGTGGCAACACTGAAAGGGGCCGGGCTGGTTCACATTAAGATATAAGAAGGAGCACTGCTACCACGGTTGAAGCAATACCACCTCACCCGAGAAGCTGACAAGGACATATATGATACACTGCATGCCCTATGACAGCAAGGTATAATACAGGAGTTTTATATCACCATCTAATACAGAGATCTATCTGATTAAAAAATCAAATGTAGGGGGAAGGCATTTCATACTAGATTTATGCCCTCTTAATAATATTATTGAAGCAGAACATCCATTAGTTCCAGACACTTTGACAGTATTCTGTAGCATCCCAGCAGAGGCAAGCTCCTTCACTGTAGTAGATTTGAAGAATGCTTTGTTCTCCATTACCCTGCATCCTGACTCCATGCATCTCACCGTGTTTACGTATCACGGGACGAGATTTGAACCCACTAGAATGCTTCAAGAGCACTGTTAAGGACCAAGCATATTCAATAGGGTAATATAAATGGTTTTGTGCAGCACAACAGAAGACGATGCACAAAGGATTTAGTGACCCTATTAACGTTACTGGCTGGGTACAAAGTGGACAAAGATATATTGCAGTATTGTCAAAAAGAAGTGGTTTACTTGGGACAGATTGTGTTAGTAGATGGGAGGAAAATAACACCAGGAAGAGTTTATGCAATACATAAAACACCCTGACCTAAGACAATGAAAGAAAGGCAGCAGTTAATAGGCCTATGCAATTATTGCAGAGGATGGGACTCATTCCGAGTATGGTGGTAAGGGATAGCGGCCACCGGTAACGAGACCGGTGGCGGTATTCCCTTACCGCCATACTCCGAGTTCCCTCTGCGCCCTCGCCCTTAACGCCTGCTTTGAGCAGGTGTTAAAGTCGAGGGCGCAAAGGGGCCTCCAAGCCAATAACGGTGACCGTAATGAACGGTCACCGTTATTTGCATCTTCCCCATTCCCATTGAGCCCTATGGGGGCTCATTTGGGAATGGGGAAGAGCCTTGGTGAATGGGGAATTACCGCATCGCCAACCTTGGAATGGGGCGGTGATTCCGCCATCCACCAAGGCGCTGCCGGTCCGGGTACGGTGTCAACCAAGGCGTTAATAGCGCCATTGGTTAGCGCCGTACTCGGAATGAGGCCCGATGTCTTTTCCATCACTCCACCTACACCAGGCCATTTCTCCATGCACTAAAGGAAGCACAGAAAACCAAAAGCAGCATAAAATGGACAGCTGAAATGAATGAAGATTTTAGCGAACTCAAACATGAACTGGCTCATGCACCAGTATTGACTACACACAATTATAAAGAGAATTTCACTTGTTTTTCCATTCAGACGGCAAGGTAATGAAAGCTTTGCTGACACAAAAGAAAGGACAGGGGCACATGCCACTGCCCTATTACAGTGGATCACTAGATCCAGTGATGCAGTGACACTTTCCTTGTGAGCAGGCACTTGCTGCTGATGCATTTGCAATTGAGAAAGCATCATCTATAATGATGGAGTGCCCAGTAATTTCGTATGTGGAACATGCATTGTTCGCAGTACTAGACAGGTCTAAATCAATATTAACAACTCAGAGAGCATAAGGGTGTAGGTTTATACTAACAAATCCTACAATAGTAGTGGTGAGGTGAAGGATGGTAAATCCAGCAGAATTCTTTGCAGAACCAATAGATGATAGAAATGACACACATGACTGGGTGGCGTGTTTGGACAGGAGTGAATGAAACCCACTAAAAGAAGAAATAATTGAGGTGGTGAGGGTATATGATTTTTATTGACGGGAGCTTAAGAGTTGACTCCTAATTGGGACAAAGGAATTCTGTTTGAGCAGTAGTGAGACACAGACATGGAATTCATAAGGAAGGAAAGTTGATAGTGTACTTCCAAACATGACTGCCAGAGCACTAATCCCCACGAGCGACATAATTGGTGGTGTTTATTGAGGTACTAAACATGTCAGAAGGGCAAGCAGTTAATATATTTTCAGACTCTGCATACATAACGTCCACTGTACATTCACGACTAGCAAGGTGGGAAAGGGGAGGATTCAAGAGAATTGATGGCACACCAGTGCAACATGCAGCAATTTTGAGTGAATTATTTGAAATGTTGTTGCTCCCAGTAGAATTGGCAATAATAAAGTGCTGGGCCCATACAGCGGGACATTATGTCATTTCAATGGGAACAGAAAGAGCAGAAAAAACAGTGAAAGAAGCAGCATATCTGCCAGAAGAGACACTTGTGCTGTTCCCTGGCAAAGAAGAAAAAATATCACTTGTAGCATTGATAAAAACAAAGAAAAAGATGAACTGCCAAAAGCTTTTGCACAACCCTGATGGTGCAAATAATACAACTACAGGAAGAAGCACCAAATGATGAACAAGAGCTGTGGAAGAAAAGAGGGTGCCCTCTGTCGCCAACCGATTTATTTTGGCGTCGTGCCTACAAAGTGGTGATGCCAAAAAGGCTGTTGAATGTGGCCTTGGCGAAGCTTCAATACCCCGCCCACGTACTGAAAGCGCATGTGGGTGCGGGAATAAGTGAGAACCTGGTTCATGCCAATATATATACAAATGTGTGTTTGAATGTGTGCATAATTGTATAATTTGTTAAAAATGTTTGCCAGGTCACACTTTGAGAGTGGTCCTGGGAACATTCCCGCAACTGGCGGAGCCCTATCTGGCACTTGCATATCGACTATGTCAATATTCAAGACAGATGTACCTCTTAAAGATACATGCTTACTGTGGTGTGCCCGTTTTCACATTGGCTTGAGGCTGGTCCTTGTGCCCATAATAATGCCTGCTGAGCGGAAACATTTTTGTTGGGTAAGGTGTTCCCATGTTGGGGGATCCCAGACAAAATTTCCTCTGTCTATGGATAGCATTTCGCAAATGATTTGATTAAGGAAATAACTGCCCTTCTGGGGACACGTCACACATTATGCACTGTACACTGCATGCAAGCAAACAGTTTGGCTGAGAGAAGGAATGGTCTACTAAAGGAGCACTTGGCTAAGCTAACACAAATGATTGACAAGTCTTGGTTGCACTGCTTACCTCTTGCACTCTTTGCTTTGCAAAATTCACATGGCTCTACATGATATTGTAACTGGCCGGAGAATGCACGTGGCTATGCCTCCAACACGTACAATTTCTGATGCTAACTCTTCTTCTAACATATTGGGGGAGGAATTTCAAATATACCTCACAGAACTTCGCTTGCATATATATTAGATATCCAAACAGACGAAACCAAGAGTTTGGACTGAGCAAGCTAGCGAGCAGGGAAGGGAATTCTCGCAAGCAGCACCAATTTACCCTGGGGACAGAGTGTTCATAAAAAAACACACCAGGAAGTGGAAGCGGAAAAGGTTTACACTGTGGTATACCCAACACCAACTGCTGTAAGCATCAAAGGGCACAAAGGATGGGTTCATCTCACTGACATGCGCAGGGACAAGAGCACTGACTCCCCCATATAAGAGGGAATTCGTTTTCATTAACTTATTTCTCTGCAATAAGGTTATATACAAGACCAACAAGTGAAGGAGGAGAGGGCAATTTGCAGGACAATGTTTTGATAAACAGAGGACAACAAATATCTGCTTTTTGGAGTGTGATAATTTTAACATGCATTAGTATAGGATTAATAGTGTCCTTATGCTTTTTATTTAAAGAAAAAACTGATATATGTTCAAATATTGGTGTACAGAAGGGGAAAAGAAATGTGTTAAATGAAGAAGAGCTCCATCATGATACTGAAAAGGGGCAGGTTATATCATCGGGAAACATATGATACGATGAAATGTTACGTCTAGGAAGAGAAACAACGAACGGCACATTTTAAGTATGCTCCTTCATCCCCCAGGTAATAGGGGCACCCAAGCTTTTCCTGCCTAAAGCTGTATCATATGAGGAAGCAAGATCCCTAATGCACCAATGCCTCTGTAAAATAAGGGGTCTCTACCAAGGAACACGAGTGGCTGTCCGAATGAAGGATAAAGTAGAAGAGGTGTACACAGATATGTACGTGCAAATTGACAGGATGGCAAAACACAGAGAAACAACAAAGATGATACTAGAATATATAAAAGAAGGCTCTAAAAGGGGGAGCACAAATGACTGCAATGTCTAGGCAAAGAGGGGCACAGCATTTGTGGTGTCATAAAAGACCATTAATGCGAATAAAAGGACCAGTGTGGTGTGGTGGCCAGTGGGAGGGGGGGATAATGCAATGTCATGCTGAAGGTGTGGTGAAATTCGAACAAAAAGTGGTGTCCAAAATAAATAATAGCTGCAAGGAAGTCTGGGGGCAATATGTGCCTGCATTCACTCGGATAAGTGAAACTCATCAACCAGTTTACATCAAGTGCTTTAACTGATTCTCTTTGTGTTTCAGGACAATTGGGTCCATCAATTTGGGAACCAACACCGGCTTTGGCAAGGTGATGAGGAGTGCAGCTGGAGAGGGACACCTGTCATTATGGACCTGTGGTGGGCATGTGGATGAAGGCCTCTGCCCAGCTTCTGCCTGATTGGAGTGGGGTTGTGCACTGAAAGGGTAATACGATGGGGCTTGCACTAAATGAGAAGTCAATCGAGCTGAAGGAAAAGGAGGTGCTGCAAAGCAAGGAGCAAACACTCCTAAGCATAAATAGAATAACTAAGAATTACTGGTTCTAAAAGCCACTTTCTTCACTTGTTTACAGCTTCTGGGTGTGCAAGCAGCAGCTAATGCAGCTAATGCTAAGAGGCTCCAGCTGATGAGATACACGTTGCTGCAGGTGGCCAACTCAACAGCAAAAGTCCTAAATGCAGTAAAGGAAGCCTTGAGAACACTATGTTAGAGGCTCTCCAGAGTAGGTCTGTACTGGACCTTCTTACCGCCACAGAAGGAGTAGTCTGCACCAAGTTCAGGAGCAGTTGCTGCATGGTGTCACCCGATGGAGAAGCCTCAAATGGAACATTGCCAGCAGCTATCAGTGAAATGCAGACACTCCACAAAAGGATGCCATGTGAAGTTAATGGGGACAGTCGAACAACTGCCTGGACAGCATTTTCACATAGGTGCCCGCCTGGCTTTCTGGAGTATTTACTCGTCACCTTCTGCATTGGTAAAGCTAATTTTAGAAACTATTCTAAGACTTTGAGAGGAAAATTCATGCTTCCCCTGAATGTTGGCAGGGTAAATGATAAACATGAGCACACTAACAAACTAACCAAGGATGAAAAAATGTATGATGAAGTTGACTGGTTAACAACACAACCCACTGATGTGAAAAGTATGAGGCCTACTGGATTTAATGTGATAAAGATGGGCTGGGGTGTATCATAATAGAAGGACAACTGGGAAATTGGGAGAAGGATGGAGGTGATATGGCTAGTTCAAAAAGCATGGATCTCTAAAAATACAGTAGCAACCTATTTGGCGGAGAAGAATTAGTTATTGATCGATCAATAAAAGGGGGAATAATGCAAGTTCAGTGCGGTAAAGAGATACAAACGTATCAGCTGTGGGATTAGCTCAACAAATTGTGTTCTAGATAAAAAACTAAATAACCTATAGGTAGTGTAGCTTGAATTACAGGTAAGTATGCAAGACTTAACATTAGGCCCAGGCACTGTAAACATGCCTTGGAGCTTGCTTTCATTAGAAATTAATTCACATTGTATTAATCTGCCTAGCAGCCATAGAAGATGGCTGCACCTTGCAAACTACACGTTCCCAGGATCATGTTGTAAGAGATGAGCAGCCTTTGACACTTTTGCGGTCAAAGCTCAGCTCATGGGTGCCGGGGGAAAGCACACAAGCATTTTATAATTCAGCATATTAGTTTATCAAACTGGTCCACTGATGGTTTTAACATGTACCAGGGTGGTTTCAAATTGCCCATTAGCACATCTAATCCTGGGAAGTGGTCCGAAGAGTTTGTAAGATGCAACATTACGCCAGTAACTTGTCAACAGTTCATGGCTCTTGTAGTGCCATGATCAGTTGTGTTCTCATGAGATACGGATGAGATGGAGATGTCCGGCGGCAGATGAATAAAGATCCGCTGGTCATCTCAAATGTTTCAATGTTTTGCCACTATGATATAGGAATTGTAGGCTGGACTATGACATCACTGATGCGGTTGAGGGTGGTGTGGTGACATTTAAAGTATCCAATCATTTTTCGATTATGTATGTACCGCTATAGGAAACAACATAGCACTGCCAATTAGCCTCATTTGGAGGATTGACCTAATGTTGCAATATGACTTGATGCTAATTTGTTAGTACGAGTATAAACATTTTTATTTTGGGCACATATTTTCGACAGCGTTTTTCATGCAGTTCTGTACCACATTCTGTTTGAATTTCGCTTTCCCAACTGTATCTGAGCCCAAAATAAATTGTGTTACTTCTTTCCTGGTGGACACTCCTTTTTTAGACTACTTTTGTAATTTTTACTGGTAAGTTCTGAGGAAACCTGCAGTACACTACCATAGTGCTAGAGAAAGCAGTAAGTGCAAGCAGGTAGACAGCTTGAGCAACCAAATATGATATGTGGAGCAGAGTGAAACTTAAATCTTGAAAATATATGTATTCATCTGTTAAAGAAACACTAAGTGGTTGTTCAGAGCACTTAGAATCATAGCAAAGCTATTCCAGTTAACACATACAGTGATAAGTGATTTTCCTTCAAGCTTCTGTTTCCTGAATGGTTTAAGCGTTTAAGCTTGATGCAGATGGAAAATGCTAATTTGAGGGCTCTGATGGAACTGTGATTTTTCTTTTTGTTTCTTTTGAATATAGACAGGCCAGCTCAACAGCATGCCCTATTAAGAGAAAAGATGGTTTGGATGCATTGCGTTTTTCCACTTGGAGCCCATGCAGAGAAACAAGGTATAGGTAATAAGATCTCTGAAGGCTCTGCCGGGAATAGGGATGCTAAACATCCATCCAGAGTGCAGAAGCACTAGTACACCTCATTGCATTCATTTTTGTTTTATTGTTGTGACCCTTTTGTTTTATGCCACCTGGTGAATGAATATGCCATTCAGTGTACACATGCCTCAAACCAGAGCTATGCTTTATGTTGGGATAGGTGCTTCTTGGCATCATTCCTTGTGAAGTTATTTCCCTTGCAGGACCTCCAATGTCTATAAAGGGGCGGAGATAGATGTGCATACTAGTCTGCTATGGAGCACAGAATATGAAGGAAAGAACCTGATCACTGACATCTGTAGAGGAGGTCCCAAATAAAGCCAATCGTCCATTTTGAAGTACCAGGAACGTTCACACCGAGATATGTGACATATGATGAGAAAATAAACCAGCAGAGAGTTGCAATAGGGCTCTGCCCAGTACCCATTAGAAGAACAGCACCTATGGACGTACCTATTCCAAGATCACCATGGACAGTAAGGTATCCATTAATAAAACCCTACTAGCAAATAAGACAAAATGAAGATTGCTTAAGTACCGTCCAGGAAGAACCCAGAAAGGCCTAATGGAAGACGAATGGTGACGTCATGAGGGCCCAGACTGACTTGCAGATAGAAGGAATGACAACCATAGAATGATGCACAGAGATTAAACGTTATGAATAAGGATATCGTGAATATAGAATGAAGAGACAATGTGAAAATGGATGGAACTTAAGCTGTAAGCAAGAATGAAGATATCCAACTAGTTAACGCCTGTACATATGCTTGAAATTCAAGAAGCTAAGAAACCAGTGTGGCTTGCTATGTTTAGTAGAAGAATAGAGCGGAAAGCGCCATGTTTACATAATGTACCTCAAAACAAAGCACAGTAATATAAGTGCGAGTCCACTTTGCATTAAAAGCAGAATCAACTTAGGTTACTAGAGGCCAAACACGACAAGCTTCATATTCTAGCAAAACGAGAATAAACAGCTAAATCGAAACTCAGCAGATGCAACTCATGCCAAAGGAGCCAAGGTCATACCAATAATAAGATAAGATAGCGTAGGCAGGTGGCAAGCCGAATAAGAATTAAATGCACAAATCCAGAGAAACTAGGCAAATTCACGTTGTCTGCATCACGTGACCATCCGAGCGAGGAGAAGCACGAGTTCACACCTACGCGTGGCATCCGCCCAGGAGAAGATAGCAGAACTTTCTCAGTCAGAAGATGCAGTTTCGAGGCCAACCACAGTATCATAATTGACACATTGTTGTTGAAGTGATTATTAATTGTAACCTTAATTGGAGGAAGGCCGGCTAGCGAAGTGGAAATGTATGCATGGGGTTGGTGCCAACCCAATCACAATGGACCAAATAATCTAGGGTCCTATAGTTAGTAGAATCAATGGGACGTTGTACTATTAGTGACGTCTACAGTAGTCATTTTTGAAGGAAGGGCTTAGATGCCCACCTGACAGTGTTTTACCCAATCACCTCACTCCGTTACCACATACAGATATAGCACTTATATTAAAGTTACCTTTTCCGAACCAATAGAAATGCTTATTAACTTTTGAGTGTTACACATCAGCTATGATGAGTTTTTAGTATAAACGATGTTGTTTTTATGAAGTTCGTTGGAGTTGAAGTGAGACGTCGGTCGCATCACTGCTGATTTCCATGACTCCTCGTTTTTTGTACTTGTCATTAAATTGACTCCCTTTGCCAAACCATTCAGTTGTCCTTATTGATTGGGGTTGGAGTAATAAATCTGCACCCTCATCCATCTCAAACGTGCAGCTATTTCATCTTAAAGTACTTCGGATCAAACAACAACTCTATGGGCCCAGCCGGGAGACTCCCCAGTACACATCTGTGGTGGCTACCAGAGAGCGATTTACCCTGGATGGTAATTAGCCAGCTTGCCTTTAAGACAGTGAGCAGCTCAGAGTATTGTTAGTGCTTTGAGATTAGTCTGAGCAAGGCAGACATGTGCAGGTGAATGTTTAGTCCAGGCAGGGTCTACAGTCTCTATCTGAAAACCTATTTAAGAAGCAAAGCTTTGTATTCTCCTGTATATCCTGAACATGATTCTGATACTCTCTTTAGTGGGAACTGTATAGTACACACAGCGAGGTAGAATACCAATTTACTGTTAAGGATGTTCTTTTTCTATGATGAAGAATGGTGAAAGGGGTTCTGTGTTTGTAAGGATTTTATGGGCAAAACAGAGTATCTTGAGGAGAATTATTTGTCCCATGGGTAGCCAGTGCATGGCTCTTAGAAAACCAGTGATATAGTCTCACAGCCTGAGCTCAAAGGTGCACCTGGACAATTTTATTGAAGTAGTTTCAGTTGATGATTCAGATCTTTGACTCATGTAGTTGGAGATACAATGGTTTAGTATTGTCATTATCAGAACTTGAACCTCTTCAATTTTTAGAGAATGTCAGGATAACTCTTTAGAGGATGAGAATATGGAATTTGATTTTTTGGGCAACCTTGTTGATTTAATGGGCACATGATGTTTTTTTGAACAGGCTTGCTATGCTTATTTAAAAGGTAGGGTATTTAATTCAGGAATGCTGAAGCAGATCAGTTAGGTTTGTACGCAAACCAGCATTTGTATTTGTATTTATTAAATTTATATAGTGTTTTCACACCAAAAGTGCTGGTACAAAAAATAAGAACATTTGCAGCAGTACAATCCAAATTACCAATGCAAACCAAATAAAAACAGCAGAAAAGAGGGAAAGCACAATATTCAAAAATACAAAGAGGGAGAAGAATGAATAGAAAGAGAGGGACTTCCAGTGTTTAGGTGCAAAAAGAGCAAAAGACCGGAAACAGGAAGATGCTCATGGAGGTTTATGAGAAAAGGTAGGGAGGCGCAAAGCCATGTATACACTTAAAGACATTTGAAATTAAGTGTTAAAGGAGGCGAGATTCAAAATGAAGAATTGGTATAGAACGAAGGGAAGGTGTAATCAAGGAACATAGAGAAAGAGAAAAAGTAAGATGAACAGAAGAATTATGAATAGAACAGAAAGTAAGAAGATGAGAGGCAGGAAGACCAAGTAGGCAAGCAGAACAATAGTCAAGACGAGTGAAAACCAAACAGCAAAGAAGGAGCTTAGTAGCATGGAAAGGTATATGAATGTTGAACAGAGCATAGTGGCAAGATCGAGAAATATAAGAAATGTGTAAAGAAAATGAAAGAGTTCAAAAATAACACCCAATTACATGCAGAAAAGAAAAACGGTAGAGAAGAAGGGGGAAAGGAAAGGTAAAGAGGTGGATATTAGGAGGAAAAGTGGTGTCAGGAAAGAAAAGAATTTCAGTATTCGACGCATTGAGATGAAGAAAATGTGAAGCCATCCAATTTTGAATAGCTGAAAGGCAATTAGAAACAATAGAGTGTGAAGTAGTATCAGTAGTAGTAGTGGTGTCTGCTATCCAGGAGTGGTGTGCCGCCAATGACCTCTGCCTTAATGTCTCTTGGCCCTCTTCATGCTCTGACCTGCAAGGCTAAAAACCTTAGGGTCATCTTCGACTCCACACTCTCCTTCTCTCCTCACATCTCTGACTTCTCAAAGAAGTCACACTACCAGCTGCACCTCCTCAGAGGTATTCTTCCTTTCCTCTCCTTCCCCCAGAAGCTCACTGTCTCCAGAACCCTGGATCTCTCTAGGCTGGACTTTTGTAACAGCTTCTATCTAAATCTGCCTGCTTCTACTCTCCGCCCTCTGCAACTTATCCAGAGCAGGACTCCAAGACTTACCCTTGACCTCAAGACCAGGGATCGTATCTGTCCAGGACTGAAATCTCTACACAGGCTCCCAGTGGCTGCAACAATTAAGTTAAAAACCATCTGCATTGTCCACAAGGCCTTCTGGGTCCTGGGGCCGCAATACCTTCAACTCTCTCTTCCTAAATATCTTCCTTCTTGAGCTCTTCGCTCATCCGCCTCCAGCTCCCTCAGGGTCAGTCGCTTCTCCAAGCAACGAGTTGGTGGTAGATCTCTCTCTTCGGCTGGGGCCTCCCTCTGGAACAGCCTTCCTGCCTTGCTGAAACTTGAGGAGAACCATCTCCGGTTCCGAAGCACCCCAAAACCTTCCTCTTTACTTCTGCTTTCTCTCCCCCTCTCCCCTGCTGAATTCCTGGCTGAAACTGTACTGGTTCCCTGGCCACCCTTTCTGATCTCGGGCCCAGGCCCCGCCAGCTGCACACCTGCACTGCCTTCCTGGAAACCCCTCCAGCTGGGGACTGTTTTTTGTATCTCTACAATCGCCCTACCAGCACTTATGTCTACACTTACCTTGCACTTGTCACCAGCTGGCCGTTTTTTATTTATCATATTTATTCTACTATCCCATGTACTGCACTTTCCCCTCCCCTTACCCTATGCACTTTTCCCTTTCCCCCTTCCCATGCACTTGCACAATCTGAATGACACCTGGCCTAGTAAGATCGTTGTCTGCCTTCCCTTTGTTCCCCCTCCCTTGCCTCGTCGCGCCTTGAAACACTTGTGTATAGGCGTGTTATAAATGCCATATCATATCATATCATATCATAAAAGAAGAAAAGAAAATATGATTTGGGTGTCAATGGTATAAAGAGTAAAAGAAAGATTAAAAGATGAGATAAGTGCCGAAATCCAAGCAGTATAGAGTGGGAAAAGAAGAGGGCCAAGGACAGACCATTGGGGATTGCCAGAGAGAAGAGTGTGAGAATAGGAAGAGTGTCTAGCCCACATTAACGAGTAAGATTGCTGGGAAAGAGAAGAGTGAAACCATTGAAGGACATGGCCAAAAAGACAGAGAGAGGAAAGGAGAAGAGAGTTATCCGCAGTATCAAAAGCAATGCAAAGATCAGGAAGAATGAGAATAGAAAAGGATTTAGAATGACGAGCTGTGAGAAGAGCATTGGACACATGCAAGAGGGCAGTCTCTGTGGAGTGAGAAGGTTGAAACTCAAATGTAGAGGAGGTAAAAGAGAATGAAGATTAAGAAGGCAGCAACTTGAGCATACGCAACATGCTCGAGAAGATTAGAGAAAACTGGGAGAAGAGAGATTGTTCGGAAATTAGCTGGAGTGGAAGGGTCCAAGGAAGCTTTCTTCAAAATCGGGGGAATAAGTGCATGCTTAAAGAGAGAGGGCAAACAAGAGTGAGAAAACGAAGAATTAATAAGGGAGGTAAAATAAGGAAGAAGATGAGAATAGGTTTGAGGAATGATAGTAGAAGGAAAATGATCAGAAGGAGGAGAAATGGGATGAGTACAAGCAAGAAGAACAGAGGTATCGGAATCAGAGAGAGGAGAGAAACAAGATAGTGAATAAAGAGTTGGGGCAGTTGAAGAAGGAGAAGTTGAATTAACAAGAGTGGGAAAAAAGGCAGATATAATTTTCAATGATCATCATTCAATATAATAAAAGGCCAGATGTATGTTTGTCTGATGCAGTCATGCACAGTAGAGACTACTCAGTTCACCTGTTGACACTGGTAGAGGGAACTGATGCTTTAGGAAATAAACTGTTGCAAAATAAAAATAAAATCTATTAACATGAATTATAAACAATTACAATCAGATATACCACATAATATATTAACACTCTGGAAATGTCTCTCCTCACGCACTTTGGCCGGTGTTCATGGGCTTTCACACTAGTATGTTATGATCTCTGGTGGAATGTGAGTATGCGGTACATTTACCTATCTTGTTCAATTGTTGCAGCACTTGATCTTGTTCCTCTGTATCTCACATGTATTTGCTGTCACAAACTCATTTTGACCTCTCTGTGATTATTCTCCCTAATGTCCCACATGAATTGTTGCCCCACTGTTATTTTGCTATCTAGTTTTCAACAGTGAACATGTTCCCTGATTTCCTATGTTAGCTACTATCTTTCTACCCCAGCTAAATTGCTACCATGTCACAATTTTGATTGTTGGTAGTCTATTTTGAATCTACTGCATGGTGTCCCATTGTTACTCTGTTCTCTAGCAGATCACTGTGTTAATTGCCCTGCTGTGAATTTTCTCTCTCTTATTCTACTATAATACTTCACCTTGCTGATCCACATTAGCTATGGTCATGTTGTGTATTTTCACCCTGTTTTACTTCCATGAACACACACAATCTCCTTTCCACTAGACCAACCCCTCAGATTTAAGGAAACAACACACCTAATTTGAGAACCATCATTACATTGTACCTTCCCGAGCAGCATATGAGGGAAGGAAGGAGACAGTTAATGGAGTCTTCTTTCAAGACATCTATAAATCAGAAAATGTGAAACAATAGTGGTAGTCCTAATTATCCATTCAAAATAACTTTGACATCCTTCATCTCAAAAACATCATCAAGAACATCACCAGACAAAACACAGGAGACTCTCTTTAATCTCTGCCCTCCAGCTCAATATACAGGTGACCAATACCTAATATGTGAATCAGCATAGGCCCATGAAGAAGGCCAAATCTGACAACCAGACCATTCACACCAAGCAGACACTGAACAAGAAACATTTCTGTTGAGGACTCAACACTGATTGTACCATTTATACTATGTATCATAATAAAAAGCCTGACAACCAATTACCACACGAATCTAGTTGAACAACCTATGCGTAAAAAGAGCTTGCTCAGTCTCTTCAAAGCCATTGCAACACTCCTAAGATTTTTGAACCCCACACAGCTGACAGATGAAACCACCTGGGAAAACCAGACAACACAGTTGAGATACAAACATTTTTTTTTTTAACTAGATGTTTTCATATCAGCACTATACCTATAGATGAACTATGCCCTTCTCTGTTAGGAAAAACAAGATGTACATTTACTCACAAAGGTGTGACACTTGGAAGATGAGCTGGAGGTTAAACATAATATAATCCCCACAGACCACACAATTAAATGTGGCAACAGAACTACTACGGAAGTAGGAGGTATTGCACTTGTACACAAGACAAACCTTACTGTCTGACAAAATCCCAATATGAAAGTCACTTCTTGCTTCCTCCTTGACCTTTTACACAGCTTTCAAACACTTCATTGGCTCCTGATCAAATGGTGAATGCCCTTCAAAATCCTATGCATAATCCATCGTGACCTTCAACCACTGGGTCCAGAAAAAAACACAAATAAATGAATCCACTACAAACCATTAAGATTGCTTTGATTGGGTAGCACAGCTTTACTGACATTGTCAAGACTCATTTAGAATTGCTATGGAGGATATGCACACTCATTTCCTCTAAAGAAACTCTATGTTAGGAAATAAAACTGCCTTCAGGGAATCACTGAAAAACTGTGTATTCAAACGGTATCTGTTAAAAACTAGCACTAAAACCAGAATCAACATTTGTTATTCTCAGTAACATTGACTTTACCAAACATAATAGTCCCTTGTTGCAGGGCTGTGCCTTTACACGTACACTCCATTTGTCAGCCACACACTGCAGGAGACCAGACTCATTCAGGTTCTTCACTCCACAGCTGTTAAATTAAATTGACCAATTCATTTGCAATTGTACAGTGGATCATTACACAGTACATCAAACAAGAAGTACTTCAGATTGGACCATTTGGATCAGCCTCTCCATGACAGATTACATTGCAACAGCAAGAGGCATTGTCAAAAGATATGATAATGAAATACTCCAACAACACTGGACCAAGATATGTGCACAGAACCTGTTCTTCCTGTTTAGTTATTCCCCATCGTTCTAATTAATTTACATTCCCATTTTCCTCCACATTTTACTACTCACAAAATCAACCAATGCACATGGTAGCAATCGGCCTATAGATATGCCACATTATGGGAGAAATGGCACTGCTCACTTCTCTAGCCCCATTACGCCCACCCATGCATGTTGCTAACTATGTTCTGCTGTCCAAGCGTTGGTCCCTTCCCACCTGGATGGTGGCAATGCCATTTTGGAAGGCCTTCCAGTGACTACATTGTAACCCCTGAGATGTATTATGCATGCAGCAGCACAACTCATCAAAGGACTCCAGTAAGTGCACCACATCACCCTGGCCCTCATAGAACTGCACTGGCCATCGCTTCAAGCCTGTATCATCTTCAAATCCTGGTGCATCATCTATAAGACTGTCACCCTGAAGCCCCCAAGCTACCTCACTGAGAAACTCAATCTCCGGAAGCCGGTGATCCACCAGAAGTAATGACATGCGCAACAAGTAAAGAACCAGAATACAGGCTTTCTCTGTCTTCAACATCAATGTGTCTACAGTTAAGAAAGAGCTCAAGACCTACCACTTCATGGAACTGCAGCTCACTAACAACTGCGTCCACACACCCTCCACTCCCCACCCTACCTCAGACTCAGTGATCTGCTCCTCACTGTTTCCTCCCCTGGTTGCTTGTAGATCCATTGCTGCAATTGCCTGCCATCCCCTGTTGTTAGATGCCTGCTCCTTATTTCTCTCTGCTCTTCCCTAATGATTGTAAAGCACTCAGCTGCTTCCAAAATCTAGGTCCGTACTCAATAAATACCATAATTTCAATCAAAAAAGAACAATAACCATGACCTTTCAGCACTGCTCTCAAATGATCAAACTTGGGCTTTTCCTTCTATATAAAAACAAATGTTTAAGGAGACTACACACATAAAATAACAGTAATAGCCACGGATGGTACTCCATACATCAACACGACCAGATGTACATCTTCTTTTTCCACTATCCCACTAACAGAAATGCCTCTTTTTTAGTTCAGGGCCTCAAACAGTTGGGTCATCAAAATATCAGAAGTGTTTCATTAAGACCACTTTACCTACACAGGAGATATTTGCAGGTGTATCTGTGAACAATTAGCAGACATTTGAAATGTGGGAATAAAGGAATCCATCCGGTCTGACATATTCATTGAAAAACATTGGAGATATGATGGAGCCCTGGGGCACACCACAAGAATGCAGGATTGTAATAAATGTGAAACTGTTCATTTTTTATTTTACATGGAAAATACTGTAGGTAGTCATAGACCCATATGGGAGCAATGATTCCAAGACTCTGTGTGTCACGAAGACTTGGAACTTGGAATGACCTGCCACTGGCTGAATTTGTCAAATCTGGCTGCGAGGTCTAGCAGAATATTTTTTAAATAAATATTGTAGTCCTATCACGGGATAACAGATTGTTGTCCCTCTTGTAGAGGAGGCATGTTTCAGTACTTTTGTATAGGTAGAATCCTGATGTTCTCATTATTTTGCAAATAACTGAAAAGATAGTAATTGGGCAATAGTCAGAAGCAATGGTGTGATCATGGTTGTTAGAAGAGCTTTCAGGAGAATAGAGCTTTTCAGTATGGTGTTACACATGTACATGCACATGTACATGTACTCTCAATTGTGCTGGTAAATGTCGTAGTGATGGCGGCATATTTGAGGATATTTTGTGACAGGGTGTTGTCAGAAGTGGCATGTAGGTGAGTTGAATTTTGCTGATTAACATTGTTTTCATTATCTTTACCTTTCCTGGAATGTTGAGGCTGAGGCTAAGTCATTCAACAACATTGCTGAGCCAGGAGGACTGGTTCTGGTTAGTTTAAGGTTTACTGAGTTAAGTATACATTTACCAGGAATTACCAGCAGGATACCAGCAACCTCATAATGACTCCAATATGGCCTCATTAGACATTAGAAGTTTGCCAATTTGGGACAAGTGGCAGTTAAACTGCTGGTAATTCTGTGACCGCCACTTTTCCCACACCAGCAAATTACAACTTTCCCAGTCGGGGTCACTGATTTACCTCCAGCCAAGAGCTTGAGGTAAATCAGGCCCACACAAGTAAATAACTGCCAGCATTATAGGAACCGGTATTACCGGTGCCGGTAATACCAGCCATCCCCTCCATGGGGTCCTATCAGACTCCATGGAGTGGGGATTTTCCACCACCTGGGATTTCCTGGTAACATCGGGATATCAAGCGAAAGAAACAGTACTGCAGTTTGCTGGTATCCTGTTGGAATTAACTGCGGTATACCAGCAAACTGATAATTACCTCTATATTGTGTTTTACCATTTTTAGATGGGATTGAGGAGGCAGGAAGACATGGGCACAAAACGGCAGTGCCATAACGGCAGTGCCAATTCATTTTGGTAGATCCCATTTGGTCTTGTGTGCTTTAAATACGGTTGATTAAAATGAAGAGAAAGAAACATGTAATACAAGTTTAAAATAGAGTTCCTTTTAGAAAAAAGTGATTCTTTTAAATTTGGAGCATTATTTATTAAATAGATTAAATAGTCTGACTCATTTTCGGCTTTTGTGAACACGTGACATGCTATTCAATATTCTTCTGAATTTTAAATATGCTATATACACCCCTCATTGGAATCTGCATCAAAGCATAGTAGCCTTGCTGCAAACGGTCCTTGGGACACCTCTTGTTGCAGAAGAGATTGTGTTTCTTCGTCTATCACCAATAGTCCTGTCTGATTCTGGAGGGAAATAGCCCTCATTGTGAGGCTCACTATATTTCCCTCCTCATCCTTTGGCATGGTGGTGTCTTCATGATGTTAACTTGTTTAATGAGGAGTGAAAGTGCAATTTAGTGGGTCCATGAACATGAACAGAGATCATATTCTCAAAAGATATAATTTATGTTTATTGTGTGGTCACAGTCTGTGGAGATTTGTGTCACCCAAACCTACCTACCCCTTATTTATTCATCCCCAATAGAGCTGCGATCTAGAGCGCACAGTGTAGCGTATGTCATGAGTGAGTATTACACCAGACATTACAGCATTTTCACCTAATAACACTAGGCAAACTGTTGCGTTCTTGAATGCGGGACAACCACGTGTCCCAGAATGCACAGCGCTGTAGAGATTTGTGTATACATGACGACTCAACCTCTAAGGAGGTTACATGCATCAAACAACAGTTTTGGCCCTATCAGAAGCTGAATGCCTTAATTGGACTTTATTGGGATCTCGCTTCAAAAGAGTAACTTTCACCTCCCTTGGTCCAGTAGCTTGACATTATTTTTTAAAAATGTTTTTTTATTATTACTTGTTTTAATTGAAAGTCAATTTTTACAAGAGTCGATGATTTCTCATTTCTATAATCTAATAAATGTTTTAAAAGAAAATCAGGCTCCTAGAGAGGGGACAGGGGTTAAGTAGAAGTAAGGATGAGAAAGTGCAGTACAAAAAGTTACTGAAGCATAGACTATTGATCTAGACCCCAAAAAGTTTCCTTTAATTTTCCGAAATGTAAATTCCGCTAGTCAGTTCGAAGGACACCTCCCCCCTGACGCCTTGTGCAGTCTTTCATCTTAGCTTTCAATCCATCCCTATGGTCTCTAGTTTCAGGTTCTTAGAGAATTTGGTAACATTGATCACCCATGTAGTTCTTTCGCCACTCATCAGACGTGACCACCATTCATTTTCGTCGTAGGAGTGGAGGTCGAAGAGAATATGTCCAAAGTAAATCTTTTGCTTCTGCTCAAGGGCTTGACAATTTAATAGTAGGTGTTTTAGGTTTACGATTGACTCCTTGTTTTGACAAAAACGGCAGGGTTTTTCACTTTGTTTGCTCCTTATGGCTACCATCTCTTTAGTCATTAGTAAATTCAATCTTATTCTAATTTTTGAATATAGTTTGGAGGTTGGTTGATTTTGTTTATTATCAGGGGAATATTCTTTGTCACTTTGTTTCTATTACCCTGATCTTGTGTTAATATCCAGTCATGGGTAAGTAGCTTTATTTTTATTTCGGTCAGATTTTTCAAGAGATCCTCCTCTGTACAGCTGATTTGTCCAAGTCTCTCTTGAATATCCATGACCCATCTTGACATGATCTTGGTGCTGTTTTCCTGAAGTTCTTTTTTATTTAGGCCAAATAGATAAGGGCTTGCAGGGTCAATTATCTTCCTGTATAGCATGATTCTGTTACAAGTTACTATTGATGAAATTGATTGAAGACTTAGCTCCCTCCGGATCGATTCCATAGGTGATGATTGTGGGAGTGACAAGACGCTTCGCCAAAACTTTCCTTCTAACTTGTCCCATAAAGTTTCAGGGAGGTTTGGCATTGCTTCTACACCGTATGTCAGGCTTGGTATGATCTTGGCCTTGTAAAAGTTCAGAACCGGTATGAAGGAAAATCTTCAATATTTCCTGTTTACAGCTTTGGTCTGTGCAATCAAGGATTTCAATTTTTCCTGGAGAGCCTCTTGCATTGGTAGTTCCCTTCTATTTGTGCTACGTTTCACACCTAGATATTTGAAACTGGTGACAGTGTCTAGTTTTTTCCCCTCAATGAACCACTTTGAATTTTCATTTTTCTTTTTTGCAAGTTCAAAAGACATTATCTTAGTTTTGGAGTTGTTTATTTCCAAGTCGTTCTCTTTGATGAACGAGGCCAAGTTGTTCATTTTTCTTTGAAGGCCTATTTGGGTTTGATTGATAATGATAATGTCATCTGCGTAGATTAATCGCGGTAGTGGTTCACCGCCGAACAATGGAGGAAAAGCTGAGATTTCAAGTTCTTTGATCTTGTAATCGGCAATATGGGCGTTGTGTAGCACAGGGGCCAGGGGGCAGCCTTGTTTAACCCCTCGGGTCGTTTCAATAGGTTTCGTTAATTGCCCCGCTCTGCTAAGGCGTGCTTGGATTGTGGTTTCAGAGTATAATGCTTTAATTTGCGCCAATAGTTGCGATGGGCATTTCCAAAAGGTCAGTTTGTTCCATAGTTCAGACCGATTGACCTGGTCAAATGCCTGTACGAGGTCTATGAACCCCATAAATACTCTTGATTTGCCTTCCAAAACTTTGTTCCTAAGTATGCTTAGCAAAAGGATGTTTGCTGTTGTTCCTATAGCTTTAACAAATCCAGTCTGCAGGGGATCGTTAATTTTGCTGTTGTCGGTCCAACTTTGAAATTGATCCAGTACAAAAGAGGCAAAGATCTTTCCTATTGTGTCGAGTAGTGCGATTGGGCGGTAGTGTTTAGGGTTGTCCCTTGCTCCCTTCTTAAATATTGGGACAATATTTGCACATTTCCATGACACTGGGATTGATCTAGTTCTCTGACATTTTGCGAATACTTTGCTAATGAATATCTACCATGCGTCCGCCTGTTTTTTCAGATCAAAATTGGTCACCCCGTCTGGACCTGGGGCTCTAGAGTGGTTTATTTTTTTTTTATTTTGGCCAATATTCGATCTGGGTTATGCGGAATGACCCATGGCTCAGGATCCTCTTCCAACGCTAGTTGGGGGCAGATGTTTCTTGCTTGGTACAGCTGTTCAAAATGGTTAATCCACTTTGCTTCTCCCACGCTGTTCTGGAATGCCTCATTTGCTGATATCGCAGTCGTTTTTACTAAGGTCCAGAAGGTACTTGTTTTTCTCCCGCAGATCGTTCTCAACATCTCTTCAGAGTCAGTCTGATACTTTTTATTTCTATGGTTTCTCACCAAAGCATTATATTCTTTTTCTGCTTTGATGGCCTCCGCTATTATGTTGTGTGAAGTTGTTTTTTTTGCTTGCCTCTTTAATTTGCGCATCCATCTGCGCTTTGCAACCAATTCTTGGTCATATGTGTGAGTTTGTAGGTTTTCCGTCCGGTTTCTTAAATGCCAAGAGGAGTGGGCGATAATCTATTATTTTGTTGGCCATGCCAGTATCAGAATAACATCTGCTTAGTTGTGCAATTCCTGCTTCGGTTATCTTGAGACGGACTGCGCTACAGTCAGCTTCTAATTCGAGTTGAATTGTCTGAGTTGGTGGTTTTGGGGAAGTCCATAACATCTGGAGCATATTGTGATCGCTATGAGTTGTTCTTACTACATTAAAAGATTTTATTTCTGTAAGCAGACTGCGTGAGAAGTAGATGTGATCTATGATTCCTGCTTGATTTCCCTCTCCCAAGTTGGTATCTTTTCAGTTGTTGTTTCGAATAACAAGTGGAGGTTGTCCAGTTCGTTGATCTTCATAAGTGACTCCCATAATTGGGCTCTTCTTAGTGAGTCCGTGTGTTGTGGGTAAGTAGTTTTTTGATCGACGATCCCTTCGCAAGTTATGATTAGGTCAACTCCAATCAAAATGTGATCCATGTCATGATTTTCAGATGTTTCGATAACATTTTCCAGGGCGTTCAGGAAATCGTTATCAGTAATTGCGTTTGGGTTCCAGTAAGTATTTATAAGCATCAGCTTCCTTTTTATCACTTCTGTTTTTTACGGTATGGCATTTCCATAGAACTAAGGAAGCTTGTATACATTTTGTTGATGTCAGTGATGAAATCAAGTGGAATCCATTGCTAGAGTAGAAAGCTGTTAATAGGCCAGACATCGGACGGCCTTTAGTACCTCTGTATGCAAGGGAGAAGTGAATTTCAAAGCCGTCCAGAGAAGGTGTGTTTAACAGCTATGTTTCTTGTAACATTATTACGTTGTGTGATCCCAAATTTATGTCACTTTCCTTGGTCAAGTGAGCAAAGCCTCTGGTGTTCCACGACATGATAGATAGGTTCTCCATTTTTTTTTTTTTTTTATTTATATTGCGCCGGTAGCTCGCAAGCTTCGGGGCGCAGAGACAGGAACACGAGAGACAAGTGACGGATAACCTACACGAAGCACAAGACAGATATAGAAGATATAGAACTGGGCCAGAAGTAGTTATATGTTTTACTTAAAGATGTAAGTTTTCAATTGTTTACGGAAGCGTTGGTAGTTGGCTTCCATCCTTATCTGGCCCGGAAGGTTGTTCCAGAGGCCTGCTACGGTGACAGGGAAGGATTTGCCCGCTCCGTTTTTGAGTCTGAAAGGGGCTGTCGTAATCAGTCCTTGTTCGGCTGATTTTAGCTCTCTGGAGGGCTTATATGGGATGATTTTACTTCTCATGTAAGCTGGAGCTTTGCCATATATACATCTGTGTGTGAGCGTGAGCGACTTAAATTGGACTCTTTCTTCAATTTTTAATCAATGTAGTTCTTTCCTGGCTTCGCTAATGTGCTGGTTCCTAGGTATTTGTTTGATGATTCTCACTGCATTATTTTGCAGGACTTGGTAGCTGTGGTAACAGTTTTTGTTAGAACCCAGTATTAACGCGTTGCCGTAATCGAGGCGAGATAGAATTGTGGCTCTTGCGATCGTGGCGCTGTTTTCCTCCGATAGGTAGGGTCTGATGGCTTTCAATAAGCGGAGGTCGTAGGAGCATGTTTTTTTCACATAGAGGGTTTGAGCCTCGGATCCCAGGGATGCTTCTAACATCATCCCCAAGGTTTTAACCTTGTTAAGGACTTTTATTGGAGTGTTTTTGATGGTAAAGGTGTTGTATGCGGGGTGGAGCTTGGATCTGACCAAATTGGAACCAAAGGCCATGAGCTCGGTTTTATTGCCATTTAGACACATCGAATTTTGGTCCATCCATTTCTCCACTGCTTTATACACTGTGTCGAGTTTTTTGTTTTTTTGTTGTCCTTTTGATGGTCTCCACTTAGTTCTATTACCAGCTGAGTGTCATCAGCATAGTTGGTAAAGAACGTGTTGATGTTATCAAGGACTATACATAGAAATCTGAGGTATATGTTGAACAGGAGTGGGGACATGCTAGCGCCCTGGGGGACTCCGCATGTAATTTCTTTTTCTATTGAAAATAGATTTCCCCAATGTACTCTAGATGTTCTATTTTGTAAGAAGGACATGATCCAGCTTATTGCTTCGTCTGAGCAGTTTGCTGTTTCTTTTAGAGCTGACTTAAGTAAATTGTGGTCTAGTAAGTCAAAAGCCGTGCTCAGATCTAAAAGTATTAACAATCCAGCTTTTCCCTGATCAATAATGTTAAGCATCTTAGTCTGTAGATCCAGCATGGCTGTTTCTGTGCTATGTGCTGGTCGAAATCCTGACTGTTGATGATGGAGGAGATCAGAGCTTTCTACATGTTCCTGAAGTTGTGTGGTGGCAATTTTGTCCATGATTTTAAGTATGAAATTGCAGTTAGTTATGGGCCTTAAGTTGTTTGGGTCCCTTTGGTCTAGGTTAGGTTTTTTTACAAGGGGCGTGACTGTTACCCTTTTTATGCTTTTCGGTACATTTTGATCACGGAAGGATGTGTTTATTACTTTGGTTAGAGCTGGTGCAAAAATAGCTGGATGGTCTAGGATCAGGTTGGCCGGGAGTATGTTTTCCGCACACGTGGAAGGTTCAGAATAAATCTTGACCTCTGGCATTGCTCTGGGCAACCCTCCAGACCATCGTTCATCTCCTGCCAAGCCATTACAAAAGGGGAAAAACCATATGCAAATCAGGCTTGGTCCCACCCCCAAAGGGGTAGTCCAGCCCGAACTGCTAGGTCACATCCCTTTTGCACGAGACCACAAGCATCCCCAGACATGTTTCAGCCTTGTTGGGCGTCATCAGTGAGGAGTAGCTTGGGTCTCTAGGCCCAGCAGGCAAGGGACCCACGTCTGGGCATACCCTTCCCACTCGGGGTGACAATAACAAAACAAAAGAGTTGATGGCTGGAAGGTTCAGAATAAATCTTGACCTCCTTGTGAGAGAGGGCATGCCCAGACCTGGGTCCCTTGCTCGCTGCGCCACAGGGAACCAGGCTGCACCTCACTGAGGAGGTCCAACAAGTCCGAAACATGTCTGGGGTTGCTTGGTTTTCTTTGCAGAGGGGACCTGGCCTAGCAGTTCGGGCTGGGCTGCTACCTTCGGTGGCGGCAGCTGCTGACTGATTTGCACATGGCTGGTCCCCTTTTGCAATGGCGCAGACGGGCTAAAAAATGGTGGTGTGGAAGGTTGCCCAGAGCAATTGCCAGTGGTTTAGATTCATTCAAAACCTTCCACCCATCACTTTTGTGGTCAGTTTGTTTCTCCTTGTGAGAGAGGGCATGCCCAGACGTGGGTCCCTTGCTTGCTGCGCCACAGGGAACCAGGCTGCACCTCACTGAGGAGGTCCAACAAGGCCGAAACATGTCTGGGGTTGCTTGGTTTTCTGTGCAGAGGGGACCTGGCCTAGCAGTTCGGGCTGGACTGCTACCTTCGGTGGCGGCAGCTGCTGACTGATTTGCACATGGCTGGTCCCCTTTTGCAATGGCGCAGACGGGCTAAAAAACGGTGGTGTGGAAGGTTGCCCAGAGCAATTGCCAGTGGTTTAGATTCATTCGAAACCTTCCACCCATCACTTTTGTGGTCAGTTTGTTTCTCCTTGTGAGAGAGGGCATGCCCAGACGTGGGTCACTTGCTCGCTGCGCCACAGGGAACCAGGCTGCACCTCACTGAGGAGGTCCAACAAGGCCGAAACATGTCTGGGGTTGCTTGGTTTTCTGTGCAGAGGGGACCTGGCCTAGCAGTTCGGGCTGGGCTGCTACCTTCGGTGGCGGTAGCTGCTGACTGATTTGCACATGGCTGGTCCCCTTTTGCAATGGCGCAGACGGGCTAAAAAACGGTGGTGTGGAAGGTTGCCCAGAGCAATTGCCAGTGGTTTAGATTCATTTGAAACCTTCCACCCATCACTTTTGTGGTCAGTTTGTTTCTCCTTGTGAGAGAGGGCATGCCCAGACGTGGGTCCCTTGCTCGCTGCGCCACAGGGAACCAGGCTGCACCTCACTGAGGAGGTCCAACAAGGCCGGAACATGTCTGGGGTTGCTTGGTTTTCTGTGCAGAGGGGACCTGGCCTAGCAGTTCGGGCTGGGCTGCTACCTTCGGTGGCGGCAGCTGCTGACTGATTTGCACATGGCTGGTCCCCTTTTGCAATGGCGCAGACGGGCTAAAAAACGGTGGTGTGGAAGGTTGCCCAGAGCAATTGCCAGTGGTTTAGATTCATTCGAAACCTTCCACCCATCACTTTTGTGGTCAGAGGGTTTTTATCATGTCATTGGTAGTGATGGGATGGAACTTGAATTGGGTCGTCTGGTGTACACGTTCCTCTGGTGTGTCTTTAGTGGGAGACTTAGAGGCTGCTTGGGATTTGGCTATGATGTCCCTGGCCTTATTAATTTTATTAAAGAATGCAATCTGTGTTGCGTCGCATTCTTCTTGGGTGGGCGAAAAGGCAGGGGTTAAGCTTTTTGGCTTATCTATGGATTTTAATATATTGAAAAGTTTGCTGGTGGAGATGGCTGCTACTGAAATCTGTTTATCGTAGTAGTTTTTCTTAGCCTCAATTATCATTCCTTTGTAAATTTTCTCGCTGGTTTTCCAGAGAGATTTATTTTCCACCGTGGGTTTTTTTCTCCATTCATTTTCCCTAGTCCTTTTAAGCTTCTTCTGTTCGAGAAGTTCCTCTGTGAACCACTCTTGTTTTTTTAGGTCTAGAGGTTTTGGTTTGGAGTGGAGCTTCACGGTCCACTAGTGCCTGTAAATGGCCGAGTAGGTTAAATAGGGTGATTTCACATGTATCCTCATTTTTTCCCTCTATTTCATGAGCATCTAGGCATTGCATTAGGTGCTCTTCGTTGATGTTTTTATAGTTCCGCAGTGTTTTTTTGATAGGAAGATTGGGAAGTTTGGGCCTTTGTGCAGGGGGATAGATATGAAAGGTCACACTGTAGTGGTCCGACCATATACATGGGTCAGTTTTGTAATCTTGGGATGTGAGGTTGTTGGTGACGACCCAGTCAAGTAGGTGGCCGTTGTCCATGGTGGGATCGGTATTCATCACTTGGTAGTCTATGTTCTTCAGGAGTTTCTCAAATTTAATGGCCTCTCTGTCTTTCGGGTCCCCCCGCCACCGATTGAAATCTCCTAAAAGTAGAGTGGCAGTATTGGGTCCTTTGATCATATTAAGCTGGTTTGTGATTTCTTCGTTGAAGTTGGGCATAGTGACAGGTGGTCTGTACACTACAATTATGTTAAGGCTGCTATTATTGATTTGAAGATGTTTAAGGTGGAGGATCTCTGAAACGTTACATTGTATTTTGATCGGGAACAGTTGGATGGTGTCCCTGGCGATTACGGCCACGCCACCCCCTTGTCCTGATTCCCTGTTGGTATAATATATAGTGTAGCCCTCTGTGACTGCTAGGTCACAGGTAGGACCGATGGGCTCTTTTAGCCAGGTATCGGTAATACACATGATATCTATTTTCTCCGCGGATATCGTGTCATGGACGCTGATGGCATGTTTGTTGAGGGAACGAGTGTTGAGGAGACAGATCTTTAGATCTGGAGGAGGTTGGAGTGGCAATTTCTTGAGGGTAGTGTTCGATGGTGTTCTTTTCTCACGTCTCTTAATAGCAAGGGTTTCTGTAGAGGAGAGTCTAACATCGGGATCAGTTTGTTCAAGGATTGCGTCACAAGCTGCTTTAGCAAGCTTTGTGTTTTGGTAATTACGATTGATGTTGGCCACTATGTCAAAAGGTAGAAGCCCCATGGTTTTTGATTAGCAGTGGTTTCTGGGCAGGGTACTGTGCACCGGAGGCCGTGGATGGCGAGGACCGGCGCAAGACCGGCTTGACCCTGAAGCGCCGGCGCTGAAGCGCCTGACGTTTCCCTATGAAGGGCGCTGGTGCTCCTGGGAATTGTAGTCTGTAAGCCTGCTTAGCCAATGGCAGAGGCTGATGCAGGAGTCAGTGTCGAGTTCGCTGACTGTAGGTTAGAATTTTAGTGCACCGCAAAGCGGCTGCAGTTGCCAGTAATTAACACAAGGTCTCAGGGGCAAGGATCTCCTGGGCGTTCCTGCCGTGCCTGAGGACCCACAAGTAAGTACTTTCCTAAGCGTGTGAATCTTGTTGCTGTGTTCGCGCTATTCAACTCAAAGCAGTCACTTAGTGCGTGAAAGCAGCACAAGGTGTTTTTTGGTTAAAGCGGCAAAAGGCAATTCAAATTATGTTATCAAAGCACGCATTCGTTGCTTCATTCATTCAGATGGCAATACACTTGTACAAAGGCAGGCAGACCGTAAGTTAATGCTTGTTACAAAACATGTGAGGATTAACCCTTAGAAAGCAGAGTGCCGACCTCCCACCAAGTTACCTAATGATGAATGCAAGCTCTCCTTGCTGCTTTTAAGAGTGAAGTCAGCGGGAACGGCGCAAGACCGGCTTGACCCTGAAGCGCCGGCGCTGAAGCGCCTGACGTTTCCCTATGAAGGGCGCTGGTGCTCCTGGGAATTGTAGTCTGTAAGCCTGCTTAGCCAATGGCAGAGGCTGATGCAGGAGTCAGTTTCGAGTTCGCTGACTATAGGTTAGAATTTTAGTGCACCGCAAAGCGGATGCAGTTGCCAGTAATTAACACGAGGTCTCAGGGGCAAGGATCTCCTGGGCATTCCTGCCGTGCCTGAGGACCCACAAGTAAGTACTTTCCTAAGCGTGTGAATCTTGTTGCTGTGTTCGCGCTATTCAACTCAAAGCAGTCACTTAGTGCGTGAAAGCAGCACAAGGTGTTCTTTGGTTAAAGCGGCAAAGGCAATTCAAATTATGTTATCAAAGCACGCATTCGTTGCTTTATTCATTCAGATGGCAATACACTTGTACAAAGGCAGGCAGACCGTAAGTTAATGCTCGTTACAAAACACGTGAGGATTAACCCTTAGAAAGCAGAGTGCCGACCTCCCACCAAGTTACCTAATGATGAATGCAAGCTCTCCTTGCTGCTTTTAAGAGTGAAGTCCGGCGGGACCGGCGCAAGACCGGCTTGACCCTGAAGCGCCGGCGCTGAAGCGCCTGATGTTTCCCTATGAAGGGTGCTGGTGCTCCTGAGAATTGTAGTCTGTAAGCCTGCTTAGCCAATGGCAGAGGCTGATGCAGGAAACAGTGTCGAGTTTGCTGACTATAATTTAGAATTTTAGTGCACCGCAAAGCGGCTGCAGTTGCCAGTAATTAACACGAGGTCTCAGGGGCAAGGATCTCCTGGGCGTTCCTGCCGTGCCTGAGGACCCACAAGTAAGTACTTTCCTAAGCGTGTGAATCTTGGTGCTGTGTTCTCGCTATTGAACTCAAAGCAGTCACTTAGTGCGTGAAAGCAGCACAAGGTGTTCTTTGGTTAAAGCGGCAAAGGCAATTCAAATTATGTTATCAAAGCACGCATTCGTTGCTTTATTCATTCAGGTGGCAATACACTTGTACAAAGGCAGGCAGACCGTAAGTTAATGCTCGTTACAAAACACGTGAGGATTAACCCTTAGAAAGCAGAGTGCCGACCTCCCACCAAGTTACCTAATGATGAATGCAAGCTCTCCTTGCTGCTTTTAAGAGTGAAGTCCGGCGGGACCGGCGCAAGACCGGCTTGACCCTGAAGCGCCGGCGCTGAAGCGCCTGACGTTTCCCTATGAAGGGCGCTGGTGCTCCTGGGAATTGTAGTCTGTAAGCCTGCTTAGCCAATGGCAGAGGCTGATGCAGGAGTCAGTGTCGAGTTTTCTGACTGTAGGTTAGAATTTTAGTGCACCGCAAAGCGGCTGCAGTTGCCAGTAATTAACACGAGGTCTCAGGGGCAAGGATCTCCTGGGCGTTCCTGCCGTGCCTGAGGACCCACAAGTAAGTACTTTCCTAAGCGTGTGAATCTTGTTGCTGTGTTCGCGCTATTCAACTCAAAGCAGTCACTTAGTGCATGAAAGCAGCACAAGGTGTTCTTTGGTTAAAGTGGCAAAAGGCAATTCAAATTATGTTATCAAAGCACGCATTCGTTGCTTTATTCATTCAGATGGCAATACACTTGTACAAAGGCAGGCAGACCGTAAGTTAATGCTCGTTACAAAACACGTGAGGATTAACCCTTAGAAAGCAGAGTGCCGACCTCCCACCAAGTTACCTAATGATGAATGCAAGCTCTCCTTGCTGCTTTTAAGAGTGAAATCCGGCGGGACCGGCGCAAGACCGGCTTGACCCTGAAGCGCCGGCGCTGAAGCGCCTGACGTTTCCCTATGAAGGGCGCTGGTGCTCCTGGGAATTGTAGTCTGTAAGCCTGCTTAGCCAATGGCAGAGGCTGATGCAGGAGTCAGTGTCGAGTTTGCTGACTATAATTTAGAATTTTAGTGCACCGCAAAGCGGCTGCAGTTGCCAGTAATTAACACGAGGTCTCAGGGGCAAGGATCTCCTGGGCGTTCCTGCCGTGCCTGAGGACCCACAAGTAAGTACTTTCCTAAGCGTGTGAATCTTGTTGCTGTGTTCGCGCTATTCAACTCAAAGCAGTCACTTAGTGCGTGAAAGCAGCACAAGGTGTTCTTTGGTTAAAGCGGCAAAGGCAATTCAAATTATGTTATCAAAGCACGCATTCGTTGCTTTATTCATTCAGATGGCAATACACTTGTACAAAGGCAGGCAGACCGTAAGTTAATGCTCGTTACAAAACACGTGAGGATTAACCCTTAGAAAGCAGAGTGCCGACCTCCCACCAAGTTACCTAATGATGAATGCAAGCTCTCCTTGCTGCTTTTAAGAGTGAAGTCCGGCGGGACCGGCGCAAGACCGGCTTGACCCTGAAGCGCCGGCGCTGAAGCGCCTGACGTTTGCCTATGAAGGGCGCTGGTGCTCCTGGGAATTGTAGTCTGTAAGCCTGCTTAGCCAATGGCAGAGGCTGATGCAGGAGTCAGTGTCGAGTTCGCTGACTGTAGGTTAGAATTTCAGTGCAACGCAAAGCGGCTGCAGTTGCCAGTAATTAACACGAGGTCTCAGGGGCAAGGATCTCCTGGGCGTTCCTGCCGTGCCTGAGGACCCACAAGTAAGTACTTTCCTAAGCGTGTGAATCTTGTTGCTGTGTTCGCGCTATTCAACTCAAAGCAGTCACTTAGTGCATGAAAGCAGCACAAGGTGTTCTTTGGTTAAAGTGGCAAAAGGCAATTCAAATTATGTTATCAAAGCACGCATTCGTTGCTTTATTCATTCAGATGGCAATACACTTGTACAAAGGCAGGCAGACCGTAAGTTAATGCTCGTTACAAAACACGTGAGGATTAACCCTTAGAAAGCAGAGTGCCGACCTCCCACCAAGTTACCTAATGATGAATGCAAGCTCTCCTTGCTGCTTTTAAGAGTGAAGTCCGGCGGGACCGGCGCAAGACCGGCTTGACCCTGAAGCGCCGGCGCTGAAGCGCCTGACGTTTCCCTATGAAGGGCGCTGGTGCTCCTGGGAATTGTAGTCTGTAAGCCTGCTTAGCCAATGGCAGAGGCTGATGCAGGAGTCAGTGTCGAGTTTGCTGACTATAATTTAGAATTTTAGTGCACCGCAAAGCGGCTGCAGTTGCCAGTAATTAACACGAGGTCTCAGGGGCAAGGATCTCCTGGGCGTTCCTGCCGTGCCTGAGGACCCACAAGTAAGTACTTTCCTAAGCGTGTGAATCTTGTTGCTGTGTTCGCGCTATTCAACTCAAAGCAGTCACTTAGTGCGTGAAAGCAGCACAAGGTGTTCTTTGGTTAAAGCGGCAAAGGCAATTCAAATTATGTTATCAAAGCACGCATTCGTTGCTTTATTCATTCAGATGGCAATACACTTGTACAAAGGCAGGCAGACCGTAAGTTAATGCTCGTTACAAAACACGTGAGGATTAACCCTTAGAAAGCAGAGTGCCGACCTCCCACCAAGTTACCTAATGATGAATGCAAGCTCTCCTTGCTGCTTTTAAGAGTGAAGTCCGGCGGGACCGGCGCAAGACCGGCTTGACCCTGAAGCGCCGGCGCTGAAGCGCCTGACGTTTCCCTATGAAGGGCGCTGGTGCTCCTGGGAATTGTAGTCTGTAAGCCTGCTTAGCCAATGGCAGAGGCTGATGCAGGAGTCAGTGTCGAGTTCGCTGACTGTAGGTTAGAATTTCAGTGCAACGCAAAGCGGCTGCAGTTGCCAGTAATTAACACGAGGTCTCAGGGGCAAGGATCTCCTGGGCGTTCCTGCCGTGCCTGAGGACCCACAAGTAAGTACTTTCCTAAGCGTGTGAATCTTGTTGCTGTGTTCGCGCTATTCAACTCAAAGCAGTCACTTAGTGCATGAAAGCAGCACAAGGTGTTCTTTGGTTAAAGCGGCAAAAGGCAATTCAAATTATGTTATCAAAGCACGCATTCGTTGCTTCATTCATTCAGATGGCAATACACTTGTACAAAGGCAGGCAGACCGTAAGTTAATGCTCGTTACAAAACACGTGAGGATTAACCCTTAGAAAGCAGAGTGCCGACCTCCCACCAAGTTACCTAATGATGAATGCAAGCTCTCCCTGCTGCTTTTAAGAGTGAAGTCCGGCGGGACCGGCGCAAGACCGGCTTGACCCTGAAGCGCCGGCGCTGAAGCGCCTGACGTTTCCCTATGAAGGGCGCTGGTGCTCCTGGGAATTGTAGTCTGTAAGCCTGCTTAGCCAATGGCAGAGGCTGATGCAGGGGTCAGTGTCGAGTTCGCTGACTATAGGTTAGAATTTTAGTGCACCGCAAAGCGGCTGCAGTTGCCAGTAATTAACACAAGGTCTCAGGGGCAAGGATCTCCTGGGCGTTCCTGCCGTGCCTGAGGACCCACAAGTAAGTACTTTCCTAAGCGTGTGAATCTTGTTGCTGTGTTCGCGCTATTCAACTCAAAGCAGTCACTTAGTGTGTGAAAGCAGCACAAGGTGTTCTTTGGTTAAAGCGGCAAAAGGCAATTCAAATTATGTTATCAAAGCACACATTCGTTGCTTCATTCATTCAGATGGCAATACACTTGTACAAAGGCAGGCAGACCGTAAGTTAATGCTCGTTACAAAACACGTGAGGATTAACCCTTAGAAAGCAGAGTGCCGACCTCCCACCAAGTTACCTAACCATTGGGCTTGCATTAAATGATTCACGTGTTCGATGCACTATAGTGGATTTTGCTAAATGCTAAGTGTTTTTGTTGGCTAAAGCAGGCGTGATCCAAGACCACTTTTCCACGCTCTTGCCTCCATTGGGTTTGAGTTGGGTTGAGCTTTTGATTTCATTTGATGTTAGTTTTTGGTCGAAAGTGAATTTCATCGTTGGGAATCAATCAGGGTCTCTGGGTTCAGCCAATGAGTCACGATCACTAGAGATAGAGTGGTCGAGACCTTGAGATTTTTCCGTTGAGGAGTATTTGAGTTGTGGTCTTTGTAATTGATGTTTCAACGAATAGTCGTTTCTCCTCATTGTTCTATCTACAGTTTCACTTTCTGAATTATTCCTGATAATCGAGGGGAATCTGGATTCGCTGGAAATCAAACGTCTTCTACCTTCAAGCCTAGATTCATGTGATGGTCGATGCAATCTATAGGTTGATCTACCAGAGTGACTGTGGGCAGAGTATCGTTCATGTGTCTGCCGGCTAGGATCATCAAGTGTATATCCCCAGTGATATACGTCGTCAACTGCCTTTCTCATCCAGTCTTTTACCGTGTAGGATTCAATGAACAAGAAGGCCGAGTCATTTCGCACATCTATTCCAGGCTCCACGATTTTCAAACCACTTGATCTTAATCGTTTTAGGCTTGGTATTCTTGAGAATAGTTGCATCAGGGTCCGTCTGTTTAATATCAGGTTATCCCATTTGTCAGCTACTCTCCCAATTTTGAAAGACTTTTCTAGTCCTGTTTTTTTTCTCCTGCTGCCTTATTTGATTTAAGTTTCGATCAGAAACTTTTGTGTGTTTTGTTGTTGGAAATGAGTTTGTTTGCTGCTGCGATCTTCTTTCTCTGTGATCGTCTAGCACCACAGACCTGTAATTCAGTTTTTTAGGAGAGTCGGTGGTATTAATGGGTCATGTTTCCAGTATACTATTTTGTTCCCATTTTCATGCCTCTCTTTAGATCTATGATTATTAGATTGGGCAGTTGGAGTAACAGGTTCTGTGATCTTCTTTCAATTTTTTGTTCATTTGAACATTGGAGCAAGGGAGTCTTTCGTTATTTTCTTTTTTTCTTGTGATGATAGATCTTTGTCATTGGTTATTCCAGGCACTGCTTTCCGTTCCCTTCCTTCTGACGATGGGTGGTTCAGGTCTGGGTCGTCTTCAAGATGTACACTCATGTTCAGTAAGTCCAGTGAATCATCCAAAATTCTACTTTCTGGTGAAGGCTGGGTACTTCTTAGCTTGGGTACAGAAGCTTTGGACTGTCCCTTGAGTGTGTCTGAGGAGCTGGATTTTTGAATATTCAGCAACACCACTCGGCGGTTATTTGTTTTGGGTGGCTTCTCCAAGGACTGTTTGTGGTTGATTTTAGCTTTAAATCTGAGGACCACATGATATCAGTGATTGTTGAGGCCTTTTTTGAAAATATTCCAAAAGACGCCAACTCATCCAACTGCTTCTTTGACTCGCTGTCAGGCAGGGGAGGTCTCTCTATGGTTGGTTCTGAGCTTATCTCAGGGGTGTTGATCTGGGATATGCATCCGTTTGTAGCTGTACCTCCCTTAAGTGAGGTCTTTTTGCAATGTATAGTTTATTCCCCGCCCCTAAAGGTGGTGGTTCTGTGATGGCTGCAATATTCTCTGATGTTCTGTTATTTGGCTTCCAACTCCCTCAGTCAGATCAATAAGACCGTTTTCTGAGTCTGGAATTAGAATAACTGAGTCCTTTGGACACTCATTCGTTTGAGTTCCCTGTATGCAGAAGCGTTTCCCCCTTACATGATTGTCATTTTTTTTAACTACTTTTGGGAGATAATTGTTGAAGGTCTATAGAGAAGGTTTCAGTTGCCTGATTCTTCGTTTTTGATGCTTCTGTATCAGTAAAATTAATGGACATGTGCCTGTTCACATTATCTGTTTTGGACAGGGGTGTAGCTAGGTCTGGAAAATATCCGGGGCTAGGCTAATGTTGGGACTGACAGGACTTGGGGCTAGCTAGCCTTTTGGTTGTAGCCCCTGAGCTTCTATCTAGGGCTACAACCAAAAGACTGTGGGCTATAGCCCCCTCACCCTCCACCGCTACAACGCTTCTGGTTTTGGCAGCTGTCTTTTCTAGAAAGGTGAGACTCATGGTGTTGTGTTTGGTCATCTCCCATCGCTTGACTAGTAGATGCATCAACACCAGACATTCCTTCCACTGCCTTAGGCTGCAGTGTGCTCTTCAATCTCTTCTGTGTGCATTGATGTGGGATCGCTCCTGTGTCCAAGTAAGGTTCCTTATGTAACATGGCGATGTGCAGCAAGGTTTTTTTTGGCACAAAGTTAACATTGTACCACAGTTTCTTGGTGTCATTGATTGTGTGGAATGTGTTCACCACACCACATACCGGGTCCTTGCTGTGCAGCCAAGTTTGTCTTCTCAATGCCTCATAACGCTTCTTGGTACATTTTCCAATTAACTTGTCATACTCAGATGCGACCTCCTTTACGACGATATGCAATCCTTTTTCAGGAAAACTTTTTTTGTTTACATTTGCTCTGATGCTGGTATGATTCACCTGCTCGTTATGTATTGGTCATAGCTATTATGCTCTTTTTTTGTGGATTGTCTTTGTTTGTGAACTCCTCCTGTATGTCTGTGACTCACTCATTTCCTCGCGTTCATTTCTAGGCTCCTGAGTGCACAATTTCACTCACACAGAATCTCAGCTCTCACAGTGCAATTGTTTGGAACCATTGTCAAGGTATAAACAAAATAAATGGTTTTAAATATGTCTCCATATGTGTGCATCCTTTCTTCGTGGCTGGACATTTTCTTTAAAATTATCTAAGTCAAGTGTGCACAAAAAATAAGGATAGTGTGCTCAAATCAAGAACATGTTTTTCAAAGCAAAGCTAAGGAGGGTACATGCATTTCATCTTCAATTTCGCCTGCTGAGCCATGAGATCCGTGTTATTGCTTCTTTGGCTGCTTGCATTTAACAATTTCCATTGACGATTGTGATATCTTGTGGTCCTTTGCAGGCCCTAATGCTTTCAAGAAAATTAGTCAAACCCATTACGAATTGGATGATATTGTAATAATTCTGAAATTGCATACTGCTTTTCCTGGAATTTCGGCTACTAAAGATGTGTTTTTTTTTTCTCTTGCCAGCCGTTCTAAAGGTACATAATTACCCATAAATGTGATTACTGTGACTTAGTATAGAGAATGCAAAATAATGTCCACCTTTTAGATGCAGGCTTTCAAGTACAGTTTCTCATTAGCGACCTCTCTCCTGTCAGCTTTAAACCAATTTTAGAACTCTGAATTTAAAAATAACCCCTTTCTTTCTTGAGGCATTATGGGGCCATATTCTAAAATGTGTAGTAAAACTAATGCTGGCGTTAGAGAAGAACTGTGTTGACCTGTGTCTCCCAGTGCATTGCCAGAGTCACATGTATTGGCAGGAATGCACATTACTTGGATCCAGAAACAGTGCAACTGCCACTATGCTCATGGGGTCACTTTAATAAAAGTGCACATTTGATTTAGGAGACCACCTTTAACAGTTAGATGCAGTTGGGTCCCTGCATGCAAGGGTTGTAAGGTGAGTATAATCACGAAGAGTCAAACAAGGCAAGCTTATGTCTGCATCCCTCCTACTCCATGGAAGGGGGCGTAAATATGAGCAGAGCTTTACATGGAGGCGTAAAAGCCTTATGCATCACTTTCATGCTTCCCTTTAGAGCACCACACAAATGAAATGACTGGCTGAGTGATCAAACCTTTATTCCATATACATTGTCAAGACTACTAGAAAACTAATAAACACATTATTGAGGCATGTTCGCCAGATTTGTGTGGTTGTCGCCACTCAAAGTCAAGCTGTCAACTGATGGGAAGAAAAGCAGGCAGAAATGGAGGCAGCAAAGAGACAGACGAGAAGCACCATTCCACTTAGTAGAAATGTCGTCCCTGGGTTGTGGGTGCAGCTGTTTCCCTCAATCACAATATCATGTCAGGGTTTTTGTTCAGAGTTTATTTTGTGAAGTTAACCAATTTTATCAGCACATTTTGCAATTCTGCATTCATAACTCGAAGGAGGCCAGTTGCGTTGGCACTTAGGCACAAACAGTTCCCCGCCTTTCAACATTTGGACGTCGGAATGTAAAAGGTAAGTGTAAAATGGTGGTCGAAGTGCCTTTATGTCATCCTTATGCACTGCGCAGTGAATATTGAGTCGAATCTGCTTGCCCTTTATGCATGGCAGGGAGCTGTTTACAATGGAGTTTCACAGAATCTGCCTGCTTTTTGAACAGCTGGGAGATTCCATAGGAAACCACAGCATTTGCTCCAACATTAAAGTGTCAAGCAGGTGTGAACGTCATCAAGTGTCAAGCAGGTGTGAATGTTGTTACATTTGTATGGCCGAGGCAATGGATGGGGGCAGAAACAGATATTCTGCCCAGTGCGCTGCCTCTGCTACAGAAACACATGAAAATGAGGAGCAACATAAATGATGCGTAAAATCTTTACACATTCAATGTGCACATTTTTTAATATTACTCTTCAAGCAAAATGAGTTCCAGTAATCCTAACATGGTTGAGGTTGTCAAGATTCTGAATGTCAATTAACAATATTGTTTTAAATCTTGGGATTAAATGATCAGAAATGCCCCCACGTCTCACCCTCAATGGGTTTTCCCATATGACATTTTTCGAACAGTGAAAAAGAGCACATGCCTGCATTAGAGCAAACAAAAAAAAAAGGTTAAACAATGTCTGGGGAATTAAATAATTAATACGAGAGACCCAGGGTAAAACATTGAGAGTATGCTACGACTCTGTTTCAAATCAGCAAGATGGCATCCAAGGATGGCTCAGCTCAGCAATTATGTCGAAAGGAAAAGCAAGCGTACCATACAGAAACTATAACTCGTATGCGCCTATGCAGTGCTGGTCATTGGGCTGGCTCTCGGCGGATCTGAGATCTGGCACCAGATAATGAGCCGGATCTCGGGATCTGGCCAGAGTCAGCCGTCCAAGCCCATGAACCGCGCTAGAAAAAAAGAAAAAAAAAAGCGCCCGAAACGGCAGCATTGCCTTTTACCGCGGCTTTGGCACTAATGTGCAATGCTCATTACATGCACAACTGATTCCTTTCAGTTGCACACATAGCAAGCATTGTGCATTGCACACCAGTGCCAAAGCCGGCGGTAAAAGGCAATGCTGCCGTTGCGTAACCTTTTTTTTTTCTTTTTTTCTTTTGTTTTTAAAGTATTCCAGCATTGCTGGGATGTCCACTACGAGCCCCCCCCCCCCCTCTAAACCACGCCCATCAGGCACCGCCCCCCCTTGTGTTGTGGGATCCCACACCACATTTATTCAATTTCCACCACTGTGCCTATGAAAATTAAGCCTTTACTTTCTCTTCACTCATAACCTAGCAAATGCCTTTTCCACACTAATCTTAAAACATGTATTTGTATAGCTCCCCTTGGGCCTCATTTCGAGTTTGTCAGAGATTTTGGCAGGATTTCCCATGATGGAATTATCATTGCCACGGTGACGTCCGGAGGAATTACTTCCACATCATGAGTGGATGTGTAGGCACACCAACCATCACCGGTAATGGATATCCTGTCTAGTAGAATAACCAGCAAAAATCAACGAAGATAAGCAATTCCTCCAATTTTCGGTGGAATTACTGATACCGCTGGAAAATTGGAGGAATTGTCAAATGGAAATTCCAGCAGCCGAATTCACGCAAAGTGGAAATAGCATCATGCTGCAAACGGGAAGGTCAGAGGTGGCTATTATCAAAAAAAACAAGCCATTCTGAATCACCCATATCCTTTTTCCGTCCAAGCACAGAAGGAGCACCAAACCTGCCTATTGACAAATGCAAAGCGAAGGTGCCTGAATTGCAGTTGAGAAAGCTCAAACTGAGGGAAGGGACCTCCAGCACCATGTGGATGAAATCATAAGCCATGCTGAGGGATTGTTTCTGCACAAGAGGGAAATACCTCTGACCCGAGGAAAAATGCCATTTGGGCAGAAATACAGGAAAAGGCTGTGGCAATTGGCACGTAAACCCATGACAATGATGATCACAGGAAGCAGTGGAACAACTTGAAGGCCAGGGTATGCAGCCTACTATCCATCCACTGGTAGGAGACAGCTGCAACAGGAGGTGGAATAGTGGAGCTACTCACCCGCATGCCCCGGGAGGAAAGGGCCAGCAGTGTCCAGCACATGGCAGGAATTGAGGGATTTGGAGGAGCGGAGGTTGAAGGAGTTAGTAAACCTGAGGCTGGTGGGAAGGAATGACACAGCTCTAATGTGAATGCATGACTTGACTCCCTAGTCCTGGCATGTAACTGACTGTATGCTCAGATGGCTACAATGACCAGGCCAATGGCAACTGTCTTGTGGCAATATAATCAATGCAGGGGCAAAAACATGCATTTACAATCAATGGTGGTACACCATGTCCAGATGACTGTGAAAATAGGAACGTACAATTTCATATATGGGCATGTGACCTTATACAGTCTGGAGATGTGCCTGTTGGAGTAATCCATGGCAATGTATTCAACTGAAACTTGTTCTGCCCACATGCATCCCTAAACCAAAAAATGCCAATTGGCCCACAAAGGTAACACTGGGCCTCATTACAAATCGCCCGGTATGGAAACAACGGTGGCGGTAAACCCGCCGCCACCGTTGTTTCCATGCCGGGCGATCACAACTCCTGCAGGTGGGAGGTGATGTTCCCGCCAGGTCTGACCTGGCGGGTCTAACACCGCCCGCCTGCAGGCGGACGAGGAAACACCGGCAGCATTACGAGATGCTGCCGGTGTTTCCATGATCCCCATTCCCATTGAGTCCCATAGGACTCAATGGGAATGGTGATTAACACCATTCCGCCTCCGTGATTCCCGGGAAACCGGGATTGTAATGCCCCAGTAATTCTGGGAATCACAGAGGCAGAATGGTAATGTGAGTCCGGCGGTAACCAGGCGGTTTTACCGCCTCGTATACCGCCGGACTCTGTCTTGTAAAAAGGCATCTGCCAGTGAGGGTCTGCACATGTAGCCATGTCTCCTTGCCCTAGTCCAACCTCACAAGTGTTGTGTGCGGTACCTGACAAACTACATTTCCCATTTCTCATGCTGACTCCACAGATCTATCCACAGTGAGAACTTTATACCAAACAACATGTACATGAAAACCAACCCTCACAACCTGAAAAATGTGTGCATCTCAAAGTCTATATGAAGCTATGGTTGGAAAGCCATCTTCCTGCATGTGAATCTAATGTATCAGGGGTCAAGAGGGTGGACGTAGTCTGAGAATGGGTAGAAAGAGTGTGGGTAAGCAGTATAGATGCGGGAAGAGATGGTAGGGGTACAATGGTGATAGAAAAGGTGTCAGTAGGATCAGTGGTAGGGGATAGTCAGGGTTAGGTAACATGGGTAACGATAAAGAGGAGGGATTATGATGGGTGCTTGGGGTAGAGAGGGTGGGGGTAGGTTTGTAGAGAATGCGGGATACAGTAGGTGTGCAGATGTCAAGACACAAGCCATGCCCACAGTGATAATGTTATAATGTACAAAATCCCAGAGCTTGTGCACATCTAAGCTGATAAATCACCTGGTTCCTGTGAACTGGGACAACCGTGATGATGACTACAGGAAGGCGCATGAACAACATAAATTGAAGATGCATTGGTCTTATTCCATTTTCAGTGTACATCTGCAGCTCCTCCATCAACAGTCATCATTTCTTGTGGTTTTATATTTTCCTCCCCCATCAGACATTTAACATCATGTCTGATAGAAGTGGCAGCAGTAAGGACGATGTGGTTTGGGTTTTGAATCCGTCCCCGCCGCGTAAAAGACCAACAAGAGTGAAGACTTGTCCAGACAGTTCTGTATCAAGCACTATTATTCCATAAATGATGCTGCGTAGGTGCAATGCACACTGTGACAGAATCTACTATGACGTGGCCCTTCAACTGTTCAATCACAGAGCTTGGTCACATCTGTGCTTATTAATCATCTAGTACGTGTCCAGTGGAAAGATTTTGATGATGCATATAGGAAGGTCCACGAGCAGTACAAGGTGAGGATGCATTGGCCTTTTTGTTTTTTTTACATAGGCAAGTATCTGCACCTCCTCCTTCACCACCTCCACCCAACATCACAACACCTCCAACCAACATCAAAGCCACAAATTCTCCTAGGGGTACATCAAATCCACCTGCTGACATTCTACAAGCACCCAATCTTTCAGTGATGAAAATGATATGCAATAGATGTCACAATTTTGTTGTCCCGTCCATGGCCATGGTAATATGTGCACAGTGATTATGTCATAATTTACGCTTTTCTGTCTGTAAAAAACGAAGAAAATATTATTAGTTAGACAACATACTTTATGAAAAAACAATTAGTTAATGTTCTATAAATATGTTTAATTTTATTAACCCTCATACATCATATGCATTATCTTTGGTACAACATTTGTGCCCTGCACACTGTTGTTCTATTCACATATAATAATCATTGGGTCAATGGGGAAAAGTCCAAGGTGGATTGAAAAAACCCATACAAGAAAGTCCATGCTATACATTTACAGTTTCTGAGAGCTCCTTGTGAAGGACCACCATTTCCAAAAGGAGGCTAAATAGATTCAATAGCAGAAGGGTTGGTGGGTAGCGGTCAAGAGTGTGGGCATAGTGTAGGTATGGGTAGATAGAGTGTGGGTGAGCAGTATGAATGATGGAAGAGAATGTAGGGGTACAATTGTGATAGAAAAGGTGACAGTACTATCAGTGGGTGGGTATAGTCATGGTTAGGCACTGCTCCCAAAAGCAGGCTGAGGAGGTGCAGTGTTGATTGGGAAGTAGCTTTGTCTCAATATCACAATTCCAGATAAGGTTTCAAACAAGTGCAGGCAAATAAACCGTTTACCGTAGATGTGATACTGAAATAAGCTCTTCTGACAGTTTGAGATTCTTTCTTATGAAGGAACACTAAACTCTAAAGGAGGTAAAGGAAGTGCAGTGTACCCTTTGCAAAAAGTCTTCTTCAACGTCTACCATCAACCATCGCATTACAAAGTTTGGGCACCTTAGCATTAATCAACTATCTAGTATGCAATCAATGGGATGATGTGAATGGCAATTACAGGAAATCCCATTAACACCACAAAGTGCAAATGTATGGGGCTCGTTCACTACTGTGAGAAACCTGAAGGTTTTCTCCCACCTACTCCAATGGGAGCCTCTGCTCAGATGTCCAGGAAGGGCCATTGCTTCTTGATCCCATCCCTGAGGGTGGACAAGCGAGGGAGGATTACCTGAGTGGAGGGTCTTTAGGGACTGTCAAGAGGACACCTGTAGGCAAGACCTGGTACTCTTGAAACCCTAGGGAAAACCTACCCTCCTTCTTTGTGTGCTATGGCCACTCATCCAGCCCAAAGGGCCACCCCACCCATGTTATAGGGGAATACCCAAAACCCCAATTAACGGGGGTTCCGATAAAAAAACTAATCCAGAAGAAGAGAAAACACAGGAGAGGATGGATGAAGAAA
This sequence comes from Ambystoma mexicanum, assembly GCF_040938575.1. Classification (NCBI taxonomy): domain Eukaryota; kingdom Metazoa; phylum Chordata; class Amphibia; order Caudata; family Ambystomatidae; genus Ambystoma; species Ambystoma mexicanum. The sequence goes on from NC_090930.1 coordinate 1,258,608,575, forward strand.
GACCCCACCTCTTATGGGAAAACACATCCCTCTGATCACATAAGAGGGGAATTCAACTGAAACACCCTTCCTCTTCTAATACTAATCTCCCCTACACTCTACCTTCCTTTGTGGGCTATTATGAACTTAGCCCCATGAAAAATCCTACACTTCCCCTGAGATCCATTAAAAGGAATACAAAAAGACACACTGCCCCTTTAAGATCCAACAAACTCAGAGCTAAAAGACAGGTAATTCCAGATAATTGGGTAACGGAAGGTCAGGCAGGCCCTACACTGATCACACACCTGCAGCCTGTTAATCTGCTCTAGGTGTATAAAAGGTAGGCCAGTCAGCAATGCATTGGGGAGTAGCAGTTGGAGACACAGCAACAGGGAGGCTGGCTGCGTGGCTGAGTCCAGCAGGGGATCCTTGATTTGCAAGGAACTGGCATTATGGAGGTATGCATCAAGGAGGCAGAGTGAAACCCAGCTGGAGGAGACCGACGAGCCAGCACGCTACCCTGTGGCAGAGCAGAGGCTCAGGGGTGAAGAGGCGAGGGAACCATGTCTCCAGGGAGCCATTGTGGTTAAAAAGGGAAGGCTGTTACAAGGTCAATCTCCCCTTATGTATCTGGGCATGCTTATTCTCCTGCCATGGCCAAGAGTGTCTGAGGAGCAGGTCATGAGACCTTGACCTCAGCTGCTGTACTCTGGAACCAGATAGGCTTAAAGCACGAGGAAAACACTGCTGACAAGTTTGAAGTACATGGAGAAACGCAATGTGATAAGCGTGGCAAAATACTATGTAGTGAGCGCAAACGGAATGAAACGAAATCCATTATTACAGTCCTACGCGATTGTGAGACAATCGAGTAATGGGAAAGAAGAAATACACAGTATCTGAATGAAGGCGTTTGAAGGGAAAACCCATTGTCAATGCCTTCAGAGTGAAAGTACTGTATGCAGCAAGACAAATTAATAAAACCTTGTGTGATACAAAGTTACTGAGTGGTCGCGTAAGGAAAATTACATTGTCAAACGTTTTGGTGGACTGAAAGAAGTAAATTGACATCCCGAGGTGAGCTGTGTGAGGTACAAAGTGCGAGCAAAGTGGCGCTACCAGTCGAGAACCACAGTGAGAGCCAGCAGAGGCTGTGCACGAGAAAGGAACACCTTTAAAGGCCAGAGCAAGTAAGCCCAACCAAGCCTTGTAAACTAAATGAACTGACAAGGAAGGGGCAGAGCTAGAAGCCCTAGGCCCTGGGTTACACGACCTGTAATGGGTGGACCACATGGTCAGAAATCTGCACCCATACCCAGGGGAGCCTGAAAGCTGAACACAGAGGTGGGGAAGGTAACCCCAGGAGTGTTTGTGAATAACTACAACAGCAATCCATAAGCACTGAGACTTGTTGGGAGGGCTCATAAATATAAGTAAAACTAAAGCAATGCTTGCTGCTGGGCATAAAATAAATCGGGTCACCTTCTATAACCAAATCGGAATGATCGAGTATGTAGACCACCATATCATATCATATTTTACCATATCATATCTTACCCCATACTTGTGCATGGAATTGAAGGCAAAAGGTGATTATAACAACATCAGAGAAAGTAAGCAAAGTAAGGCTTGCCAATTCACTCCTTTGATTAATAAGTTTGCAATGCAACCGGAGGGCTTTTCTATTGAAGGAATCCTTAGGTTATCCAACCAATGTTTTTGTCCAACGATTTTGTATTGGTTTGAGGCCTTGGTCATGAGGGACCTGAAATGATTGAATGTGCTGGAGGTTAACTTTCAGAGGACGTTATTGTAATTGGCCCCCTCGACCCTTATGGCCTATATTCGCTTGGGAGTAAGTTTGGTATCCCTTGACTGTCAGGTGTGGATACACAGAGGGTTGTTATACATAAAATCTAGAACCAAACCTTTGTGTCTATTTCTTGATATGTTAGTGGGCAGTTACAATTTTGAGCCACTGTGCCCTACCAGCTTTGTGCACATAATTAATGCTTCGCTTTTTTCAAGTGGACCCCTGGTTTTGAGAGAGGTACCAGCTATGATACTATGAAATGTATGTTTAAGAATAGGGTCCAACGCTGGGACTGGTTTAATAAATACAAACATGTGTATTGTCTACAGAATTACAAACATGTGGGATGTGTAACTCATACTTATCATAAAGCACAACCATACTTATTATGTAATCCCAGCTGCACTGTTTGTGACTTAATACTTTGGTTACACATAAACCAATTTCCACTTTTGGAACACGTGGTGGATACACTAAAATGCCTATTGAAACCCAACACTGTTTCATATATAGATTACAAGATAAGTTAGAGACAGTTGTTATGTTATGTTATGTTATGTTATGTTATGTTAAGGATATTTATGTAAGCGCACAAATGCCCAGAGGCATCATGGAGCTAAGGAGGCAAGGTGTGTTACCATAGAGCAGATAGAAGAGCAAGGTTTTTAATCTTCGACGGAAGGCAAGGTGATATAAAGTATCACGCAAGGGGAGGGGTAAGTTGTTCCAAGCCTTTGCAGTGGCGACTGAAAATGCGCAGGCTCCTTTACGGGCTAGCTTAAAGCGAGTTACAGCCACCCGCCGGGTGGTTTGAGAGCAAAGAGTGTAAGTGGGTTTTTAGGGAGTAAACTTTACTTGCAGATATACTGCTCCCACACCATAAAAGACCTGGTGTACTATGCACATGGACTTAAACAGAATCCGCTGGGCAATGGGGAGCCAGTGTAGTTGTCTCAACAGGAGAGTCATATGGGCTCCGAAAGGCGGACTGATGATCGATCTAGCAGCGGCATTCTGAAGAAGCTGCAAACGTCCAGTGATATAGCCAGGTTGTGCCAGATATAATGAGTAACAATAGTGCAGTACACTAAGGACTGAGGCCTAAGGCTCCCACCACCGGTGCCTGACTGGCTATGGGAATTAAAGGAAGGACTTTCCGAAGAACCCAGGGTTTAAAGTGGCCAGATTTGCAGACCGCACTAACCTGCTCATCCATGGTCAGAGTAGCAGAGAATCTTACTCCAAGGTTCCTAACTGATAGGACATGTGTGGGGAGAGGACCTAATAATGAGGGCCAGAAGTCGGCCGTCCAGAACAATTGAGGAGTAGAGGTACCTACAACAAGGACCTCAGTTTGAGTACTGTTCAACTTAAGCCAGTTCAGTTTCATCCATGTTCCATGTTCCTCCAGGCATTTTTAGCCTGCTGGCTGTTTCAGATTTTGTCAGCTCCAAGCGGACCAGAATCTGGGTATTGTCAGCATATGAGTAGAAGCGAAACCCATGAGATTCAATTAGAAGCAGCAAATATCTTATGTAAATGTTAGACAAGATAGGAGACAGTGCCGAGCCCTGAGGGACTCCACAGCAGAGCGGGGACAGGGGTTGAACAAAAAGGGGGAAGAGGAACTGATCACTGAGGAAAGCTCTGAACCATTTAGGAAATTGGCCAGGGATTCCGGTTTCAGAACGCCGGTAGATAAGGAGAGAATGGTCAATGGTGTCGAAAGCAGCTGACAGATCTAAAAGCAGGACTGCTCCAACACCGCCCTGGTCAACAAGGCACAGTAGGTCATCAATCACCGAATTAAGAACAGATTCAGTCCCTCTGCCAGGCCAGAAACCAGATTGAAATGAGTCAAGAAACTGCAAAGATTCCAGGAACATAGATAACAAAGAGAATACCAGTGCCTCTAGAACCTTCATTAGAAATGGTAAAAGTGAGATGGGGCGATAGTTGACTATCACTTCAGGATGCAAGAAAGGCTTTTTGAACAAAGGGATCACTAAAGCATGTTTAAGTGAGCCCAGGATTATTCCAGTAGAAAAAAAGATGTCAACTGCCGAGGTAATATAGTTGATCAAATCAGCAGACATCTCCTGCAACAGAGCGAGTGGTATGGCATCTATAGGGGACGCAGATTTAAGATTTTGAATGCTAGATAGGACTTCTGCATTAGAAAAGAGTTGAAAGGATGAACAGGACCCTCCGGTAGAGGGGATTGTCACAGAAGCCGGGGCGGCAGACAGCACGGCATGTGTTTACTGAATGCAGTGAGCTGGGTCCTATCTATGTGCATGTCGGGTCAATTTGTGAGTCGATATGACTCAATTGGGACAGTTGAATTCTGGGATTACAGTTTTAATACAGATTATGAGTTTGTGCACGTTGCACCTCTGTTTGTGGAAACACATTCTCAAGCAGGAACTAAGACTATAAAGAAATTAAGACCAATGGAATGTATTGAATGTGTATATATTAGTTTGTTTGCCTTCCATACATCATATTATATTGTGTGAACCTTTTTAGTGAAATTATTGTTTGATTTAATAATTGGACTCACACTCATATTTACATTTGAATTTTAACAAGATATATACACATTTTTTCTGTAATATCTAATTAACATTTTTAGAGATTAAGAAAAATATCGAATCATTATTCGATGTTGTAGTTTACAGATTTAAAATGAAATTAATCAGCTTTAATGTTTTGATAAATTTCTTATGAGCTAATAACAAATACATAAATAAAATAATACAATTGCAACAAACACATTTATCACATTCTTTCTGTACTGAATGACATTTTGGCCGGATTAAAAAAAAAATACACTTGATCAATTTACATGACCTATACTTTCATGTGATGCTTTGTTTACAAATACTTCCAAAAAAGCAAAAAAGGTTGTGCATTAAATGAATGTATATGCACCAATTCTGTTCACGTTAGCGTACACGTGTTTCAAGCTTAACTCTTCTTCACCTGGGTTTCTAAGCTTTTCTGCGGATGCATATTCTAATAGTTCCTTTACATCGAGTTCCTATCTGCTGTGTTAGAAATCAGGGTTTGTGTGCTGGTTTCCCCTTTTAGTAGAACAGTAGGTGGGGTCCTCCATGCTGACCTCATTGTCGCGTCATAGTGTCATCATTTTATTTATTAAAAATCGAAACAGCCAAGGCAGCAGATGACAATTCTTCACTGGCATTAATCAAGGTATCAATACTAAGGCTGCTGTTATAGTGTGTCAATCAGATGCTTGCGCAAAGTTTGTGTCCAGACACAATGATCCATTATCCCATATAAGGCTAAGTGACGTTGCACTAGGCTCTACGTCAAATCCCTGTACTAGCGTGAACTGAAGTAGCATAAAGGGTACCAAATATGGCATAACAATATATGGCAAGTCTTAGCACGGCATTCAAGTATAACGATGCGTGGAATGGCGCAGTTTGATAGAGTAATTCATAATATAGGCTTACAATGCATAAAAATCTTAGCAAAGCATTAAAAGGCAAAGTAAGACACAGCACAACACCTCCTGTCTATACTCCTATCACAGGCCTCTTGAGTGAATCAATGACAAGAATGCAAACAGGTTTTTATTACATTTCATGTTTCTCTACTACACTAAACTATACCATAGTATAAGTTTGCTAGCCGATTGACTCTTACTGGCATGCCATGAACGAACCCAGGGTCCCATAGGATGCTTGTTCTTGCTCTGATCACCTCTGACTCTGCAAAGATCTTCCAGTTTAGGAAACATAGAGGGAAACATCCCTTTTACTACTAGGTTATGTTGGTTGCTTCTGTAGCACTCACACAACAGAAGAGTCATCTCAGAGCATTCAAGGGCAGCACTTAGAAGGAGCTGAGAAAGAGTAGCGAGGGGAGTAGCACAGTAATCACCAGTGTACCCAAACGTGTGCACTAAGAGGCCCCAGACTTTTGTCGCGCATTCACACTGAACTCCAGTGGTGCAACACCATTGACTGACGGGGCATAAGCATGCCCCAAAAAGGTTGAGCTATGTTGACTCGACCTTGCTGATTTACAGAGTCGTGGCCGGACAGAACAGGATACAGACGTTAAACGGTTCCTGGGCTTCATTGTTAACAAATGCCCTGCAATTATTAAGGTGAAACATTTCACTTTTAGCACCTGCATTCATTTGCATACATTTTGCGTCGTGATGTGGGGTTAATACTTGCATGTCAGGGGAGTGATTGGAAGGGTAGAGAGTGGACAGGAGACAGCTCATCCTCACACCAGTCCTTATGTGGGTGTGTTCAGACTTAAAGGGGAGTGCTAACTGCTTGTAACATCGAAGCTGCACTAGAATAGTCACAGTAGAATCCATAAAGTAGTTAGATGCCCCAACACAAATAAATGTGCCCCTCCCCCGTTGTCTCTGAAGTTAGTGCCTCTCCCAACATTTGAATGGTTAGCCCCCCACCTCCATTGTGAAATTTGATATGATATGATAGTTTATTTATATCGCACCTTTACACAATGTGTTTCAAAGCACTTCAAGGCAAGGAAGGGAACAAAGAAAAATGCAATGACATTCTTACAGGCCATGAACAGTAAGGATATGAAATTAACTATGGTACTCGGCCTGAAGACCTTTCATACAGTGCAAGAGCTAAGACATAGATAAGGAAGGGAGGGGGAGAGGAGAAGTAAATGGAAACAGACAGGCGACTACTGTACTAGGCCTGCTGACATTTCTGGTAGATCTGGAGAAAACAAAAGGTGAGGGAGAGGGGTGCAGTAAGGGAGCGGATGAAAAAAACAAGCGACTATCGTACTAAGCCTGACAACATTTCTGGTAGAGCCGGAGAAAACAAAAGGTGAGGGAAAGGGGTGCAGAAAGGGAGGGGAGGAACAAAACAAGCGACTATCGTACTAGGCCTGACGACATTTCAGATAGTGCTGGAGGGAGTCTGGGGGACGGGGGAGGAGACAGACGAGGTTGCTATCATACTAGGTCCAGGGACATTTCTGATACAATAAGTGCATAGAGTCCCTGCTGAACCCCCATAATTTGAATTTTATAGAGGTCTGGTATATGGAGGAGACAATCCCTCGGGTAGGGGTTTGCATAGGTAGTTAGTATGCATGACATTGTGGAATGGAGTGAATACAAAAAAACAACACAGACTTTAAATGTAATTTACAGAAGCAACCACCTACAGTGCAGTACCATGCACTGTTTGTCGTTTTATTGTGTTGTGAAACACTAGTCATATTTATTTCTCTCAGACTGGTTTATGTATCAACCGGAGCCATGCGTGCACAATGACAGAGTTCTGTGTAAGCCGGCCTGCCCGCACGCAGGTGCACCGTTTAAACTGCAAGCACAGAGGTAGGTGCCCAGGGAAAGGAAGACGGGCAGTGACAGTGTGTTCATTGTGCGTCCTTTGCTTTGCATTACTATTCAGTCGGAAAATGTTCCCTAAACACCGCCATTCATACCTTCATGATGTTTAAGAGTGATGCGGCCTCTGCTTTCCTACCCAGCGTCTCAATCTTCTTACCTAACGAACACACACACAGATGAGAGATAACAGACACATAGCAAGGTAATAGTTTAGCTATCTGTTTTCTGCAAATGACCACCTCTCCCACCTCCGGGGACACACAAAATAAGTTTCTTTTTGAGACAGATGCAATTTTCCAGACCAAGAATGCATTTCGACTGATACATAACAACAGCAAATTGTGATTTATGTCTGCTTTTTGCTTTTGACATCTTGGTGGAAAGATGTTTTTTTTTCCCTTTGAGCAGGAGATAGGAGAGTCGACTCAATTGACTTCCAGAGTAACTGTGTGCATTAAAAGATTGCAATCATCTGTGTTGCTGTGCCTTCTCACCCCTCATAAACACCGGAATTCTGAACTCGAGCAGGGCGCGGAGGTGCTGCCAATTTAAAGGGATCAGGAAACGCAAAGGCGGGCTCCTCTCCACTGGGATTTGGCTGACAAAAGGCAAACTTCACAATAGAGATGTGGGAATGGAAGATGAGTGACCTTTCTCGGCAACTCTGTGTGAAAGCAGGGCCTCAGCGAGAGGCGGTGTGCGTAGGTCGTTGGGAATTGAACTACAGCCATTAACTAACTAGCGCTAGGAGCTTCCTCAGCGTTTGTGTGGGGTGTCGTCATTGTCTGAAATAATGCTCAGAATGGCATTTCATTTACTGGAACCTTCCAAATCATAAAACACCGACTTTACATAATGAACATTTCCACATAAGGATGATGAAATACGCAGTTTAAGGGTTGGCTTTTAACTGGTTCATTTCCTCAGTGGGTGGAATGCCCTTTGTCGTGTTTGCAGGCAGGTGACCGGCATGTTTCCGCAGTCTATGGGGGGAGCTGCGGGTGAGGGACAGGGGAAAAACGCTGCATTGTGCTATGGCCCTGGTAATGTGACCATTGTGATGAAAAGGACGAGGCGAACATAACAGTCCATCACTCGAGGAAAAGCAAGAGGCTGTGAAAAGAGATCAACATTAAAAGAGGCACCTGGGGTGTCAGCTAGAAAGCAGGCAACAGCGGCGAGTGAGGTGTGGGGGGGGGGGGGTGGGTCGGAGAGATACCATTTAGGGGTCAAAGAAAGGTAGAGCGTTGGTAAGAGGCGTAGAAGGCGAAAGGCATGAGGGCAAGGCATGTTTATGTAAACGTGGCTACATGCATGCTTGTAGAGTGATATAATGGGCCTCATTACAAGTTTGCAGGTATTAACAAATCTAATGGTGCCCAATTGATGTATTATGATTGCTTCCGATAATAGCAATGTATGGCATTATTTATGGTTTTGGTTAAGTAGGACCCTATTGGGGATGTCATTGAATTGCTGAATGCCGAAATTCTGTTTGACCCCTTACCCTCCACATTTTATCGAAGTATTAACTCTATAAGAAAGCAGCAGGAAGGATTCTTTTTTTCATTTTTGGGTACCAAAACATATTGTCACGTGGAGCAATATCACAGATAACAGCACGAAATACTGCCTGTGCTTCTAATGACGCACTATCTGTCATTACACTGTTTTAACCCTTCTTGCCATGTTCCACGAGATATGTGTCAGGCTTGTCAACGAGATTAGCTTCCTAATCTACGGCCTGGAAGGAGCAAAGTGAGTCAGAGCAAGGGAGACTTCAGACCAATGAAACGCACGCATGTTGAAGAGTGAGCCCGGGAAATGTATCTAGTTTAACTCTGAATCACCGAAATGCCCATTGATTAAGACAGGTACAACGTTCCTAAAATACCCCAAGGGTTTAGGAGGGGGCTTGGTGGACTTTGATCTTGCAGGATATATAGCAGGCTTGTGTGGTTAGAAATTATGACCTGTGCTTTAACAAGAAGCAGGAGGTTGCTAGTTTATTGACTACTGTTGGTAAAGAATGAAAGGATTTGTTTTTTAAAGTCATATTAGGGTAGATGTGGGAGAGATAGCATTACAAGCGGTTTATGTTTTAAATGCACACACATATACACACAAGGATGTGCATACACACACACTGGTGCACACACACATACGCAAAATCTGCTGTGAATGACTAGGGGTTACGACATTTCCGAGATGTTTGGTGGTCGGAGGTTACATTCAGTGGATGGATCAGACCTTGCCTGAAATGCAGTTATTGCCAAATTGGGCTGTACACTTTCAATCATAGGGTTCTCAAAATGGGCTTTCTTATTATTCCACATGTGTTTACTAACAAAAACATAAACTTAAAAAGAAAGATCAAAGAAAACAAAAACGATGTATGGCATAATTCAAGCACAAAAAAAATCTGCTCACTTGCACATTTAATCCTCATAGTGCAAATATGAGTATATATTTAAATGTGTCATCCAAAATATTAATATGATCATGAAAGTGACGTGTTCAGCAGAACCCAATTACCTCTCTCTCTCCTAAAATAGTCTTTTGTCTTGTTTGCATGTACAATCCCATTACTAGTTTGAGTTTATCTCACCATGATACATAATATGGCAGTTCATTGGTAATCCATACTCTCAAATGTGCATTCTTGTAGTAATAGTCATAAAGAATCATAGACTAGCTGCTAATGTGACATAATTACCCTTCAAAACACGTGAGAGACTTAATGCTGAGATACAACTACTTTTCCCAGCCAGGATGATTAATGATTAACATGTTTCTTGATATGTGTGCCCAGTGATCTATTCCACCCAGGCATGAACATGAAATGTGTTCTGAATTTGGTGTTTCACCATTCGATCTCGGGCAGTAGAAAAGTGCATTAAATATTCAACTCATTTGTGTGGGATTGATTGCAGATCAATAAGAACAAAGACATATTTAGTTTGATTGTTGGCTTCATTGATCAATTTATTAATTAACTTTACAGATCATGCCTTTTGTTGGTCTGAAATCCTTATACTCTGATTTTCTACTCATGCCTACCTCTCCTTCAACCCATCTTCATTCTTGTTCTCTTAAGTAGTTTGCTCTTAGCTTTCTTCTATGGTTAAAATGCCTGGCCTACACAGATTCCCACTAAACATGTGCATTATAGGATTCAATAAAGAATCCTCAAAAACTGGTGAAGAAGCATTTGATATAAAATGCTGAGAATGTTGTTATATCTAATCTCATTTTGGTGACCCTCCTAGTCTGACAGCATGCTGCCATGACTTTTAGTTGCACTTTCTTTTTTAATTTTTTTAAAAAAATGTTCTCACAGATTATAAGGCATTATTATTGCATACAATTAAAAGAAATCGTAAAAGACAACAAAAAGGAAAAAATAGAAAAATCCAATGCAAGACGGAAGAAATCTGACATCATAAATTCAAGGTTTCTCTTCTTCAACCTATTACTGATAGCTTGTCCTTAAAAATAACAGTCAGCGCAATTGTTAGGGAGGTTGTTGAACCTTCAAGTATCCTCAACCAAAAGGGTTTGGTTAATAGAAACCATGGATTATGTACACATTTTTTCAAGTGAAGTATTGTTATATGACTCTTATCTTCACAGTCACTTTAAAGTTGGTGTCACAATTCTGACTGACCAATTTGGTTACAGAAATTGCATGAACTTCAAGGGGATTCCTGAACACATGTCCCTAATTTCACCATTTTGAAGTATATTTAGGCAAAATCTTAACAACGATTCCATGAAGCAATTGGCAGGGAAGTTGTGCCAGGTAAACTGGAAGGGACACAACTGTTCTTAAATTCATTTATGTTTGGTTACACACATTACATTTGATGAGGGAATGCATTATGTATATCAAATCTGCCTACCACAACTTATCTTTTGCAATACGTCTATTGTTTTTTCATTCATCTAGGGAGATTCCAAGATCATGGAAGCTAGCACTGCACTTAGACATTAGTTCATTCAAATTATCACAACATTTAGAGGAAGGACATGTGGTCAGGACATCAAACATGGACTTTGGTGGTCAATACAATATTTTGTGATAAAGGGTAAACATATGTCATTTCACCCAAGCTTTAAGGGAAAAGAACGAAGCTAAACTCTTAACACAGTTATCAGAACACATTTTGGCAGACACTTACTCTCTTCCATAGGATCCTTTCAGGATATCTAACACAATCCCAGTCATTATGGTGCCAACATTCTAAACCAGAGACCATTGCTAGAATGGTTCTGACCTTGCAAAATCGCACCAATGGTGTTGAAGAGACGTGACATTATTTAGACTTTATTCACTTTGTTTTTGCTGCCAGGAGAACACTCTTCTTCTTTAGGGGCTAATGTTGTGTGACTGGATTTGTTAAAGATCTTGCATCCAAGATTACAAATGTGATCTGTGGTTTCTAACTTGAAGCCATCAAAGTTCCAATTGAATATATGTATTTTATTCATGCCACTTCAGAATCAGATAATCTTTGTTGTGACTGAATTCAGTTCCAACTCATTTTCTTTGAGATATACATTAAGAGGAGAAAATGCAGTTGTATGGGAGTGTGGTAGAATAGAAGAATGTCATCTGCATAGGCAAACAACAGTATGTATGATAAGCCAATGAGAGAAGAGTTTAAATTATGTACAGAAAAAGATGGGCATATGGACACTTATGATTCTGTACTGGCCATTGACATTCCCGCGTCATGTTCCATAGCTGGTTGAGTTGTTCCAGGAGTGCAGCATGGCAAGCTACCAGTGTGACTATGCCCCATGTCACCCAAAAAACATACAGTTACTGAGAATGGTTGCTTTAAACAGGCACATATTTCCTGGTATTACTAATTGTTAGGTACATCTTTCTAAACTCCAGTTATAGGTAGACATTATAATACATATCCCTTCGTTTCAGGGCCCCAACTTCTAATATAGGCCTGTACTACCCAAGGTTGGTAGAGTGGCAGAGCAGCCAGACTTATCTTAGGAGGAGGAATGTGAGCTGTAAATCAGTACAAAGAAATCAGAACATACATACATCCAAAGAGACATTTACACAATTGAAGTTATATCAACAATAGTTATTTACTTTCTATATGCACAAAACAATAAGTATTTAAAGAAAGCAGTACCTACTAATAACATTCAATGTACACCAGGGGAGTAAATCACAATATACACTTGCAACAAACCATGAATGACTTCAGTAGTTAAATAAAATCAATGCTCGGAATAACTCAGCAATACTTCAGCTAACAATCTCTGTCTGCCTTAATGCTAGTAAGACCAAGATCCTTCTCATTAGGTCCCCTGCTCCCTGCTTCCCAGCCACTCTCTGGCCACCCTTCTTGGATACTTTCCCCTCACCATCCTGTGAGACCAAAAACCTTGGCGTCATCTTTGACTCCGCTCTCTTCTTCTCCCATCACATCACGGACCTTGCCCCCTTCCTCACCTTTCCCCAGAAACATAATGTATTTAGAGCTCTGGTCCTATCTAGGCTTGACTTCTGCAACAGCCTCTTCCTCATGCTGTCTCTTTCCTCCCTTTGCCCCCTTTAATTAATCCAGAATAGGACTGCAAGACTTATCCTTGGCCTCAAGCACAGGGACTGCATCTCTACAGCCTTACTGGGATCAAATCAAGGCCCTCTGCATAATCCACAATGCTTTCTGGGGCACGGGACCCTACTGGATATAACTCTCTCTCCCTAAATACCTCCCTTCAAGAGCCCTTCGGTCCTCTCGCAACAACTCTCTGCAGATCTGAGGGTTCTCCGAAGCAGATAGCAGTGGGCCTCTCTTCCGCAGGTGCCTCCATCTGGAATGGCATCCCTTCCACTCTCAGACTTGAGCCAGACTGCCTAAAGCTCCCAAAACATCTCAAGACCCTGCCCTTTTCTACTGCCTTCCATTTCAAACTTTCATGCTAATGTCCCCATCTGCCACTGTGACTGTCCTCCTGGTTCCTCATGAGTCCACCCTTTCCTTGCATTGAGACGGTGGTCCACCCGTGGCACCCCCTGGCATTTACCCCCATGGGCTCCCCTCGGCACTTGCCTAGCCCCTGCCCCCTGCATTGTAGGCAGTTCTGACCTCCCTTTGCACTTCTCGCTACTGCACTTGTACGATACGAATGACATTAGGCCTAGTAGGACCGGTATTGTTATTTTCTCCTCTGTTCCCACCTCTTTTGCCTTGTGGGGCCTTGTTGTACAGGAGCCTTATACATATACAATAAATAAAATAAATACTTTGTTGTCGGTAGATCAAGAATGGGGAAATCTGAAAAGGAGAGTGTATGGGGGGAGAAAAAAGGGGGTTTTATTAAGGTGTGGTGGGAAAAAGAAAGTGAGAGTTGTGATGTCCTGTTGGATGCTTCAGTTCGGTTTGCACTGTTCGCTGAGCTTAAGTGTGTTTTTTTTTTTCGGGTCCATTGCCAAATTCTCATGGGCTGTTGTGCCAGGCTATGTGCTGTTAGTCTGTTTTTGCAATGTGGTGAAGTGCGTACGGATTGCTGTGCAGAGAGATGGCTGTGTGAGTTTCTGTATGGTGAATGTATGCAGAAAGTTGTGATTATACTGTAGGGTTAAACATATATACATATGTATTTTTTCTTCTCTGTTACTTAGTCTTGCACTATGATGAAGGGACTCTGTGGAGAGGATTCTTGCTTCTGGAAGTCCACAAGGATGCCACCAAAGCTCCAGCGAGATGATCCACTCCAAGAATGTCAAGCTACCATGGATATTGAGGTTCTGCAGCCCAGGAAGGTCACAGGACATCAAGGGATGTCTCAAATTGAAGGTGGTCTTCAGTATGGTTAATCAGCTGAAAGGAGGAAGTCATAGTTGGCAGAGCTTCCCTGTAGAGGTGAAAATGGTATCAGAACAGCAGCAGTGCTACGCAATGTTTCTGTGTGTGCTGGAGGTGCTGCATGCATCTCTGGTCATTTTCTTCAGTTCCAGTGGTGGACTTAGCCTTCTGTCCCAAAAGCCTCACCCTTTATGCAGGAACATATTCATTCAGTCTGATGGAACTGTCAATCACCCTGGGGGTGGCTGTCCTTGCAGGACTGCCAGTCTCCCAGTTCAAACTCGTTCCAGCCAAGCATACCATTGGATAAAGGGCTGGGACATTTTGGGACACCCCCTCATTTCCTGCCTGAGCAGACACACTGGATCCTTTGCAGGTGTGGAAACAGCCTTCAAGTAATTTGCACAATGGGAAACTAATGTATCCACTGCCAGCAGCCATTTAAGCGTGCCTGTTATTGTAACCATAAAGCTAAAGGAGCAGTGGGAAAGCAGTTACAGCGCAACCTCTTCAACACCCCACCGAAGGTGGTGTGTGCTGGTCCCACAAAAGAAAAGGTAAGTAAGATAAAAAGTATCCTATTACCCTTGAGAACATGTGTTCTTATGGGAAAATCAAATACAATACAAAGGGAAACCCAAGGGACTCCCCAGTAACACTGCACAAAGGGTGCTGAGTGCTGCAACAATCAATTACAGATGCCTATAGAAAAATACATGGAGGAAAACATGATTCCATTAAAGTAAAAAGTAAAAATGAAACACAAAAGCAGTAAAACAGGGTTCCCATGTCAGAGTAAAAAGAATCAGTCAGTTGGAAAACGTTGTGAACGGAGAATAGCACAGGGACAACCTGTTGGTCTTGGAAACAAGACCACATAGAGCAACAGAGGTTTGAATCCCAGAGTCCAGCAAACAGTGTGGGGGTTCTCTCAGGTTGAGAGGAATTGGCACATGAATGAAAATTCTCCCCAACACTAATAATGTTGACAGTGCTTATTATGATGTTAACCAATCATCTTTATTCAGATGTCTAGATGTTATGCAAGGGACAAGAAGACTCATCTTGTGAACGTGGAACACATTGTTGAGAATCGAGACTCATACATCTTGGAACGATATAGGACAGAGGCTTGATAAAAACTGCTTGGGTTGAAACTCATTTTGGCTCTTGCTTGAAATTAAGAGTTCGGATCACATGAATAAAGATGATTGGTTAATAGCATATTAGGACTGTCAACATTATTATTAATACCAGGAAGTGTGTCCATGTTTTAAGCAACTATTCTGCAGTAATTTCACAGGTTTAAATTCTGATCTGCCAATGCAGTGCCCAAATCAGATAAATATAGATTAAAGAGGCAGTGAGTCAACACATATCCCTGCCTCAATCCTCTGTAAGTCGTAATTGGGCTAGAGACATCACCTTGATTTGCCAATTTAACTCAGACACTAGTGTTAGTGTGTAGTCTGATAATTCTATTTAAAAGGGCGGAGCTCAATCCACAGGCAGCCAACTTTTCCCGAAGGCAAGACCTGCTCACATAGTGGCACTCTGCACTAAGATCAGTAATGGCAGCATGGATGTCAGGTTGACCCCTGGTACAGTCTTGTTTCTGTAGACACGCCACCAAACATCTGTTTAATTGACAGCCCACTTTTTTTTTAAAACCCTGACTGTTGATAACTGTTCTTTCCGATGTAACTGTCCAAAGAAGTAAGTCAAGACGAGTGATGTAAAAACATTTCTGGAGACATCAGAATTATTGGGTGATAATTTAGTGGAGAATTAAATCACCCTTTTTAAATATAGGCACAATTACCGACTCCGACCAAGACTGAGGAAACTCTTGATTTTAAATAACCTGTTTAGGTAGACTTGTCAAAACCAGGTCTGATAATGTATCTAGACCGGGGTCTGTGAACATTATACATATACAATGAGGTCCTTTATGACCTCCTACTCTATATTTAACTGCTATTGCAGTGTGGTGTATCTCTTCGAAGGGCAAAACGGTCATGTTTGATTTTTTATATATTTGTGCAAAATGGTCTTTTCAGGTTGCTTCAGCTATACTTTCTTCAAAAATCTGGGATGGTAAATACATTAGTGAATCTTTCATGTTGATATGTTGCTGCCATCACTGCCAGGATTCCATCTTCTATCCTTCCTTCTCCAATTTCTGCTTAGTATGTCTTAACTGACCTGCCCAAAGACAGAGTTTAAAATCCATTAGTGCCCAACCCCCCTTCTTCGTTGAACTTATTTTGTACCAATCTTCCAGAACTTCACCACTATATAAAACTACTATTTCCTAAGGTGTAGAAATCATGTCCTTGATAGAAACATTTAAGGCCTCATTACAACCCGTGCGGTAACCATGGCGCTAGTAGCGCCATGGTTGCCAGTGGTATTTTACCAATTCCGCCATGGTGAATGGAGGAATTACCGCCCCATTCCAAGGTTGGCGGGGCGGTAATTCCCCATTCACCATTGGCCCTTCTCCACTCCCATGTTTGCCCCCGTAGGGCTCAATGAAAATGGGTAAGGCGGTAGTTACGGTACCGCAAATTGCGTTACCATAATTACCTCCAAGGTCCCTTTGCAGGTCCAATCCTTAACGGCTGGTAAAACCAGCCGTTAAGGTAGGGAGCCGCAAATCAACCTCGTAATTAGGCGGTACGGGGTTAATGGCGCTGCCACCTTTTACAACGCCGTTAACCCCTTGCCGCCTGGGTTGTAATGAGGCCCCTAGACTGTTTCCTGCTGTCCTTGCTACATTTGCTATATGTGTAATTGCAACTGGTGGTCTGTTCCACTGTTTTAGAACCTTTACTGTTCCTATCAATCTACCTTTGAAGCTTACCAATTTGAGAGTTTGCAGAGTCTTTGGTCCTGAATACCTAAGTGCCATATTGTGTCTCTTCTAAAGCAATGGAACTTAGGTGTTCCACTAAATTATTTATTTCTTAATTATTATCTCTGAAATTCCCAAATTATTGCATAGTAGGTTTGCTGTTATATATTTATAAACTTTTCATCTGCCGAATAACTTATTAAGTTATCAGTGTATAGCTTTCATTTCACTTGTCATGTTTTAATTAAAAAAAAAATAATGAATAGTTTCATCAATTCTATGTGCTAATTCGATGCTTTTATTTCAATTGTGTTTTTTCATTTTTTTAATAATTGGTGTTCCTCTCATATCTTCCATGTTGTGGGCTCTATTGACCCACGCTGTTATACTATGCAGCATCACTCTGCCATCTATGGTGCAAGAAACAGCAAAAATGGCGGCAAAACTCTTGTGCGCGCCAAAACCTCCAAAACTGCGTTTTCAACACGGAAAAAGATGGTTGCACAACTGGCCATTCATGGTGCATGTGTGATGGAATAGAGCACACGCTGCAGAAAAAGTGCCAGTGGGCTCCATGACAAGCAAACATAGAGTGCAGAGGGAAAAGCAGCGCTTTGGAAGTGAAACTCCAAAATTCGCCTGTAAATGACATTTACTTTGCTGCTAAAACTCCAAAATGCCTTTGCATAACACTTCTCAACACTCAAAATCTTGCTTGGTGCTAAAATTCATTTAACCTAATGAAGCACTGTGAATGTACAAAGTCCTGAAAGGTTAAAAGCAACACATTTTTCAGTAAAACTGGATTGCCTATGAATTGCCTATGAATGATAGTTCCTGTCAAAAAATCTGATTGCAGCACGCTGGGCTACCTTTGAATGACAGTTCCTGTCAAATGGGCTCTCCTGATTAAGCTTTAAAGTTATTTCAACAAAAGGCCTGCCAGATTAGTAAATATAAAAGAATTGTTGCTGAAAGAAACACAGATTTCAGTTATTTTTGATCCCACAGGTTTAAATCTAAGAAAGTCATTCTACGTCATTTGATGCAACAAGTTTGTTTTCTGCTGGATTTTAAGTCAAGAAATCAAGAACAAATTAGCCTGACTGGGCTGCAAGAAGTGGAAAAACAGGTTTTCCCCAAGGGGAGGGCATTTCTCTCAGCACATACTCACTGACATATGATAATTGTGGGGTAGGACTGACCTTTGTCTGCAGCCAGAGACTGAACAATGGCAGATTCTCCTGGCCAGGAAATGGACGTGTAAAGAGGTCATAAACTTGGCTTGCAGAACATTCCCAACGGTGGGGGCTACTCCTTGAGCTCCAGGGAGAGACAAAAGGCGGACCATTTGCTGCTAAGAACATGTAATGAACAATTTTTAGAGACTCATAACTTGTTATCAGAAATGGTGAAAAATATCAAAAGGGCAGATTTGTTAATCTAATGTTTGGAACTACATTTCAAAATGTGGTGGAACTGCGTAGCATATTCTGAACAGGAATGGCAATATATGTGAGTTTATGGGAACTGTATTTATGCTAGAATTGTTAAACTTTACACACACATCCTTATGATAAACACACATTTTTGTAGAAATTTGGAGAAAGTTTTAAAAATGTGTTCATGGAGAAATGGACAAAATACTGCAGAAAGGTGAAACAAGATCTCACGGCTGCAGGATTTTGATGATCATATACTACATAAAATATAGAATCCTTGTGTGTGGTTTTGGGAGAGATTGCCAATGTATAAATATGTATTTAGGACAACATTCGATTTCGATACTAGTGGCTAGGGGAGGTTTCTAAGGATTGTAAAAACCAAACCATAAACTTGACATCACCTGTGTTTGTGCCAATCACTCAGATGCAAGGCGGAGATGAGGCTCTGCTCCAATCCACAGAGGCGAGTTTAGTTATGCCGGCCCATACACCCATGTTTGTGATGTCATTTGAAAGGATAAATAGAGACAGCTGCAACACATAGGAACTCACTCTTCTGATTCCAGCGAAGAACTCTGATCCAGCATTCAACGTCCAGCCTTCAACATCCTTCCAGATCCAGATGCCAAGGTCCAGGCCAAGCAGTAGCGGAACCATTTTCAGTTAGGTCCCAATCCTCAAAATAATCCTCACAACCCAGTGTAGCCCTGTGGTGTGAAGAAGCATCCTGAAACTAGCATCCTGAAACTATCTGGCTTGCTGCCATAATGCTTGCCTGATGAACTCGCAATCCCGCTGATCTGAAATATCCAGAAAGTAGAGGGGCAGATCCCGTGCAGGTCCGGTGACCGGCCTAGCTGATCCAGTCCTGCGCCTAATGTGCTGTCTTTCCTTGATAGATCCCATCCATTGACCAGAAACGTGACTGTCCAAAATCTTAAAATCCCAGTGGATTGTGAGTATTACTAGGACGCTAGAGAACTATTGTATACCTTGCATTATCTTGTTCCATTCTGATCTCTGAACTATCCCTACTTTCCCAGCCAGTAACAGCGTCAAAATCTTTAGTGCTATCTTATTCTGTCTAGTTGCTAAAGTGCCTTTTTCATAGTCATCTGTATTTGTGTAACTCTGATCCACAAATCCCGCATTGAGTGTTTGGACTGGTGCTGCCGGGGAAGGTGATGGGGATCTGTTACTGAAGTCATGAATCAGTCTCAGAGCTTACTTCGTCCCGACTTGGTTGCCTAGCCTGAATGCTCTAGCCTTGAATGAAAGCATGAGCCATATTTTCTGATTCTAAACTGATGTCTGTGTCCAAATGTGTGTCTTTATTTTCGAAAAACACCTCTCACTAAAACCTCTATAACTCCCTCAGTTTTTAAGATAGAAGTGAATTTTCAACTCCCACTTGTACCGAACATCCTTAGCTACGTCTACAACTCATAAAACAGTGCGATTGACCCGTTATGTAAAAAATCGCATAAGTAAAAGTTTGCCACGAATTGACATTTGGAAAAGTTTTTAAACATGTGAATTACTTTTAAATTATTTCCCACTTGGCCTTTGAGATCCCAACTGTTTCCTTCTGATTAAATCATTTCTTGTGTTTTCTTGCATCTGTTTAAACCAGCTCCCATAGGAATTTTTATAATTTAAGCATTTTGAACATATTTTGTGTTTTTGGTCAGCAAATTTCAAAACTATGCTGACAGTTGAAAAGTCAAATATGTTTTTCTCTTGTGTTTAAGGTGGGAAGGTGGGTTTGATATTATGTTTGGTCTGCATTATTCCTGACTACCTACTGTCTCCTCACATCTATTTAAATTGCCTATTGGTGGGTTGAGGGTATTGCAAGGGGAACCCCTAAACATAGTGCTATCTGTTCCAAACCAACTCATAAGTATTCTTTTCTTTGCTGCATTCGTTCTATATTCATTCCTAGTGCATTAAAGATATTTTACATTGTTCCTATCACCCCATTGGTGATTGTTGTTACCTATTAAAAATATATTGTGATTTTAAAATCTAAATAAATAAACAAATATATTTTGTATTGTGAAACAGTGCGATTGACCCGTCATGTAAAAAATCGCTTAAGTAAAAGTTTGCCACAAATTGACATTTGGAAAAGTTTTTACACGTGTGAATTACCTTTAAATGATTTCCCACTTGGCCTTTGAGATCCCAATTCATCAGGCAATCCCGTTGTTTTACCTTTAAAAACAAGCCTGATTCCTGGTTCAGTGTGACCGGGAGAGTATCAGGAGAAGGGTATGATATGAGTGGTATATTGTTCAGAATATTGAACTTATAGATACAAATAAATAAGGGTTTCATTTGCGCACTACATGCTGGGCGAGACTTGCGGGTGTGCCTGATTGAAATCCCTTCACAACTTGGGGGCTTGTGACCGGGATCCTGACTTTGACATAGCACTTTTGACAGCCTAACACAGCATACTAGCCTGCGTGGTACAATCACCTTGTTGCGTTGCCATACTGTGGTACACTGTACAAGCACACCTCAAAAGAAATACTCAAAATAATTGGGCCTGTTTGCAAAAGTAAATTAACCCTGAGATAAGTCAGAAGGAAATTAATATTTCCGGAATGGCAACCCCAGTGGAAATTAATATTGCTAGGGAACACTCCCTGCACAAACTGTTTGTCAGGGGTGAGAGGCCAGAACAGGGTGAACAGGTATGGTTGCAGGAAATGAAACAAGTCACTACAATCGACCTTGATACCTGGCAGGACAACTGTCCATTACATCAGGCGCTTAGCGAATTGTGTATGGCCACAAAAATAAAAGATGAGCAGAGTAAAATGGCCAAAATAGCGGCTTACCTGTACCTACACATAGGAATCATACAGAGAAAACATGCAGACCATATAGATTTGACAAAGAGGCAAGGGGAAGCACTGCAGAAAATCCAGACCAATCTGGACTCTGCAGAGCAAAGGCTCCGGGATAGCCAAGAATCTGAAACAGGGGCTAGGCAGTATATCGCCAAACTGAAAGAAGATCTGGCTATCTCACTGCAAAAGAATGCAGAGCAAGATACCCAGGTACAGACACTGCAAAAAGAGTGTCAGGAAAGGTTTGACTCTTTACAACAAAGTCAACAAAAGTTGGAGCAGCAATTACCTTTTAACAGAGTCTGCACAGAACAATTATTTGTCCTACAAGACCGCATAGACACATTTAAAGAGGAAAACAATAAATTAATTATTAAAGACATCCACTCTCAAGAGGAATTTGATGAGTGCCAGAAGTATAGTGCATTTAAAAAACAGTGGGATGACCTGGCTAACCAGAGGGGCACACTAACTCAGGAGAGGGACGCCTTAGGCCAGGAAGTCAGCCAATTAAAAACTAAGTTGGAGGAAAGAAAGCTGGCTCTTCAGGAGTTTAGTCAAATGAAAACTGATTATGAAAAGCAACTAGAGCACACCATGCGGGTGGGGATGCTTTGGAAAAGAACAATCAGACCAATAAGGACCAAACTCTGGAGGTAAGTCTCCTGAAGCAAAAATTGTGCCAGTATTTCCAATCTAGGCAGGAAGCACAGAGCGACAATGAGACTCTCTGTGAAAAGAATGAAAGGCTCCACAAGCAGAAAGCTGTGCAGGATTTTGGCATGTCATCAGGGAATAGGGGCTAAAAGAGATGAGGTAAGATGTGAAAGAGAAACCCCTGATCTCAACCTCAGGACCCCTGTCACCAGGGACTTTAATCCTTTAATCCCTTCACTTCCATGGACTCTGCCACCCTCATGTCCACTGGCTCATATGAGCCAAGGACCACGGGGATGGTAGACTTCAGCACAATGGTAAATACGGGATTGACAGATCAGCGCCTCCCAGAAATGGAAGGGCGGGCATCACTATACACATTAGAAGAAAGGGGATTGGACAGATATGGCACAACCTAGTAGTTAAGGTATAGGGAAATATGTGGGATAATTGTAACAACGTTTCAAGAAATTAGAAAAATTGATTTTGAGGTGCAGAGGAGAAAGGAGCAACCTTGACACCTAGGTTGCATAGAAAAATGAGAAACAGAATAACTTCCCAATTTGGGAACCTACGTCCCCTGCACACTTTCCGATGTCTGGAGAACCAGACCAACAAATAAATTATTATTTAGACAATAATATAAATCCTGTTTCAGAATCTTAATGTTAAATAAAGTTCAGAAAGCCGAAAACAGTGTAAGAAATAAATATTCAATCAAATAGGGTCACAAGAACCAATCTTCATTTTTATTCTTGATGTTGAAGCTGGCTGGGGCCCAACACATTTCGAGTGGTACAACACTCTTCATCAGGGGCAAATCAAGATTTCAAGGTAAAAAAATATGTACAGTACTTAAATTAGGTACATTGGGAACATATAGTTTATCCAAAATCCATACATTATTATTAGACCATTTCTACATTCAATAGTCAATATGTGATCCAAGTACATTATTTGTGCACAATAACCATAGTAGACCGAGAAAACATTCTGTCAAGTCATGAAGTACATTTCTACTTAAGGTAGGGATACTGGTAACTCTAGGGCATCATAGCACTTGCTTGTCAATGCTAGTGAGAACAGTAACCAGTATTACAATTAATTAAGTGAGAGGCCTCAAATCACCAAGATAGTTGCCACTCTGATCTCAAATAATAATAGAAGTAACTCTAACCTTGTGTTTTTTTCATAAAAATATTTTTATGTGAAAGAAGATCTCATGGTGTAGAATCCCGGGCTTATCAGGAGTCAAGTACAGGTGGTTTATGGCTAAACACCTAACTGTAAGGAAAGAGTATATTTACAAAAAGAGTCTAGTAAAAAGTCCAGATAATTTAGACAGTGGAGAGTGACAGTAAGAAGGAGCAAGCGTCCACTTACAGATATATCGCAATCGACCAGGAAGATGTCCTATCACTTATGTAGTTCCCAAAACCTGATGCAATGTTCAGGGAATGTGTTTGGCAAACTTGGGCGGTACCAGTGCTTGAACGCTGGAAAGACAGACTCTGAGGGGTAATAAAAAAAGAAGGAAAAAGATAGCAGGGATCCGTTTAGAATACAGCAGGTTAAGGGGATTGAGAAAAGTGCAAAAAATATTGCAGGGGATAGTACTCCTAGGAATATGAGTGAAGTCTTACCTAGAAACAACAGCGTTGAAGCATGGAGACTGGAGAACCAGGTTGTCCGTCTCCACTTGCAACGCCATCCGTGTTATATTTCGAATGAGGGCATGACGTCATCACACGCATTCATGTGCGACATAACACTCGTCATGTGGAATTCTGTGTAAGAGTATTAACTCATAAAAAAACTTCATAGGTAATTATAATATAGAAGACTGATGGGGGTGTTTTTTTTTTAAACGTATTTTATTGATTTTTGGTGGATAAAAACGTGCAATACAACGAGAAATTGAGCAGTGATTCAAACAAAGGAGGGAATGGTGCAGGGGGAACAGGGAAGAGGGAAGGAACAAACAAAACAACAACAGTCTTCATGTAGCGAACTTTTCAGTGGATGGATGGGTCAGGGCCGGCGACCCAGAGTTTCAGGAAGCAGGAGGGGTCACATGCAGGGGCTGTCCTTACGGGCTAGGAGCAGGGGGTTAGTGTCAGTGTGATGCTACGAGATTTCAGGGGGGCTTGTAGTCGGCGCTGAAGCGTATGTCTCTGAGGAGGGCCTTCCATGATTCTAAGGTGCCGCTCTCAGTTTCGCCGCTTGACGTGATTCCTTCTTGCCAGGCCCTGGTTTCGGCTACCGTCCATCTCTCGAGTTCTTTGAGCCATCGTTCGTGCCTGGGGCCCGACGGCGTCTTCCAGGCCATCGCAATTGTTCTTTTAGCCAGGATGCATGAGATATCCATTAACCTGACAGCATGCTTGAACTTGCTAGGTCTGGGGTACTCCCCCGATTCCAATACTTCTTCGTGAATATTTGCCATTATGTCCGACCGCCTTTCTTCAAGAAACTGGAGGCTATCATCAAGGACTTCCTATGGGGCCCTCACAGGCATAAACTGTCGCTATCCGTTCTTTCCCTGCCACATAAAGAGGGTGGAATAAAGCTACCGGATCTCCAGTTATACTACCTGGCTGCCCAGTTAAGTCACATAACGAAATGGCTCTCGGACGAACCTTCGGCTGAGACGGAACTACTGAGGCAATCCTCGAACAACGTGATCCCCAAGGAAACCCTATGGCACCCCACACGGCAATCCCCGATCACTTTACAAGTGGTTGACCTGGGAAGGAGGATATGGGCCAGGTCCTGCTACATCAGGCGAGTGCAACACCCATACTCTCCGGATAACCCCATTTTAGCAGATACCTGCCGAACGGATGCAGACCTCTCCACAGCAAGGAGGTGGGAAGAAGCCGGCATATACACATGGGGTGACATGTTCAAGGAAGGGGAATTCAGGGACTTTGAATCTCTTAAGGCCACCGAGGGAATACCCCCGGGCCAGTTCCTCTGGTACCACCGCCTCAAGCAGACTGCCAAGAAACAATGGCCCACCATGGCCAATGGGAGCTTGGACCAGAATTTTATAGAGCGTCGAAGACTCATGATGGTGACCTCAGTGTTATGTTCGTGCGTGAGTAGCGGGGTGTGGCTCACGTTGATCCCCAGGTACCGGAACTTGACCAGTTGCCAACCTATTCCTATCACTGGGAGATCGCTTTCTGATGTGTTGCGTAGGCCCGCCAGGGGGAATGCGGAGGACTTGCTTCTGCTGAATCGGATCCCCGAGTACTTCGCGTAATTGTCTAGCACCTCCAATGCTGTCGGTGTGTTAACTTCGGGGTTTCTTAGGTATAGGAGAACGTCGTCTGCGTATAGAGATATTATGTGGTGTACATTGCCCACCTTGATGCCAGCTGCTGCCTGAAGTATAGTGCGATCGGCTCCAGGCCCAGTATGTACAGCATTGGCGATAGCGGGCACCCCTGTCTCGTTCCCCTTTGTATTTCCCAGGCTGCTGATACCGTTCTTCCCGTTTTCACTCTTGCCATTGGGGAATTATAGAGGACCTCGATCCACCTGATGTAGCCCCCTCCGAAGCCAAATCTTCTCAAGACCTCCCTGATCCATTCCCAATATATGGAATCGAAGGCCTTGATAGCGTCGAGCGACAACACCGCCAGGTCTTCATCTCTCTCGTATGTTTCGGCCATTACATGTTGTAGCCTCCTAAGGTTAGCTGTGGTGTTGCGCCCAGGCACAAATCCGTTCTGGTCCTCATGGACGATGGATCCCACCACTCTGGCCATTTTGCGGGCTAATATGGATGTGCGAATCTTGGCATCATAGTTTAGCATGGCCAGGGGGCGATAGGACTCACAGTCGGTGGGTGATTTGTGTGGCTTGAGCATGGGGACGATTATGGTCTCTTTCATGGTGTTGGGGAGAACCCCGTTCGTGTATGCTTCCTGGTAGACCTCGTGAAGAACTGGGGTGAGGATGGGCTCGTACGTTTTGTAAAACTCAGGTGGGAGGCCGTCGCTGCCAGGGGCTTTGCTGTTAGAGAGGGACCTGATTGCCCCTTGCACGTCCTCAAGAGTGATCTCCATCTCCAGTTCCTCTCTCTGCTTGGGTGAAATACGGGGGAGTTCTATCTCCTCCAGTGTGTCTATAATGTCTTCAGTAGGAATTTGTGCCTCTTGGGCATACAGTTTGGTGTAGAATCTGGCAAAGGCGTCATTGATCCCCAGCTGAGTCTTGTGGGATGTCCCATCGGCGTCCCGTATCTCCATTGGGAGATGTTTGGAGTGTTCCTGCTTGCAGAGCCAGGCCAGTATCCTCCCTGGTTTGTCCGATTCCTTGTGGGATCTGATAGTGTGTGTGGTGAAATCGAATTTCTCCAGTCTTTCCCAAGCTTGTTGACATTCTGCCAGGGCTTCCTTCAATTTATTCTCGGCCTCTGTGGAGTTGTCATGGGTAGATTCTAGTCGGGAGATCTCTGCTTCTTGTGCCTCAAGCGTTATCTTCAATTGCCTGCGAATTCCGCCGGCTCTCGATATAATTTCACCTCTGGTCACCACCTTCATAGCTTCCCATAATGTGCTCCAGGAGGATACCCCATGTTGATTTCCAGGTAGTCTTCCAATTTTTCGGCGAGGTTTTCCCTAAACTCTGGGTCTTCAAGTGCCGCAGTCGGCATCCTCCACATAGGGATCGGGGGTCTGGGGCCCCTCAGCTGCCATAGCATGGTCAGTGGGGAATGGTCGGAGATCGTTCGCCCCAGGTACTCTGTGGCTGCGGCACGTGGGGCGAGCTCCTTGTTGATAAACAGGTAGTCAATTCTTGTATGGACTCCGTGTGGAGCTGAGTAGTGTAGTGGGAGTAAGTCCTATCGGCTGGGTGGTGTTCCCTCCAGATATCCACCAGATTGAGCTGCTCCAAAGTTTCCTTCAGGGCACGGGGTGCGAGATTGCTCGGGTGGGAGGGAGGCAGCGATCTGTCCATGCTTGCGTCAGCAACGCAGTTGAAGTCTCCTCCCCATATAAAGGTGCGGTCCCGGTGCTGAGTCAGCTTTGTGATCATTGTGGTGAGGTACGCCGGTATCCCGTGATGTGGGAAGTATGAGTTGACCAGGCAGACCGGGGTCTGTTCCATTGTGCCCCAAATCACTACATATCTCCCTTCTTTGTCTTGTTCACACCCCTCCATCTGGAAGGGCACATCCGGGCTTATCCATATTAGCACCCCTCTCGTGTATTTGGAGTAGGGGGACCCTCTCACAGTTCCGGCCCATCGGTCTGCAATCTTGGACATGGCCTCCGTCGTGAGGTGGGTTTCTTGAAGGAGTGCAATCGAGACTTTCTTCCTTTTGAGATAGGACTGTATACCATTACGTCTGAGATATGAGCCCATACCCCTCACGTTCCATGTCATCACGGTGAGCTGTGCCGCCATCGGGTCTGATTTTCGGATCTGATGCGGGACTCCGTCCCCGGAGTCCGGCTCTGCTTTAATCCACAGTAAGTAGGCTGCAAGGGGATACCACTGGTTTCCAATCTTCCGGGTCAAGTCCTGGACCCATCTTGGTCTTTGTTGGCGAAAGAAGCATGAAGACTGTACAACTAGTGAAACTAATAACAAAACTCAAACTGGTGCGCCCAGCGACTACAACATTGTCGCGGTGCTCAGGCGCTCTCGAGCCGTCGGAGCCCATCCGGGAGTCGGGCGCAAGCTGGGTCAGGCGGGTGCCTGGACCGAGTGAATTCTACGCTGGGGGTGGGGCAAGGGCCTGGCGGCGGAGCCGAGCGAGGCCGTTTCCAAATAATAAACTGAAGTTGGATTACCTTCTGTGTTCCGGCGTCATATGTGATGGTTCTTACTGTTGCTCGGGGGTCGCTTGTGGGATCCGAGTGGGTTAGGCCTCAGTCCGTGAGTTGTCCTTGCCATCGGCCAGGTTATTATCCTCTAGCCACATGTTGGCTGCTTCCGGGTTATCGAGGAATACCACTCTCTCCTTATAGATGACCCTAAGGCGTGACGGGTATAGTAGTCTGTATTTGAGGTTCAGTTGGTGGAGCCTAGCTTTTATCGGGACAAATGAATTCCTCTCTCTTTGCACCTTCTGCGTATAGTCCGGGTAGATGGAGATTTTGGAGTCCCCTCTTTCGATGGGGCCACCCTCCCTGGATCGCCTTAAGATAGTTTCTCTTTCCTGAAAGTTCAGTATGTTAGCAATTATAGGTCTGGGGTGCGATCCAGGGGGAGGGTGCCTCTGGAGGGATCTGTGGGCCCTTTCGACCGAGAATCCCTGGGTCAGTTTGCCGGCCCCAATTTCTTGCAGCAGAAGGGTTTCGACGAAGGATGTGGTGTTTGCCCCCTCGTTCCCCTCCGGGACACCCAGGATCCTAATGTTGCCCCGTCTGGCCCGGCCTTCGGCCTCTTCCGCCCTTTCCTCCAGGAAGGCGACTTTCCTCCTCAGGAGGGCGACTTCTGACTTCATAGCTGTGGTGGCCGTAGATGTATCCTCCGTTGACTGTTCGATGGTTGTGACCCTCTCAGCTAAGTTGCGAGCGTCCTGGCGAATTAGTTGAATGTCTATTTTGAATTTGTCGATCTTAGAATCTATGTGCGTTTTTAGTGAAGCTATGGCATCAAGTATCTGAGAGTGGTTATCGGCGGCCACCCCTTCGCTCACCTGGGCGACTTCAGAGGGGCCGGCCCTGGCTTGAGTGGGGGTCTTCACCTTGGTGGAAACAAAGGGGTCCATGGTGACGGCTCTGGTCTTGTTGGAGTGACCCGAGCCAGGCCAGTCTTCTGTTGGTGTCGGTCGGGCGGCACCCGGGGGGGTCGTTTTCCTAGTCGTGCTTCCGCTTCACCCCACCAGGCCTGAGAGTCCATTGGGGGGGGGGTTCCCCTCAGAGGCTCCGCTATGCGATGCGAGGCGCCATCTTGGATTCGATCGAAGCGGGGGGGAGAGAGCCGTTTTAGGGCCACGGTGGCGTCTAGTAGGTCCAGAGGCGTTGCTGGGGGGGTAAGGGGGCTATAGCCCCTGGTCTTTTGGCTGTAGATCTCGGGAGCTACACCCAAAAGGCTAGCTAGCCCCCAGTCCTGACATTTCCAACATCAGCGTAGCCCCGGATCTTTTACAGACCTAGCAACACCCCTGAGTAGGTCCAATTCGGAGGGCCCGATGGTGATTCAGACGCAGGACCGCTTCCCCCAACAGCACATTCTTCTGCGAGGGCTGAGGCCTCACATGGGCCGGAGAAAAAGGATCAGGAAACGGCGTCTCGGCCGGAGCTCGGCAGATCAGCTACCGCTCGCCATCAGCGCCAAGCCACGCCCTTGATGGGGGGTGTTAATGAAGTAAAGGTATCTATTAGGAAACATCCGCCAACACCTCTCTACTGTGTATGTTTACCCCATGACGTCATCACGCTAGCGCGTGCATGACGCCATGTGCAAACAAACCGGTTTGAATTATCCCACGGATGCATGTCTAGTAATGGAAGTTCTGTATAAGAGTAATAACTCGTAAAAACTTTGTGGGTGATTACAATATAGAGGGGTGTTAATGCAGTATATACAGATTCCCAAATGTGAGGGCTAGCCTCTCTGATCAGGAAGACTCCAGTGAGGGGAGAATCTGAGAAATGGATCCTCCAAAATATTGCCTACTAAGGGATCAGTCTGTCGAATTTGGTGGGGAACTCCATGAAACTAGACCCACCAAGAGTATCTTAAAAACCTCTTCCCAGCTAGGGCAGTGGGGGGGGTACTCAGCCAATCCTGGAGGAAATGGAGAGTCGGAAGACTCTTCTGACCGCCACAGGTCTCAAGAGACTAGGCCCCCACATTCTGCCAGCCATTCCAAAGCTTGCAGAATCAGGGAGAGCCTAGAGGATCAGATAGCCACCTCCTGTAGCAGTGCCTCTGAGTCAGAGGATGAGTGGACAAGAGTGACCAAAACCAAAAAGGCCAACAAAATTAAGAGGGCCCTACTGAGCGATCCCCTTAAACAAATCAAGGCCACTAGGAGTATCATAACTCCCTATCAGAAAAATACCAAATATTCAGTGTGGGAGCACCTCGAGCTGTTTGAGCAAATGATGGATACTTTCCACCTGAAGGATAGTCAAAGTTGCATTCAATATGTCAAGTGGACATTTTCCCCTGAATACTCCAGCTTCTTTGTGGGGCTGAAGGATCAGAACCACTCAAGATGGTCCACCTATAGGTCGGCCATCTTAAAGCATTTCTCTATACATAGAAACCCCCAGGACGCCCACAAGGCGGCCTACAATCTGCAATGTGGGGAAGACCAGGCCCCACAAGAATTTGTACAAGAGTTTAAATATGCATTTGCCCAGACCACCAGGAGGGTGCGCACAGACAGTAGGGAGTTCATCAATACCTTCTTTCATGTACTCGCTAAATACATAATGACCCAGCTGGTGAGGGACTTTCATGAAAAGAGATCACTAGACTGGGTCATTGAACAGGCAACTCGCATTTCTGAAGTGCAGAAACCGGTAGAAAATAAAAGTGCCAATAAAACCCCCAAACCAACCAACACCCCTGCTGCTGCTAAGGTGGCGGAGGTGAAGGTTACCCCCGTTTTAGATCTGGAGATGGGGGGCCTAAAAACATTCCTGTGCAAAATCCTTCTAACCAAAGACCTAGAAGGCCCTCTGGCCAATCCCAAACAGGAAGTCAGGGAGGTAACCCCACAAATGGGACCCCTAACTCCCCTGACTACATCAGCCCCTGTTACAAGGCAGCAGTCCCATCCTGGGCTATCTGTGGACTCCCCCAGCCCACGGGGGGGGGTCCAACCAGGCAGCTGCCAACCCAGGAAACTTCCCCCCTAACTTTCCCCAGGAGGGCAGTAATCCCTCAAATGCCGGGTTGAGTTTCTTTTTCCGGTACCCGCCAAACAGCAACCCCCAAAACAACCCTTCTTTCTTTCCCCACTTTCCAGAGCCCAGACAGCCCAATCCGGGTGAGGGGAGGCCAAGGGTGGAGGGGTACCTGAATTATCCCAACCAAAGGTATTATGGGAGAAGGGATAGTTACCCTTCCCCCGATCAACCTAGGGTGGACCAGAGAACCCCGTACCAGCCAGAGCGGGTGTCCCAACTGTAATGCTAGGTCCAGAACTTAGCACAGGATCTGGGTCGCATGTTGAGGGCTCATCGGAAACCTCAGATGAACATGGCGGCCCAGAACCGCTCAAATCAAGGGTCTGGTAATCCAGAGCAATGACGAGGAGAGAACCCGACAACCCACCGATTCCCAGGGAGGAGGAACACGGGGAAAAGGAATGTAAAGCCTTAGAGGAAGCTTCCTTCCCCACTTGTGAAAAGCCCCTGGAAACCCAGGAACCAGAACCAAAATCTCCTGCCCCCGAAA
This sequence comes from Ambystoma mexicanum, assembly GCF_040938575.1. Lineage (NCBI taxonomy): Eukaryota > Metazoa > Chordata > Amphibia > Caudata > Ambystomatidae > Ambystoma > Ambystoma mexicanum. The sequence goes on from NC_090930.1 coordinate 1,258,639,796, forward strand.
ATCTGCAACTCAAGGAACAGAGGGCGGGTAGGAAAAATAAAGGGCCTAAAAAGACCCATTTTGTGGAGGAGGTTAGAATCTTCCAATTTGAACAAGAGTGGTTCTCAGAGGATTCTGGGGAAAGGATCTTCTCCTTCAAGGATGAGGGAACTCCTCCCAAAGAAAAATGGGTCCCAAGAGATCCTAATCCATACTGGGTAGATGTGGGGACTGAGTGCCCATCACTGTACTCCAGAATGACCAGCCAGAAAATCATTCTGGTGACTGCCTCCAGAAGGGGGGGGGGGGCAGCCCAGAATCAGAACCAGGGGAGCCCGAAACTCCCCCAATATCCAACTGTCCCATTTTCTTTGCAGATTCTCAATCTCCCACACACGATCATGCCCGAATCTATTCTGGGGACTGCCTCCAAAAAGGGGAGGGTGGCCCAGAACCAGACAAAGAAGAGTTCTTAGCTCCCCAAAGCCATGCTGAGGACTGTCTCCAAAAGGGGGGGCCAGCCCCGAATCAGAAAAGGAGGAACTGAGTGTGAAACTGTGTGCTCAGAACCCCAAACCTCACCAACCACTTCTGTTGGCTGCCTCCAGAAAGAGGGGGCAACCCAGAAACAGAACAAGGGGAGCCCAAAATTCCCCAAATAGCAGTGTGTAAAAATTCTGTGCTAGATTCTTCCACTCCAACACCGTCTCTTGACCCAACTATCGCGGTGTCAGAGTCAGAAATTAGCAAATTGACCATCAAGCTTATCAAGAGCACCCATTACCTTTGCCCCTTGGAAGAGAAGGAAGGTAGATTCTACGCCTCCATCCAAGTGCAAGGGCAATGTACAATTCAAGCACTGGTGGACACTGGATCCCAAGAAACTTTGCTATCAAAGAAGATCTTTGAGCAGCTAAATTCAGGAAGTAGGGAGAGATACCAAATCCCTCTCACCCCGCTTCCTGGACAGCTCCAGAACTTCGACGGGAAGAAAATTCCTGTTGAAGGGTCTGCAGAGCTGGAAATTAAAATTGGGCAACACAAAATGAAGCACTCAGTCCTAGTTGTGGTGCCAGAAGGAACCCCCTCCCTATTAGGTAATGACATCCTCTGTAGGTTCTCTCCCCTAATAGATTGTGTGAATAAGTTACTCTGGACCCAGGCTCACCGGCCAATTAAATTAAAACAAAGCTTCAACCATGTTAGTCTAAATGGCACATGCCACATGGTTGAACAAAAACCGGACCAAATCAGGTTCTACTTTCAAAATAATGACATACCCGACGTCACCGTCATAGCTGTGGGAGAAATAACTGGTGATGAAAACTCCTCTCCATTTCTGCAAATAAGCCTCCCTTCCTGTCTCTAGTGGCATTCCACCCTGGAAGGGGATACATTGAAATGTTATGCTAATGAACAATCAGAAAGTCCCAAGTCAATAGCCAAAATTGATATCAAGCCAGCACAAAACTTAGCTGGCATTCTGAAAAAGGGTGAACAGCTCTTCCTCCCGATTCAGTTAAATGACGTGAAGGTCCTCGACCGAGTTGACTTGAATAGCGAAGAAAGCTTCATCAGCGAAGTATTATTAAAAAAACTCCCCAAGGACCAGATTTTACCGGCCGTAGAGTCCGTGTAGCAATGGGTATGGGACCTGGAAACATCCCACTCCAAACATCCTCTGCTTAGCAGTTGCAAGTTCAAAATTTCTAGGGATGACAAAAGCATAGTACATATTTGTTGGGTTGTGTGAGGTGTTCCTTCCACCTTTTATATGAGCAGTGACCTCCTCAACCCACTCGAGATTAATTTGGACCCTAGTTATTGCCAAGCCCGGTCCCAACTGGATAGTAAATCTGAGGGTCTTGGCAAACCTAAAGAAAACCTTCCGGTCAGCACTAGTGCTACTGTAGGTAATGGAATCTCAGAAATGGAGGAGAGGTGACCATCCTAGGCCTCAACTACTGTATCGCTCACCTGATATCCATGGGGACCCCACTCAGCTTGATTGGACCTATCGCGATCTCAAACCCCTCCCTTGGAATCTGTTCGACCAAGGATTGGGTCTGAAATACAGGAATTTCAGATTTAACTCTACTGTCTCTTGTTGCTTGGCTCCCACCTCCCTTGAGGAACAAACCTTCCTCTTTGTCCTCTCCTCGCCCTGTTTTTTGGGACCCCGCCTATAACTTTGCCCCCCCCCCGGACCAAACATCTCCAAAGTGGGCCATATACTTTTTTTGCAAAGTTTGGTGAGGATTCGTCCAGAGGGAGCGAAGTTATAAGCCAACCAAAAAATGCTCTTCCTATGGAAACACCAACTTAACCATAACTACATGGACGCTACCGCGTCCATGTAATATATATATATATATATATATATATATTTTTTTTTTTTAACAGACCATACAAACAATGTAAACAATACACAACAAGATACTTTAGAACAAACTCTCCAGCGCATGGAAGAAAAAATTAACAAGCTCATGACAAATTTACATCTTTTGAAAGATTTTGTGGAGGACCATATAAAAGAAAAAATTAGATACCATTGTGCAACATGTACCTGTCCTCCCTCTCCATATCCCAGTCAATTATCCCCAAACCCTCACCACATAGAAAAACGTTTTGATGACATTTCCATCCCTTCATCTCCTCCTATCCATCCTCTTGAAAACCGCAATTCCCTGTGTTTGTGTCCGTTTCTGCTATCCCTTCTCTATCATTAATTGTACATATATATAATATAAACTAAAATAAATGTTATGTGTGTTAATTTAGTCTTTTGTGGTTTATTTTTTCAAAAAGCCAGTTTTGGTGTCCCTTTGTGTTTTTTTTTTTAAAGCCAGTTTTGGTGTCCGCGGACAACATGGGTGTCCTGAAATGTTTGTAAATAAACAAAATGGGGATGTCCTGAGGATGCTATACCTGTCCATGCTGTTCGTAGGCAGGTTGAAACTGTCCTAAGAACACAAGTGGTGTCCTGAAATGTTTGTAAATGAACAAAATGAGGGTGTCCTCAGGACGCTATGCCTGTCCGTATTGTTCGCAGGCGAGTTGAAACTGTTCTAAGAACACACGCAGTGTCCTGAAATGTTTGTAAATAAACTAAATGGGGGTTTCCTCAGAGCGCTATGCCTGTCTGTATTGCCCGTAGGCAAGTTGAAACTGTTCTAAGAACACATGCAGTGTCCTGAAAAGTTTGTAAATAAACAAAATGGGGGTGTCCTGAGGACGCTAGACCTGTCAGTGCTGTTCGTAGGCAGGTTGAAACTGTTCTAAGAACACATCAAGTGTCCCGGGATGTTCGTAAATAAACAAAATGTGGGTGTCCTCAGGACGCTATGCCTGTCCGTATTGTTCGCAGGCGAGTTGAAACTGTTCTAAGAACACAGGCAGTATCCTGAAATGTTCGTAAATACACAAAATGGGGGTGTCCTGAGGACACTATACCAGTCCGTACTTTTCATAGGCAGTTTGAAACTATTCTAAGAACACATCAAGTGTCCCGGGATGTTCGCAAATAAACAAAATGGGGGTGTCCTCAGGACGCTATGCCTGTCCGCATTGTTCGCCAGCAAGTTGAAACTGTTCTAAGAACACATGCAGTGTCCTGAAATGTTCGTAAATAAACAAAATGGGGGTGTCCTGAGGACGCTATGCCTGTCCGTATTGTTTGCAAGCGAGTTGAAACTGTTCTAAGAACACACGCGGTGTCATGAAATGTTCGTAAATAAACAAAATGGGGGTGTCCTGAGGACGCTATGCCTGTCCGTATTGTTCGCAAGCGGATTGAAACTGTTCTAAGAACAAACGCCTGTCCGTAACTGTTCGTTTCACTTGTGTCGCACTTTAATTAGTTTCAGGACCCGAACAGTGTCCGTGGAACACCAACGCGCATGCGCAAAACTGTTTCAGTGCATTTGGTGTCCTGCGGACACCCGTTCCCTTCCTGCTGTGCGTGTGTTCTGACTGCGGACACTGTTTGTGTCCCGAACAAATTAAAACTAACTTTTCAGGCAATACACAATATTTTTTAATAATAAATCACCATAGCACAAGTCCCAGACAGTAATCCTGACTTTCTACATACTTTTTGGGACTTTTTGAACCTTTTTTTGGTGTTTGATCTGTCCGCGGACAGCGCGGGTGTCCGCAAAGCACGCTCAAGCACCCCTATAAAAGGCCACACCCCAGAGCTCATCCTCATTGTGTTTCTGCCAATCTTACAGAACACAGTGCATTTTTGCTGCCAATTTTCCAGATTTATTTCTAAAACCTGATGGCATCCATGGCTCCACTACTGCCACCTGGTGCTACATCTGCCTCAGCACCACCCCCACCCCTTCCACCACCACTACCTCCCCAAGGGCCTGAAGAGGGGAACAGGAGTGAGGATGCAGAGGAGGATGTAGAGGATGACGAGAATGAGATGCAACAGCTGCATACCCGCTCGAGTCGGCAACAGGAGAACTTCTCCACTCCCGTGTTATGCACGCCAATTCATTGCAGGCTATTGTTCAGCGCTGATTTCTGTCACTAAGGATATAATAAGAAAAATATAAAGACTGCACATAATCAAACAAAATTGCATGCACACACTATGTTCAGATATCAAACAAGAATACTTGTACAAAAACATAAAAATCAATGTCTAAATTAACATCAGTTCTATAAACACACAAAATTACTTATTTGTTTCCTTTACAATTGCAGTGAAGACCACTCTCCTGAAAAGCAGCACCAGAATTTGAAGTACAAACAACAACTCAGAAGAAACCTGCTCATTCCACAAAAAAAGTAAGTTAGATACCACCATAATATTTTTAATATTACTCAAACACACTGTGGGGTTCATTCATGCTATTTCTGTGCCTAAAATAAGATTGTGCACCATTCTGTCCACAAATCCCCATTTGTTAAACAGGGATTTACAGGCAGAATGGCGCACAAATCCCCATTTTTCAGCGCATAAAGTACATAACTCAGCCCCTAGAATTTTCATATTATAGAACAAACAACTATTTTAATCTATACCATTAGATTTACTATGTGTGCTTCTCCTCACCACTAGCTTACTTTCTACTGTCATCTGAACCCTAGTTTAGTAGCACATAAATTCAAGAATACCAATCCCAACTAGTTGTAGTTGCCCAATGCACAATCACACACCATCACATACATCTTTATCATCATACTCAGCCATTCATGCACACAGCACACATACATTGCAGAACACCCCAAACCATTCCTTCTTTATTTTTTTCAACAGACCCTAAAGAATGCCTACCAAAAATCAAGTCCATAGAAAGCAACGCAGAAGTAGAGCACATGAAAATAGAAGTGTCCAAAATAAGCATCCATCTCTAGCAGAATGTGTACAAAAAGTTCAAACCAAACAGGTAATATAATCATTTAGCGAAACAAAACAAGCTTCAAGTATAGAAACGTCACCTCCTCTATCAAAATGTAAAACAAAACAGAAAACGATTAACATTAAAACTGTTCCTATAAATCTTGATATAGTACCAATAAAGCATACCAAAAAAAGTATTTTAGCAAAAATGTTCTGCCACGGAGTCCTTCAAAATCTTATAAAAACAGGAGAGAAATCATGCACAACCCTTAAAACCTACCGTAGGAAATTAATCTTAGAAGCTTTGATAGACAGTGCAATCCTTCTCAAAAGAAAGTTATTTATTTTAGTGTTAAACAAAATGAAACCACTAACAAAACTAATGACTAAATTGCAAAAAAGGCTTCTCAATAAAAGAAATGTCAACAAAAATAACTTCTTAAATATCTGTGGAGGTGAGTGGAGTCACACCACAAGCACATAACCATATTTTAATGAAGAAGCATACAAACAAAAGCAAACAAATAAAATTGCCATAGATAGCAGTGGACGAAGTTATAAAAAAGTTAATAATACCATAATGGAACAAGAAATACTGCTTACAAAAATATCCCCAGAAAACTTAGAATTACCTCTCAATTCAACTGAACCAGAACGTCTAGTATACAAATGGCCATGCACGTAAATGTGTAACATTCCCAAAAAATCTTTCAAGTCTTTACTCCAATTCCTCAATCAGTATGTGAAAGGCAAAGACAAAATCAAAATTAAACTACTGCAAAATATGGATACCTGACCAGTGCACAAGTACACAGGACTACAAGGACATTCATTGGCCTGCATTTCAGGACCTACTTGCAAAACCACCTTCCATCATATCAAAATGATATCAACACATCATTCAACTTTAAGAAATCTAGTCTATAAACTGTACTATGCTAAAAGTCCTGCTTTAGCACTAGCCAATTTAAATAACATTCTTCTACATGGTACAGCAAAAGACCTACTTGAAGAAATCGACTATATCCAGAAAAAATATTTTGGAAGTGAAAGCCACTTACAGAATGCAATAGCTTTACAACAAGTTAACAACAATTCTATGCATGGCAACCTTCTACTACACACATACAAAAAGAAATACTGAAATTTAAAAGTACATAATTCAAACAGTGCACCCCTTTCAAGCAATAATACGCCTTCAACCAAAAACAGCAAAATTACCTCCCCCTGAATTGGTGAAAGGCATTCGTGGCAAAGTAGTGTATTTACCATTAGATCTAAAACAAAATGTGCACACTCTGGGAGTTTAATGTCCAATGGAGCAATCTTTAATTATCTTAGTAAATGGTGTACATACAAAAGACAAAAAAAAAATATTGGAAACAATTGGTAGACTTAAATAAAGTTAGACAAGCCTTGCAATATCTAAAAGACAATAATGAATGCTACAAAGAAATTAATATTGAAGAAAACTTGAAGGAAACCACTGAAATAATTCAAGAGTCACCAGAAATTGGTCAATTTGAGCTTCGATATCCTGCTACAGTATCCAATACTTTAGACCATTATACAATTCATCCATTGCACTCTAATGACACCGTAGAAGATGCACTTGAAACGTAGCAAATGCGACAAACAAAAGGATCACCTATCAGCATATGGGAAAAAAGTATAGAAGCATGTGCTTTTCCTCTACTCTTCCCTACTGGCAAAGGAGGAGGGTACGATGATAGACCTATTCAAATAACAGCATCAGAATACCGCTACTTACGGATGCATTCTGAAGAGCCCAGATTTAGACAAAATGTGGACTACCTATTACACCTACTCTTTGAAAGTGAACTAGCAACTCTATGTTACAGAGTTGCACACACATTAAAATCAGGAACCCACTTTCAAAATATGTCAGCTACACAATTATTACAAAAAGTGCAAGAAAAGGATAAGGTTTTACAATCAAGTATTACAAATCTATTAGCAAACATGCGTGGTACTAAAGAGTACTGGTTCCCACGTCATGGAGACGTACGTTGTATAATAATAAACCTTGGCCCACCCACTTGGTTTGTTACATTAAGTTGTGCAGAATATGCATGATAAGATTTACAGGATTTCCTACGCATATCAAACAAAAACAAAACAAACATAGATATACTAACAACTGGAGAACTTTGTTCTCTAGATCCTGTTAATGTTTCAAGATACTTTCATCATTGCTTCATTGCTATGCTACACTTTATTTGTGATAAAACTGTTCCTCCCCTCGGAGAAGTGCAACACTTCTTTTGGAGAAAATAATACCAAGCCAGAGGAGCACCACATATCCACATGCTTTTAGGGATTAAAGATGCTCCTAAATTTGGTCAAGACAATGATGCCACTGTGTTACAGTTTATCGAAAAATATGTCACTTGTGAAATTCCATCAGAAGCAACAAATAGTGATCTTCATGCACAAATGTTATAATTTCAAAGACTCAAATGTGGCAAATATTGTCGTTGTAAATACAAAAACAAAGGGAAATACTACACCAAATGCCGCTTTGGTTTCCCTAGACCAGTTACAAAAACAATTCAAGTGAACAACTTCATGTCTTCAGTTAGACATAGTGTTAAAGGTAAATCCCCTAAAAATACGTATTACATAAAAAGGACAGAAGAAGAAAAATATATCAATGATTACAATGCAATCATTGCCCTCTTATGGAATGCAAACATAGATGTGCAGTACATTGCAGACAATTCCACTGCAGTTTCACGATATGTTACAGCATACTTAACCAAAGCTGAAAAAACAGAGCTTCAAGACCTCTGGAATGACCTGTCATCAGATAAACACTGTCTCATAAATTATACAGCTTGGGCATAAAAATGCTCTCCCATAGATAATGTGGCTCCTATGAAGCAGCAGGTTGTTTAACCGGTACTGCTTTGTATGGAAAAGTATGGCTAAGTCTTGGTGCTGCTAAATCTAGAAAAAGAGTTCTGAAATCATACGACGACATAGAAACAATAGCCAAAAATGATCCCAACAGCCAAGACATATTGAAAAACAATTTGCTGGATACATACTACCCAAACAGAAGTACCACTTTGGAAACCATGTGTCTATACCACATAGCCCAAAACTTCACATAAAAAATAATATAAAAATCGATGAAAAAGAAGGTAGATACAGAGTGACAAATTGTGAAGGCAGTTTAGTAAAACTCATCAAACCAAATTTAAATAATCATATCAAATTGTAATTAAAGACTCCTCAACATAAATAACTATATTACATGTCCCTGCTGCAACTCTTTAAACCATGGAGAAAAGAAGAAGAAATACTAGATAACTATGACTCCTACGAAGATGCTTTCAAAGCAAATGAAAGCAATATAACTGATGTAAACACTACACACTGCAAAACAATGTTGCACAATGAACAGCAACACAAAGAAGAACTCCAGGCCCAACTAGATAAGGACACTCCTGACATTAGTCAACCTTCTGTAACAGGAAGCCAAGAACAACTGGGACAGCCACTAATAGCAAATGAGGCAGAATTAGCTATGAGAAACTTTCTACAGAAGCTGCAATGGAACTACACAGAGTATTAAAACAAATGAAAATGCTTCTAATAGATGAAGTGAGCATGGTCTCCAACCTAATGTTGGCTTTGATTCACCTCAGATTACAAGAAGTACTCCTTTGGCAACATTTCCAATACAGAGAATTAACAGAAACCATGCAGCAATCTGCAGATCTCACTTATGCCAACATCTTAAAAATTATTAGAGTTGCAATACTATCTCAAGAAGCACAAGCAATATTGAAAACCCGGCACATTCATGCACTTTATGGCGATAATGCATGTGCTATGGATGTTATGGAACAATTAGCGCACCCAAATGTCAATAGTATGGCCTTAATGCCAACTCTTGCAAGCTGTTTCAAATTTAATGAAACAATGTTAAAAAAAGAAATGCAACCAATAATTGAAATTAGCGCCACAGACAAACTAGACGTACATCGTATGACACTACCCATGTGTGAGCATGTTAAGCGGAAACCTGTGCAGTTCCCTCTGGGACCACTGCAAAAGATTTAGGCCTACAGGTGTTTGGCAGTAAACCCACTTGGTAACAGTCTGTACCACACAGATTCACTTGGTAGCTGTGGCTGAGCCGTCAGACTTCCCTCAAGAAGAGTTAGGCAGTATGTGGAGTATACAAGATAGGGCAATTTACACAGTAGAACAAGCAGACACGGAACAGAGCTTGGGTGTAAAGATATATAATTATTTATTTATAAAAACACATCTACGAAAAAAAAACACACTGGCACTAATACGGCAAACAACTCCAATTACAATTACTATACGTATATCAATCCTCTAACAATAGTTTGACAAGTCTAGGTTCACGGCACCACTTATTTGCAGACAGAGGTGAATGCTTTAACCTAGATGGCACTCTAATATTTGTTAGAACGGGAGAGAAAAGGCAGGGTATGAAACCAACTCGGTAACAACACTTTTAGGAAGCAAATGCAAGGCAAGTAAGGCAGGGTCTACTGTGGATCACAAAGTTCAGAGGCCAGGCCCACTCGGAGAGAGGCAAGGCGATATGTCCCAAAAAGTATCACAGTGGAAATGCACTTCGAGTCTTTGTAGCAAATTGTCACAGAAAGGTTGGACCAGTTTAGAACAGAAAGTTACGAAGGTCTGGAGGCGACCCAATGGAAAGGTAAGGATTTAAGACACCTCACGCTAACCGTCACAAGGGAAGCCAGGCAGACACAGTACCTTGTAAGTGAAGAGACAGCTCCGGCGGGGGCAGTTGTTCCTGGTGGTGGATGCAAGTCGGGGCTTTGCCAAGAGATGAGATGATCTCGTCATCGAAGGAAAGTTGAAGATCGTTGCACCACCAGGGAAGAGACCAGCCGCGGAGTGCTCCGTCACAAGGCACCACCTTTTGGTCGTGGTATGGGCTAGTGGCTATCCGGTTGCCGGGGTGCTCAGCAAGGGCAATTCGACCACTACGCCCTGGAAGCGAAGAAAAAGCAAAGGGACTGATTGTTCCCACCAGTCAGGGGGAGAAGACTCTCCAGCCAGGAGATCTCCTCTGTCGATGGCAAGTTGTGAGTCTGTTCAGCAGGGCTCCACCGGATTGTCGTCGTTGCAGGTCGGCTCAGCTTTACCCTCGTCGGATTCTTAGGTCCTGTGGCGACTTCTGAAGATCCAGTCCCAAAAGCCCTGCTTTTATGCAGCAAACCCCCATTCATTCAGCCTAGCTGTCAATCAAAACACGCTAAGTGGTGAGCGGGGTGGCTCACCACTTGGGCCAATCACTCTAGAGTGCGACTTGAGTTGGCAAGGCAACTCAGTCCAGGGTGCCTAAACCCCCTCCCGCACCCCCTGTGGTACCCAGACAGAATGGCACCACTTTGGAGGGCTTCTGTGCAGAAGCCCGCCAAAAGTGGAACAAAGGGCTCAACCTTTGGTTCGGAGTTACAGAGGTGAACACAGACACCATTTTAAAAACCGAGTTCTGGCAGAAAATACCGACCAGTAGATTTATTTAAGACAAATAAACCGGCGGTATGTTAGAGACTAACGGGAAAAAGTGTTAGCCTCCAACAATGGGAAGAATCCCATAGAGTTATATTCGGGGTCGAATATAACCAGTAGTTTCCACTGCCACCAGCCAAAACTCGACGAGGGGGGACGGGACAGTGCCCCCTCGAATAACAGACCCAGGGGTAATCGAATTACTCCTACTAATACGTCCACAATAGGATGGTTTGTACTAGTTCTGTTAGTAAATTTAGGTCTAGTAAAGCCAATGGTGACTTTACATGCCCTGGGAGACAGTAGTCAGTCCCAGGGTATGGAGTCTATGGTGGGGATCCTCTAGGACGCCCCAGTGTTACGGCACGGAGGGTGCGGTGTAACACACGTAGCAAAACACATGAGACCCTATGGAGTAAAGGACCCCATAGCCCATAGAACACATTGACATTCACAGGAATTAACCACATTCATGTCCAAGAGTGGGAGAAAAGAGTCTCACTCTTGGCAGGATGGACAAAAACAAACTCCAGAAATCCAGCAAAGCTGCTGGGGGACTCACTAGGTTAGAAAATTCAGCCTAAACAGAGAATTCTCCCTAACAGAGCAAGCCACAACAAGACTATGGTGCTGATTCATGAAATTAATGTGCGCTGAAATTTTCAGCGCAAGCGTGCGAAAGTGTGCGAATCACAGTGCCAGTGCGAAAATCGAAGTCAAACCAGCGCACAACGATTCGTGGAAGTCCGTGCTCGAGGAAATTCCAGGATGTGCGCCAAAAATCTGCATGGCGCACGCTGGCGCACACGTCTCCAAACAGCGTGCGCTAAGCGCACAGCGAAATCGCACATAGCGCGGCGCACACAACAAAAGTAGGAGGAACAGGGGGCGTGACATGCGGAATGGGGAACAACTCGTGAAAATGTGGGCGTCACGGGGGAAGTACAGGAGGCAAGTGCGCGGAACGCCCACACGCTCACCTACAACACGTATTCATGGAATCGAATAGGGCAAACCAGCGCACAGGCAAAGACGCGCACAGGCCTAAAGACGTCCGCCACACGAAGGCAGGCGGTAGCGTCCCTGCGCATGAAAAAAATGTGTGCTAACAAAAATCACGTACATACAGCTATGATGAATGTCCCATACTGTGTCCCTCTATGACAAATGATGTGCAAAGGGGTACGTGACAAACACGGACATCCGCTGTGTGAAAAATAGCGTGTGCGTGTATTTCGGGGGTGCGTGGGAAGTTTCACACGCGATAGGCCTTGGGCGAGTGGGGTACGTGTATAACTGGGGTTCGCGTGGAGTTTCATACGCGATTGGATCCGGGTAGTTGTATGTCTGGGGTGTGTGGGAAGTTTCACACGTGAAAGGACCTGTGCGAGTGGGGTACGTGTATTTCTGGGGTACGCGTAGAGTTACACACGCGATAGGCCCTGTGCGAGTGGGGTACGTGTATACCTGGGGTTCGGGGAAGTCTCACACACGATTTCAGCAGGGTGCATGTATTTCGGGGGTGCCGGGAGTCCTACACGTGAATTGGCAGTGTGGGTCCTCCCAGGTTTTCCCTCTACACCCTCCACGGCCCCTGCAGGCAGCCCACACCACAGGGGACTACCCCGCACCCCTGGTCATGTCCCGCAGGCAGCCCATCCACCATGGGCATACCCACCAGCCAAGCCACATGTCACCTTGCACTACTGATCACCAAGCATGACCCCCTGCACCCACACCCCCCAGCAGTGCAGGACACCTGCCAGCAGGCCCCCACACATGTCCCCCAGCACCCCCAGCCCCCAGCAGTCAGGGGCACCTGCCAGCAGGCCCCCACTCATGTCCCACTCATGTCCACCTGCACCCCCACCCCCCAACAGTCAGGGGCACCCACCAGCAGGCCCCCACACATGTCCCACACATGTCCCCCTGCACCCCCACCCCCCAGCAGTCAGGGGCACCTGCCAGCAGGCCCCCACAGATGTCCCCCTGCACCCCCACCTCCCAGCAAGCAGGGGCACCTGCCAACAGGCCCCCACATATGTCCCCCAGCACCCCCACCCCCCACAAGTGCAGGGCACCTGCCAGCAGGCCCCCACTCATGTCCCCCAGCAACCCCACCCCCCAGCAATGCAGGGCACCTGCCAGCAGGCCCCCACTCATGTCCCACTCATGTCCCCCTGCACCCCCACCCCCACCAGTCAGGGGCACCTGTCAGCAGGCCTCCACTCATGTCCCACACATGTCCCCCTGCACCCCAACCCCCCAGCAGTGCAGGCCACCTGCCAGCAGGCCCCCACTCATGTCCCACTCATGTACCCCTGCACCCCCAACCCCCAGAAGTCAGGGGCACCTGCCAGCAGGCCCCCACACATGTCCCCCTGCACCCCCACCCCCCAGCAGTCAGGGAAACCTGCCAGCAGGCCCCCACACATGTCCCCCAGCACCCCCACCCCCCAGCAGTGCAGGGCACCTGCCAGCAGCCCCCACGCATGTCCCCTAGCACCCCCACCCCCAGCAGTGCAGGGCATCTGCCAGCATGCCCCCACTCATGACCCCCTGCACCCCCACCCCCCAACAGTCAGGTGCACCTGCCAGCTGGCCCCCACACATGTCCCCCTGCAGCCCTACCCCCCAGCAGTGCGGGGCACCTGCCAGCAGGCCCCCACACATGTCCCCCAGCACCCACACCCCCTAGCAGTGCAGGGCACCTGCCAGAAGGCCCCCACTCATGTCCCCCAGTACTCCCACCCCCCAGCAGTGCAGGGCACCTGCCAGCATGCCCTCACTCATGTCCCACTCATGTCCCCCTGCACCCCCACCCCCCAGCAGTCAGGGGCACCTGCCAGCAGGCCCCCACTCATGTCCCACTCATGTCCCCCTGCACTCCACCCCCCAGCAGTGCGGGGCACCTGCCAGCAGGCCCCCACACATGTCCCCCAGCACCCCCACCCCCTAGCAGTGCAGGGCACCTGCCAGAAGGCCCCCACTCATGTCCCCCAGTACGCCCACCCCCCAGCAGTGCAGGGCACCTGCCAGCATGCCCTCACTCATGTCCCACTCATGTCCCCCTGCACCCCAACCCCCCAGCAGTCAGGGGCACCTGTCAGCAGGCCCCCACTCATGTCCCACTCATGTCCCCCTGCACCCCACCCCCCAGCAGTCAGGGGCACCTGCCAGCAGGCCCCCACACATGTCCCACACATGTCCCCCTGCACCCCACCCCCCAGCAGTCAGGGGCACCTGCAAGTAGGCCCCCACACATGTCCCCCTCAACAGGTCATCACACTCCAGACCCATGCCCCTCATGGCCACCCACATCCCACCCCAGTCCAACCACCCCACATTGAATTCATGATAGAAAATACATAACCAGCATGAATCAATGTTCCTCAGACCCACGCAATGGTGACACATGACTGTGAAAAAATAAACATCGTGGCATGCACAAAACAAATGAGATAAGACCACATCAGTAAAGTATATAATTAATGTGTATTCAATAATGAACCAAGTGAATAAATAAATAATCACACAATAATGGAAAAAATGAAGAAAAAGCTGCATGTCCAAAATATTCAAAAAAAATGTGTGAAACCAGAATCCAAATCAATCCAAAAGCAAATGGGTCCAAAGAGTCTGTCCGTCCAACCAAATCCAAAGTGTAAAAATAAGACACATCCATTGATACATGGTAAAAAAGAAACTTAAATGAAGTGAAATCCAGTGTAGAACGATATACAAAGTACAAATCCAGGGTCCATGAGCCCAACCATTGAAAGGAAACCTACAAAAACCCTACCTAATGAACAACTATATACAAAAAGGTGGGGCATTGTCCAAGCGCCCCAAATGAAATGAAAACCAAAAGTAAACCTAACACTAATTAACTATATACAATGGCAGCGGGCTAGTCCGACGGCTCACTTCCTGATTTCTCGGGCCAGGGCATCATCGAACTCCTGCTCGATGTCCCGGAGGCGGTCCTCTTCTAAGGCCCAGAGGGTTTGCAGGGACGATGACATCCGGACCTCCAGGTCCCTGCGACTTGCCTCAAGGCACTCGGCCCACTTCAGAGCCCTTTGCATGGAATTCTCCGCCCTGACCATCGTGAGCCGTGCCTCTTCCGCCCACTGCCGCTCTGCATCTATAGCATGGCCTAAACGCTGCCACACGGAAGACACTTCCCGTCCTGGGTCCTCCTGCCTTCCGGCCGATGCCTGCCCCTCCGATGTCGAAGGCCCCGAGCCATCCTGGCTCCCACCTTGTTGCTGCTGCTGCTGTGCCTGTGCCCATGCCCTGGCTCCTGCTGCCTGCACATCCTCCTCCGGCTGGGGTACAGTTGTTGAGGTTGCCACCCCTGCTGGACGTCCGACTCCCGACTGTGGCAGGGATGTGTCCTCCACCAGCCTGGACGCACGGTCAGAGGCAGCTCCACAGGGTACCCAGGTGATACATGGATGGGAAGATGGCACGGAGGACGACTGGCGCATAGGGGGTTCAGGTGAGGAGGGGGTCGAAGCAAGGTTCAGCAAACGGAGGAATCCGGCCTGGGTGACCTGTCCCAGTAGGCTGACGTGGTCAATGAGCCATTCGAGATGATGTGCAGTCTCCCCATGAAAAGACTGCAGGTCACCTTGCATGTCCCGTTGACACAACGCCACCCCACCTAGGACAGGCTCAGCCCGGTCCCGGATAGCCACGTCTGCAGGGAGAGGAAGGCCAGTTGTTGTAAGAGGATCCCCTCCCCGAAAACGGGTCTGGACGTAGGCATCCCTGCTGGTGCGGGATGATGCAGTCACAGGATCGGGGACAGGATTACACACAGGCACCTCCGCGGTGGCCTGTGCTGCCTCCTGTCCCTGCCCCTGCACTGCACCACTGGCACCAGTGGAATCCCCACCTCCAGACCCCGTCTCTGTCCCTTGCGTGGCCTCCTCCTCCACCAAACCTCCCACCAACCTGGATGACTCCGTGCCATCTTCCTTCGTCAGACCCTGTGGGGTCTCAGCTGCCCATTCTGCTACCGAGGGGTCCAACTCCGACCTCCGCCTCTTGGACCTACCCTCGGCAGCTGCAGCCTGGGACGCGGCACCGGACTCCTCACTCCCTGATGAGATCATAACCTGGGAGGTGAGCCGGGCCTTGTGTCTCCGGCTGGTGGTGTAATCCCCGCCGCTGTGCTCCACAGCACCCTCTCCGCCCTCTTCATCAGTTGACTCTGCAGACAGGGAGAGATAGGAGACAGGCATCAGGACACTGTACAATGGACTGATACACACATGCCAGTTGCACATGAGTGGCAGTTTCAAACTTCAGACATGACATCACAATCCCCAACACTCATGGCATGTCAACTCACACACCTGAGCAATTCCACAGCCATATGGCAACAGCCAGCACCATCCATACACATACAACAGCATGAGCAGCCAAAGGTGAGCAAGACATCACATGAAACACAGGGAGTGCACTAGACATGCACACACGCCACCACACTTAAATGCATGTGTACACCTCCACCAACTGTCGCAGTGATGAGATCGGCATCCATGTCACATCTGGCAATCAGTCTTCTACATATCAGTGTCCCAAGCATCCATGTTGCATCACTGTTGCACCCTTGTGAAATACACACACATACACATGGTGCAGATACATGCAGCTGGAACCGACATCCATGTGTGACACTACAACCATGCCAACTTACATACACAGTCATTCAAGCATGTGTGCTCACACATCTGCATTTGGCATGCAAGCTTACACACACATGCACCATCCATGTGTCTCACACATGAGAGGACTCGCATGTGTTAGCCTCACGGCCCTGTACACACACATCCATACATGGCCCTACAAAACCACATGTGGAACCTGCACACTACTGGCACACCACCACACGCACAGCTTACAATCTGTATGCATGTACACTTACTGTTCGACTCCAGACAGGTCTGCCTCTCAAGGACCTGGATGTGGAGTGCTGGGGATATACGTTCCAGGACCCTCATTTGATGTTCCGAAAGGTGGCCCCAGCGCCCCTTAGCATCCGCTGCCTTCAAGAGGCGCCAGGCCTTGTTGACGGTCCTGGACCTCGAGTCCTCCCAGCGATTCTTGACATGTTGGAATCTTCGGACTGCCACCCCCTCCGCGTTGATGGCAGTCACGATGTCCGTCCAGATCCTGGTCCATCCTTCCTTGTCGGCGCGCAAACTTCCGAAGAGGGCATCATACTGCCCCAGGACTTGCTCCACCAGGACACCAACTTCGGTGGCAGTGAAGCTGGTGGCCCTCTGCCTCTCTGGCTCGGGGTTGCCAGTGGTCTCAGATGGTGGTGTGCCCGACATGGCAACCCCAGAGGCAGGCGTGGGTGGGCAACTGGGTCCTGGGGCTGGGCTGTGGAGCGATGGTATCCCAGTCGGGAGTCTTCATTTCCAGTAGGGGTGGTCACAGCAACTGCACCCCTGCAGATGGCTGATGTGCAGGCAGCAAATAGCAGGGCACGTGGGCAGCAGGCAGGCAGGCAGCAGAAGATGGCAGGTGGAAGCGTGCTCGGGGCCCTTGGGGGCATGTAAATGGCCTTCAGGGCAGGAGCGTGGTCTTCTGTGTGTTTTCGCGTGGCCAGCTTGATACGGAGTGATTTGGCACGTGAAAAAATTGCACGTCAGCGTGTAATTCGAGGAAAGGCCATTAGCGCGTGAGCGCGTCAGCGCACGCACGCAATTCCATTGGACCAAAGGCCCTTAGCGCGTAAGCGCGTCTGTGACGTATCGTGCACGGGTGTTGCCCTGGCAGAGATTGAAGTTCCCACGTGGATTTCCATTGCTCTGTATGTGCTTTTCATGGGGTGCGGTGCGTGTGTTTTCCAGGCGTTGTGATTCACACGCTATTACTTCACAGCGGGTGGGTGTTGGCTACGCGTTCTTGTTAGGGAGAATTCTCTGTTTAGGCTGAATTTCCTAACCTAGTGAGTCCCCCAGCAGCTTTGCTGGATTTCTGGAGTTTGTTTTTTTCCATCCTGCCAAGAGTGAGACTCTTTTCTCCCACTCTTGGACATGAATGTGGTTAATTCCTTTGAATGTCAATGTGTTCTAAGGGCTATGGGGTCTTTTACTCCATAGGGTCTCATGTGTTTTACTATGTGTGTTACACCGCACCCTCCGTGCCATAACACTGGGGTGTCCTAGAGGATCCCGACCATAGACTCCATACCCCGGGACTGACTACTGTCTCCCAGGGCATGTAAAGTCACCATTGGCTTTGCCAGACCTAAATTTACTAACAGAACTAGTACAAACCATCCCATTGTGGACGTACTGGTATGGGGTAATTCGATTTCCCCTGGGTCTGTTGTTCGAGGGGGCACTGTCCCGTCCCCCCTCGTCGAGTTTTGGCTTGTGGCAGTGGAAACTACTTGTTATATTCGACCCCGAATATAATTCTATGGGATTCTTCCCATTGTTGGAGGCTAATACTTTTTCACATTAGTCTCTAACATACCGCCGGTTTATTTGTCTTAAATAAATCTACCGGATGGTATTTTCTGCCAGAACTCGGTTTTTAAAATGGCGTATGTGTTCGCCTCTGAAACTCCAAACCAAAGGTTGAGCCCTTTGTTCCACTTTTGGCGGGCTTCTGCACAGAGGCCCTCCAAAGTGTTGCCATTCTGTCTGGGTACCACAGGGGGTGTGGGAGGGGGTTTAGGTACCCTGGACTGAGTTGCCTTGCCAACTCAAGTTGCACTCTGGTGTGATTGGCCCAAGTGGCGAGCCACCCCGCTCACCAATTAGCGTGGTTTGATTGACAGCTGGGCTGAATGAATGGGGGTTTTCTGCATAAAAGCAGGGCTTTTGGGACTGGATCTTCAGAAGTCGCCACAGGACCTAAGAATCCGACGAGGGTAAAGCTGAGCCGACCTGCAATGACGACACCTCCGGTGGAGCCCTGCTGAACTGACTCACCACTTCCCAACGACAGAGGAGATCTCCCCGCTGGAGACTCTTCTTCCCCTGACTGGTGGGAACAACCAGTCCCTTTGCTTTTTCTTCGCTTCCAGGGCGTAGTGGTCGAATTGCCCGTGCTGAGCACCCCGGCAACCGGATAGCCACTAACCCGTACCGCGACCAAAAGGTGGTACCTTGTGACGGAGCACTCCGCGGCTGGTCTCATCCCTGGTGGTGCAACGATCTTCAACTTTCCTTCGATGACGAGATCATCTCATCTCTTGGAAAAACCCCGACTTGCATCCACCACCAGGAACAACTGCCCCCGCCGGAGCTGTCTCTTCACTTACAAGGTACTGTGTCCGCCTGGCTTCCCTTGTGACGGTTAGCGTGAGGTGTCTTAAATCCTTACCTTTCCATTGGGTCGCCTCCAGACCTTCGTAACTTTCTTTTCTAAACTGGTCCAAACTTTCTGTGACAATTTGCTACAAAGACTCGAAGTGCATTTCCACTGTGATACTTTTTGGGACATATCGCCTTGCCTCTCTCCAAGTGGGCCTGGCCTCTGAACTTTGTGATCTACAGTAGACCCTGCCTTACTTGCCTTGCATTTGCTTCGTAAAAGTGTTGGTACCGAGTTGGTTTCATACCCTGCCTTTTCTCTCCCGTTCTAACGAATATTAGAGTGCCATCTAGGTTAAAGCATTCACCTTTGTCTGCAAATAAGTGGTGCCATTGAACCTAGACTTGTCGAAATATTGTTAGGGGATTGATATCCTTATGGTAATTGTAATTGGAGTTGTTTGCCGTATTAGTGCCAGTGTGTTTTTCATAGATGTGTTTTTTTAAATAAATAATTATATATCTTTACACCCAAGCTCTGTTCCGTGTCTGCTTGTTCTACCGTGTAAATTGCCCTATCTTGTATACTCCACATACTGCCTAACTCTTCTTGAGGGAAGTCTGACTGCTCAGCCACAGCTACCAGGTGAATCTGTGTGGTACGGACTGCTACCAAGTGGGTTTACTGCCAAACACCTGTAGGCCTAAATCTTTTGCAGTGGTCCCAGAGGGAACTGCACAGGTTTCTGTTTAACACTGATGTACAGCGGTGGGATTTGTATCGAGTATACAGTTTAGAGTGCTTTTCAACACTTTAGGACAACTAACCACAAAGATTAGCACTAAAAAGCAACTTTCAAAAACATGTCTACTATGGAAGTTTACAGCCAAGAGTCCTTGTCAGGCGAAAGTACTGAGAGTTTGAGAGCTCTCTGTAGACAAAGGAATCTTTCTGTAAGAGGCAAGAAAGTAGAACTGATAGCGAGACTGCTGGAAAACCAAAGTCTGGGTACTGGTTCAGAGGAACCAACTTCTCCAGCGAATGTAGAAAACAGTGATGGTATTGATCTAAATCAAAGTCTTGATAATGAGTCTGAAGAGGAAAGTGAACCTACTGAAGTTAGCCACTCTGAGTCTCTGTCTGCCTTACCTACTGTACCTATGGGGCCCATACCAGGTCCCACATGTACCCCTGCTTATTTTGAACTTGAAAAAATGAAGCTCGAATTAGAGTACAAGCGTTTTTTAGCCCAATCTGAAAGAAACCAAGAGCTAGAGTCCAGACAAATGAATGCCCAAGCTGAGCAGAAGCAAGCTGAGTTAAGACTCAGAGAAATAGAACTTAATCATGAGTTAGAGATGAAAAAGTTGTCTGTGGAAAATGCTTCTCTCTCCTCTGGTTCCTCTAGAAGTTCCAGTCCCAAAAGACCCCGGATGCCAAAGGAATTAGTGGGTATGTATGAACCTAGATTGGATGTGTTGGATTGGTTGAAAATGTTTGAATATAATCATGGGCTCCAGGACATCACAGGGAATGAGTTACTTCCCTGGTTGTTCTCTAGGCTTCCCCCTGTTATGACTTATGTGGTAATGGAGTTGGGGGAGGTGGATAAGAAGGATTACAAAAGTGTGAAACTAGCTTTGATAGCTAGATTCGGGAAGACCCCTTCCCAGTATCTTAAGAGGTTTAGAACCCTCAAAAAGCATGATGGTACACCTTGGGCTACCTGGGTGAGTGAAAGGTTGAAAAACTTAGAGGGATGGATTAAGGGTTACAAAGTGAACACTTATGAGGGTATGAAGAATCTTTTTATGTTGGAGTCTATTTATGATGCCTGTTCTTCTGAGCTCAGACAGCACTTGGCTGATTCAAAGGAATTGGATTCCAGGAAGCTAGCTAAGGCTGCTGACTTGTGGGTTGCCAACAGGGCTACTCATAAGGATTCTGGGGCAACTCAGAAGAAGGATGAGGGAAAACAGCCTAAAAAAGACCAAAAGAGAATTCTAATAACTCAAATTCCAAAGAGGGCCCCAAACAAAACCATTAGGGAAGCCACAAGGAAAACCACAGCAGAATAGTGTACCGTCTGGTGCCAAACCAGAGGGAGGCCAGAACAAGCCAACATTCCAGAAAGCATTCGGTAAATGCTTTGTTTGTGGCTCTACTGACCACTTGAAAGGAGATCCCAGATCCAAGGGTAAACCTTCAGGGGTCCAGCTTGTCTCCTTAGCCTTCGCTCCAGAGGAGGAAGTCCAAATGGCAAGTGGAAACTTTCTACTGCTGGCTGACGAACCCACTGGAGTCTCAGCCAGTGTTTCTTTAGTATCTCTGGGTTTGTGGGAACAACAGAATTTAGATGTCTATAATTCTATCCCAGATACTACTAAAGAGTATTATAAGCACAGTGTCCAGGTGAATGGTCAGGAGACTCCTGCCATTAGGGACACTGGGGCCAGCATAACTGTGGTGGATAAATCTTTTTCTCAGGCTGAGGATGTTGCTAAGGCACCCAAACGCCTCACCAAGTTAGCTGGAGGGCCTGTGCAGATGCTTCCCCAATTACCAGTTCACATCCAGTGTAACGACATGACTGTGAAGATACCTGTCAGCATACAGAGTGAGGTACCAGGACGAGTTCTGTTGGGTAACGATTTAAAAACTCTCGGAGTTGTGTCTCATACCCCCAGACCTCCTAGTAAACGGTTGCAGGAGCTAACCAGACCTGCAAGGGAGAGAACCATGAGAGGTACTCCCCAGGAGATGATGAAGAAAGATATCACTCCTGCTCCACTGGAATTGTCCGCTGCTGTGTCAAAGAAATCAGAAGCGAAAGGGAAACCTAAGACTTCTATACCGAAACCAGCAGCCAGCATTTCAGTGCAGCCAACAAGGACTTCCTCGCGGTTGTCCAAAGTTACACCCGTAACTCCCCCTCCAGCTGAGGCTAAGAGGGTGGTACAACCCTGTGTGGTAGAATTAGACTCTGAGGAAGAGCTAATAGAAGACCAGGAACTCATTGGGGATCTGGATTCTGTTGACCATCCTGAGCTACAGTCTTTACTGGCAGAAGGTGGACCCAACTGGGCGGACTTCAGTAAGGGACAGAGAGAATGTCCTACTCTGGACGGTCTTCACCACCAGGCAGAAGCTCAGGCTGAAGGGCAAGAGCCTGGGAAATATAGGTTGCACTGGGAAGATGGCCTCTTCTACAGTGAACCGACCGAGTCTGCACCTGGAGACCACAAACGACTTGTAGTACCCCAAGAGAACAGACAACAGTTCTTGCAGTTAGCCCACGAGATTCCTTTGGCTGGTCACTTGAGTTTCAAGAAGACTAAGGAAAGGCTCTCTCTCTACTTTTATTGGCCAAAGATGGGGGCCGAAGTAGAAAAACACTGCAGGAGCTGCCACATCTGCCAGACCTCTGGTAAGGATGGCTCCAAGAATGTGGAACCTTTAGTGCCTCTCCCAGTTGTGGGAGTCCCATTTGAGAGAGCAGGGATTGACATTGTTGGTCCCCTTGATCCTCCAACCTCCTCAGGCAACAGGTTTATACTTGTTGTAGTAGACCATGCTACTAGGTATCCTGTGGCAATTCCTATGAGGACTGTTACGGCTCCGGCTGTGGCTAAGGCCCTCCTTGGTATTTTTCCCAGGGTCGGGTTTCCTAAGGAAGTAATCTCTGACAGGGGGTCAAATTTTATGTCCCACTACATGAAAGCCATGTGGAAAACCTGTGGAGTTACTTGCAAGTTCTCAACAGCTTACCACCCACAAACCAATGGGTTGGTAGAACGGTTCAACCGAACCATGAAGAGCATGATAGGTGCTTTAGAAGAACCCCTTAAACGGAAGTAGGACCTTCTACTGCCATGCCTTCTCTTTGCTTATAGAGAAGTCCCTCAGGAGGGAGTAGGTTATTCTCCCTTTGAGCTCCTCTATGGTCATCCCGTCAGAGGTACATTGGCCCTGATTAAGGAGGGGTTGGAGAGTGCTCCTTCCCCCAAGCCAGTCAGAGTGACTGACTACGTGATAGGTCTCCTGAGGAGAATGTCGCACATGATGACAGAAGCAAGTGATAACTTGAAAGCTGGACAAGCATTGGTCAAGAACTGGCATGATCAAAAGGCTAACAGTTCGCTCAAGACCAGCTAGTTCTCGTTATGATCCCAACAAGGCAGAGGGCCTTGCAAGATAAATGGATGGGACCCTTCAGAGTTGTGGGTAAACTCGGAGAGGTCAACTATCTGGTGGACTTGGGCAATCCCAAGGAGGCTCCGACAGTCTTCCACACCAACCGACTCAAAGCGTATGTCTCGAGACCCGATTCCAGCATAATAAGAGGAAGAAGAAGAGAGTGAAGCTCTTCCTGATCTCCTCAGAGGTTTACCTTTAGACGAAAAAATTGAAGGAGTAAATCTCTCTTCAAACCTGACACCCAAGCAGCAAAAAGAGTGCAAATCTATGTTGAATCAGTTTGCCCCTCTGTTCTCGCTTTCACCAGGCTTGACCCCTTGGGGCCAGCACGACATACTCACTGGTGACTGTCTGCCAGTCAAAAGCAGAGGATACAGAATGTCAGAAAACGTACAAACCCACATCAAAGGTGAGGTCAGCAAGATGCTTGATCTCGGGGTAATAGAGCCCTCTACTAGTCCATGGTCTAGCCCAGTTGTGTTAGTACCAAAGGAAGGATCTAAAGAAATTAGATTCTGCGTGGATTATAGAGCTCTTAATGCAGTCACCAAGACTGATGCCCACCCTTTGCCAAGAACAGATAAGTTGGTGGATAAACTTGGTTCCGCCAAGTTCCTCAGCACATTTGACTTGATGTCAGGCTATTGGCAAATAGCCCTAACGGAGCATGCCAAGGAGAAAACTGCATTTTCTACCCCTGTGAGCTTATACCAGTTTAAGGTAATGCCTTTCGGATTGAAAAGTGCACCTGCTACATTTCAAAGGATGGTAAACCAGGTTCTGAATGGGATGGAGGACTTCTGCATGGCATACTTGGATGACATAGCAGTGTTCAGCAATTCCTGGGAAGAACATGTAACCCACCTGAGAGATGTTTTGCAGGCTCTTGGACAAGCTAATCTGACCATAAAGGCGAGTAAATGCCAAATTGGACAGAGTAAGGTAGTCTATCTTGGACATGAGGTAGGAGGTGGAGAAATAAGCCCTTTGCTCAGTAAGATTGAAGCTGTGCAAAATTGGACAACACCTACTACTCAGACCCAGGTGAGAGCCTTCTTAGGTCTCACTGGGTATTACAGGAATTTCATTGAGAACTATGGAACTATAGCTTCTCCTCTGAATGTCATCTCCTCTCCAAAATTTCCTAAAAAGGTTAGATGGAACGAGGAGTTCAATCAGGCTTTTGAAAAACCTGAAAAAGGCTCTTTGCCAAGCCCCAGTACTCAGAGCTCCTGATTACCACCAAACTTTCATTGTGCAGACAGATGCTTCAAATGTAGGGATAGGTGCAGTACTCAGTCAACTGGATGGGAAAGGTAGGGAGCACCCCATTTGCTTCATCAGCCGCAAGCTGAAGGATCCTGAAACAAGGTGGGCAACAATCGAAAGAGAGTGCTTTGCTATTGTGTGGGCTCTGAAGAAGTTTAGGCCATACTTGTATGGTTCTACTTTTGTCATTCAGACTGACAACCAACCCTTGAGATGGTTAATACAAATGAAAGGGGAAAACCCAAACTACAGAGATGGTCAATCTGCCTGCAAGGGTTTGATTTCACCATTGAGCACAGGTCGGGGTGTCACCACCAAAATGCTGATGGTCTCTCTAGGATGTATGTCATCGACTAGAGGTATGAGATTCATCCAGGAGTGGATTAAATCCTCCTGTCCCTTAGTCTGGGGGGGAGGGGGGTGAGTGTTAGGGAGAATTCTCTGTTTAGGCTGAATTTCCTAACCTAGTGAGTCCCCCAGCAGCTTTGCTGGATTTCTGTAGTTTGTTTGTTTCCATCCTGCCAAGAGTAAGACTCTTTTCTCTCACTCTTGGACATGAATGTGGTTAATTCCTTTGAATGTCAATGTGTTCTATGGGCTATGGGGTCTTTTACTCCATAGGGTCTCATGTGTTTTACTATGTGTGTTACACCGCACCCTCTGTGCCGTAACACTGGGGTGTCCTAGAGGATCCCCACCATAGATTGCATACCCCGGGACTGACTACTGTCTCCCAGGGCATGTAAAGTCACCTTTGGCTTTGCTAGACCTAAATTTACTAACAGAACTAGTACAAACCATCCCATTGTAGACGTACTGGTAGGGGTAATTCGATTACCCCTGGGTCTGTTGTTTGAGGGGGCACTGTCCCGTCCCCCCTCGACGAGTTTTGGCTGGTGACAGTGGAAACTACTTGTTATATTCGACCCCGAATATAATTCTATGGGATTCTTCCCATTGTTGGAGGCTAATACTTTTTCACATTAGTCTCTAACATACCGCCGGTTTATTTGTCTTAAATAAATCTAAAGGATGGTATTTTCTGCCAGAACTCAGTTTTTAAAAAGGCGTATGTGTTCGCCTCTGAAACTCCGAACCAAAGGTTGAGCCCTTTGTTCCACTTTTGGCGGGCATCTGCACAGAGGCCCTCCAGAGTGGTGCCATTCTGTCTGGGTACCACAGGGGGTGTGGGAGGGGGTTTAGGCACCCTGGACTGAGTTGCCTTGCCAACTCAAGTCGCACTCTGGTGTGATTGGCCCAAGTGGTGAGCCACCCCGCTCACCACTTAGCGTGGTTTGATTGACAGCTAGGCTGAATGAATGGGGGTTTCTGCATAAAAGCAGGGCTTTTGGGACTGGATCTTCAGAAGTCGCCACAGGACCTAAGAATCTGACGAGGGTAAAGCTGAGCCGCCCTGCAATGACGACACCTCCGGTGGAGCCCTGCTGAACCGACTCACCACTTCCCAACGACAGAGGAGATCTCCCCGCTGGAGAGTCTTCTTCCCCTGACTGGTGGGAACAACCAGTCCCTTTGCTTTTTCTTCGCTTCCATGGCATAGTGGTTGAATTGCCCGTGCTGAGCACCGCGGCAACCGGATAGCCACTAACCCGTACCGCGACCAAAAGGTGGTGCCTTGTGACGGAACACTCCGCGGCTGGTCTCTTCCCTGGTGGTGCAACGATCTTCAACTTTCCTTCGACTACGAGATCATCTCATCTCTTGGCAAAGCCCCGACTTGCATCCACCACCAGGAACAACTGCCCCCGCCGGAGCTGTCTCTTCACTTACAAGGTACTGTGTCTGCCTGGCTTCCCTTGTGACGGTTAGCTTGAGGTGTCTTAAATCCTTACCTTTCCATTGGGTCGCCTCCAGACCTTCGTAACTTTCTGTTCTAAACTGGTCCAACCTTGCTGTGACAATTTGCTGCAAAGACTAGAAGTGCATTTCCACTGTGATACTTTTTGGGACATATCGCCATGCCTCTCTCCGAGTGGGCCTGGCCTCTGAACTTTGTGATCTACAGTAGACCCTGCCTTACTTGCCTTGCATTTGCTTCATAAAAGTGTTGGTAATGAGTTGGTTTCATACCCTCCTTTTCTCTCCCGTTCTAACGAATATTAGAGTGCCATCTAGGTTAAAGCATTCACCTTTGTCTGCAAATAAGTGGTGCCGTTGAACCTAGACTTGTTGAAATATTGTTAGGGGATTGATATCCTTATAGTAACTGTAATTGAAGTTGTTTGCCGTATTAGTGCCAGTGTGTTTTTCATAGATGTGTTTTTATAAATAAATAATTATATATCTTTACACCCAAGCTCTGTTCCGTGTTTGCTTGTTCTACCGTGTATATTGCCCTATCTTGTATACTCCACATACTGCCTAACTCTTCTTGAGGGAAGTCTGACTGCTCAGCCACAGCTACCAGGTGAATCTGTGTGGTACGGACTGCTACCAAGTGGGTTTACTGCCAAACACCTGTAGGCCTAAATCTTTTGCAGTGGTCCCAGAGGGAACTGCACAGGTTTCTGCTTACAGTTCTTCTACACGCAAGGCAGACGGTGAGTGGTAGCCCGCTCGCCCAGGCCCAATTGCGTGTAAAACTTCCTGCGCACCCCAGAAATACACGTACCCCACTCGCCCAAGGCCTATCGCGTGTGAACCGACAAGAAGTACAAATTTCACCCACTCGCACTTCACGAAAAGCACGTACAAGAAAATGGCGTCCTACACGTACCTTTTAAACCGGCCCACACATACACTTCACTTACGCGTGTACGCGCCCTTTCATCCAATTAGACGCGATGCCACTCGGACGTGCAGTTTTTCCACATGTGCTCTGTCATCACGTGCTATGAGGGAAACGCCCGCACGCATAATGTAACTTATGCGCTTACGCGCTAAGGGCCTTTGGTCCAATGGAATCGCCTGTGTGCGCTGACGCGCTCACGCGCTAAGGGCCTTTCCTCGAATTACACGCTGACGTGCAATTTTTTCATGTGCCAAATCACTCCGTATCAAGCTGGCCACGCGAAAACACACGGAAGACCACGCTCCTGCCCTGAA
This sequence comes from Ambystoma mexicanum, assembly GCF_040938575.1. Lineage (NCBI taxonomy): Eukaryota > Metazoa > Chordata > Amphibia > Caudata > Ambystomatidae > Ambystoma > Ambystoma mexicanum. Next base: position 1,258,667,505 of record NC_090930.1, read on the forward strand.
GGCCATTTTCCTGCCCCCAAGAGCCCCAAGCACGCTCCCACCTGCCATCTGCTTCTGCCTGCCTTCCTGCTGCCGACGTGTCCTGCTATTTGGTGCCTGCACATCAGCCATCTGCAGGGGTGCAGTTGCTGTGACCACGCCTGCTGGAAATGAAGACTCCCGACTGGGATACCATCGCTCTACAGCCCAGCCCCAGGACCCAGTTGCCCACCCACGCCTGCCTCTGGGGTTGCAATGTCAGGCACACCACCATCTGAGACCACTCGCAACCCCCAGCCAGAGAGGCAGAGGGCCACCAGCTTCACTGCCACCGAAGTTGGTGTCCTGGTGGAGCAAGTCCTGGGGCGGTATGATGCCCTCTTTGGAAGTTCGCGCACCGACAAGGAAGGACGGACCAGGATCTGGACGGACATCGTGACTGCCATCAACGCGGAGGGGGTGGCAGTCCGAAGATTCCAACATGTCAAGAAGCGCTGGGAGGACTTGAGGACCAGGACCCTCAACAAGGCCCGGCGCCTCATGGAGGGGAGCCGGGGCAGCATGAGTACCATCCAGATGAGGTTCCTGGAACGCGTAGGCCCAGCGCTCCACGCCCAGATCCTTCGGAGGCAGACCCTTCCGGAGTTGAGCGGTAAGTGGCCAAGCATTGCTGTGTGAGGGAAATCATGGTCATGCATGTGAGACCAGTAATGTGTGAACCTCATGGTTGGTGCATGTGTTACAATGCAACATGTGGAGCAGTATGGGGAATGCACACATCAATGCATGCCTGTCTCTGTTATTGGACATGGATGGGGTGTGAGATATGGGTTCTGCTGTCATGGACATGTATGGTGTCCATGTCTGTGTGTCTGACTTGCGTGTCTGTGACTTGGAAATGCCAATGATGCATGACACAGGTCTGTGACAATGTTCAGGTTCACTGATGCAGCCTACTCATCCTTGTATCCACTGTGTCTGGGGTATACGAGTCCATATGGATGAAACAAGGGTGAAGTGTGTGCATGTGATAGGCATGACCCATGATGCATGTGAGTTTCAAACCAGCATTGTATATTTCAAGAGTCCCTTGGACATGTATGCTAATGTTCATAGCATGCGCCATGCCTGTTACTGCATGTGTTTTGCCTGCACTGACCCATGTGCTGTGGAGGGACATGATGGAAGTGATGTTTGACAGTGCCACTCATCTGCTATTGCTTCCTGTCTAGGGGACCATTGTACAGTACCCTGATGCTTGTGTTCTATGTCTCCCTCTACACAGCGGCAAGTGATGAAGAGGGCGGAGCGGCGCTGTGGAGCAAAGCGGCAGGGATGCCCCCACCGGCCGGCGATGCAAGGCCCAGTCACCCTCCCAGAATTTACCATCGTCCGGGAGTGAGGGGACTGCTGCTGCGTCTGCCACTACGCCTGCAGCGGAAGTGGTGGGTGAGCCCCCACAGGGGCTTGCAACGGCGGAACACGTTGTGGAGCCATCCAGGTTGGTGGTTTCCACAGAGGAGGAGGACGCTACTGATCCGCACATGGGGCCTGGTGTCGGTGGCACCACTGGTGCAAGTGGTGCAGTCTAGGGCCAGGGGCAGGAGGCAGCACAGGTCACCGCGGAGGGGCCTGTGCATGTCGCTGTCCCTGACCCTGTGACTGCACCACCATGCACCAGCAGGGATGCCCCATCCCAGGCCCGTCCGCCAGTAGGGGGGATGTCCATGTCATCTGACACTCCTCTACCTGCAGACGAGGGGACCCCTGGCCATATGGAGAAGGTCCTGATTGGTGTCACATTGCGCACGCGTGACATTCGTGATGATGTGCGTGCTTCCAGGGGGGAGCACGCACGGGATCACGAAGAGCAGCGTGCCAACGTGGCCCAGTTGGGAGTGTCCATGGTCGGGGGTTTTGTACATGTGTCGGCCACTCTGGCGGCCCTCTCCTCCTCTGTGGAGACTATGCACCAGTCGTTCTCCATGCCATCTTCCGGCCCAGATGCCACCAGGGCCCCCTGTGGACCTGCCCTGACCAACGCAGCCAGCTCAGTGGAGATCCCATCCCTGCCACAATCTGGAGTCGGAGGTCCAGCAGGGGTGGACACCACAGCAACTGGACCCCAGCATATGGAGGATGTGACGGCATCATCGAGCAGGGAATGTGCACAACGGCGTTGGTGGATTCCATCAGCCTTGATGCCATCGTGCTGGCAGAGGCAGTTGCGTCGGAGGCAGCGGCAGTCTCAACGTGGGAGGCATCATGGCTCGGGGCAATCTACATCAGAGGGGCAGGCATCGGCCGGAGGGCAGGAGGGCCCTGGAATGGGAGTGTCTTCCGTGTGGCAGCGGTTGGGCCAGCAGATAGGTGCGGAGCGGCGGCGGGCGGAGGAGGCAGGGCTCACGATGGTCAGGGCGGAGAACTCCATGCGCAGGGTGCTGAGGCGGGCTGAGTGCCTCGAGGGAATTTGCAGGGAGTTGGAGGTGGACATGGCGTTATCCCTGCGAGACCTTGGGCCAGAGAACAGGCCCGCCTCCAAGACATTGAACATGAGTTCGATGATGCCCTGGCCCATGACATCAACAAGTGAGCTGGTGGACTTGCCCGCCACCATTGTATATGGTTCATTAGTGTTAAGTTTCATTTCTTTTTTATTTCATTTGGGGCGCATGGACTATGCCCCCCATTTTTGTATATAGTTAGTAATTAGGTAGGTTTCATTGTAGGTTTCATTTATGTCGGGCTCATGGACCCTGGATTTGCTATTTGTACATAGTTTTACAGTGGATTTTTATCCTTCATCTTTATTTTTCTTCACCATGGAGCAATGGATATTACGCTTTTCTTTCCCTTTGGATTTGCTTTGTTGGACGGTGACTTTGGACACATTTTCATTTGGATTAATTTGGATTCTCAATGTGTGGTCTTCTCTCATTGGTTTCATGCATGTCACAATGTGTGTTTACTCAGTCATGTGTCTCCATTGTGTGGGTCGGACAGACTTGTAATCATGCGCATACTGCTTATTTGTGATCTATCATGTAATGGGGATTTCAATTTGGAGTGGATGTAAAGCTTGGTTGGGTGTTTGGACTGGGGTGCTGTGGGGTGGAATTTGTGTGGCCATAAAAGCCAGGGATCTGGATTGTGATGACGTGTTGGCTGGGGGACATGTGTCAAGGCCTGCTGGCAGGTGCCTGTCAATGATGGGGGGGTGGGGGCCTGCTGGCAGGTGCCCCTGACTGCTGGGGGGTGGGGGTTCTGGGGGACATGAGTGGGGGCCTGCTGGCAGGTGCCTGTCAATGATGGGGGGGTGGGGGCCTGCTGGCAGGTGCCCCTGACTGCTGGGGGGTGGGGGTTCTGGGGGACATGAGTGGGGGCCTGCTGGCAGGTGCCCCTGACTGCTGGGGGGTGGGGGGGCAGGGGGACATGTGTGGAACATGTGTGGGGGCCTGCTGGCAGGTGCCCCTGACTGCTGGGGGGTGCGGGTGCAGGGGGACATGTGTGGGGGCCTTCTGGCAGGTACCCCTGACTGCTGGGGGGTGGGGGTGCTGGGAGACATGAGTTGGTGATCATATTGCAACGTGACATGTGGCTTGGCTGGGGGGCATGCACATGGTGGATGGGCTGCCTGCGGGACATGACCAGGGGTGCAGGGTAGTCCCCTGTGGTGTGGGCTGCCTGCAGGGGCCATGGAGGGGGTAGAGGGGACACCTGGGAGGACCCACACTGCCAATTCACGTGTAGGACTCCCTGCGCCCCCCCGAAATACGCGTTCCCCGCTCTGACAGCAAAATCGCATGTGAAACTTCATGCGCAGCCAGGTAATACACCTACCCTACTCCAATCGCGTGTGAAACTTCCAGCGCAGCCCGGTAATACACGTACCCTACTCCAATCGCATGTGAAACTTCCCGCGCACCCCCGAAATACACGTACCCAGGCCAATTGCGTGTGAAACTTCCCGTGCACCCCTGAAATACACGTACCCAGCCCAATCGCGTGTGAAACTTCCCGTGCACCCCTGAATACACGTGCCCAGGCCAATCGTGTGTGAAATTTCCCGCGCACCCCCGAAATACACGTACCCAGGCCAATCGCATGTGAAACTTCCCGCGTACCCCCGAAATACACGTACCCAGGCCAATCGCGTGTGAAACTTCCCGCGCACCCCTGAAATACACGTACCAAGCCCAATCGCGTGTGAAAATTCCTGCGCACCCTGAAATACATGTACCCAGCCCAATCGCGTGTGAAACTTCCCGCGCACCACTGAAATACACGTACCCAGGTCAATCGCCTGTGAAACTTCCCGCTCACCCCTGAAATACACGTACCCAGGCCAATTGCGTGTGAAACTTCCCGCGCACTCCTGAAATACACGTACCCAGCCCAATTGCATGTGAAACTTCCCGGGCACACCTGAAATACACTACCAAGCCGAATCGCACGTGAAACTTCCTGCGCACCCCCGAAATACATGTACCCAGGCCAATCGCGTGTGAAACTTCCTGCGCACCCCTGAAATACATGTACCCAGGCCAATCGCGTGTGAAACTTCCCGCGCACCCCTGAAATACACGTACCCAGGCCATTCGCGTGTGAAACTTCCCGCACACCCCGGAAATACACGTACCCAGGCCAATCGCATGTGAAACTTCCCGCGCATCCCCATAATACACGTACCCCACTCGCACAGGCCCTTTCACGTGTGAAAGTTCCCGCGAACCCTGTAATACACGTACTCTGCTGAAATGGCGTTCCCCGCTTGGCGTTTGCTGTTTGGCAGCCCTGTAAACTGGTCCAGGGTTAGCGCAGCCCTTTCCGCTGAATTGGGAATGTTGATGGCTTTTCCTTGTGAGAGGGCGTTCTTGGGGGCGTATCTGGCGCTGCTGCAGGGTCGCTGCGCCACTCTGAGCCACAGCTGGTTTTGGAGGCTAAAATCCATGAATACGCTGTGCGCGGAAATCGATTTTAGCGCACGTGGCTGGCGCAGACATTCGCACGCGCACACTGTGCGCCAGCCACGTGCGCTGCTTTTGTGCGAAATTCTATGAATTACCCTGTAAATAGTTTAGAAAATTCAATCTCCAACACAGCTGGATTGAAAAAAATATTCAAATGATCCTTAAATTGTAGAGTAATGCTTACACATAACCTTGACGTGGATCAAAGGCTAGTTAATGGAGCACTGGGTACAGTTGTTGGCTTTCAAACAAACCCACGTGACAACAACATTCAGTTTGTCAATATTCTCTTTGAAAAACTTTCAGAAGTGAAAAGGATAGGACGCTCAACAGCTCGATTCCTTCTCTTCAAAGACATGTATGTACGCAGAGAACAATTTTCTCTAACTCTTGCATACGCAGTCACCATTCATAAATCACAAGGTCTTACCCTAGACAAAGCATTGATAGACATTGGTAACACAGACTTTAAAGAAGGCATGAGCTACGTAGCACTATCATGCTTACGTACACTTGACGGTCTACTTCTAATCAACTTTGATGCAAGTAAAGTAAACCTGTTCCACAAAAAGTAAAATGTTGTAAAAGAAAACTAAATCTAACTGAAATGCAACAGGATGTCACTGGAAATCCTTCAAAGAGAGTATAAGAAACTAATGCTTCATCAAGTACCACAAGCAAAAAAGAACATATTAAGGAAAGTAAACCAGGTACTTCTTCAAAGAAGGAAGACAAACTCCAAAAAAAGCACTCAGATACAAAACTACCTGGTCCATTTAAACTTTCAAATATAACTGGTGTAAATTGCTACGCAAATTTAGCAATGAATATTCTCTTTCATTTACCACCAATTATTGACAACATTTACTTACACAGTACAGACCAATTGTGTTTGCAAATGTTAGTACTTCGTAGAAACGCAACAAATAATCCTGACAACACGTATAGTGTTCTTGGAATAAGACTGCAATAGTACTACTGTGCTGTAATGGTGATATTCACTATAAACTCACAGGAAGATCCACAAGAATTTCTAATGGACCTACTACAAGTACTGGAAAACAAATGTATACCTATAAATGAAATCTTCCAGATTTCATACATGTGGAAACATACATGCACTCTCTACAACAATGTGACACAGGAACAAATCCCCAATGAGCGCTTTGTGTATGTATCCATACCCAATTGTGAATCCGTTCCATTTCAGCAACTTGTACAAAATGCAAACCATGGTAGATTATGTACTACCTGCAATTCGGATAATCACTCCACGTTACTAATACAAACACATAGTAAATACGTAATACTAATGCTTCTATGCTACAATGCAGATGGTACCAAAAACAACTGCAAGCTGACTGGATTCACACATGGTCAAGTATCACTTGGTAAGAAAACCTTCACAACAATAGGTATAATCTACCACACAGGAGCCACAACCAATGCAGGTCACTATACTGCATATATAAAAAAAAATGTGGATGGTTCGAATGTAATGATAGTACCATTACTCTAAAGCAGAGATTACCATATGGGCACTTTTAATGTCGGTGAACATTATGAGTGTTTTTAGAACATTTTCAACTTGCCTGCGAACAGTACGGACAGGTATTGCGTCCTCAGGACACCCCTATTTTGTTTATTTACAAAAATTTCAGAACACCGCGTGTGTTCTTAGAACAGTTTCAACTTGCCTGCGAACAATACGGACAGGCATAGCGTCCTCAAGACACACCCATTTCGTTTATTTATGAACATTTCAGGACACTGCATGTGTTCTTAGAACAATTTCAACTTGCCTACGGACAATAGGGACAGCGTCCTCAGGACACACCCATTTCATTTATTTACGAACATTTCAGGACACCGCGTTTGTTCTTAGGATAGTTTGAGCTTGCTTACGAACAATACGGACAGGCCTTGCATCCTCAGAACATCCCCATTTTGTTTATTTATGAACATCCCAGGACACTTGATGTGTTCTTAGAACAATTTCAACTTGCCTACGAACAGTACGGACAGGTATAGCGTCCTCAGGACACACCCATTTTGTTTATTTACGAACATCCCAGGACACATGTTCTTAGAACAATTTCAACTTCCCTAGGAACAATACGGACAGCGTCCTCAGGACACCCCCATTTTGTTTATTTACGAACATTTCAGGACACCGCCTGTATTCTTAGAACAGTTTCAACTTGCCTGCGAACAATACGGACAGTCATAGCGTCCTCAGGACACACCCATTTTGTTTATTTACAAACATTTCAGGACACCACTTGTGTTCTTAGGACAGTTTCAGCTTGCTTGAGAACAATACGGACAGGTCTACCATCCGCAGAACACCCCCATTTCATTTATTTATGAACATCCTAGGACACATTATGTGTTCTTAGAACAGTTTCAACTTACCTGCGAACAGTACGAACAGGTATAGCGTCCTAAGGACACCCCATTTTGTTTATTTATGAACATTTCAGGACACCCGTGTTGTCCGCGGTCAGAACGAACACAACAGGGGTGCCTGCCACCTAAATAAATACAACATTTAACCCATCTCTCACTCTCCCACCCTCTCCAAACAGTCTTACACGCCAACACACTGTCCGCTGGTGTCCGCGAATACAAGATGGCGGGCGTGCCCAGGAAATCTGACGCACCACACGCTCTCAACCACCCAATCAGCGAACACATCCAATGTCCGCGGACACAACGCGCATCACCCAGCCTATCAGGTCCCTGTCCGCGGAGCGAACAGGGAAGTGTGTCAGCCGACCGAACATAGATATCACTAATTTTTTGTGACCTACTTTTTGGTCATTTAAAAAAAAAATACTGGATGCATTTTCACACTTTTGGGACCAAGCCGCTGCTCCTGGTCCAGATTTGGTGAAGATCCGTCCAGCGGTTTGGGCTGTAGGCGTGAGCAAAGTTTTTTCCCCATTCAGTCTATGGGAAAAAAGTTGTTTTGGGGCCCCCCTTATAACTTTGCCCCCCCCGGACCAAAGATCACCAAACTTTGCAAAAAAATGTGACTCATATACTTTCTTTGCAAATTTTGGTGAGGATTCATCCAGGGAGAGCGAAGTTATAAGCAACACAAAAAGGGCTCTTCCTAAGGAAACAGCAACTTAACCATAACTACAAAGCCACTACCGTGGCTGTGTAATATTGAATAACTACGTTAGTGTCTCAATGTCTCATTTGTGCAGTTATTCTATGCCAGGAGTACACTCTGCAGAATGATCATAGTCAAGTAGAATTGCCTTCGTATAGCAATACAGCCTTGTCTGGCCATTTTGCCATCTAATGCCAGTTCCAGCCTCAGGTGCCAGTCATATTCATAAGAGGCCAAATGTCCAGAACTGCTAAAATATGCAAACTGCAGCATCATGTAGTCACGTAGTGCTATCTCATGTCAAGTTAAGCCTCAAACACTATGCACAATCATCAACAGATGAAAGGTAAAACAACACAAGACAAAGTGCTATTATTGTACACAAAGTGCAGCCTCAATCACACAAGTAGTTTCATTAGCGCCATTTCATTACAGGTATTGCCTGATTTGCCAGTTATAGTTCATATGTGATGTAGAGCGTCACATGACCAGGAGTATTCATCATATGGCAAGTGCAGTCCTATTTGCCCAAGCACAGCCTTGGGCCACCGGGCCAATAATGGCCCCTATCTGTGGCAGATTTAAAGAAAAGGGCTCTGTTGTCAAGAAAGTCAACGAGGGCTGAAATGGACAGGAAATGGGGATGAAGCTGGTGAGTGGATGATGTTTTCAATATTATGGTTGGGAATTTGGCTTGTTGGTTGGAAACTGAATTGAATAATTTCAACAACATTCTACAAGGAAAAGTTATTTTTTTCCATTTTGCAGAACTTGGTTTAGGGCAGAAATCAGAAAATGGCACCAGATGTCCTACCTTCACAATCTCCAACTAGCACACATTTCTTGCCATCCTCCCTTTCATTTTACATTGAAATAATACGATTCTGCATTGTTTTCTTTTATGAGAAAAACCTGTTATGTATCTTTAAAGTCGGTAAAATAGATTAGCGGGTTGAACGCTCACTCTACGATCTGAGCGGGATCTGCAGGTTGTAGGTTCGAATCCCAGCAAGGCCAACTCAGTCTTTCATCCTTCCGAGATCGATAAATAAGTACCAATTTTGGTTGGGTGATATTGTATGTAAATATGTGCTCTGTAAGGCCCTTTGCATTAGGGCGCTATATAAATAAACACATCATTATAATTTTTTTAAAAGTAGATCAGCAAATAACTAAAGCAAATTCAAATATTAATCAAAACCTGTTGGGTAAACCATGCATGATTTTTTAATTTTTTTATACAGTGATTGCTAGCATAATCTTTCTGTTTTAAGCACTGTAATTCACAGATGTTAATATATGTAAATAATGGCTCTACATTTATAAACATTATAAGGTTGAAAGATGAGGTGGCTCTCCTGGGATTCAAACCAGTAATGGACTGCAGGATGAATGCAATTACAAGGAACATGTACGTAACTAACTGACCTATCCTTATACCTTTCTAGCTACTCTGTATCAATGTGGTAATTTCTTAAATGTACTAAATTACATAGAAATAAGCATGTAACATGGAAGACAGAAACATTCTCACTTAGGCAAATTGAAAACATAAAAGTATTTCTAAAAATAACATGGTAAATGCTATTGTACAAAATGTGTAGTTTCTGTATGCCAAGGAATAAGGCTCAGCCTCCTGTGTGAGGTTCTTTTGATGGAAACTCCCCCCCGAACAAGCCATTTAATTTGAAAAATATTAATGGAACAACACAGACTACGGTCAAACCCAAAGTCATTTACTTTCAGACAAATAGAGATTTTTCACTGAAGGATTTATCACTTCATGCCATCTAAGTGTGGAAATCAGTAGGACAGAGGTTGCAAGGACAGCACCAGGGATACTAACAGGACTGCCAGGGGTTCCAGCCCCTGCCTTTAGCTACGCCTTATTGACCCCCATGTTCTAAATGACGGGAATTAGTTTGCAAGCTCTTTACTTTTAATCCAAAAGAGGGATTAACCAAAATGAACAAACCTCTGCTTTCATGTACTCTGTTTCCTTTGACTGCAGCGACATGAACATTATTCTTAAATAATGTTTTATTTATTTTATTAAATGTTTAAAACATTTTATTTTAAAAAGAGACATATTGCATTACAATGCATACATACTTAATACTTACATCATTTCTCAATAGTGCAATTAGAGTAGAAAGCAGTCACTCTTTAGGCCAATCGACAATCAACAGCATGCAATCAGCAAAGCAGCAGGCACGACATGCACACCTTTAGGGTGGGAGAAATGATGAGGACAATAACGAGAACGGAGTCAGGTAATCATAAAGGACCGAATGTTATCTACCTGTCACTGTATATTAATTGTTTTTTTTTTTCATTTGCATTTTTTAAAGCGCTCACACAGCCCACGGGCATCGAGGCGCTGTTACATGAATTGTTTGTTTTAGTTAACACGCTTACATACCCAGCGCGGACCCGGGATCGAACCCATGGTGCTTCGTGCCGTCTTTCTTCCAAGGCGAACACGTTGTCCCGAGCTATCCTCCATGGACAGCCGTTTGACTGAAAAGAGCCTACTCAATGCCTTCTTGCTGCTGGCGCCCCCATGATCCTACATGCTGAAATAAGCCTGATCAGCTTGCATCAATGTTTGACACTGAATCTGACTGTGTCAGCTCACCAAGAACTGAATCCAGGTACTGTTGACTTTCAACTGTCCCCACTGTCCACTTGGATCCAAGAGGCTGCTTATGTCACTGTTGCTCCTGTTTTCAATAATATATCCTTTGTATGTTAGTACCTTACTTACCGCCCCTGGAACTACACTCTGAGTGCTACTTTCTCCAGTCTGTTGCATCCCCCCTGTTCTTCCTTTGGGGTGGGGTTTTGTCTAGTGATCTGGTGTTCCTTATTTGTGCAGATGGTCTGTTTAATTGAAGTGTTCATATGTGTATAGAAACTTGATTGAACACTCCCTTTATTTTGGACTCTGATACTGTGTTGTTTGTACCACTACTGGTTCACCTGCACCCCCTCTTAAGAGCATAGCCTTCCCTTAGCCCACATTTCCACAGGAGGCAAAGGAGGTATATCTCTTAACTTTCCTTGTTTTACCTTTATGATTGCGTTGTGTTGTGTTTTGGTTTGCAGAGGTGTGAGGGCTGAGTGTGCCAGTTTAACCCCACTAATCCGTGTACACCTGTGAAGCGGAATCCAATTCATCACAGTATCATTATTTATAGCTCTCTTTTCTATGCACCTAACAGCGAGGTACATGGTTGGTTTGATCGACATATGCCTGCAATCCAGATTGTTTTATACGTTATGCAACAGATGGTTTATTAGTCTTACTTTCTGTTATGATTATCTAAAGACTCTGCCCTGATTGGGTACCAATATAATTAGAAATGCTTTGGCCTTCTTGGGTCACTCTTCTATGTATCAAGAATCAAGATGCTGTTTATTAAAGAAACAAACTCTGACTTAATGAAAGACTGTTGATTAGATTTCTGCTAAGGGCAGTTCTTCCCAGAAGTGAGTGTCTGTCTTTTAAGAATTCTGTCCGCCTTTCTGCTTTCTGAGGAAGCCACCATGTCTGCATATAAACTGCCAATCCAGTCCTATGCAGGAATACCCTGAAGGAAAAACCTGCAATGAAGTTGGTAGCAAGTTGAAGTCTTGATTTGAAGCAAGGAATTCTAACCAAGGCAGGAAGCAGCCCAGCTATCTGTCACACTGTAGGCTGAAGAAGTGCCTCAGGAGTAAGGCAACGCGTTGAGGACAGCGTCTCAGAAGATAGGATGCAAGACCGAGAGACATCAGGCGGGTAGCAGAAGCTTTAAAGGGCACATGCTGACGAAGGAAGGTAATGACAATGGGAACAATGGACCAAGGACAGAAGGCAGTGGAACACATAGCATAGAAGCTTGAAAGAACATTTCAAGTAGCAACAACAGGGCAGGGTAACACTTATGCCAATCGGGCACTATGCTCTGGCATCTCTGCTTCCTTAAGTCTGGATTCCGATCCATATCCCGAAATAATCATCTTGCAAGAAGTGAACCAACTCCAGAGCCATTGTGGAAGGGGAAAGACCCAACGCGCTCAACTATGCAGTCCCTGTACAGGTCACTGTCGCCAAAACTGCCTACGTCCCATGTGAGACCTAAGGATTCCCTTTTTATATTTTGGAAATGTCGTGTTGTCTTTATTACTGTAGGGCTGCACCCAACACCAAGGAAATGTGTTCCTTAGTCTCTCTGTATACTTCTTATAGTATGGTTTCAATTTACTTTCTGAAACAGATTTACCTGCCCCATTTCAAATAACAAAAAAAGAAAAGAGTGGACTATTCCACCACCATCAGGTGGCATTCTGCCACTTCTTATCATGCTCAAATCACTTTGTCTCAATTAGCTGCTGCAACTCTGAGCACTGAAAGGTGAGGTTAAGTGTGGCCACAATCATGCTTGGTTAAATTCGCATTAGTATAGCTCTTCATATGAACAACAATAATGAAAGTGGGCACCAACATTTATAATGACTTATGTTCTCATTGCATTTAAAGGAGCACTACTGTGAAATCCCTATTGCAGAAAGGCAATAATCACATACAAAAAGGACAAACAATCTGTTCCTGTGTACTGTGTTCCCATCAGGTGGCAATAAGTCCTTTATCATGTTACTTACATCTTCAGAATGTATACATGCAAAGGCCAGTACAAGTAACCAATGGTTCAGTCCTTTAATACATCAAATGCTTGGATTGAAGCATAAAGGGACAGGAATGTTTTACATTCACATATTGGATTATTATGGATGGATTGATGAGCTACACCAATCATTGGTTCTGCTGAAAGATGGTTCCTATTCTAAGCAGGTGAGCCCTGTCCACATGGGTCCCTGTGCAGATCGTCAAGGGGTTCATGCTGATGAGGGATTCCAGTCTGTGAGGGTTGAGGCTAACTCCCAAAATGTAAAACATCGTTGAAAATGAGTAGATAAATCTGCATGGCTAGAACGTAGGATCATTGTAATGAAAAATGCACTGTTCCTTTCCTTGTAATCAAAACTAAGTGAGACTTCATTTCAATAAAACCGATTGCAATTCAGTGCTGACTGAGTCGCTTAGAACTGATATCACCTATATGCAATCTAAGTGCAATTTTGCTCGTGAAATATTAAGTCTAATTAAATTGAACCAATATGTTTCTTCAGGCATAGTTGACAAGGCAGACTATGAATCCATCATGAAGCTTCATATCTATATAGACAATTATTGATAATTTGCAGCCACAAAAAGATATTTGGGGATGGAAGGCAGCTTAGAGGAGTCATGTCTATCTCCATAAGAATAAAACTAAATGTACATCACTGGCAAATTCTTATTCTGAATCTGCACCGGGGGGACTAATTTGCAAATTGAAAGAGGAGGGGTACTTACATCTATTTAATACAAGAACCTTTCTCCAAGACTGGGATGGGTGAGCTGAAATTGGTGACACCGCTTCCCTAAACTGAGATAAATAAAGGGGGCTATTGTAATTTGCTAGGAACTTACTACAAATAACACAAACATGCCAGCAGACTTCAGCAATATAAGCACATGGGGATGAATGGGGAATGCAAGAAACGAAAGTCTTGTTTGTTATTTGAAAAAAAAATGTCCTGTGTATGATGTGCACATGTACAAATATGTGCAGTTTTGAAGCATGAATTGGAAACAAAGAATCATTTGAAACAAAAATGGCCGTTAAGCGACAGAGTTACAATTAGGATGTTTATGGTTAATCATAGTTCAAGGTATAAAAAGATTGGACTATATAGAGGAATGCATTTGTATACTATTGTTGAGATGTCAGCAGGCTGGTTAATGTTTTTTTTGTAGATAAGCTTCCTGTGATTTAATAGTATGGTTGAGATTGATGCAGGTGGGGCTTTTTTCATTTTTGTGCACAGGCTTCTTGTAAATGAGTAACATTATGGTGACTTTCCACCTCGACATTGATTTTACTTTAATAAAATTTAAAAGACATCTGAATTAACAAAAGCAGACTGATTCTTGACCTTAGAAATGTGGGATTATGCTTCATGGACCATTATATATCACGCCATGACCACGTCTGAGAACAAATTAAAGATAGATAACAATTGATATCTCCGAAAAAAACACAAATTAGTTTCAACATTTCAAGTGGAACAGACACTTTCTGGTTCTTTTCTGTGAAACTTTGGATCCAAGCGATCACTTTGACCACCGGAGGTCACTTGTAGGCTTTGCTGCAGACTTCTCTACCTTACCAACAGTTTAGGACCACACAGCATATATCTCTTCATCAGACCTTCTTGGTCATGATGGTGATGGGGATATCTGGCGTTGTTCGCCCAGTGTGGTTCACCTCTGTTTCATTCCCTCATCCTCATCCTATCAGGAGGTTGCATTGCCCAATTCAGGATCTCCTTTAGATGTTCACATGCATACCACCGGAGAATAAAAGCCTCTATTGAGCTTGTCATGAACGTGGAACTAATGATTGAGATCCTCTGTCAATGTTTCAGAAACTTTTTGAAGAACACATTAATTTTCTTTCATGTGATGCCAACTGACATTTGGATTCCCATTTTTAATGTTTCCATAGACTTGAATCCATCATTGTTGTTTCCATATACCTGAAAGAAAACCGAGTTTTCCGTCTGTCATTCAGACAGTGCGGACGAAAGGTTGTGCTGCTTGGACTCTATCGCCTGTAGGACAATGCAACCAATGATTCAGTTCCCCCAGCAGCCTTGCCATGGGATATCAACAACTGGCTAAACTCCCATTTCATTCCATTCCCTTAATGGTAAACAATAATTATTTTCTTCCTTCTCCTCCTTTTCATTGAGACCTATTATTATATTGCCAAGAAGCATTCGGAATCCATTCTGAAGTGCCTCAGAACACTGTGCATCATTATATATGAACAAAGTTAGACAACTTCAACAGCACCTGATTGGAAGCCCTAAACTTCAGTCACATGTGTCCTTACATCTCAATATGGCCATGAGTAAGTGCTTTTTCTAGGTATTCTATTGTAGTTTTGCTTTTCTAATTATAAATCCAGGATGAGAGGCCAGAATAAAAAGAACACAACAGAACTGAATGACCTTCTCCGCAATGACATGGGGCATTTTGTCATGTATGTAGTTCGCATTTTATAAGCGGAGGATACATGTTTATCTGAGAACAAATTCCTAAATCTCAGTCGTGTGACACAGATGGATTCATCATATCAATAAAGCCAGCTTTATATTTCTATATTGAATAACGTAGGAACATATCTCATGTCCTTAATATAAAGTGAAACCCTGATGAACGCATCTGCATGTTGTCAACGTTTCAGCGACGAGTGATTGTTCTGCGTGTTTGTACACATTTCATCAGCTGTTTGATATGATGTATTTTTTTTGTTGCGCGTCTGATGTGAAAATTAGCATTATTATTATGACAGCTCTCCTACATCAGCAGCTGATTTAATTTAACTCTCTTGCATTCGACGCACAATGGAGTTGTTCATCTTTAAAACTAATGATCTATTGTTCTTGGAGCCACGGTGGGATAGCCATCCCTTTAACAGACAGCACTTATTGGAAATTAAACCTCTACTAATGTATTATTATTACTTCAGGGCAATTTGCTGCTCCAGCGGGAATTTGAAGGCAGTCTGATGGAAGCATTTCTTCCAGCGAGCTGTTAATATTTCATTTACAGTGAAATTCCATATAATGGATATAGCCTCAGGCTGATTAATGATCCCGGCGCTGAAACAGTGATTTGTAACTAAACCAGCACTCACAGGAGGAGATTTAAGGCTACACCAGTCGATATTGTTAAATAAGTGTAAACAGAGACTTCTGTTCCTACAAATGTAATCTCGGAGTACAGAATATAGGAAAGAAAGCCACACTTTAAATCAAACCAACATAGAACTCTCCAAGTACTGTACTGAGCAGAGTGCAGCCCGTCTAGACTGGTATTGCATGAGATAAAGGCCACTATGTTAAAGAATTATCTATGGCAAATGCAGATCTTCAACGCTTTTTAATTACCTATGGAACCAGATGAAGTGAAATGACCACAGGTATGCCCGAGTGATAGAGTTGCCTTACTTCGCTGCCCTCAAGTGGAAATAAAACGAATTTGTGATGAAACGATGCACAAGGGGAATATCTTCCACCAAGGGATTCAGAAAGACATCTGAAAGATATTGAAAGTGAAGCTTGATTGGTCCATCATGTCATAACCCAGGCCTGAAATGTCATTTGTATTATTGACCATCTACAAATGGGTGTAGTTCATAGCTACACCACCTCACCCACAGTTGTCACTCCTACACGCTCAGAGACATGATGCAGAGTGCGGAGCTGAACAATTAGGAGACTAAATTCTGTGAAACCGCGAAGTTTGCTTTGAATTCAATGTCAGGGATTCGTGCTGCATCAGGAAAAGCAGTGGCTCATCCCTGCTTCCATTGGGGCTAAAGAGACTCGGGATGTTTATGAAATTATAAATTCCTCTGCCATAACATCAGGGCAGTTAAATGGTATTCCCAGTCCAAATAGACTATCAAACGTTCTATTTAAGTCCGATCCTGTCCCTTGCTCAAGTGTTTTATCGATTCTGTTCGGCCATGTGCTGTCAATGGGAAAATTCCCCTTCACCTGGGCTTGGGCCCACGTAATACCAATTAATAAAAGGGGTGCTCACTCACATCCACATAACTACTGGCCCATTGCAATTCTGGATGCTGATAGTAACGTTTTGGCTTGTATTCTTCTTCAGAATGTAGAGGCATGGGCCAGTGGTTTAGGGCAAATCTCGAAAAGGCAGAAAGGATTCCGAATGAACATGGGCACAGTACCAAATGGTCTATTGATGAAACATATACAGATCCTAGCATGGGCAAGGGGAATAATCTGGTTTATTTTGCCTCCAATGACCCAACAGCAGCATTCAATGCCATAGATAGGGATCTATTATGGCGTAAATTACAAGGGTGGTGTATTCCAACAGGACTGAGGAGGTTGATAAAGGGCCTATATGAACATTCAACCATTCAGGTCTCCTTCAAACAACTGGGACTGTTGTCCCAATCAATTCTAACTTCTAGGGGTTCTGGCAGGGGTGCATTTTGGCCCTCTGCCTTTTCAATCTTTATATGGCAGATGTAGGCGAATATCCTCAACCTAAGGCCTTGGTGACACCCACATTCCACAATATAAAACAGCTGTGGTTAGCCTATTGGGATGTATTTTTTTATCTTTTATAATACAACCATTAGCTTGCAACATCTTCTGGAGGGCTTTTCCAATTGTGTGAGGTTCATTGTCTATCTATACCCCACTAAAACTAAGGTGGTGCAATTAGCCTGTTTGAAGAAAAAAGTACCCTTTAATTGGATCATTGAGACCGAACAGGTGGAAATGAATGGCTCCCTCCTCTATCTTGGTTTCTTTACTACTGCAAAAAACAATAAAAAGATTATTGGGTTCTGGCTTCAGGCAAAAACAACTAAATTAGCAAATTAGCTTTGTAGAGTCGATTCTCGATACAGCAAACTTTCCCTTTTACCATCTATTTGTTTTTATGAAGGGAACATTTTCCAGAAAATACTATATGGGATTGAAGTGTATGATTTGTCTAGTCAACTATGTGTCCGTTTCAGAGGCCACAATTTGGAGGAGGGTCCCTTGTGTGCCTGCTTAAATCCCACACACAGTAATGCTTTATGAATTAGGACTGGTCTCCACAAAGACTAGGGCACTTTGGAGATACCTCTCACTTTATCGGAAAATACTCGGAAAATACCTGTAACAAGTGAAAATTCATTTTTCGAAGAAGTTTCAAAGACATCTGCCTGACAAGGGTTGGGGGGCATGTACTGTCTTGATGTTTAAATTTAACTGTGATTTAATTGAACTGATTGGTAATCTGTGCAGGGTGAAATGAGCAATTTATGATTTGGACTGGGTCCACACTGTGGAAGAATACCAACAATATGCATTGAGGAGTCATCTCAGGGGCAACCACAAAAAAAAACGGGAATACTGTCACCTTGTTTGTCGATTTACCCTGATAAAAGTGCTTGCTACCTCTTTTTGATATTTTATTGGATCTGAATCCACTCAAAAGAGATCTTGAAGAGATATGGTTTGGTTAAGGAACTAATACTTTTCTGCAGATTTTTTCAGGACAGTGAGCAACAGAAAACATTAAAACATTCGTTGCTGCACCCTCTGTGCCTACAAGGTCTATGATCGAATGTTTTTAGGAAACAAGTTAACAGGTTTTATAATTGTGAGTTTGAAATTATGTGGAACATTTGTTTGTCTGGATCCACAACTTTGGTTGTTGTTGCAGTTGTAACCTTTTTTAGGGCTTTAAATATGGATATTAACTTTCATGGTTAGTTTGAAATAATATTCCTTTTTTCTTTTTTTTTCTTATTTTTCTTTTTACTTTTTCTTTCCTTAAATTATGTTGATATATTTTGTTTATGTTTGTTGTTTTAGTTGTTAAAGGTTAAACTGTTTTGTTTAACCAATAAAACAAAAACAACAAAAATAAAAAGAAAACATGTTATTCATCTCTTTAAGCGAATACACATTCATTGAGTTTTTCTTTTTTACTAATCATTTTTTTATCATACATAGGTAGATGGTGGATTCGGATTAGGTATATTGAAAGGGGCTGTAGGGCTAGTAGGTCAGGGGTTGTGGCGCATCTCCCGTTGCATTTTAAAGTAAAAGTCTGGGGAGAAAATAATGATCAATTTGTATTCAACCAAATACATTCTTTGAAATAACATAGACCCAGTTAAATATGACTTTCAAATTGCAATGCCATTACATCATAGTATGAGGATAAAGCATTTAAAAAAACATTATTTCTAATACACAACAAACTTCACTGCCTTGCTCGAATATGCCCACTACCCACCTGCCTTAAAGAAACTTTGATTCATGTTGAATGCTGTTTATTCGGGATAATACAGTACATATCTGCAATCTATTTTATTTGCTGAAACCTAACAATATATAATGAATCTTCCCATCTTTACTAAGCTGAAGAGGTGAAGATAATAAATACTTTAATATATTGTATTTTACTTTAATATATTGTATTTGCATTGCCTCATATGGTTATACAATATGAAATACATCTCAAGTGTTTTTTTCTTGTAAATCCTAATCTCCTCTCTCTGGAATTATTATCCTTTCAGAAACTCGACACTATGGTTGGTACTTGCACTGCTTTAAGTCAATATCACTATTATAACTACAATCATTTAATATTTTCTTTTAGCCTGCAAGGTGTTTTTATAATTGTAAATGTTCCCATGTCAGGTAGTGTGCCTAATACGCAAGGGGACATATGATTATATATGGCAGTATTTCTAGAATACTGCTATTGGTACAATACCAAGTAGGATTTAGAATGAGGTAAGGGAAGATTAGTGTAAGCAAAAAAAGACAGTTGATGTACTTCTGCAAAACATTGTTTTCAAATCTCATTACCCCTAAATAACCAAGCATCATCTACAAAGCAGTCAGAAGTAGCACACAAGCGTACCTGGTAGGTATGTTCCGTATTTCTGGTGGCACACATTCCTTGTGCAGCAACCGGTTTGAATCACATCTCATCCACAAAGAGAGGGCCCTCAAACAATCCTACTCTTGTGATGCAGCCCCACTGGAACTCGATCCAGGTATCGTCTCGAAATGCCACCACAATTCTTCAATTTCACATATCTCTCTAAACATCGCTTTTTCAACAACATCTTGATGTGGACCCATCCCAATGTATATACCGATGCACATACCTCTACTTACATGACTGTGCTATTGTTAAAAGATATATGCCCATATACTGGCTACTTTCACCCTGTACAGCACTATGTTGCTCTTGAGCTAGGTCCATGCTTTAAACAATACAATAAACAAATCAGGGAATTACACAACCACACTGCGCCAATACAATTTGTGAGATTTTGATCAGATTTAATGCAATTGAATACAGCCGACATGTGTTTCAACCACACGTCTTTTTCCAGGCTGATGTGAACAAATTAAAACACCCCAAAATAATATACTTAGTCACATGCATACACACATTTTTGGCATTTTTGAAAATTGAAATTGGGCAAAAAACAGGGGCATTAGCGGAGGGACAAACACAACAGATTTTTGTTTCTTTACATAATTCAATAACATAAAGTACATTTACATTGCTTGAACACAAACATGGTTATCAGAAAAGGATACAATTTTCACATATCACACTCGTGGAGGAAAAAACGCCATACATAAGGAAATATGAATACAAGAAATCAGGACATTATTTGCTAAAAAGCACAAGCCTTATATAGATTGGTGAAGTTACCAGATTGATATAGATACACAATACCCTTAATTGTGACCCGTTGGGTGACATCTGAGCAGAGTTCACCTTTACACGTGCGTTTTTCATGTAATGTGTGGTCATGTTACCTTTTAAGGAACACAACTGGAATTATACCAATTCCTGTAGGGACAACAAAAAACGTAACCATGCCTTTCAATATTTGCCACCTACCTTTAGATAATTCTCATATTACACACCATTTTTTGCACCACAGGGATCTACGTTGATTCCCTTTAAATGGTTGAACTTTCAAAATGAACATGTACGCCACAAATTCTTGAGACTAGAAGGATTGAGCATCAGGGAAACTAATACGTTTTGGGAGATGACGACACTTAACCATTATCTACAACAGAATAAGGTCCCACAGGGCCTCCGAATACTTATACTACCAGATGTTGAAAATCCCCTGTATAGTGATCTAGCAACCGAATGGGAAGAAAAATGTGTATAATGAATGCTTGATACTTGAGGTTGTACATACACCTACATATATACAGGACACCATGCATGTATTACAGACATTCAAAGAATTGGAAACGGGTAAAGGCCATATTTTGGTGACTTTAGACGTAAAGGTTTTATGCACTTCTATCTAACTTGACTTAGCAACAAAAAGTGTGAACTATATATATAGAGGCTAGTTTGCATCTTTTTATGAACACATTGAGATGGTAAAATAACTGTTAATCTTTGCTTTGACAACAATGTGTTTTTGTTTAATGGTAATTATTATATTATAAACAGAAGGTTGTTATTGCCATGGGAGCTAGTTTTGCCCCTGCATTTGCCAACATCTCATGCACCAATTTGAAGAGCAATTTGCATTAGCTAATCCTACATTCCAGCCTTATATCCACCTATTGCAATGCCATATTGATGATGTGTTTATGGTCTGGAAAGGCACAGTGAGTGAATTATCAAACTTTGCTACATACCTTAACTCTAACAATTGGGTGCTTTGTTTCACTCAGACATGCAGTACCACCAGTTTAGATTTTGGGGATTTGTGAATTACCATGACTGAGAACAGCCATATGACACACATGTTTAGAAAGGGTACATCTGTTAATTCTGTTTTACATGCGACATGTTGTCATAAGAAGACTGTGATTGAAAACATTCCAAAGGGTGAATATATAAGAGCTAGATGTAACTGCAGTCATTTGTGTGACTACAAGTCTGAATGCGACAACATCAGAAGAAGGTCTCTAGCCATTGGCTACCCTGTAGCAACATTAGACTCTGCAGAACATGAAGTCAATCAGATGCAGAGAGCTGTTTGATTGATACCTAAGACAAAGATCAAGGGTCCTAATCTAAAAAAATAAGATTCATTACAAGGTACAATTCGTCTATTTAAAATTTTACGCAAAAATTGGCATTTATGACAACTTGATAAAGATGTGGCAGGGTATATTGATGACAAACCATGTCTCACGTATAGCAAGGCTCCTACACTGAGAAATGTATTATGGCCATCATTCATGAGAGACACACCTCATAATGGCATTTGGCTACACAGAATGTGGAAAGGTGGATTTCACAAATATTGCAGTTTGTCCATGCGTCCCTATGCATTAGAAACTAATGAGCTTAATTTTGGCAGCACAGGTATCCAGAAAGTGGACACATTAATTAATTGCAACTCCAACTTTGTAATATATTGCATCATATGTGTCTGTAGGGCTCACTATATAGGTAGCACACTTTGTGCTCTCAAAAGTAGGATTCGAGAACATGTGAGAACCTTATCCAGAGAAGACACCAAATTTCCACTTGCCAGGCACTGGCAACGTTACCCCCAAATGGACAATATTGAAGACATATGATTTGTTGGTATGATACAAGTGACCTTACTACTGAGATGTGGTAACCAACAGCTCAGGTTGAGGCAATTGGAAGCATGTCTCATCTACAAATACAGGATGGTGCATCATGGTCTTAACAGAGACCACACATTTGCTGTCTTCTTGTAAATTTGTAAAGCAAACATTACTTATTTAATCTGTGATTAAGATTAGTTAGACTGATGCCAGGTATGCAAGATATTTAGTATTGTGTATATCCCTAGAATTGGTCAAGATGTTTGAAATTGTACCTAATAATCACAAACATTAAGTTATATATAAAGGTTTCCTCACTATTAATATGTGATTCAAAATATGTGTTTGATGTATCTTTACAATGTATGTATATATCAGGGCTCCTTTGTGATGTCAGGCCTTGTTTGAGCAACATCAGAGCCGATGTAGAATGAATGAACTTTAGTATTGGAAGTGGGTAGTTACGATTTCACTCAGTACTCTCCAGGGTTGTTTTGCTTATCAATAACAGGTATAATTCTTAGCCTCATATACAATTATTATAACGCACCAGCAAAATTGCAATATTCTAATGATGACGCATGTTACATGGCCACGGTAGTGGCCGTGTAGTTATGGTTAAGGTGCTAAACCCATAGGAAGAGCACTTTTTGGGTAGCTTATAACTTCGCTCCTCCTGGACGAATCGACACCAAACTTTGCAAAAAAAGTATATGGCCCACTCTAAATTTTTGCAAAGTTTGGTGAGGTTTGGTCCAGGGGGGACAAAGTTATATGGGGGGGTCCCAAAATTTCTTTTTCTCCCATAGACTGAATGGGGAAAAAACTTTGCTCACGCCTACAGCCCAAACCGCTGGACGGATTTTCACCAAATTTGTGGCAGGAGCAGTGGCTTGATCCCAAAAGCGTGCTTTTGTACATTTGGTGGAAATCCGTCCAGTACTATTGTTTAAAATGACCAAAAAGTAGGTCACAAAAAATGTGTGATATCTATGTCCGGTTCGCGGACACACTTCCCTGTTCGCTCCGTGGACAGGACATCGATTGGTTAATCGGCTTGCGTTATATCCGCGGACATGCAACGTGTTCACTGATTGGATGGTGAAGAGCGTGAAGTGCGTCATATTTTTGGAAACGCCCGCAATCTATCTTGGATTCGTGGACAGCGGCGGTAAAAACATATTAAAAAACACAACATTACACTTGTCAAACTTATCAAATAATCTCTGGGGAGGTGAGGGGTGATGAGGATGGGATGGGATATGGCTGCAAGAAGCAAAAAAATTGGTGGTTTTTGCTGCGAAAGTCAGTGAACAGTTTGGATGTTCGCGAACAGTCCTGAAAAGTTTGCGGACACCTCAGCATTACACGGTTGGTGAAATGCAGTTCTTGGATGGCTTATAACTTTGGCACCACTTAATCGCACTGCATGAAATTGTGCAGGTATATTTCTGACCTGATTCTGAGTGTGTATGCAACGTTTAGTGGGATTCTGTCATGAGGGGGCAAAATTAGAGGGGGGGTCCCAAAATAATGTAAAGTCTTATAAATGAGGGGCCATTTGACGAATCTACATTTAATTTGGGAAACAGATAATACATTTAGATATGAATGTTTTTGCAAAGTTTGGTGTGATTTTGTGAAGAGGGGCCAAAATAGAGGGGAGGGTCCCAAAATAATGTAAAGGCTTATAAATGAGGTGCAACTTGATGAATCTACACTTCATTTGGCAAACTGATAATAGACCTAGATGTACATGTTTTTGTGAAGTTTGGTGGGATTCTGTCAAGAGGTAGCAAAATTAGAGGGGGGTTCCAAAATATTGTAAAGGCTTATAAATGTGGTGCCATTTGACAAATCTACACAAAGGTTTGCAAAAAGATTTTAGATCTAGATATAGATGTTTTCGTAAAGTCTGAATGGATTTTGTCAAGTGGGGGCTAGGTTATATGACAATTGTATGTGCATATATTTGACACTTTTGAAAAAATAAAACATGGGCGGATTTCCAGCAAAATTGCGTAAGGAGCATTGGCAAGGAACTACAAGCATGGTTTTGCAAATGTGCCAGTGTTTTATTATTTGACAAGTATCATAACGTAGCTACAAAAAATAGCGGTACACCTTTAGTGACTGAGGGGTAGCCTGTGGCCATGGGCAGTGGCCAGATTGTCCGGGTCATGGAATAAGGTCATGACCTGGATAATCTGGCTACTGGCCATGACCATAAGGGAAAACATAGGATTAAAGTGGCCATGTCCACCTGGAACTGGTTTTGTGGTAAAGGTATTCGAAATTAGGATAGATCTGAAAGGGAAGAAAAATATGCTTGTGGTAATATGGTCATAGGGTTCTCTTTTTGCCTTCTGCAGGCTGCCATGGAAAGCGAAGAGGGGCCCTGTATGGAACCCTTGCCTTCCATGTCCATGGTGGCCATCTTGTAAAAGGATTTTCCTCCCTACACCGGGACTGCGTACAGGTATAGGAAGAAAAATCCTGATTTAGCACCCCGGGTTCCCGCTTTGGGAACCTATGGTGCTAATGGCCTTGATAACCCATTTCAGGGGCTGGAATGGGGGGATAATGGTCCAGAGACCTCGTTATCCACCCTCGCTTCGCTTGGGCTGATAACTTGGGCTGCCGGGCCAGTATTCACCATTCCAGTCCCTGGAACGGAGGATGAACGCCACAATATTCCCATTAGCATAACACAAAATGCATATGGAAATGTTGGAAAATCTTATTGAGTCTATGTAATTTACTGAGAAATATAAAGTAGATGGAGTCTATACATGTTTTTTTTACTTCTATTTTTTAACTGTGAAAGGTGGTTCCTAAAGGAATATGTCTTTTGTTGTTTTTGGATGTATTTTTTTTTTTTGGCAGGTGAGCTGAGAACGAAAGGTGGGGAGGGAAATGAGGGAAGAGATACCAAACAATAATATGGAGGAGTAGGTGGACAAGGGAAAAAGTTGTGCATGTGTTATTTCTAAGGTAGGGGACAGTGTTTCTCATCCTCCTTGATTACAGCAGCGATGGTGGCTCTTGAGGAGGAGGGATGGCATTAGCTGATGCCATTATAACATAAATAGCAGTTTTGCTACAAGTATGTACTGTGTACTAGATTGTTAATGGATAATGAGTAGGAATAGGTGTTGGAGCCATGCAAGGGACATTTTGAAGTTGAAAGTTCCTAGATCAGTAGAAAATGCAGTTCTGAACTGCCCGTGAAGAAGAGATCTTATTGTGAAATGCGGACGGGTTCTCGGACACGTCACCATGGCACGCGGCAGCGGATGGTCATGTGGCACTGTCCGGAAAGTCCGCTATGAAGTCAGATGTTCGTAAACGTCTACGGATGCAAAACTAGTTGAAATAGTTGCAAAAAGTGTATGGAAGTAATGGCAGAGTTTTAAGGTGACACTTTGTAAATTGGACACAAACATTGCTATATTGGGTAAGTATGATATTAGTAAGTTGTAGGAAAATAGCATGAACTGGTAAAAACCTATGAAATTCACGGAAAAATCGTTATTAAAGGGACGTTATGGTTATGTTGGACTAATAAAAACCTGTGAAATTCAAAGACACATCTTTGTTAAAGGGACGTTATGGTTTCAAGTAAAAGCAAAAAAAAACAGAAATTCACCAGTTATGGTAAGCTAAACAAACATAACTCGCGCCACCACCGTGCACTGCTAAGACTAACACCCAGGAAATCAAAGATGACATCAGAAATGTTGATATTTTGTCTCAGTTAACCACAGTGTAGCCTTCCAGGCCCTGTTACAGATAATAATGGTCCTCGCTTTTATCTATCACTTTTAATTTTAGTTCATACCTTCACAAAAAATGGGATGTTAATACGAAAATTATCTAAAGGTCGGTGGCAAATATTGAAAGGCATGCTGGTAATGTTTTTTACTGTCCTTACAAACACACGGGGTACGGCCAGCCGCGTGCCTTAAAAGGTAAAATGACTACATATTGCATGAAAAATCCATGCGTCATAGTGAACTCGGCTCAGATGTCACTCAACGGGTCACAATTAAGGGTATCATGTATTTATATCAATCTGGAAAATTCACCACTCTACATAGGTCTTGTGCTTTTTGGCGAATAATGTCCTGATTTCCTGTATTCATATTTCATTATCTATGGTGTTTTTCCCTGCATGTGACAATTGTGTCAATATCTGATAACCATGGTTGGGTTCAACCAATGTAAATTTACTTTATGTTATTGAATTCTGTAAACAAACACAAATATCTGTTTTGTTTCCCGTGCCCCAATGCCCCTGTTTTTTGCCCAATTTGAATTTCCAAAATTGCCAAAAATGTGTGTATGCGTGTGACTACGTATATTATTTTGGGGTGTTTTAATTTGTTGACATCAGCCTGGAAAAAGACCTGTGGTCGAAACACGTATCAGCTATATTGAATTCCATTAAATCTGACACATTTTATTGCCACAGTGTGGTTGTGTAATTCTCTGATTTGCAAATGTTTCTTGGATGCCTTGGGCAGAGGATCCAGCTTGGCACAACTACCCGCAGCAGTTACTTCCTACTACTAAGTAAACAAATGTAAATGCGTATTTATTCTCCTATAACTAGGTCACAAACTGACAAGCGCTTATGTAGGATTGTTTAGCATGTTTTGGGAGCACAGAGCGCAGCACCACTGCACAGGATCAATGTATAGCATGTTTTTTGAAGTGCAGCACCACTGCATGGGTTTGGTGCATTGATATAATGTGGTACAGCAAGACATGTGTTATTGAGCATTTTTATGCAGCGCAACTGCATGGGTTTAATGCAATTGCCTCAAGCTATGTGTTGCCAGTGCAACCTATGGACATGTAGATGAAAACAGGCTATGCAGTAAAAAACGATTTCCACATATAAAATGCAAATAATTTTTTACAGTCAAAAGCATATTTTTTACCTGAAATTCCTCTGTTGCAGGAGACACATTTGAGGATTAATGAACTAACCTCATTAACAAAACAATAACACGCTAACTCATTAATAACATAATGTGTTCTCCAGTGCAAAATGAATGGAAAATGACAGGCTCTGAAAGTCATTTTAAATGCACATTCAGATTTTTCTTTTTGCTTCTAACTGCGCTCTGTCCACAGTATTTGCAGGAAGCAAAGACTCGAATAAGCAGGAAATCAGTTTGGTTACAGTTGAAACTGTATAAGCCAAGCCATTGTGTGTAGAGGGTGGTTAGGGCATGATAGAATTTTATTGGTTAGGATCCTTTGGTAGGAGGTAACCAGAGTTTTCTTGTATAATCTCGAGGAAGAAGCTAGGGAGTGACATCTTGACACAGCTCGGAGAAGGACTGGATTGATAGCTGGGGATGCCTGATTCCTAAAGCAGATTCAACTTGGTTGCAGAGACTGGGATTTCCAGTCAACAAGTCCCAGTTTGAGTGACAGCAAATGCTTGTCCTTGCTGGGTGAACCCTTCCAGAAGGCGACCAGCCAAAGAAGTTACATGCTGAACAAGCCTGGTAATTATCTCGCTGCTGAAGTGTGGGGGCTGAGTGTGTGTGAAAATATTCAGTCAGTGTAGGAAAGGAGATTCCTGTGCTTTACCCACATGTTGCAAATTGAATTCTTGTTCCCCGCAATCTCTTCTCAGTGTATCACAAATAATGCTGTTACTGTGCTATTTCATTTATTTCTGTAAAAAGAGTGAGATCGTGTTTAAAGGCAACTTTTATAATACACAAAAATATCTGAAAGCAGACGGGTGGTGTGTTTTATTTTCTCTTTCCTTTGTGCATTTACCAATACAGTGCTGATGATGTGGGGAGATGTTTAGACAGTGCAATTGTCATTTTTAAGGTAGCTAAAAATAAGACTTGGCTGCAGCTGTGTGTACAATGTCATTCAGTATGAGCAATTATAACTAACTGTGTGTGTTTTAGTCTGCCAGAGGTCTATGAGTCGGCAGAAAGGGAGGCCCTGGACATAGCTCACCAAACATAGATAAGTTGGTGATAGATACCGCATGATAGTTCGCTGCCGTAGATAAGACAGCGAGAAATTGCCCATGGTGGCACACTAAAAATGAAAATGTGGTTTTCCTGAAATGCAAGCCTGAGGTCTCTCTAGTGATTACACGAAACAATCTAAACAAAAATAAGGGGTTCTGGATATTGGGGCCACAAATAAAACAAAGGAATTATGCTCACCAAAAATACCACCAACCACGCATACCAACCACGCATGTCTGTGTACTGAAATAATGCATATCCACTGTATTATTATTATACATAACCCAATCTGAATACAAGGAGTGATTGTTGCTAAATTATTTTTCGGCGGTAAGAAAATACTGCCAGGCCCCAAATCTGCACAAAATACCCAACACACAACTACCCGCAGCAGTTACTTCCTACTACTAAGTAAACAAATGTAAATGCATATTTAATTCTCCCATAACTAGGTCACAAACTGACAAGCGCTTATGGTTCCAGCCTTTTGCCCCATCAGGTGTTATTAATAAAATGAACAACCAAAATATTTCGATCCTGAGAACATTCTAAAATTGATTGTTTTACAATAATGAATCCACTTAGGATACAAATAAAATGAAACTTCAGACACATTCAATAGATTAATGAATGATAATGAAACATCAATTTGTGACAACAAGGAATTGATTTTGATTACTTAAAAGCTGTTGTAGCGTGAAAAGAAAGTGATTTGAGTGTATATAATAGAAGGTTGGTGGTAATGGTATTTTGAAATGCCACCCTTTTTACCTGCAAAATCGATTTTGGTTTAAGCAGTATTTTCTTTGGGTATTATTTTTTTGGATTACTGCATCTGGTAAATACTGCTTAGTTATAAAATCAAACAACTCAAATATTTTGCATATTTGTACCTCCCCCGAAAACGAGAAGAAAAGATATTCAAAAGAAGCAAACAATGAAAAGCTATTTTGAACTATTGTTTAAAGCTAATAAATCCCATCAGTGTTGTGACATATATTTTATTGGTGACCCCCAAATAAGAAGTGGGCACATCTGGCAACTACCCTTTCAGTACTTTTCCAAATAAATGCACAGATGAGTCAAACATAACCATTCCACACCAAACTACACTGCACAACCACTCTTAGCAAGCAAGAAATATAAGGTCTCTCTAGTACAGAAGACCTAATGAGTTTGCAGAACTCATAGGAACAATAAGGATACGCAAACAGATCAGCAAAGTTTGTACATAGACACATTTGAAGTGTTAACGCAAAATCAAAAATATAGGTTCGTGATGGGGGACATTTGGAATCCCAGACAACAGAGTACACAAGGACTGTAGATGTGTTCATGATAGCAGTAGTTTAAATGTTCCTTATTTGGTGCTTTTCTTCCAAGAGAGGTACTGATAGATATTGCAGCACAACCCCAAGGAACTTCCCCTTTTTAACACTAGAGGGCACTTGCTCACAGGGTCGGACTGGGACAAGAAATAGGGCCGGACACCCAAAAAAAGTGGCCACCACTCGTCTCAAAAAAGTGGCCCTCAAACCATCATCTGTGAATCGCGTCAAATCATTACTTTACAGAAAATGCTACTTATGCAGGTTTCATGTATTTATTGCATGTTATATTTTGGGTGATATTTTGAGAAAGTGATAAAATTCCTTACGTTTTTTTGTTTTTTTTGTTTTAAACAACATCATCACATAGCTAAATACATATTTTGCAGAACCCGACTCAAGGCATCTCTACTCGTTGCCACCAGCAATGAAAATAGAGTTGCATTTAACAAACAGTACAGCCAAATGATGACACTGGAAAGTACCTTGCCAGTTGCATTTATGCTCAAATATTACATTAGAACATATTACCGGATTTCCCTGATGCCTCTATCATTCAACATCCTCTATAAATTCTGCCTATTAAAATTACCAAATGCAACAACTTTCCCCAAGAGATTACGGCTAGAATCAGTAGACTCACAATTTTAAAGGTACACAGGAGTGGGAGGCACATGAGCTGCTGTGCATTTTCTCGTTATCTGCATCCCATTAGTTGCACATATTTTAAGTAAATTTTGGAACACTAGGAATGTTCCCAGGGGGTGAGGGGAATGTTTTGAATGTGTATACTGCCTCTGCCCACGCGTGCACACTGGGGCACACCTATTGTTTGTATATATATATATTCTGTGATAATTTGCATCTATTAACCACCTTGCTGCATTATTTTGACTTTATTTTCAGGGAACCTCAGACTGTTTTCCGAAGCTGTAAGGCAAGCGGGGGTCCTCATGCGATCATGATTGCCAGAGCACTGGGAACTCAATGTATCACCTGGACCATTTTCGACACATGCCCTTCATTGTACCCATCCCATCGTGGCATCTCACTTAATGGTATGCATTAGTTCATTCTGCTCATGGTTGGCATTGATGTGGCATCTACCTTTCGTTTATAATTTTAATAAGAAACGGTTCAAGACTTATTTCTTTTTAAAATAAAAGCGTAGGAAGAAGATACATGGTGCAGCACACCGCACGAAAAGTTCCTGTAAATAAGAGGCAGGTTTGTTTGGGCACATGCCAGTTCTAGTTTAGTTGCAGCACTTGACTGGCGGAGTTAGCAGCAGCCAGAGTGGGATAGGAATGGCAAAGGTACTTAGGTGTGTGGCAATTGGACCATGGCAGTGAGGACTGGGGGGAGAGAATGGCGAAGGATGTAGTGTTTTACTGTTGTACGTGTCTTTGCAGTTATCCCATGTGGTATTCCCCCCCAAAAAAATCTTGTTTATCTTGTACTGGTAAATGCATGTATGTACTTCATGGAAGTGGGGAAGTGCTGTTTTCCTAATCAAATTTGAACTACAAGGATAAAGGTCGAAGGAGGGGTGAGGAGAAGCTTTACGTTCATGGTCTAAGGGTGGCCCATTTTCCCATTGCATTCTGGGATTTTAAGTCCTGGGAGTATAGTAGGTATAGTAGGTGTATAGTATGGAGGTGAGGACTGTTGTAACATCTCCCATATGGAATGGGTTATGTTGGCAGGCTAACACCCTTTCAGTGGCAAAAGAGAGGCAGGACATAATTAGGGTGCTTGTGCTGATGGTATTATGCTCCTGGCGCACAGGCTGGAGGAATTTGGTTTCGTGGGAGCACCGTTGCGCTGGGCGATAGGACTGAAAACTTGAGGGAGCTGGGGCAAGGATGGACCTTAAAGAACAGGATAGGGATTGCCAGCAGTCGTGGCAGGGCCCGAGGAGGATATAAGCAAAAGTTAAAAGGACATCTTTTATTTACTCGTCTAGTCGGCATGGGGGATTCAATGTTTCTTATGTAAGGGTGAAGAATGTGCTGTTTTATAAAGTGCTGTATGCGCCCTCTACTATGGAGAAACTGTCCAAATTGGAGCCCGTCTACAGCACCCTTCAATGTACGTGCCCAGGGCGGTCCCCGCACTGGAAAGAATCTAAAACTCCAAAATGGTCTTTCAATTAAAAAACGTACACAATGTGAAGCGCTTGCATGGACGTAGATAATCTGAAAGTGTTTTGATGGGTAATTTTAGTCCCTAGAATGTCCACCATTGTGTACTGTCGCAACAGTGACTACACATGCTCCCCCTTCCCCCAGCCCAGACATCTCCCTGACTAGCTTACCTCCGAAGTAGCTCCAAAAGGGGCTCATCCCTGATGGGAAAGCTTCTCTGGGGACCCTTGAAGCTGGTCTTCTGTATCATACAATTCACTGGTAGGGAGCAGGGCTTACTGAGGCATGACTGGCCCGCACAGCCCTGCCGCTTGCAGTGTTTTGTAACACTGACTGCTTCTGGTGCCATGGTGTCGCGGCAGTTGGCCGCCGGCTCGCCGCTTTCATCAAAGAAAGGTAACACTTCGGTGTTACCTTTCTCTACATCCGCGACGGCGGGGCTGCAAAGGATCTCAATGTAAGTTACATTATTACGCTTTCGGCCCAGGGCCTCACCCGCCTCATCATGATTTCAGCCCGGCCACAGGCCGAATGGCCGATTGGGCCAATATGACCCTGCTTGCTCATTCAATCGCATGTAAATATGTAGGCAATTATTGAGGAGTACATATTAGTATCTATATTTGCATATGATAAAATGGCAAAGCTCCAAAACATGGCTCTTTGAACAATGCCTGACCAAGGACTAATTCCAATGGACGCACATACCGATGCACAGACCACACAATACTGCGCTACTGTAAAAAACATGCCAGCCCAAATGCTGGCTACCCACACTCTGTAGAGTGCTCTGCTGCTTGAAAGCTAAGTCTACGCTTTAAACAATACAATAAAAAAATGATGATAATAACTATTTCTTATACCTTACAAACCCACATATTACAATGTTCAATGTGTACAATGTGTCCTGACCTCAACAGTTGTTTAGTTAATGCACTCTATGTCATGTAAAGTACCACATCTTAATACTCAATTGTATGTAATGTGTATGATGTTTTCCACATGCAACACTTTTATGTATGCTCCATGTAATTAAGTTGTAACAGCCCCTCGATGCCCCTGGGCTGTTTGAGCGCGTTATACATTTAAAATTAAAATCAATAAATAAATAAGCCATAGCTTTGGCTGATTTTGGTGTATTATACTAAATGCAAATTGAAAGCATTCCGGATCAAACTTGTGTAGTCACCCTTGTCTCAATGTTAGCATGAGTAAGCATGTCAGTAAACCACTTTGTACCGAGTGAAGGATAATGAAAACCTAAAAGTGCCTTTTCACGTTCATTTTGTGCTCCAAATCATGTGTGTGCCTTTACAAGGCATAGGAGGTGCACAGTGTTGAGTTTTCATCTCAGCTTGCTTTTCTGCTCCATCTTGGAAGATTTATTCAGTTTTATGCATGCATGCATGCAATTTTCCTACCGGTGTAAAACCAAAGGCTTACTATGGAACAAGCCTTGCATTTACATTGTTTTACAGCAGGAGGATTCCTTAAGAATCCACGGTAGAACACCTCCTACAAAGTGTGATTTGTATGCAGTAATATTTTCTCTACCAAGCGGCAAATGAAAGTAAAGAGTAAAGGGGATATTGGAGTATTAAGATGGATAGGAGAGGCGGTGAGCGATTGTGGATTCCGAAAGTTTGATTTTGGGAAAACTGTGTTTATTCTATATGTCACATTTACTGTTTGAAGTGGGTGAACAACCCAAGTACTTTCTAGTGAGTCCAGGGAGAGGGAATGCCTAACAGTGAATGAACAAGACACCTGCTGTCGGATGACACTTGGGAGATGTAGCCAGAGAAGAAGAGAATGACTAAGGGCAGCTTGTGCGGGACTCACAGTTGCATGATATTTGTGTGATAAAGTAGTAGTGATACAGGGAAGCAAGGTATAGTGGTGATCTTGAAGAGAGTGAATGAGACACCTGTCATTGGGTGACATGTGGAAGGAGGGGCAGAAGTTGCACAGAAGCTCTGAATCCAGAGTGTGCAACACTCATGCTTTGTAAGGGATTTCAATCAGGCACACACCCAGATCTCGCCTAGCATGTAGTAGTGCACAATGGAACGCTTATTTATTTTTGTCACGAGGCATGTCTGTTTAAGTTCAATATTCTGAATGATATACCACTCATATCACACCTGTCTCAAAATACACCCCAGGTCACAATGAACCAGGAATCAGGCTAGTTTGTAAAGGTAAAGATGTATTTATTTATTTAATATTCGAATCACACATAAGTTTAATATATGTACATATATATTCAGTGAAAAAAACTGACATTATGGTTAAGTTGCGCTACTAAAAACCTATGAAATTCAGTGAAAAAAACTTTGTTAAAGGGACGTTATGGTTAAGTTGCGCTACTAAAAACCTATGAAATTCAGTGAAAAAACTTTGTTAAAGGGACGTTATAGTTAAGTTGCGCTACTAAAAACCTATGAAATTCAGTGAAAAAACTTTGTTAAAGGGACCACACCGTTCTGTTCGCTAGCAAGTTGAAACTGTTCTAAGAACACACAGGCTCCCTGAAATGTTCGTAAAGAAACAAAAATTAAAGTGTTCTAAAGAATACTATATCTGTCCGTAATGTTCGCTATCAATTTAAAACTGTCCTAAGAACACAATTGGTGTCCTGAAATGTTCATAAATAAACATAAATGATGTGTCCTGAACAACAGTACAACTGTTCGTAGTGTTCGCTACCCAATTGAAAGTGTTCTAAAAACACAATTGGTGTCCTGAAATGTTCGTACATAAACTAAATTACACGTGTCCTGAAGAACACTATATCTGTCCTTACTGTTCACTACCAAGTTTAAACTGTTCTAAGAACACACGCGGTGTCCTGAAATGTTCGTTTCACGTGTGACGCACTTTTAATTACTTCAGAACCCGAACAGTGTCCATAGGACATCAATGCGCATGCGCTAACCAATCTCCGTGCACTTGGTGTCCTGCAGACAGGCGCTTCCTTCGCAGACTAGTTTCTGGCTATTCTTCATAACACAGTGATTTTTGCTGCCACCTGCAGACTACACCATCATCGACATGGCATCCTTGGCTGCTGAACTGCCACTTGGTGCTGCACCTGCTTCAGCACCACCACCACCCCCTCCACCACCACCACCTCCCCAAGGGCCTGAAGAGGGGAACAGGACTGAGGATGCGGAGGAGGAAGAAGAGGATGATGAGAATGAGGTAGAGGAAATCCCTACTACCCGCACTAGGCGTGACTCTTGGGTGTGGCGGTTATTTACCATTCATGGGAATGGTCCTAAGGCTTGTGCGAACCATGTTACCTGCAATGAGTGCAAAATGATACTCAGTCGCGGGAAGCACGGTAACTACAGCTTTGGGACCACTACTATGAAGCGACACCTGAGGTCATTTCACTCTGAGGCTATTCGCAGGGTTGTACCTTGCGAAGAACGTAGCAGGTTGATTTCCTCTACTTCATCCTCTGTTTCTGATCCTGTCACCACAAGGACCACCTCTGTGGGACAGCGTCTTTCTCAAGCTGCCTCACAGGCCATAAAGAATGCTGATGACCCTTACCTTTCGAGGGTCACAGTTGTATGTATGTACTGTGACACAGTACTCTGCAGGGGGGAGCGACTTCGGAGTGCTTTTGAGACTATCGTCTCAGAGCACGAGAAGACCTGCTCACTAACCAAATAAAACCCACTCTACATCTTCCTCTCTCAGCTCGCCCTTTCTTATCCCTGTGGTTGGTGTCCCCCCTTTAACCTTCTTTTACCCTCCTCTCCTAGTGTGTTGTGTCTGAAAAACCAAAAAAAATACAAAATTACAAAAATCAAAAAAAAATAAGGCTCTTTTCAGAGCCGCCTTTCCCAGTTAAAAAATAGAAGTGAAAATAAATGAAGCAGGGCTCTTTGTATTTTTTAGAAGTCCGCGAACAGTTCGCGAACATTAAAAAAATTGGGTTACTACTCCATCACAAACATTGTAATTTTCTCTGGAAAGAAGTGGTGGCTCTGAAAAGAGCCTTTTGGTGGTGTTTGTAAGTCAAAAATTGTAAATGCTTAACATCTACTTCAAAATCGTTGTTGTAATTCCAAAAAAGGTCGCAATGCATTTTGTACATTTCTCAGAAAAATCTGATTGCCAGCATAAGTAAGATGGACTCCATCTCTGCGAAAAATGTATGTACTGCAAAACATAATATTTTCATTGTGAAAAGAAGACATGCCAAAATCTCTTAGAAAGCCACAAACAGCCTTATTAACATTGCGCCTTGCTTTTTCCATTTGTGGACCAAATGAAGAAGAACGAATCCACATTTGTCTCTGCGCAATCAGTGAAAATATCACTTGAGAATTAGGAAACATGTCCATAACCTTCCTCAGTCCTTCTTTCATAGCAAATTGCAAAAAAATTCCAGTCACATGCCCTAAACTGTTCTCTCCACAATGAATTACAATTATGTCTGGATGTTGCTCTGTCTCCAAAGTAGCACAGAGAGGTAGCAAATCCAACCACTTCATTCCACGTACTCCATGCCAGTGTACTTCCACATGTGGGAATCCAAGATCTACAGCTACTCCACAGCTTTCTGCATGCACCTTCAACCAATATATCCACGAATCTCCAAAAATCCAAACAATCTGTTTTCTGAAACACACAGCCATAGCTATCTTTTGTTCTCTCAGCAAAAAGAGTATCTCAGAAAATCTCTCCTGGCACAACACACCCACCAAACTTTCCTGACCAATCCCTTTCAGTGCTTATTCTCATTTGCATGACTTCTGAACCCAAAAATCCCCGGATGTAACTCCCGATGTCCGGGAACTACCGCCATGTCCGCGGACATATCCTAACATGAACAGCCCTTCTACCATTTCCACTACACTCTCTCTGCCATTCCCTCATTGGATGTACCTCAAAAATCACATGACCATGCACCAATCACATTCAAGACCTCTACATCTAACTGCATCATCATAGATCAGCACTGCAAATGTACTCTGAATCTCTCTGAGTACAAGTGTCATATCATTGGCAAGCAGCATCTACCACAAATACTGTAAAAGTCTTCAAGATTTCTACTTGCAGCTCCATGCATATCCATATGCATGAACACAAACTTCAGGTATGCATATTTTCTGTTTAGTACATGACATAGCTCTCAACCATTTTTGTTTTACAGGCGGGTGAAATCACCCGATTTTGTTTTTAGCGGGTGAGACGCCCATTGGAATGAATGGGCGTGCAGGAGGCTTGGCGGATGAGTCTGCCCTTTGCAGGGCGTGTGACACCCGCCAAAAGCGTGTGAGTTGAGAGCTATGGTAGATGAACACATTTTCAAACAGACTTATACCTTGTAAAATCTGTAAAATGAATTTACTGTACTTTTTTCAATTTCCTGAAATCAACTACCACTTATACACCTTTATACTTTTTACTTTCTTTATACACAAACACTCAAATCATGTTAAACTAACATTTTTTAAATGAAATATATAGACTACATATATTCAAGCAAAATTGCATGCAAACACAATCTATGTTTAAACCTTTATAAAAATACTTATACAATTTCATATTTTTTGTTTTTATTTATTTATTTACTTAATTACTTTAAATTAGACATGACATTGAGGCGCTATTAACTAGAACAGTTTACTTACAGAAATAGTGGTATTCACTGATATATTATAAATTTCACAAGACATAGTAAAGATATTTTATGTTTGCTACAGTTAGTCATTCAATACAATTAGTTCATTAAGAACATATCATATGTACTGAACTGATGCAATGTATCTTATGTAAATAAATTAGTTTAATGGTTTTACAGAAGGCACTGAGGATTTCAATTAAAAAAATCAATATCTAAATTAAAAACAGTGCTATATACAAACAAAGTTACTAATTTGAAGCTTTCACAGTTGCAGTGAAGACCAGTTTCCTGAAAAGAAGCAGCCAAATTCGAAGAAGAAAGAAAAACTAAGAAGTTACCTGTTAATTTAAAAAAAAAAGTAAGTAAAATATCACCATATTATTTATATTATTAATCAAATATACTATAACATTAATACCAGCTATTTTGGTTTCTTAAAATAGAGATTTTGTACCATTTTGTCCAAAAATTTCCATGTCGTAAACAGCGATTTACAACCAGAATGGCCCACAAATTTCTATTTTTGGACACACAAATTAGCCAACTGAACCACTACAATTTTCATATTATAGAACAGACAACTGTTTTAATTGTATACATTACATTTACTATTTGTACTTTTCCACACCACTAGCTTATTTTTTTTTTGTCATCTGAACCCCAGTTTATTGACACATAAATTCAATAATACCTATCCCTACTAGTTTTAGTTCCCAATGCACATTCACACACCATTACATACATCTTTATCATCTTACTCAAACACTCATGCACACAGCACACATTCATTCCAGAACACCCCAACCCATATCTTCTTTATTTTTTTCAACATACCCTAAAGAATGCCTACCAAAAGACAACTCCGTAGAAAGCAACGCAAAATTAGAGCAAATGAAAATAAAGGTGTCCAACATAAGCATCCATCTCTAGCAGAATTTGTAAAAAAAAGTTGAAACAAAACAGCTAATACAATCATTTAGTGAAACACAAGAAGTTTCAAGTACAACAACTTCGCTTCCTCTATCAAAATGTAAAACAAACCAAAAAACAATTAACAGAAAATCAGCTATCAGTACAGATAAAACTACTTCTTCAAATTTTAATATAGTACAAAGTAAGCATACCAAGAAAAGTATTTTAGCCAAATTATACCGTCACAAAGTCCTTCAAAATCTTATAAAAACAGGAGAGAAATCAGGTTCAAAGCTTAAAACCTATCGTAGGAAATTAATCTTAGAAGAATTGATGGACAGTGCAATTCTTCTCAAAAGAAATTTATTTATTTTACTGTTAAACAAAATGAAACCACTAACAAAACTAATAACTAAATTACAAAAAAGACTTCTCAATAAGCGAAATGTCAACAGAAAGAACTTCTTAAGTATCTGCGGAGGTGAATGGAATCACACTACGAGCACAGAACCATATTTTAATGAAGAAGCGTACAAACAAAAGCAAACGAATACAATTGCCATAAATAGCAGTGGTCGAGGTTATGAAAAAGTGAATAATACCATAATGGAACAAGAAGTACTCCTTACAAAAATATGCCCTGAAAACTTAGAATTACCCCTCCATTCAACTGAATCAGAACGTCTAGTGTACAAATGGCCATGCACGTCAATGTGTAACATTCCCAAACAATGTTTCAAATCTTTACACCAATTCCTCAATAAATATGTAAAAAGCAAAGACAAAATCAAAATTAAATTACTGCAAAATATAGATACCTGTCCAGTGCGCAAGTACACAGGACTACAAGGACATTCATTGGCCTGCATTACAGGACCTACTTGTAAAACCACTTTCCATGAAATCAAAAGGATATCAACACATCATTCAACTATAAGAAATCTAGTCTATAAACTGTACTATGCTAAAAGTCCTGCTTTAGCACTAGCAAAGTTAAATAACATCCTTCTACATGGTACAGCAAAAGACCTACTTGAAGAAATTCACTATATCCAGAAAAAATATTTTGGAAGTGAAAGCCATTTACAGAATGAAATAGCTTTAAACCAATTAAGCAACAATTCTACACATGGCAACCTTTTGCTAAACACATACAAAAAAGAAATACTAAAATTTAAAAGTACATCAGCTGAAGTACCAAACCATGTATGTGTATGTTGCCGTAGAATTTTTTATAAAAGTAACACAAAAACTGTGGACCTATCATACAAAATAGAAGACAATGAAGATTCTAAATGGTTTGAATTAGCTCTCTACCTTCTAGCAGAAAACAAATATGAAATAACTGAGCCCTTAATACTTTGCAGTTATTGCACTACAAAACTTGACAACAACCAAACTCCTTCACGTTCTATCACAAATAATTTGGAATTATACCCAGTACCAAAACCTCTACAACAACTTAATTTATATGAGAGCATCATAATTCAAACCGTACACCCATTTCAAGCAATAATACGCCTTCAACCAAAAACAGCAAAATTACCTCCCTCTGAATTGGTAAAAGGCATTCGTGGAAAAGTAGTTTATTTACCATTAAATCTAAAAGAAAATGTGCAATGCAGCAATCTTTAATTATATTAGTAAATGGAGTACCTACAAAAGACAAAAAAATATGGCAACATCTGGTAGATTTATATAAAGTTAGACAAGCCTTCCAATATCTTAAAGAGAATAATGAATATTACAAATAAATTAATATTGAAGAAAACTTGAAAGATACAACTGAAATAATTCAAGAAACACAAGAAGCTGGTCAATTTGAGCTACTAGATCCTGCTACAATATCAAATACTTTAGACCAGTATACAATTCATTCTTTGCACTGTAATGACACCATACAAGATGTACTGGAAACTTACCAAATGCGTCAAACAAAAGGATCGCCAATCAGTATATGGGAAAAAAGTATAGAAACACGTGCTTTTCCTCTACTCTTTCCTACTGGCAAAGGAGGAAGGTATGATGATAGACCTATTCAAATATCAGCTTCAGAATACCGCTCATTACGGATGTATTCTGAAGATCCCAGATTTTGACAAAATGTGGAATACATATTCCACCTACTCTTGGAAAGTGAACTAGCAACTTTATGTTACGGAGTTGCACACATATTAAAATCAGGATCACACTTTCAAAATATGACAGCTACACAATTATTAGAGAAAGTGCAACAAAAGGATGAGGTTTTACAAACAAATATTACAAATCTATTAGCAAATATGCATGGTACTAAAGAGTACTGGTTTCGACGTCATGGAGATGTACGTTGTATGATCAGAAAACTTGGCCCACCCACTTGGCTTGTTACATTAAGTTGTGCAGAATATGCATGGGAAGATTTACATGATTTCCTACGCATATCAAATAAAAACAAAACAAACATAGATATTCTAACACCTGGAGAACTTTGTTCTTTGGATCCTGTTAATGTTTCAAGATATTTTCACCATCATTTCATTGCTATGCTACATTTTATTTGTAATAAAACTGTTCCCCCCCTTGGAGAAGTGCAACACTTCTTTTGGAGAAAAGAATACAAAGCCAGAGGAGCACCACATACCCACATGCTTTTATGGATTAAAGATGCTCCTAAATTTGGTCAAGACAGTGATGCCACTGTTTTACAGGTTATTGAAAAATATGTCACTTGTGAAATTCCATCAGAAGCCACAAATAGTGATTTTTGTGCACAAATTTTACAATTTCAAAGACACAAATGTGGTCAATATTGTCGTCGCAAATACAAAAACAAAGGCAAATACTACACCAAATGCCGATTTGGTTTCCCTAGACCAGTTACAAATACAGGTCAAGTAAACAACATCATGTCTTCAGTTAGACATACTGTTAAAGGAAAGTCACCTAAAAATACATATTACATAAAAAGAAAAGAAGAAGAAAAATATATCAATGATTATAATGCAATCATTGCCCACTTATGGAATGCAAACATAGATGTGCAGTACATTGCAGACAATTCTACTGCAGTTGCACGATATGTCACAGCATACTTAACTAAAGCAGAAAGGACAGAGCTCCAAGACCTCTGGAATGACCTGTCATCAGATAAAACAGTATCTCAGAAATTATACAGCTTGGGCATAAAAATGCTCACCCATAGAGAATGTGGATCTTATGAAGCAGCTGATCGTTTAACTGGTACTTCATTGTATGGTAAATCTGAAAATATAGTATGGCTAAGTCTTGGTCCAGCTAAATCTAGAAAAAGAGTTCTAAAATCATATGAAGATATAGAAACAATAGCCAAACATGAACCCAACAGCCAAGACATTTTAAAAAACAATTTATTGGACACATACTACCCAAACAGAAGTAATACTTTGGAAAACATGTGTCTAGACCAAATAGCCCAAAACTACACATACAAAAATAATATGAAACCCGATGAAAAAAAAGGTAAATATAGAGTGACAGACTGTGAAGGCAGCTTAGTTAAACTCAATAAACCAAATTTAATTAATCATATACAATTGTCATTGAAGACTCCTCAACATAAAGAAGTATATTACATGTCCCTGCTACAACTCTTCAAACCATGGAGAAAAGAAGAACAATTACTAGATAACTATGACTCATATGAGGATGCTTTCAAAGCAAATGAAAGCACTATAACTGATGTAAACTTTACACAGTACAAAACAATGTTGCACAATGAACAGCAACATGAAGAAGAACTCCAAGCTCAACTAGATAAGGATACTCCTGACAGTAGTCAACCTTCTGTAACAGGAAGCCAAGAACCACTGGGAGAACCACTAATAACAAATGAGGCAGAATTAGCTATGATAGAAGTAGAAAACACCATGTGTCAGTATGAAGATAAGGAAGACTTAACTATACTACAATCAAAACTAAACAATGAGCAAAGTAGCATTTTTCAAGAAGTAACAAAACAAATTGCACATGGTGTAAAACATGAAACTAAAGAATGTTCATGCCATAATTATAAACCTATACTACTATACGTCAGTGGTGAAGCTGGTTCTGGCAAAACATTCCTAATCAAAATCATTAGTAAGTTCCTTCAACAATTGACAAACAACAAACTTTCAGCTGTTGTCACTGCCCCCACAGGTTTAGCTGCCTACAAAAAAGGTGGTGTTACATTACACCGATTACTACTATTACCAGTAGAACACCAGAACAAATTAGACTATTACAAACTTTCTGCAGAAGCTGCAATGGAATTACGCAGAGTATTGAAACAAATGAAAATGCTACTAATAGATGAAGTGAGCATGGTCTCCAACCTGATGTTAGCTTCGATTCACCTCAGATTACAAGAAGTACTCAAAACAGACTATGAAGAGCTATTTGTAGGAAAACACATTATTGTTTTTGGAGATCTGCTTCAATTAACACCAGTAAAAGGTGATCCTATTTTTAAAACATTAGGGCACAAACTCTGCCGTAAAACTGTTGGCAGCATTGGAAATGTCAACCTTTGGCAACATTTCCAATACAGATAATTAACAGAAAACATGCGCCAATCTGCAGATCTAACTTATGCCAACATTTTAAAAAGTTTGAGAGTTGGTATACTTTCTAAAGAAGCAGAAGCAACATTGAAAACCCGGCACATTAATGCACTTGATAGCGATAATGCGTGTGCTACAGATGTTATGGAACAATTAGCCCACAAAAATGTCAATTGTATGGCCTTAATGCAAACTTTTGCAAGCTGTTTCATATTCAATGAAATCATGCTAAATAAAGAAATGCAACCAATAATGGAAATTAGCGCCACAGACAAACTAGATATACATGGTATGACACTACCCATGTGTGACCAGGCCACAACAAGACTAAATAATTTAGAAAAATCAATCTCAAACACAGCAGGCTTAGAAAAGATGTTAACATTATCCTTAAATTGCATAGTGATGCTTAAACGTAACCTTGACGTGGACCAAGGACTAGTTAATGGAGCACTGGGTACAGTTGTTGGCTTTCAAACATACCCACGTGACAACAAAATTCAGTTTGTCAATATACTCTTTGACAAACTTTCAGAAGTAAAACGGATAGGACGCTCAACAGCTAGATTCCTTCTCTTCAAAGATATGTATGTACGCAGAGAACAATTTTCTCTAACTCTTGCATACGCAGTCACGATTCATAAATCACAAGGTCTTACCCTAGACAAAGCAATGATAGATATTGGTAACACAGTCTTTAAAGAAGGCATGAGCTACCTAGCACTATCACGCTTACGTACACTTGACGGTCTATTTCTAATCAACTTTGATGCAAGTAAAGTAAATGCTGATATTCCTTGCATTTTAGAATATAATAAACTTCGCTCACTATACACTCCCCATCTAAACACATATTCTGTTCCACAAAAACTAAAACGTTGTAAAAGAAAACTAAATCAAACAGAAATGCAACAGGACGTCACTGCAAATCCTCCAAAGAGAGTGAAAGAAACTAATACTCCATCAAGTACCACAAACAAAAAAGAATCAATTAGAGAAAGTAAACCAGGTACTTCTTTAAAGAAGGAAGACAAACTCCAAAAAAGCAGTTAGATACAGAACTACCTGGACCATTTAAATTCTGAAATATAGTTGGTGTAAGTTGCTATGCAAATGTAGCAATGAATATTCTATTTCAATTACCACCAATTGTTGACATTTACTCACACAGTACAGACCCATTGTGTTTGCAAATGTTAGTACTTCACAGAAATGCAGCAAATAATCCTGACAACACATATAGTGTTTTTGGAATAAGACGACAATTGGACTACTGTGCTGGAATGATGAAATTCACTATAAACTCACAGGAAGATCCACAAGAATTTCTAATGTACTTACTACAAGCACTGGAAAACAAAAACATACCTATAAATGAAATCTTTCAGATTACATACATGTGGAAACATACATGCACTCTCTGCAACAATGTGACACAAGAAGAAATCCCCAATGAACGCTTCATATATATATCAATACCAAATTGTGAAT
Source organism: Ambystoma mexicanum (assembly GCF_040938575.1). Taxonomy (NCBI): domain Eukaryota; kingdom Metazoa; phylum Chordata; class Amphibia; order Caudata; family Ambystomatidae; genus Ambystoma; species Ambystoma mexicanum. The sequence continues at coordinate 1,258,711,899 of NC_090930.1, forward strand.
CCATTCCATTTCAGCAACTTGTACAAAATGCAAACCATGGTAGATTATGCTCTACCTGCAATTCAGATAATCGCTCCACGTTAGTAATACAAACACATAGTAAATACGTAATACTAATGCTTCTACATTACAATGCAGATGGTACCAAAAACAACTGCAAGCTGACTGGATTCACACATGGTCAAATATCACTTGGTAAGAAAACCTTCACAACAATAGGTATAATCTACCACGCAGGAGCCACAACCAATTCAGGGCACTACACTGCATACATAAAAAAGAAATGTGGATGGTTTGAATGTAATGATAGTACCATTACTCTAAAGCAGAGATTACCAGCAAATCTTACAAACTCTTATTTGATGTTCTTAAAACCAAACTTTGATAAATAAACTGTATTTAAACCTTTAAGTAAATTTGTGTTACAAAAATATAAACTGTTAGAATACTCCAAAAGCTATCTAACTGCTCAAAGATTCTACAACAACTAATCAGATAAATGAATACCACTAAATTAGACCAAAAAATACACAGTTAGAATACGCCAATTGGTATCTAACTGTCCCAAAATTTAACAATATCCAAATAGGTAAATCAAAACCACTAAAATATATTTAAAAAATCGACAGTTAGAATATGCCAATTGGTATCTAACTGCTCCAAAATTTTATAATATCAAAACAAATGAAGAATCTGTTACTGCTCCAAAATAAATACAACAAAGCAAATTATAAAGCATTAGCCAGAAACAACAAGTGAACACTGAAAACAAACAAACAAATAAACTGTAGCATAACAGAAAAAGGTTTTTTTTTTAATCAAACATGGATTTTTTTTTCTCCCACAGACCCAATGATTTTAGCAACAAATATAGAAACTGAGCAAATTGCACAGTACTCTGATTTGTTCTCTACTAAATATGAGGGTCGAAAAAAAATAAAAGTATATTGCTTATACAATGTAATAAGTCATTACAAAATACTAATACTAACATGCTATTTTCTTTTATCACAGAAATGAAGAAGAAAAACATGGACTCACATTACTAGACCAAACAGTAAGTATACAATAATAAGGACAACCATAGCAGCATATCACATCCATAGTATCTAATACCTTTGTTCCTTATACATTTGTTTTTCACCCAAAGTTATAAGCAAATATGAATGTGATATGCTGCGGTGGTTGTTGCCAGGGCATACACTCTTGGGTGCATGGCCAAATGGCCATGCACCCAAGACTCTATGCCCTGGCAACAACCACCGCAGCATATCACATCCATAGAGTCAAACATTTCAACTATGATCTATGGGAAACTTTTAATGTCCGCGAACAATGTGAGTGTTCTTAGAACACTTTGAACTTGCCAGCGAACAATACGGACACTGTTTTCAGGACACCCCCTACGAACATTTCAGAACAACGCGATAGTTCTTACAAAACTTTCAACTTAACAACTAACAATACGGACAGCGTCCTAAGGACATCCCCTACGAACATTCCAGGACACCGGGAGTGTTCTTAGAAGCATCTTCAGAACACCACCATCTTGTTTATTTGCGAACATTTCAGGACACCGCGAGTGTTCTTAGGACACATTCAACTTGACAAAGAACAATACGGACAGTGTCCTCAGGACACCCCCTATGAACACTCCCCGGACACCGCGAGTGTTCTTAGAAGCGTCTTCAGAACACCCCCATTTTGTTTATTTGCGAACATTTCAGGACACCGCGAGTGTTCTTAGGACACATTCAACTTGACAGAGAACAATACGAACAGCGTCCTCAGGACACCCCCTACGAACACTCCCCAGACACCGCGAGTGTTCTTAGAAGTCTCTTCAGAACACCACCATCTTGTTTATTTGCGAACATTTCAGTACACCGCGAGTGTTCTTAGGACACATTCAACGTGATAGAGAACAATACGGACAGTGTCCTCAGGACACCCCCTACGAACACTCCCCGGACACCGTGAGTGTTCTTAGAAGCGTCTTCAGAACACCCCCATTTTGTTTATCTGCGAACATTTCAGGACACCGCGAGTGTTGTTAGGACAGACTCAACTTGACAGAGAACAATACGGACAGCGTCCTCAGGACACCCCCTAAGAACACTCCCCGGACACCGCAAGTGTTCTTAGAAGCGTCTTCAGAACACCCCCATTTTGTTTATTTGCGAACATTTCAGGACACCGCGCGTGTTCTTAGAACACATTCAACTTGACAGAGAACAATACGGACAGCGTCCTCAGGACACCACCTACAAACACTCCCCAGACACCGCAAGTGTTCTTAGAACAGTTTCACTTTGCTTGCGAACAAAACGGACACATATTGACTCCTTAGAACACCCCCTAGTCAGTTTATTTAGAACATTTCAGAACACCCGTGATGTCCGCAAACAAATCGAACACAAAAAGAACGTCTAACACATAAAAAACACAACTTTCATCCTATCTCACACACTCCCACCCTCCCCAAACACTCCTACACACCAACACACTCTACAAAATACAATTTTGAACAAAGTTTCACCGCGCTGTCCGGGGACGTCCGCGAATCCAATATGGCGGGCGCTACCGAAAAATCTGACGCGCTTCACGCTCCACGCCATCCAATCAGCGAACACTTTGCATGTCCGTGAACATCACGCAAGACGATTGGCCAATCAGGACACTTTCCGCGGAGCGAACAGGGAAGTGTATCCGCAAACCGAACACAGATATCACTAATTTTTTTTACCTACTTTTTGGTCATTTTAAAAAAAACTACTGGACGAATTTTCACCAAATTTGCAAAAGCACGCTTTCGGGACCAAGCTGCTGCTCCTGTTCCAAATTTGGTGGAAATCCGTCCAGCGGTTTGGGCTGTATGCGCGAGCAAAATTTTTTTCCCATTCACTCTATGGAGAGTGAGTATAATGTATACAAATATGAGCATATAGAGGGAAGGTAGAGTAATAAAAATAAAACTATGACAAAGTGCTGATAACCATAATGATTATCTTCATGCACAGAAAGGATTGCTCTCTTTCAAGCCTGTATCTTCCGCTATGTACATGTTTCATATGATGTGACAGGACCCCAAGTCTACAAATATAGTACCTTTTCAATTTTTACTTCCTGACTGTTACTGAAGAAAACTATGTGGCTTTGATATGTCAGTAAAGGATAAAAAGGGAGAGCCAGCCATGTGATGTCATCAGTTATGTCATCAATGACATTTGTGATGTCATCTTTGATGTCCTGGGTTTTAGTGTTAGCAGTGCACAGTGGCGCGAGTTATGGTTGCTTATGTTACCATAACTGGCGAATTTCAAGGGTTTTCCGGTTTTACTTGGAACCACAACGTCCCTTTAACAAAGTTTTTTCACTGAATCTCATAGGTTATTAGTAGCACAACTTAACCATAAAATCCCTGACATGTAACATAGAACATACTAACCCCCTCGTAGTGATTTTCATGTCCGCGGACTACCGCCATGTCTGCGGACACATCGAAAATCTGAGCGTGGTAAATGTAAATTTAAATAGTGTGCCCCATTTCCCCTTTGAAGTTGGCTCTGAAAAGAGCCGTTTTTTTTTTTTACATTTGCTTGACAGACACCTGTTATTTTATATTTTTTTTCTTGTTTTTGTTTCTTACTTTACTCCTAAAATCTTCACATAACCTTCTCCAAAGCAACCCTTACATTCCAAAATAGAAAGGCATTTCCGGTAAAAGATAAAGAAATGCCATCTTCTTTAAAATTAACAGCATTACTGGCATCAATATTCTCATTGTTACAGAAGAACATACCAGCTCTAAGCATGAAGGCACACATGCCTCGGTTGATGACACACCTAGCAATGTTTTGCCGAGGACAAAAAACTGAACTATTGTCCCATATTGCCCTAGGTGGTAATCCAGAAAAAATTACTTTCGCATTTGGGAGGATCTTCATTATGGCTTGAACCAAGCGTTCCAAATCAGCCAACAAAGTAGGGGCACTGACGTTGCCCAAATGGAAAGCACCATAGTGCAAAACTACCACTTGCGGACTTTTCATCGTGGCCATATCCGCACAAACTTGTACAATTCCCTGTATATTGCTGTTGGGGAGAAGCTGGACCCCCCCCCAGAGCAGTGGGGGGCCAGCAGCCATACCCTCGCCAGCTATGGGAGGCCCCAACACCTCCCATATGGCCCCCAGAAATGCAACAGAGTCCCAAGCAGGCAGCAGCATGTTTCAAACTGCATTTATTTCTGGGCAGCAAAAAAGAAAAAAAAACACACAGAGCATCGTGCACATCGCGAGTTCAGGCGCCGTCTCCCCCGGGGCTGGCTTGCAAGCCAGCTTTGTAATCACACTGCAGGCTGACCTCACAGAATTGGGCGCATGGGTTTGGTCTCGATTTTCCCTCTTCATTGCAATCAGGCACAGTGCTCCACACCACCTCCACTCCTTTCACATCAAAGTTCTTTGCAACATGCCTGCATTCAGCGTACTGCTGTAAACCATGCACAAACATATCTCCGAGCACCAACACCCTGACTTTCTCCACTTCTGCCATCTTCACCACACACATTCTCTTTCAACACAAATCCACAACCTCGACATCTGATTGGCTGATCCGTACAGTCTTCTTTCCATGTTGGATTTCCTGGAAAAACCCGGATTTACCATGCCCTGTCCACGAACAGCCGCGGTGTCCGCGGACGGCGTCCACTTTACTCTCTGTACCATTCCCTCATTGCATACAGCTAAGCAATCACACAATACGAATACCGTCCTCAGAACACCCCCATTTTGTGAATTTTCGAACATTTCAGGACAATTATCATTTCAATATTCAACATGTTAACATTACAAATATTATACTTTTATCTTGTACTCTGTACACAATGCTATCTTTCTCCATTAGTAGCTCAGTATACTACATAGAATCCCATAATACAATGCTATTTATTGATATAAATGCATCGTTCAAAGCACTAATAACGGTATGATATTTATTGCAATATCCTTGACACTTTTTTCGGAACATTATAATAAAAATCCCTAGTACACAAATTCCATGAAAAGTACATACACATGTGATGTCATCAGTGATTTCATCAATGACATTTGCGATGTCATCTTTGATGTCCTGGGTGTTAGTCTTAGCAGTGCATGGTGTTGGCGCGAGTTATTTTTCATAGCTTACCATAACTTGCTATTTTCAGGGGTCTTTCGGCTGTACTTAGAACCATAACGTCCTTTAAACAAACTTTTTTTAATATCGCGCAAACAATATACAAACATGGCGTGCAAAAACCAACTTCTACAGATGGCTTTACACAGAATGTTGCAAAGTAAGAATTTATGCTCGTTCACAGTGAAGGTCAGCTGCTTCCATTTTTTTCTCGGGCCCCGGAGAGGCTCACGAAGCAGACTATAAGGTTGTATTGTGTTTTGACCTTGACAGACAGAGATTGTGATGAAAGACTTCTCTTGAAGGAGTGTTGCTAAAACGTAAGAGAAGATAAAGATGAAATGTCTGAAACGAAACCACTTTTACATATTATATCACTATGCGAAAGATCGTTGGCACACGCGGAGTCGTATTTTGGGACTGCACCACTCGTAGACAATGGAAATTGCAATTGTACTGTAAGTAACACTTTAGATTACTTTATACCAAATATAATTACAATAGCGTAGCATTAAAGACTGCTGAAGTTGAACTTGTTCGTTGAAAGTGGCATAATGTTTTCTACCGCGCACTATCACCGCCGAAATGATCCCCTGCCGTTTAGAGGGCTCTGAAAAAGGCAGACGACACAGAGTGGGTTAATATAAATAATTTAACCAATCTATAGGCGGTCAAGCGCTCTACTCGCTGTGCCACTTCACTGTAGCCTGTCAAGTGGCACAGCGAGTACAGCGCTCGCTTTGACATCCGTGCACAGCTTGTTAACGCAAGTTCGAATCCCGGCAAGGCGAAACTCAGCCTTTCATCCTTCCGTGGTCGATAAATGAGCACCACACACCATGGTTAATAATACGCACCGCTTATATACCTCACAGTTCTTAGCGCTATATGAATGGGAAAATATTATTATTTTATTATTAACATACTCTGTTGCACTATCTTCGATAGCAAATAGTTTCACGCCCTAATAAATAAAATGATGATTTTTAATGAAGATCGGCTGGTGAGACTAATTTATGTTTTTTAAAACAGGTACGTGGCCCCATTTTGTCTATGTCACGATTTACAGACTCCAGCGGATGGGGTCTTCAACTGCCAGTTGCAAGTCCAAGTATGCAACTTCATGACCCTCACCATTTTATGGGACAATCGCCAAGGACCAATATGCCCTTACGCAGTACTAGCGGCTACAAACAACATACCAACCAATACGGTGGTCTAATGGCTCGTTGTTGGAGCAACCTTCCGATTATCAGAGCGACCATTTACTGCTTTTATCATAAACCAACAGCCTATCTACCGCAAAGGAACAACGCGTGGCTCCAAATAAACTTTTGCTGATCGACAGCAGAGACAATAGCAAATCACTGAATATTCACTAAACATTTCATGTGAAATAAATGTACTTTACCAAATGTACAATCCTGCTGTTTACTTTTAAACCACAGTTTCATATTCCGAATTGTGGCGCACTGAGTTGTAAGCTGATCTAACACTCTCTGTACCGCAAAGGAACATCGCGTGTCTCAACATGAACTTTTGCGGATCGACAACAAAGACAAATGCAAATTGCTGAATATTCTCTAAACATTTGATGTCAAATAAATGTACTTTACAACATTTACAATCTTGCTCTTTGCTTTTAAATCACAGTTTCATATTCCGAATTGTGTTGCGCTGTGTTGTGACATAATGTGTGTTGTCTTCCGGGTTCTGTGTAAAGTCGCGTAGTACTGGAGACGACTGGGCGCGTTTCATTACGCACCCTGTAACGTCACGGAGAAAGGCGGGGAATATGAATGCTTTGATAATATCAGGCTTAGGGGCGGCAGATATGATTTAGTATCGCAAATGCAAGTCAGCCAGGTCAATAGCGCCAGTCATAGGATTATCCCATAATGTCGACGCACACCAGCCGGTTTATCGTTTCTTTAGTGGACAAAAAGTCAGTTGACGCCCCTAGGAAATTGTACTATTAGCGAACAAAAGGAGTGCTCTTAAAACACTTTCAGCCTGACATAGCCGGTCAAGTGGCACAGCGAGTAGAGCGCTCGCTTTGACACCCGTGCAGAGCCTGTTAACGCAGGTTCGAATCCCGGCGGGGCCAAACTCAGCCTTTCATCCTTCCGAGGTCGATAAATGAGCACCACACACCGTGGGTAATAATAAGCAGCGCTCGGATACCTGAGGGTTTGTAGCGCTATATAAAAGCCTAATTATTATTATGACAACGAACAATACAAACAACGTTCTCAGAACACCCCCATTTTGTGTAATTGCAACCATTTCGGGACACTGCGAGTGTTCTTAGAACACATTCAACTAGACAGATTACAATACAGACAGCGTCCTGAGGACACCCCCAGTTTGTGTATTTACGAACAATTAAGTACACCGCGAGTGTTCATAGCTCATTTTTACCTTCCTTGCGAACAAAAATGACACATACTCCGTCCTCTAAACCATAGCTCTCTACTCACACGCTTTTGGCGGGTGTCACACGCCTTATAAAGGGCAGACTCACCTGCCAAGCCTCCTGCACGCCCATTGATTCCAATGGGCGTCTCACCCGCTAAAAACAAAATCGGGTGATTTCACCCGCCTGTAAAACAAAAATGGTTGAGAGCTATGTCTAAACACCCCACCATTTAGTTTATTTACAAAATGTCAGAACAGCCGTGTTCTCCGCGGACAAATCGAACGCAACAAAAAGGTCTAGCACATAAAAAAACAAAACATTGAACCTATCTCATACTCCCCAACCCTCCCCAAACACTCTTACACACCAACACACAGCACTAAATACAATTTTTTATCCACGTTTCACTGCGCTGTACGTGGTCGACTGCGAATACAAGATGGCGGGCGCCACAGAAAATCTGACACGCTCCACGCCCCTCGCCGTCCAATCAGCGAACACGTCGCATGTCCGCGGACATGACGCAAGCCCATGGGCCAATCGGGGTGGTGTCCGCGGAGCCATGTAATATTCAGTGAAAAAACTTTGTTAAAGGGACGTTATGTCATCAATGACATTTGTGATGTCATCTTTGATATCATGGGTGTTTGTCTTAGCAGTGCACGGTGGTGGCGCGAGTTATGGTTGCTTAGCTTACCATAACTGGTGAATTTCAAGGGTTTGTCGGTTTTACTTGGAACCATAACGTCCCTATAACAAAGTTTTTTTCACTGAATTTCATAGGTTTTTAGTAGCGCAACTTAACCATTACGTTCCTTTAACAAAGTTTTTTCATTAAATTTCATAGGTTTTTATTAGTGCAACTTAACCATAATGTCCCTGTAACACTCTTATTTTACTGAATTTCATAGGTTTTTATTAGTGCAACGTCACCATAACATCCTTTTCAATAGATGAAGACCACTAGCATCTTAGGTCCTCAAAGTGGGAACGCCGGGTGGTAAAAAAAAAAGATGTTTCTTCCCAAACCGGGATGCCTGTGGCGACCCGGTGTAGGAAAGAAAAATCTTTTACCAAGATGGCCACCATGGAAAAGGAAGGCAGGGTGTATAAAGAGAACCCAACAGGGCATGAGCGGGGGGTGGGGGGGAACAGAGGAGGCACAGGGCATGAGCGAGGGGAACAGGGGAGACACGGGGCATGAGCGGGGGTGGGGGCAACGCAATGGAGACACAGGGCATGAGCGGGGGTGGGGGGAACAAGGCAGACACGGGGCATGAGCTCGGGGTGGGGGGGACAGGAGGGAGACACGGGGCCTGACCAGGGTGTTGGGGGACAGGAGGGAGACACTGGGCATGACCAGGGCGGTGGGGCAAACAGGGGAGACACTGGGCATGAGCAGGGGTGGGGGAATCGTAAGGGAGACACGGGGCATGAGTGGGGGCTGGGGGGACGGGGGAGACACAGGGCATGTGTGGTAATGGGGAACAGGGCAGACACGGGGCATGAGCGGGGGGGTGGGGGGAACAAGAGGTAGACACTGGGCATGAGCGGGGGCTGGTGGGACAGGAGGGAGACACGGGGCATGAGCAGGGGGTGGGGGGGAACAGAGGAGACACAGGGCATGAGCGGGGGGTGGGGGGAACAGGGGAGACACGGTGCATGAGCAGGTGGTGGGGGCACACGAGGGAGACACGGGGCATGAGCTGGTGGTGGGGGACAACAGGAGGGAGACACGGGGCATGAGCAGGGGGTGGGGGGAAGAAGAAGGAGACACGCGGCATGAGCCGGGGGTGGGGAGAAGAAGAGGGAGACACAGGGCATGAGCGGGAGGTGGGGGGGAACAGAGGAGACACAGGGCATGAGCATGGAGTGGGTGGGAACAGAGGAGACACAGGGCATGTGTTGGGGGGGTGGGGGGAACAGGGGAGATACGGGGCATGAGCGGAGGGTGGGGGCAACACAAGGGAGACATGGGGCATGAGCGGGGGGTGGGGGGGACAGGAGGAGGACATGGGGCATGAGCAGGGGGTGGGGGGGACAGGAGGGAGACACAGGGCATGAGCGGGGGGTGGTGGGGAACAGAGGAGACACAGGGCATGAGCGGGGGATGGGGGGAACAGGGGGGAGACACAGGGCATGACCGGGGGGGTGGGGGCGAACAGGGGAGACACCGGGCATGAGCAGTGGGTGGGGGAATTGTGAGGGAGACACGGGGCATGCGCGGGGGTTGGGGGGACAGGAGGGAGACATGGGGCATGAGCGGGGGTGGGGGGGAAAAAGAGGGAGACACGGGGCATGAGCATGGGGTGGGGGCAACACGAGGGAGACACAGGGCATGAGCGGGGGGTGGGGGGAACAGGGGAGACACAGCGCATGTGCGGGGGGTGGGGGAACAGGACAGACACGGGTCATGAGCGGGGGGTGGGGGAACAAGAGGTAGACATGGGGCATGAGCAGGGGTGCGAGGGGACAGGATGGAGACACGGGGCATGAGCAGGGGATGGGGAGGAGGAAGAGGGAGACACGGGGCATGAGCGGTGGTGCGGGTAACAGAGGAGACAGAGGGCATGAGCGGGGTGGGGGGAACAGAGGAGACATGGTGCATGAGCCGGGGGTGGGGGCAATACGAGCGAGACACGGGGCATGACCGGGGGCGAACAGGGGAGACACTGGGCATGACGGGGGGTGGGGGAACAGGGGAGAAACGGGGCATGAGTGGTGGGTGGGGGGATCGTGAGGGAGACACAGGGCATGAGCAAGGGGTGGCAGAGAAAGGAGGGAGACACAGGGCATGAGAGGGGTGTGGGGGATTGTGAGGGAGACACGGGGGATATGCGGGGGTTGGGGGGAACATGAGGGAGACACGGGGCATGAGCGGGGGGTGGGGGGAACACGAGGGAGACAGGGGGCATGAGCGGGGGGTGGGGGGAAAACGAGGGAGACACGGGGCATGAGTGGGGTGTGGAGGGGACACGAGGGAGACACAGGGCATGAGCAGGGGGTGGGGGAAGAAGAGGGAGACACAGGGCATGAGCAGGGAGTGGGGGGAACAGGGCAGACACGGGGCATGAACGGGGAGTGGGGGGAACAAGAGGTAGACACGGGGCATGAGCGGGGGTTGGGGGGCAGGAGGGAGACACGGGGCATGAGCAGGAGGTGGGGGGGAGAAGAGGGAGACACGGGGCATGAGCAGGGGGTGGGGGGAACAGAGGAGACACAGGGCATGGGCGGGGGTGGGGGGAACAGGGGAGACACAGTGCATGAGCGGGGGTGGGGGCAACACGAGGGAGACACGGGGCATGAGCGAGGGGTGCGGGAACAGGGCAGACATGGGGCATGAGCGGGGGGTGGGGGGACAGGAGGGAGACACGGGGCATGAGCAGGGGGTGGGGGGGACAGGAGGGAGACACAGGGCATGAGCGGGGGGTGGGGGGGAACAGAGGAGACACAGGGCATGAGCGGGGGGTGGGGGGAACAGGGGGGAGACACAGGGCATGACCGGGGGGGTGGGGACGAACAGGGGAGACACGGAGCATGAGTGGAGGGTGGGGGAATCGTGAGGGAGACACGGGGCATGTGCGGGGGTGGGGGGACAGGAGGGAGACATGGGGCATGAGCGGGGGTGGGGGGAAGAAGAGGGAGACACGGGGCATGAGCGGGGGGTGGGGGCAACACGAGGGAGACACTGGGCATGAGCGGGGGGTTGGGGGGAACAGGGGAGACACAGCGCATGTGCGGGGGGTGGGGGAACAGGGCAGACACGGGTCATGAGCGGGGGGTGGGGGAACAAGAGGTAGACATGGGGCATGAGCAGGGGGGCGAGGGGATAGGACGGAGACACGGGGCATGAGCAGGGGGTGGGGGGGAGGAAGAGGGAGAAACAGGGCATGAGCGGGGGGTGGGGGGTAACAGAGGAGACACAGGGCATGAGCGGGGGTGGGGGAACAGGGGAGACACGGTGCATGAGCTGGGGGTGGGGGCAATACGAGGGAGACACGGGGCACGACCGGGGCCAAACAGGGGAGACACTGGGCATGAAGGGGGGGTGGGGGAACAGGGGAGAAACGGGGCATGAGTGGGGAGTGGGGGGATCGTGAGGGAGACACGGGGCATGAGCAGGGGGTGGCAGAGACAGGAGGGAGACACGGGGCATGAGAGGGGGGTGGGGGATCGTGAGGGAGACACGGGGGATATGCAGGGGTTGGGGGGAACATGAGGGAGACACGGGGCATGAGCGGGGGGAGGGGGGAACACGAAGAGACAGGGGGCATGAGCAGGGGTGGTGGGAACACGAGGGAGACACAGGGCATGAGCGGGGTGTGGGGGGGACACGAGGGAGACACGGGCATGAGCAGGGGGTGGGAGAAGAAGAGGGAGACACATGGCATGAGCAGGGAGTGGGGGAACAGGGCAGACACGGGGCATGAGCGGAGAGTGGGGGGAACAAGAGGTAGACACGGGGAATGAGCGGGGGTTGGGGGGACAGGAGGGAGACACGGGGCATGAGCAGGGGGTAGTGGGGGAAGAAGAGGGAGACACGGAGCATGAGCCGGGGGTGGGGGGCACAGAGGAGACACAGGGCATGAGCGGGGATGGGGGGAACAGGAGAGACATGGTGCATGAGCGGGGTTGGGGGCAACACGAGGGAGACACGGGGCATGAGCGAGGGGTGGGGGAACAGGGCAGACATGGGGCATAAGCGCGGGGTGTTGGGCAACAGGAGGGAGACACGGGGCATGAGCGGGGGCATGGGGGAACAGGGGAGACACTGGGCATGACCGGGGTGGTGGGGGAACAGGGGAGACACGGGATATGAGTGGGGGGTGGGGGGATCGTGAGGGAGACACGGGGCATGAGCGGGGGTTGGGGGGACAGGGGGGAGACACGGGGCATGAGCGGGGGTGGGGGAACAGGGGAGACACGGGGCATGAGCAGGGGGTGGGGGGAACAAGAGGTAGACACGGGGCATGAGCGGGTGGTGGGGAGGGACAGTAGGGACACATGGGGCATGAGTTGGGGGTGGGGCAACAGAGGAGGCACAAGGCATGAGCGGGGTGTGGGGGGAACAGGGGAGACACAGGGCATGAGCGGGGGGTGGGGGGAACTGTGCAGACACAGGGCATAGGGCATGAGCAGGGGCTTTGGGACAGGGCAGACACGGGGCATGAGCAGGGGGTGGGGGGGAGAAGAGGGAGACACGACATGAGCGGGGGTGCGAGGGAACAGAGGAGACACAGGGCATGAGCGGGGTGGGGGAATAGGGGAGACAAGGTTGTTAAGCGGAAACCTGTGCAGTGCCCTCTGGGACCACTGCAAAAGATTTAGGCCTACAGGTGTTTGGCAGTAAACCCACTTGGTAGCAGTCTGTACCACACAGATTCACTTGGTAGCTGTGGCTGAGCAGTCAGACTTCCCTCAAGAAGAGTTAGGCAGTATGTGGAGTATACAAAATAGGGCAATTTACACAGTAGAACAAGCAGTCACGGAACAGAGCTTGGGTGTAAAGATATATAGTTATTTATTTATAAAAAAACATGAAAAACACACTGACACTAATACGGCAAACAAGTTCAATTACAATTACTATAAGTATCTCACTCCTCTAACAATATTTCGACAAGTCTAGGTTCAACGGCACCACTTATTTGCAGACAGAGGTGAATGCTTTAACCTAGATGGCACTCTAATATTCGTTAGAACGGGAGAGAAAAGGCAGGGTATGAAACCAACTCGGTATCAACTCTTTTACGAAGCAAATGCAAGGCAAGTAAGGCAGGGTCTACTGTGGATCACAAAGTTTGGAGGCCAGGCCCACTTGGAGAGAGGCAAGGCGATATGTCCCAAAAAGTATCACAGTGGAAATGCACTTCGAGTCTTTGTAGCAAATTGTCACAGAAAGGTTGGACCAGTTATAACAAAAAGTTATGAAGGTCTGGAGGCGACCCAATGGAAAGGTAAGGATTTAAGACACCTCACGCTAATCGTCACAAGGGAAGCCAGGCGGACACGGTACCTTGTAAGTGAAGAGACAGCTCCGGCGGGGGCAGTTGTTCCTTGTGGTGGATGCAAGTCAGGGCTTTGCCAAGAGATGAGATGATCTCGTCGTCGAAGGAAAGTTGAAGATCGTTGCACCACCGGGGAAGAGACCAGCCGCGGAGTGCTCTGTCACAAGGCACCACCTTTTGGTCGCGGTACGGGCTAGTGGCTATCCGGTTGCCGGGGTGCTCAGCAAGGGCAATTCGACCACTACGCCCTGGAAGCGAAGAAAAAGCAAAGGGACTGGTTGTTCCCACCAGTCAGGGGAAGAAGACTCTCCAGCCGGGAGATCTCCTCTGTCGTTGGGAAGTGGTGAGTCGGTTCAGCAGGGCTCCACCGGAGGTGTCGTCGTTGCTGGTTGGCTCAGCTTTACTCTCGTCGGATTCTTAGGTCCTGTGGCGACTTCTCAAAATCCAGTCCCAAAAGCCCTGCTTTTATGCAGAAAACCCCCATTCATTCAGCCTAGCTATCAATCAAAACACTCTAAGTGGTGAGCGGGGTGGCTCACCACTTGGGCCAATCACACCAGAGTGTGACTTGAGTTGGCAAGGAAACTCAGTCCAGGGTGCCAAAACCCCCACCCAAACCCCCCGTGGTACCCAGACAGAATGGCACCACTTTGGAGGGCTTCTGTGTAGAAGCCCGCCAAAAGTGGAACAAAGGGCTCAACCTTTGGTTCAGAGTTACAGAGGTGAACACAGACGCCATTTTAAAAACCGAGTTCTGGCAGAAAATACCGACCGGTAGATTTATTTAAGACAAATAAACCGGCGGTATGTTAGAGACTAACGGGAAAAAGTATTAGCCTCCAACAATGGGAAGAATCCCATAGAGTTATATTCGGGGTCGAATATAACAAGTAGTTTCCACTGCCACCAGCCAAAACTCGACGAGGGGGGACGGGACAGTGCCCCCTCGAATAACAGACCCAAGGGTAATCGAGTTACCCCTACTAGTACGTCCACAATAGGATGGTTTGTACTAGTTCTGTTAGTAAATTTAGGTCTAGTAAAGCCAATGGTGACTTTACATGCCCTGGGAGACAGTAGTCAGTCCCAGGGAATGGAGTCTATGGTGGGGATCCTCTAGGACGCCCCAGTGTTACGGCACAGAGGGTGCGGTGTAACACACATAGTAAAACACATGAGACCCTATGGAGTAAAAGACCCCATAGCCCATAGAACACATTGACATTCAAAGGAAAGAACCACATTCATGTCCATCTTGGCAGGATGGACAAAAACAAACTCCAGAAATCCAGCAAAGCTGCTGTGGGACTCACTAGGTTAGGAAATTCAGCCTAAACAGAGAATTCTCCCTAACACTCGCCCCCCCCCCCAGACTAAGGGACAGGAGTATTTAATCCACTCCTGGAAAAATCTCACACCTCTAGTCGATGACATACATCCTAGCGAGACCATCAGCATTTTGGTGGTGACACCCTGACCTGTGCTCAATGGTGAAATCAAACCCTTGAAGGCAGATTGACCATCTCAGTAGTTCTGGGTTTTCCCCTTTCATTTGCATTAACCATCTCAAGGGTTGGTGGTCAGTCTGAATGA
Source organism: Ambystoma mexicanum (assembly GCF_040938575.1). Lineage (NCBI taxonomy): Eukaryota > Metazoa > Chordata > Amphibia > Caudata > Ambystomatidae > Ambystoma > Ambystoma mexicanum. The sequence goes on from NC_090930.1 coordinate 1,258,727,097, forward strand.
CAAAAGTAGAACCATGCAAGTATGGCCTAAACTTCTTCAGAGCCCACACAATAGCAACGTATTCTCTTTCGATTGTTGCCCACATTGTTTCAGGATCCTTCAGCTTGCGGCTGATGAAGCAAACGGGGTGCTCCCTACCTTTCCCATCCAGTTGACTGAGTACGGCACCTATTCCTACATTAGAAGCATCTGTCTGCACAATGAAAGTTTGGTGGTAATCAGGAGCTCTGAGTACTGGGGCTTGGCAAAGAGCCTTTTTCAGGTTTTCAAATGCCTGATTGCACTCCTCGTTCCATCTAAACTTTTTAGGAAATTTTGGGGAGGAGATGACATTCAGAGGAGAAGCTATGGTACCATAGTTCTCAATGAAATTCCTGTAATACCCAGTGAGACCTAGGAAGGCTCTCACTTGGGTCTGAGTAGTAGGTGTTGTCCAATTTTGCACAGCTTCAATCTTACTGAGCAAAGGCCTTATTTCTCCACCTCCTACCTCATGTCCAAGATAGACTACCTTACATCTCTTAGGTGGGTTACATGTTCTTCCCAGGAATTGCTGAACACTGCTATGTCATCCAAGTATGCCATGCAGAAGTCATCCATCCAATTCAGAACCTGGTTTACCATCCGTTGAAATGTAGCAGGTGCCTTTTTCAATCCAAAAGGCATCACCTTAAAATGATATAAGCCAACGGGGGTAGAAAATGCAGTTTTCCCCTTGGCATGGTCTGTCAGGGCTATTTGCCAATAGCCTGACATCAAGTCAAATGTGCTGAGGAACTTGGCTGAACCAAGTTTATCCACCAACTCATCTGTTCTTGGCAAAAGGTGGGCATCAGTCTTGGTGACTGCATTAAGAGCTCTATAATCCACGCAGAATACAAGTTCTTTAGATCCTGCCTTTGGTACTAACACACTGGGCTAGACCATGGACTAGTAGAGGGCTCTATTACCCTGAGATCAAGCATCTTGCTGACCTCACCTTTGATGTGGGTTCGTACATTTTCTGACATTCGGTATCCTCTGCTTTTGACTGGCAGACAGTCACCAGTGAGTATGTAATGCTGGCCCCAAGGGGTCAAGCCTGGTGAAAGTGAGAACAGAGAGGCAAACTGATTCAACATAGATTTGCACTCTTCTTGTTGCCCAGGTGTTAGATTTGAAGAGAGATTCACGCCTTCAATTTTTTCATCTAAAGGCAAGCCTCTGAGGAGATCCGGAAGAGCTTCACTCTCTTCTTCTTCTTCTGATGATGTTAGAAGCAACGCTCCTACATCAGGTCTCGAGACATATGCTTTGAGTCGGTTGGTGTGGAAGACTGTCGGAGCCTCCTTGGGATTGCCCAAGTCCACCAGATAGTTGACCTCTCCAAGTTTACCCACAACTCTGAAGGGTCCCATCCATTTGTCTTGCAAGGCCCTCTGCCTTGTTGGGATCATAACGAGAACTAGCTGGTCTTGAGTGAACTCAACCATGTTAGCCTTTTGATTATGCCAGTGCTTGACCAATGCTTGTCCAGCTTTCAAGTTATCACTTGCTTCTGTCATCATGTGCGACATTCTCCTCCAGAGACCTATCACGTAGTCAGTCACTCTGACTGGCTTGGGGGAAGGAGCACTCTCCAACCCCTCCTTAAGCAGGGCCAATGGACCTCTGACGGGATGACCATAGAGAAGCTCAAAGGGAGAATAACCTACTGCCTCCTGAGGGACTTCTCTATAAGCAAAGAGAAGGCATGGCAGTAGAAGGTCCCACTTTCGTTTAAGGGGTTCTTCTAAAGCACCTATCATGCTCTTCATGGTTCGGTTGAACCTTTCTACCAACCCATTGGTTTGTGGGTGGTAAGCTGTTGAGAACTTGTAAGTGACTCCACAGGTTTTCCACATGGCTTTCATCTAGTGGGACATAAAGTTTGACCCCCTGTCAGAGATTACTTCCTTAGGAAACCCGACCCTGGTAAAAATACCAAGGAGGGCCTTAGCCACAGCCGGGGCTGTAACAGTCCTCATAGGAATTGCCTCAGGATACCTAGTATCATGGTCTACTACAACAAGTATAAACCTGTTGCCTGAGGAGGTTGGAGGATCAAGGGGACCAACAATGTCAATCCCTACTCTCTCAAATGGGACTCCCACAACGGGGAGAGGCCCTAAAGGTGCCACATTCTCGGAGGCCACCTTACCAGAGGTCTGGCAGGTGTGGCAGCTCCTGCAGTGTTTTTCTACTTCTGCCCCCATCTTCGGCCAATAAAAGTAGAGAGAAAGCCTTTCCTTAGTCTTCTTGAAACTCAAGTGACAAGCCAAAGGAATCTCGTGGGCTAACTGCAAGAACTGTGGTCTGTTCTCTTGGTGTACTACAAGTTGTTTGTAGTCTCCAGGTGCAGACTCGGTCGGTTCACTGTAGAAGAGGCCATCTTCCCAGTGCAACCTGTATTTTCCAGGCCCGTGCCCTTCAGCCTGGGCTTCTGCCTGGTGCCGAAGACCTTCCAGAGTTGGACATTCCCTCTGTCCCTTACTGAATTCTGCCCTGTTGGGTCCACCTTCTGCCAGTAAAGACTGCAGCTCAGGATGGGCAACAGGATCCAGATCTCCAATGAGTTCCTGGCCTTCCATTAGCTCTTCCTCAGAGTCTAATTCTACCACACAGGGTTGTACCACCCTCTCAGCCTCAGCTGGAGGGGGAGTTATGGGTATAACTTTGGACAACCGCGGGGAAGTCCTTGTTGGCTGCACTGGAATGCTGGCTGCTGGTTTTGGGTAGAAGTCTTAGGTTTCCCTTTCGCTTCTGATTTCTTTGAGACAGCAGCTGACAATTCCAGTGGAGCAGGAGTGATATCTTTCTTCATCATCTCCTGGGGAGTGCCTCTCATGGTTCTCTCCCTTGCAGGTCTGGTTAGCTCCTGTAACCGTTTACTAGGAGGTCTGGGGGTATGAGACACAACTCAGAGAGTTTTTAAATTGTTACCCAACAGAACTCGTCCTGGTACCTCACTCTGTATGCTGACAGGTATCTTTACAGTCATGTTGCTACACTGGATGAGAACTGGTAATTGGGGAAGCATCTGCAAAGGCCCTCCAGCTAACTTGGTGAGGCGTTTGGGTGTCTTAGCAACATCCTCAGCCTGAAAAAAAGATTTATCCACCACAGTTATGCTGGCCCCAGTGTCCCTAATGGTAGGAGTCTCCTGACCATTCACCTGGACACTGTCCTTATAATACTCTTTAGTATTATCTGGGATAGAATTATATACATCTAAATTCTGTTGTTCCCACAAACCCAGAGACACTAAAGAAACACTGGCTGAGACTCCAGTGGGTTCCTCAGCCAGTAGTAGAAAGTTTCTACTTGCCATTTGGACTTCCTCCTCTGGAGCGAAGGCTAAGGAGACAAGCTGGACCCCTGAAGGTTTACCCTTGCATCTGGGATCTCCTTTCACATGGTCAGTCGAGCCACAAACAAATCATTTACCGAATGCTTTCTGGAATGGTGGCTTGTTCTGGCCTCCCTATGGTTTGGCACCAGAAGGTACACTAATCTGCTGTGGTTTTCCTTGTGGCTTACCCATATGGTTTTGTTTGGGGCCCTCTTTGGAATTTGAGTTATTAGAATTCTCTTTTGAGTCTTTTTTAGGCTGTTTTCCCTCATCCTTCTTCTGAGTTGCCCCAGAATCCTTATGAGTAGCCCTGTTGGTGACCTACAAGTCAGCAGCCTTAGCTAGCTTCCTGGAATTCAATTCCTTCGAATCAGCCAAGTGCTGTCTGAGCTCAGGAGAACAGGCATCATAAATAGACTCCAACATAAAAAGATTCTTCATACCCTCATAAGTGTTCACCTTTTAACCCTTAATCCATCCCTCTAAGTTTTTCAAACCTTCACTCACCCAGGTAGCCCAAGGGGTACCATCATGCTTTTTGAGGGTTCTAAACCTCTTAAGATACTGGGAAGGGGTCTTCCCGAACCTAGCTATAAAAGCTAGTTTCACACTTTCGTAATCCTTCTTATCCACCTCCCCCAACTCCATTACCACATCAGTCGCAACAGGGGGAAGCCTAGAGAACAACCAGGGAAGTAACTCATTCCCTGTGATGTCCTGGAGCCCATGATTATATTCAAACATTTTTAACCAATCCAACACATCCAATCTAGGTTCATACATACCCACTAATTCCTTAGGCATCCGGGGTCTTTTGGGACTGGAACTTCTATAGGAACCAGAGGAGAGAGAAGCATTTTTCACAGACAACTTTTTCATCTCTAACTCATGATTAAGTTCTATTTCTCTGAGTCTTAACTCAGCTTGCTTCTGCTCAGCTTGGGTATTCATTCGTCTGAACTCTAGCTCTTGGTTTCTTTCAGATTGGGCTAAAAACCGATTGTACTCTAATTCGAGCTTCAATGTTTCAAGTTCAAAATAAGCAGGGTTACATGTGGGACCTGGTATGGGCCCCGTAGGTACAGTAGGTAAGGCAGACAGAGGCTCAGAGTGGCTAACTTCATTAGGTTCACTTTCCTCTTCTGACTCATTATCAAGACTTTGATTCAGATCAATACCATCACTGTTTTCTACATTCGCTGGAGAAGTTGGTTCCTCTGAACCAGTACCCAGACATTGGTTTTCCAGCAATCTCGCTATCAGTTCGACTTTCTTGCCTCTTACAGAAAGATTCTCTTGTCTACAGAGAGCTCTCAAACTCTCAGTATTTTCACCTGACAAGGACTCTTGATTGTAAACTTCCATAGAAGACATGTTTTTGAAAGTTGCTCTTTAGTGCTAAGCTTTGTGGTTAGTTATCCTAAAGTGTTGAAAAGCACTCTAAACTGTACACTCAATACAAATCCCACCGCTGCCACCAGTGTTAAGCAGAAACCTGTGCAGTTCCCTCTGGGACCACTGCAAAAGATTTAGGCCTACAGGTGTTTGGTAGTAAACCCACTTGGTAGCAGTATGTACCACACAGATTCACTTGGTAGGTCTGGCTGAGCAGTCAGACTTCCCTCAAGAAGAGTTAGGCAGTATGTGGAGTATACAAAATAGGGCAATTTAAACAGTAGAACAAGCCGTCACGGAACAGAGCTTGGGTGTAAAGATATATAGTTATTTATTTATAAAAACACATCTATGAAAAACACACTGGCACTAATATGGCAAACAACTTCAATTACAATTACTATAAGTATCTCACTCCTTTAACAATATTTCGACAAGTCTAGGTTCAACGGCACCACTTATTTGCAGACAGAAGTGAATGCTTTAACCTAGATGGCACTCTAATATTTGTTAGAACGGGAGAGAAAAGGCAGGGTATGAAACGAACTCGGTACCAACACTTTTACAAAGCAAATGCAAGGCAAGTAAGCCAGGTCTACTGTGGATCACAAAATTCAGAGGCCAGGCCCACTCGGAGAGAGGCAAGGCGATATGTCCCAAAAAGTATCAGAGTGGAAATGCACTTGGGGTCTTTGTAGCAAATTGTCACAGAAAGGTTGGACCAGTTTAGAACAAAAAGTTAAGAAGGTCCGGAGGCGACCCAATGGAAAGGTAAGGATTTAAGACACCTCACGCTAATTGTCACAAGGGAAGCCAGGAGGACACGGTACCTTGTAAGTGAAGAGACAGCTCCGGCGGGGGCAGTTGTTCCTGGTGGTGGATGCAAGTCGGGGCTTTGCCAAGAGATGAGATGATCTCGTCGAAGAAAAGTTGAAGATCGTTGCACCACCAGGGAATAGACCAGCCGCGGAGTGCTCCGTCACAAGGCACCAACTTTTGGTTGCGGTATGGGCTAGTGGCTATCCGGTTGCCGGGGTGCTCAGCTCGGGCAATTCGACCACTACGCCCTGGAAGCAAAGAAAAAGCAAAGGGACTGGTTGTTCCCACCAGTCAGGGGAAGAAGGCTCTCCAGCCGGGAGATCTCCTCTGTCGTTGGGAAGTGGTGAGTCAGTTCTGCAGGGCTCCACCGGAGGTGTCGTCGTTGCAGGTCGGCTCAGCTTTACCCTCGTTGGAGTCTTAGGTCCTGTGGCGACTTCTCAAGATCCAGTCCCAAAAGCCCTGCTTTTATGCAGAAAACCCCCATTCATTCAGCCTAGCTGTCAATCAAAACACGCTAAGTGGTGAGCGGGGTGGCTCACCACTTGGGCCAATCACACCAGTGTGCGACTTGAGTTGGCAAAGCAACTCAGTCCAGGGTGCCTAAACCCCCTCCCACACCCCCGTGGTACCCAGACAGAATGGCACCACTTTGAAGGGCTTCTGTGTAGAAGCTCGCCAAAAGTGGAACAAAGGGCTCAACCTTTGGTTCGGAGTTACAGAGGTGAACACAGATGCCATTTTAAAAACCGAGTTCTGGCAGAAAATACCGACCGGTAGATTTATTTAAGACAAATAAACCGGCGGTATGTTAAGGACTAATGGGAAAAAGTATTAGCCTCCAACAATGGGAAGAATCCCATAGAGTTATATTCGGGGTCGAATATAACAAGTAGTTTCCACTGCCACCAGCCAAAACTCGACGAGGGGGGACGGGACAGTGCCCCCTCGAATAACAGACCCAGGGGTAATCGAGTTATCCCTACTAGTACGTCCACAATATGATGGTTTGTATTAGTTCTGTTAGTAAATTTAGGTCTAGTAAAGCCAATGGCGACTTTACATGCCCTGGGAGACAGTAGTCAGTCCCAGGGTATGGAGTCTATGGTGGGGATCCTCTAGGACGCCCCAGTGTTACGGCACAGAGGGTGCGGTGTAACACACATAGTAAAAACATTAGACCCTATGGAGTAAAAGACCCCGTAGCCCATAGAACACATTGACATTCACAGGAAACAACCACATTCATGTCCAAGAGTGGGAGAAAAGAGTCTCACTCTTGGCAGGATGGACAAAAACAAACTCCAGAAATCCAGTAAATATGCTGGGGGACTCACTAGGTTAGGAAATTCAGCCTAAACAGAGAATTCTCCCTAACACAGGGAGTGGGGGGAACAGGGCAGACATCGGGCATGAGCAGGGTGTGGGGGCAACAGGAGGAAGACACAGGGCATGACGAGGGTGTTGGGGGGAACAGGGGAGACACAGGGCATGAGCGGGGGGTGGGGGAATCGTGAGGGAGACACGGGCATGAGCGGGGGTGGGGGGACAGGATGGAGACACAGGGCATGAGCGGGGTTGGGGGGGGGAAGGAGGGAGACACGGGGCATGAGCAGGGGGTGGGGGAAAGAAGAGGGAGACAAAGGGCATGTACAGGGGCTGGGGGAAGAAGAGGGAGACATGGGTCATGAGCGGGGGTGAGGGCAACACGAGGGAGACACGGGGCATGAGCGGGGGTGGGAGAACAGGGCAGACACAGGGCATGAGCAAGGAGTGGGGGGACAGGAGGGAGACACGGGGCATGAGCAGGGGGTGTGCGGAAGAAGAGGTAGACACGGGGCATGAGTGGTGGGTGGGGGGAACAGAGGAGACACAGGGCATGAGCGGGGGTGGGGGGAACAGGGGAGACACGGGGCATGAGCGGGGATGGGCGGAACAGGGGAGACACGGGGCATGAGTGGGGGGCAGGGGGAACTGACAAGACACGGGGCATGAGCAATGGGTGGGTGGGAAGAAGAGGGAGACACGGGTATGAGCGGGTGGGGGGAACAGGGGAGACATGGGGGATGAGCAGAGGGTGGGGGAACAGGAGAGACACGGGGCATGAGCGGGGGGTGGGGGGAACAGGGGAAACATGGGGCATGAGCGGGGGTGGGGGAACAGGGGAGACACGGGGCATGGGCCTGGGGTCGGGGGGAACAGGGGAGACATGGGGCATGAGCGGGGGGTGGGGGGAACAGGGGAGACACGGGGCATGAGCGGGGGCTGGGGGGAACAGAGGAGACACAGGGCATGAGCGGGGGTGGGGGGAAGAGGGGAGACATGGGGGATGAGCGGAGGGTGGGGGAACAGGGGAGACACGGGGCATGAGCGGGGGAGGGGGGGAACAGTGGAGACACGGGGCATGAGCGGAGGGTAGGGGGGAACAGAGGAGACACAGGGCATGAGCGGGGGGTGGGGAGGAACAGAGGAGACACAGGGCATGAGAAGGGGGTGGGGGGGAACAGGAGGGAGACACAGTGCATGAGCAGGGGGTGGGGGGAACAGAGGATACACAGGGCATGAGCGGGGGGTGGGGGGGAACAGAGGAGACACAGGGCATGAGCAGGGGGTGGGGGGACAGGGGAGACACGGGGGATGAGCGGAGGGTGGGGGAACAGGGGAGACACGGGGATGAGCAGAGGTTGGGGGGATCAAGATGGAGAAACTGACATAACCTTATTGTGCAGGCGGCAGATCCCGCTCCTCGGCCCTCCGCAGGCCACCGTGTGCCGATGGCGTGAGCGAGGGCTGGAGGAACAAGGGAGACATGAGGCATGAGCAGGGTTTGGGGGGACAGGAAGGAGACACGGGGCATGAGCAGGGGGTGTGGGGAACGGGAGGAAGACACGGTTATGAGCGGGGGGTGGGGGGTACAGGAGGGAGACACGAGTCATGAGCGGGGGGTAGTGGGCAACAGGAGAGATACACGGGGCATGAGCGGGTGGTGGGGGGAATGGGAGGAAGACACGGGCATGAGCGGGTGTTGGGGCAACGGAAGGAAGACACTTACTAGCAGGCAGCAGATACCACTCCTCGGCTCTCAGGCAAACCACAAATAAAGATGTCGGGCGTCTTGAAAATACGACACACTGCCGCAGCACTACAGCCAATGGGAAAGCACGTAACATGTCCGCGGACACCACGCAACGCGCTTGCCCAATCCCTGTCCGCGGAGTGAACAGGGAAGTGTTTGTGATGTCATCTTTGATGTTCTGGGTGTTAGTCTTAGCAATGCACGGTGGTGGCGTGAGTAATGGTTGCTTAGTTTACCATAACTGCTGAATTTCAGGGGTTTTTCGGTTTTAATTGGAACCATAACATCCCTGTAACAAAGTTTTTTTTACTGAATTTCATAGGTTTTTAGTAGTGCAACGTAACCATAACGTCCCTTTAACAAAGTTTTTTTACTGAATTTCATAGGTTTTTAGTAACACAACTTAACCATAATGTCCTTTTATCAAAGTTTTTTATTTTTTTCCTAAATACACATATACATAGTGTGAATTTGATAGATGTTTACTAGGATTCCTTTACTTTATATACATATAACATGCTGAACCCCCTGCTAGGGATGTTGATGTATGCGGACTGCGCCAATGTCCGTGGATGGATGCGGACAACATCAACACTACCCAAAGACTCAGGGGGTATCTTAGATTTTTCTATCATGCTATATAAACACTGAAAAAGTTAAAAAAGCAGCACATAAACACATTATATTTAATGATAAATAAGAAATGGAACCTATATATGTAACACATCAACCATCCATTCAAATACCATATGTACTAAAATGGAATATTCCACAACAAAAAAGATATGCCTCCAACATAATTACCTGACAGAAAGTGCCCAGCTAAGAGCAACAGCAGACCTACACAACAGTAAGAATACAACTTAGCAGAAATTAGTAAGTAAACTTCATTTTTCTTATATATTTCTAAACTTTCTGTATTTGGTACACTAAAAGTAATATTTTTTTTACACAGAAATGTCCAGTACTTTGGAATGGCTTGAGGAAAATTTCCCACGAGAGGAAATGTCTGAAGACAGTGATACTAATGGTAGAGCCTTCTCCATATAAGCAAATTAATAACCATTACTTGTGTACTTAACATATATATATTTTTTTAACAGACCATACAAACATTGAAAATAATACACCAAAAGAGACATTAGAAAATACTCTGCAGCGCATGGAAAAAAAATGGACATGCTTATGGAAAATTTTAATCTTTTGAAACATTTTGTGGAGGACCACATGAAAGAAAAAAATCAATATCATTGTCCCACATGCACCTGTTCCCCCTCTCCATGTCCCAGACAACTATCCCCAAACCCTCAACACCAAGAAAAAAGTTTTGATGAGACATCCATCCCTTCATCCCCTCCAGCCCATCCTCACCAAACCCCTAATTCCTCTGTGTTTGTGTCAGTTTCTGCTTCTGTGTCTCTTTCATAAATGTTATATCTGTATATAATTTAAAAAAATAATATGTGTGTTTTAATTCAGTCCGTTGTGTCTTTTTTTTAAAGGCAGTTAATGTGTCCGCAGACAGCGCGGGTGTCCGGAATGTCCGTAATGAACCAAAATGGCAGTGTCCTGAGGACACTATACCTGTCCGTACTGTCCGCAGACAAGATGAAACTGTTCCTAGAACACACTTGGTGTTCGGAATGTCCGCAATTAACCAAAATGGAGGTGTCCTAAGGACACTATACCTATTTGCACTGTAAGCAAGCAAGATAGAACTGTTCTAAGAATACTTTCGGTGTCCGGAATGTCTGCAATAAACCAAAATGAAGGTGTCCTAAGGATACTATACCTGTCCATATGGTCCGCAAGCAACATGGAATTGTTCTTAGAACACATTGGGTGTCCGAAATGTTCGCAATTTATCCAACATGGTGGTGTTCTTAGGACACTTTGCCTGTCCATACTGTTTGTAGAACATCTACGCACATGCACCTCACACCCATAAATCCTACGAACATCACACCTGTAGTAACTGTCCGTATTACTTGTGTCACACTTTTAATTGGTTTGAGGACTCTAAGAGTATTTAGCATTATTTTTATGCAGCACCACTGCATGGGTTTGGTGCATTGCTATAATGCGGTACAGCAAGGCATGTGTTGCCAGTGTGACATGGACATGTAAATGAAAATAGGCTATTCAGTCAAAAATGATTTCTACATCTAAAATGCAAAGAATTTTTTTTCACAGTTAAAAGCATATTTTTTTTTCCACCTGAAATTACTCTGTTGCAGGAGACACATTTGAGGATTAATGAACTAACCTCATTAACAATACTAACAATTCTAACTCATTAATAATATAATGTGTTATCTAGTGCAAAATTAGATGGAAAATTACAGGCTCTGAAAGTCATTTTAAACGTGCATCCAGATTTTTTTTTCTTTGCTTCTGTCTGCGCTCTGTCCACAGTATTTGCAGGAAGCCAAGACTCGAATAAGCAGGAAATCAGTTTGGTTACAGTTGCAACTGTATGAGCCAAGCCATTGTTAAAGAGAAGGAGGGTAGGACATGAAAGAATTTCATTGGTTGAATCCGTTTGGCAGGCTGTAACAGAGCTTTGCTAATGAATCTCGGGGAAGAAGAGAGGAGAAGACATTTTACACAGCTGGGAGAAAGACCTGGCTGGTGGCTGGGGATTTTCCTGATTGAAAAAGCAGATCCCAGTGCACTGCTGTAGAGACTGGGAATTCCAGTCAATAAGCCCCGGTTTGAGTGACGGCAGATGCTCGTCCTTGCTGGGGTGATTTAAGAAGAATTCATTGAACCACTTCCAGAAGATGACCAGCCGACGAATTTCATATGCTGGACAGGCCTGATAATTATATTACAGAGTGTGGGGGCAGTGTGTATGTGTGCAAAACTATTCAGTCAGCGTGGAAGAGGGAACTCCAGTGTTTTATCAACATGTTTAATGTTGCGAATTGAATATGTTCTCGCCGCTCTCTTCTCATTTTGTTACAGATAAGGTTGTTACTGTGCAATTTCCATTTATTTCTGTAAAAAGAGTAAGATCGTGTTGAAATGCAATTTTTCATAATGCACAAAAAAATCTGAAAGCAGACGGATAGTCTGTTTTATTTTTCTCTTTTATTTGTCCATCTACCATTACAGTACTGATAATGTGGGGAGAGGTTTAGACAGTGCAATTGTCATTTTTAAGCTAGCTAAAAATAAGACTTAGCGGTAGCTGTGTGCATGATTCTATTCAGTATATAAGTGTATGTTTTCTGAACGGAACATAATAATAACATAATGAAATAGACTGCTGCTGGAGATACATGAGTCACCAGAAAGAGAGGCCCTGGACATAGTTCACTGATGTAGATAAGTTGGTGATGAATACCACATGTTAGCTTGCTGCCGTAGATAAGACAGTGAGGACAGCCCATGGTGGCACTCCAATTGAAAATGTGGTGTCCCTGAAGTGTAAGCCTGAGGCCTCTCTAATGATCACACGAACAAACTAAGGAAAAATAAGGGGTTATGGATATGGGGCCACATATAAAACAAAGGAATTATGCTCACCAGAAATACCACCAATAACGCATACCAACATAATGTATACCACTAAATGTATCTGTGTGCTGAAATAATGTATGTATACTGTAGTACTATGTACCAAATCTAATCTGAATGCAAAGAGTGATTATTACTGAATTATTTTCATTTTGGTGGTAAGAAAATACCGCTAGGCCCCATATCTATACAAAATACCCTACAGGACCTGAACACTGTCCGTAGAACACCCGCATGCATGTGCACGACCGTTCATGTGCATTTGGTTTCCTGCGGACGCCGGTTCCCTTTGCGGACATGTTCGCGATGTCATAATGTGGCCGCACCCACACTGAGCATGTGTCCTGAATTGCAGACACTGTTTGGGGCCACAAACATTTTAAAAGTACTTTTTTGGGCAATCCAAAGAATCTTATAGTAAATATTCACCATTGCACATATCCCAGACAATGACCCTCACTTTCTACATACTTTTTGGAATTTTTTGAGCCTTTTTGGTGTGTTTAATCTGTCCGCGGACAGCGCAGATGTCTGCGGAGCATGCACCAGCACCCCTATAAAAGGCCACAACCCAGAGCTGTTTTATCTTCCTACTATTGAAGATTACCTGCTTTTGCTGTGCTGCCTTTGCTGAAACCTGATGGCATCCATGGCTGATGTTGTTCCTCCTGGTGCTACATCTGCCTCAGCACCACCCCACCCCCTCCAGCACCACCACCTCCACAAGGGCCTGAAGAGGGGAACTGGCGTGAGGATGTAGAGGAGGAGAAAGAGGATGAAGAGGATGAGGTAGTGGAAGTCCCTACTACCAGCACTTGCCATGAGTCTTGGGTGTGGCGGTTGTTTACCATTCAGGGTGGAGTGCCAAAAGCATGTGTGAACAATCAGTGCCACATAGTGCTGAGTCGTGGGAGGCCTGGTTCATACAGCTTTGGTACGACATCTATGAAGCGACACCTAAGGTCATTCCACGGTGGGGCCATTCACAAGGTTGTACCTTGTGATCAACATAGTAGGTTGAGTTCCACTACCACATCCTCTGTATCCTCTGTTTTCGCTCCTCTTACCACAAGAGACACTCCTGTGGGACATCGCATCGCTCCAGCTGCCTCACAGGCCCTTCACAATGCTGTTGACCCTTAGCTTTCGACGGTCACAATATTGTGTATTTACTGCGACGCAGTACTCTGCAGGGGGGAAAGTCTTCGGATTGCTATCGAGACTACGGCAAGGAGCATGAGAAGATCTGCACACTACCTAAATAAGGCCCACCCTACATCTTCCTCTCTCCACCTGCCCTTTCTTTTCCCCGTGGTTGGTGTCTCTTCCTTACCCTCCTTTCCGCTCCTCTCCTAGTGTGTATGTGTGTGAAAAAACAAATAAATATAAAACTATAAAAATCAACAAAAAAATAAGGTTCTTTTCAGAGCGTCCTTTCACAGTGTAAAAATAGAAGTGACAAATAAATAGTGAAGGTCCCTGTGCATTTTATAAAAGTTTGTGGACATCTAACATTTTGGGGTGCGGCCCTATCATAACCATTGCCCTTTTCTCTGGGAGGAAGTGTTGGCTCTGAAAAGTGCTGTTTGGTGGTGTTTGTTTGTGTTTGAAAAACTTCAAATGGTCAACATCTACTGCAAAATATATAGCTCTAATTCCAAAAAAGGTCATAATGCATTTTGTACATTTCTCAGAAAAATGTGATTGCCAGCATAAGTAAGATGAACTCCATCTCTACGAAAATTGTATGTGCTATGAAACATAATATTTTCATTGTGAAAAGAGGACATGCCAACATCTCTTAGAAAGGCACAAACAGCCTTATTGACATTGTGCCTCACGTTCTCCATTTGTGGACCAAATGAAGAAGAATGCATCCACATTTGTCTCTGTGCAATATGAGAAAAAATACTTGGTAATTTGGTAACATGTCCATGACCTTCCCAAGTCCTTCTTTCATTGCAAATTGCAAAGAAATTCCAGACACATGTCCTAAACTGTTCCCTCCACAATGAATTATAATTATATCTGGATGATGCTCTGTCTCAAAACTAGCACAGAGTGGTACCAAGTCCAGCCACTTCATTCCACGCACTCCATGCCAGTGCACTTCCACATGAGGGAATCCAAGATCTGCAGCTACTCCACAGCGTTCTGCATGCACCTCCAACCAATGTATCCATGAGTCTCCCAAAATCCATATAATCTGTTTTCTGAAACACACAGACATAGCTATCTGTTCTTCTCTCAGAAAAAAGACTTTCCGCGGACATATCGACAAATCTGAGCGTGGTGTATTTAAATGTAAATAGTATGCCCCATTTCCCCTTTGAGGTTGGCTCTGAAAAGAACAGTTTTTTTTTGTTTGCAGATGCTTGATAGACACCTGTTGTTTTGTATTTTTATATTCTCACTTTACTCCTAAAATCTTCACTTTACCTTCTCCAAAGCAACCCTTACATTCCAAAACAGAATGGCATTTCCCATAAAAGATAAAGAAAAGCCGTCTTCTATAAAATAAACAGCATTACTGGAATCAATATTATCATTATTACAGAAGGACATACCAGCTCTAAGCATAAAAGTACACATGCCTCGGTTGATTGCACACCTAGACATGTTTTGCTGAGGACAACAAACCGAACTATTGTCCCATATTCCCCAAGGTACTAATCCAGAAAAAATACGTTTGGCATTTGGAAGGATGTTCATTACTGCTTGAACCAAGTGTTCCAAATCTGCCAACAAAGTAGGGGCACTGACATAGCCCAAATGGAAAGCATCATAGTGCAAAACTACCACATGGGGAATGTTCGATCCTGCCCATATCTTCACAAACTTGTACAATTCCCTGTACATTGCAATCAGGCACAGTGCTCCACAACACCTTCATTACTTTAACATCAAAATTGTTTGCCACATGCCTACATTGAGCATACTGCTGTAAACCATGCACAAACATATACCCATGCACCAACACCCTGACTTTCTCCACCTCTGCCATCTTCACTACACACAGTGTCTTTCAACACAAATCCACAACCTCAACATCTGATTGGCTGATCCCTACAGTCCCCTTTCCATGCTGGATTTGCGGGAAAATCCCGTATGTGGCACGCCCTGTCCACGGACAGCCACGGTGCCCTTGGACCACGAAACTCTTGGACAGCCCTTCTACCCTTTCCACTTCACTCACTGTGCCATTCCCTCATTGGATACAGCTACGCAGTCCCACAACCATCCACCAATCACATCCAAGACCTCTACATCTAACTCCATCATCAGAGTTCAGCACTTCAAATGTACTGTTGATCACTCTGAGTACAAGTCTCATATCATTGGAAAGCACCTACTACAAAAACTACTGTACAAGTCTCCAAGATTTCTACTTGCAGCTATAGGCATATCCACATGCAAGAATACAAAGTACAGGTATGCATATTTTCTGCACAGTACATGAACAAAACTTATGAATGCATATAAACATAGTAACTGCCACTTAACCTGTATAACCTATAAAAAATGTACTGTCATTTTTCCCATCTGCTATAATCAACTCTCACTTCCAAACCTGTCTGCTATCTATTTTTTTTTTTTTACACACACAGCTATCTAAAACATTATAATATTAAAAGATGGGAAAAATAACAGTATAATTATAGAAAAACACCTAGTAGTGTATTATAAAATTACACACAGTCAGGATAAGATTATGCATCTTCATACACTCACACAGATAGACAGTATCATTGAAAAGCTCCCAGCTGAAATGACACGACTGCCTATAAATCAAATTATTTTACTTTATTACCCATACCTTCACAAATGCATACATTCCATGCTTCTCTATAGAATTTTTGCCATTTACCTTATAAAAATTACAAAATAAGTATATTGTTATATCTTCTATCTCCTAACATTCAATAACACAGCCTTAAAAAAACAAGTGAGTTTCATACACTTAGTATTCTACTCATTTGCAAAGCATATTGAACTAACATATTGTAAGTAATATATAAAGCCTACACATAGTCAAAGGAAACTGCATTCACACACTATGTTATCTTATCAAACAAGAATACTACTACAAAAAAATAAAAATAAATGTCTAAATTAACATCAGTGCTATAAACACACAACATTACTAACTTCTTTCTTTACAATTGCAGTGAAGACCACTCTCCTGAAAAACAGCAACATCTGAAGTACAACAACAACTCAGAAGAAACCTGCTCATTCCAAACAAAAAAGAAAAGTAAGTACAATACTACCATAATATTCTTATGTTTACTCAAACTCACTGTGTAGTTGATTCATTGAATTTGTGTGCCAAAAAACAGAAATTTGTACACCATTCTACCCAAAAATCCCCATTTGTTAAACAGGGATTAAGAGGCAGAATAGCACACAAATCCCCCTTTTTCGATGCACAAATAACATAACTCAGCACGTAGAATGTTAGTATTACAGAACAAAGAACTGTTTCAATTCTATACCATTAGATTTAGTATTAGTACTTCTCCTCACCACTAGCTTACTTTGTACTGTCATCTGAACCCAAGTATAGTAACACACAAATACAAGAATAGGCTTCCCAACTAATTGTAGCTGCCCAATGCACAATCACGCACCACCAAATACATCCTTACCATCATACTCACACACTCATGCACACAGCACACATACATTGCAGAACAGCCCAACCCATACCTTCTTTTTTTTTTCAACAGACCCCAAAGAATGCCTACCAAGAACCAAGTCCGTAGAAAGGAAGGCAGAAGTAGAGCAAATGAAAATAAAAGTGTCCGAAATAAGCATCCATCTCTAGCAGAATGTGTACAAAAAGTTCAAACAAAAGATCTAATAGAGTCATTAAGCGAAACAAAACAAGCTTCCAGTACAAAAACGTTCCCTCCTCTTTCAAAATGTAAAAACAAAACAAAAAGTGATTAACAACAATTCAGCTACCACTACTGCTAACACTGCTCCTATAAATCTGGATGAAGTGGCAAGTAACCATGCCAAAATAAGTATATTACAAAAAATGTTCCACCACAGAGTCCTTCAAAATCTTATAAAAACAGGAGAGAAATCATGCACAACCCTTAAAATCTACCGTAGAATATTAATTTTAGAAGCTTTGATAGGCAGTACAATCCTTCTCAAAAGAAAGTTATTTATTTTAGTGTTAAACAGAATGAAACCACTAACACAACTAACTACTAAGTTACAAAAAATACTTCTAAACAAATGGAATGTCAACAAAAATAACTTCTTAAATATCTGTGGAGGTGAATGGAGTCACACCACCAGCACAGAACCATATTTCAATGAAGAAGCATACAAACAAAATCAAACAAACATAATTGCCATACTTAGCAGTGAAATAGGCTATGAAAAACTTAATAATATCATTATGGAACAAGAAATACTGCTTACAAAAATGTCCCCAAAAAATTCAGTATTAGCTCTCCATTCAACTGAACCAGAACGTCCAGTATACAAATAGCCGTGCACGTCAATGTGTAAAATCGCCAAAAAATCTTTCAAATGTTTACGCCAGTTCTTCAATCAGTATGTGAAAGGCAAAGACAAAATCAAAATGAAACTACTACAAAAAATAGTGATCCTCATGCACAAATTGTGCAATTTCAAAGACACAAATGTGGGAAATATTGTTGTCGCAAATACAAAAACAAAGAGAAATACTACACCAAATGCCGCTTTGGTTTCCCTAGACCAGTTACAGAAACAGGTGAAGTGAACAACTTCATGTCTTCAGTTAGACATAGGCCCTCATTACGACCCTGGCGGAAATCGAAAAACGATGGCGGAAATGCAATACCGCCATCGAATAGCGCTCGGTGCGACTATGACCCGTCACCGCAAAGTACGAAGCCATTAGCGACACCGTAGTGAACGCCAACGCTAACTGCACCAAGTACGCGCGTGCGCCATGCCAAACCGTAAATACCACCATGGCGCAAGGGTACGCGAATTCCGACCCTAGCGGACATGTACCTAACGCCATCAAGCACGGCGGAAAGTACCATTCCGCCATGGTGAGAAGTACGGCATCGCGAATCAACCGTAAACGGCCCCACTGAGTGCCTGTACACCGCTTCCTGCCCACAAAGTACAACTCCCCGTAGGTGCAATGAAGTCACAATGCAACCAGTGAAATGCACAAGTCACCCATGCATGCCAACGAACAAAAGATACACAAGAGGGGCCAATGGGAGCTGCAGGGCACAGATGGCACGAATACAGAAGCCATTCCAATGGACATGACCACAGTCCCCCCCCAAGAAACGCACGCAAACACAGGCACCTGTGACCAGCAATATTCCGAAAAGCACATCATTCCACCAGTCCACCTGGCTGACCGGCATCTGTCACACAAAACCCAATCCCCCGCCCCTGAGCATGACAACATTCAAACAGTCATATTGGCAGCCCCCATCCCTGACCTCACTGGGCTACGTAGGCAAACGCGCCCAGCACAGTACCACGCAACTAAACTCCGAAGCTGGAACCCAATGCAGGTCTCCTCACAATACATCGCTCCCCAAATAGGAATATGCCACATCACTCGCAAAGAAGAACGCTACACGGCCCATATCAGAATAGAAATTTAATGCACAACAAAATCACCAAGCCCATACAGCCATTAGGCCATGAACTCCAAAACACATTTCACCATTGTGGGCTGCATCCGCAAGAAATGACCAGCTACTACTTGTGTGACACCCTGTTCCATCATGGTACACAGAGCCACATTCACGTACGAAAAGGCAACATGGAAGCGCACAGAACCGCAGGGCCGTCCCAATGGGGAGGCACTAGTCCAGCTGAAAGGCCGAAATGTTGCTCCGAGCCACTAGTACTGCGTAAGGGCATGTGGCCCATTGGCGATCGTCCCATAAGATCGTAATGCTGCTCCACTGATTAACACGAAGCAGCAGGTATCGGGAGTAAAAGCCATCTGCAGGAGTGGCATACAGATGGCAGTGGCAAAAGGGGAGGAGATACCTGTCAACCAAAAGAAAAGAAAAAGAACAGAATGGCCATCAGAACTACATTCCAACAACTCACTCCAATGATCACACTAAATCCACAGCCATATGCATGCTAGCCCACTCCAAAGGATCATCACCACCCCAAAACCACTTGCGACTCATAACCATCTATATCGAGGTGCAAACACCATCACAAACGAGTGTACCTGTGCATGCGTCTGTTAAAACAGAATCCATCAGATGGGATTGGTAACGTGCATGGACACAAGTGTCTGAAGGCGCGTCGAGACAGGGAGGGCTCAACAAGGCCAGATAGACGATGGTCCCACTATGGCAGCCCTGCATCACATAGCGCAGGGGAGGCGGATAGATTCCAAGAAGCCCTGTACATGGCAAACTCTGTATCAAATCATCTGCCCATGCATCCATTCATCATTCCCTCATCCCGGGATGAAAACGCCTGAATATTTACTCACATAACATTAGAAATATCCATTGAGTCTGTGCGTTATGCAGCCTGCAAAATCCACAGTGCCCCAGCCCGTAATTCCAGTGTTGTGAAGTAACATGTATTTGGGAACGTCCGGCCTCATCGCCCACGTCGCTATTGCGCATCCCAAACTATTCATATCAATCATTGCATCCTCGCCATGGCCCCTGTCTCAAGGACATTGAACAATAGAACGTTATATTTGCAGTCAGACCTGTGGGCATCTCCTCGCCGCTAGCTGAAAACCGAAAGCGCCGCCCTTCGAATTCCTCATTTGCAACATCACGTCGAAAAGGCATCTGTGGCCGCTTGAAATCACAAATTAATCCATCTAGTGCGGCTGTGTGTGAAAATGGCAACTGCCTTCACCCACAAATGGGACGCCCCGCCCGTCGGTGCAACTCGGTACAGTGATGCATGAGGGCCCACCGTTACTCGAGTACTACGTTCCACTGACCCTTCACAAGTCTGTTCGCGACTGCAAAGATTGTATGTGAAACAATGGGACCATAGCCGAATGTACATATCAACAAATGTTACACGGCCATCGGGTACAAATACATGATTGCTATAGCAAGATGCCATTACTCGAATTGCAGCGTTGTGTGCGGGACGTGCTCGGCCAAAGGGGAGAGCAGCTTGCACAGGTGGAATGAATCACCACAGGTGGAGGCCATACAGCCTGAAAACACATAAATTGCACACCCAGTCTCCTCCCACAACCACACCCACTCCGAAATGCTACCGGCAGGACACGCGATGTTGGCCCTGGGGGACCTGATAGCACTGCAAGTACTCCAACTCCAAGAAGAAGACGAACACCAACTACAACCGGCCGCACGGAGGGGACGCAGGAGGAGGAGGAGGCCAAGGCAGGGCCAGCAAGGGCCGCCAGCACAGCCACTACCACCACGCAGGCAGCCCGCAATCCCACGCCTCCGAGCACATCCGTTCAACCTCACTGATGAGCAGATCCACACCCTCTACCGTTTGGACCGGGACACCATAACCGCCATTGTGGACATGACACAGGCTGACCTTGTCAGCATGATAGATAGCCCAACCGCCATCCCACCCCTACTGAAGGTGGTGTCTGTACTACACTTCCTGGCCACAGGCACCTACCAGCACACAGTCGGACAGTTGCATGGCATTTCTCAGCCACTGTTCTCACGGACACTATTGCAAGTGCTCGATGCCCTCCTGCAGCACGCAGACGACTACATCTCTCTACCACGCTCGGAGCAGGAAATTACCAACACAAAAGTGGGATTCCATGCACTTGCCGGCATACCGGGTTGCATTGGTGCCATCGACTGCACCCATGTGGAATTGGTCGTCCCACATGCCATGGAGGCCCAGTACCGCAACCGAAAACAATTTCATTCCCTGAATGTACAAATGGTGTGTGACTCCAACAGGATCATTACACATTGTTGTGCCCGATTCCCTGGATCAACCCATGATTCTATGGTCTTGAGGAACTCTACAATACCACGCTACATGGAGCGACACGCAGGGAACAGATCCTGGCTACTCGGTGAGTCTCATTACATGCATGATAATGTGGGGTATGTGATTCGGCAATGACCTGGCAGGAAGGGGGGGGGGTGTGCGTACGTAGCAATGGCATTCCACATCATACGTTTATCGTCCACATACAGGTGATGCTGGATATCCACTGAAGAGATGGCTCCTCACACCAGTCCGGAACCCACGGGACCAGCATGAGGAGGACTACAACCATGCCCACTCACGTACCCGTGTAGTCATTGAACAGGCATTCGGCCTACTGAAGACTCGTTTCCGCTGCCTCAGCAGGTCTGGCGGGGCACTCCTGTACCGCCATGTGAAGGTTGCAAAGATGGTCATGGCATGTGTCATGCTCCACAACATGTGCGTACGTAGAAATGTGCCCATGCCCCCTGACGCAGAACTGCAAGCACCTGATGATGGTCATGATGAGGGTGGGGATGTGGCAGCACCTCAAGGAGTCTGCGAGGCACAGGAGGGCCGTGACATTCGTCAGCATCTCATTGATGCATGCTTCTAGCACTCACGCCTGGTGGCTGATACATGGACACGGTACTCGTGGCACTGTGTGTGTCTGGTACATGCACAATATGGACTGTACGCCTATGATGGCCTAGTACACAAATATAATTGTCCACACATCTCATTGGTTGATCGTGCACTGTTTATGGCATATGTGATATCATGTTGAACACCCTATCGACCCGCCACCCAAGTGAGCCCAAAACACCCCCTCCACCCTCCTACCTCCCCCCGAACACCAGTGTCCAAAGATGCTCATTGTCAGTGGGCAGTCGCTATTGCAAGCCCCCTCTGCGGGTATCAGGGGCACCCCTGCCTGTGGAGCGCAGGTTCCTCCCGGATCTACGTTGGGGGCTGCCCTGGACGGAACTTGCAACGGATGATGTCTCTGCCTGCTCACGTCCATGCATGTCCCTAAGGGTTTGTGAGAGCTCAGTGAGCACACGGCGCACTGCGGCAAGTTTGGCACATACGTCTTTGGACGTCGCATGCAGTTCCCCCCTCAGGCTCTCGGTGCTTCTCTCCATTTGGACTCTCAGGCTCTCGGTGCTACTCTCCATTTGGACTCTCAGGCTCTCGGTGCTACTCTCCATTTGGACTCTCAGGCTCTCGGTGCTACTCTCCATTTGTGCCCTTAGTGTCTCTGTACTCCTCTCCATTTCTGCCCTAAGTGTCTCAGTTGATGTTTCTATGTCTGCCTTAGTGCCCCCACATTCATCGGCATGGTCCTTGAGGAGCGTGGCCAGTTGCTGCTGTTGCACGATTAACTGGTCGAGGGACTGTTGCCTCTGCTGGGCCATGGCCATTTGCGGGGGTGTCACAGAGGGGCTGGTGACCTCATGTTGCCTTGCCACAGGGCTTGTGGGGGATGGCCAGTCGTCGTCTTGTGGGTGCCCCTGCGTGGTATCCTCATGTTGTACGGGATGGGACAGACAGGGGGATTGGGACAGGTCATGGATGGATCTGACTTCGACATCCCCGTCTTCTGTGTCGGAGCATGCTGCCATCAATGGGGTGTCACCTATGGTGCTGCTGCCACCAGAGGCAGTGCCTTCTGTGGCATCCGTTGGGGGGACCGGTGGTGGTGGTGTTATGGGCATGCTGGCTGCTGGGGTGCCTGTTGATGTTCCCTCCTCTGTGCTGCCACCTGATTTGTGCTGCTGCCGTGTCTTGATGCGTGCAGCTGAGGTGGAGGGTCTTTGGCCGTTGGTCTTGGCCCTCTTTGCAGGTGTGCTGGTAGGGGTGTCCTGATGCTCGTCGTTTGGATCGGACCCTGTGGTGGAGTAAAGGAGGGCAAGGGTTATTAATGGGTCTGTGGGAATTGGAATGGCATTGTATCACATGCATTGGGGTGGTACCTGAGGGTGATTTGGGTCGGGGCCTTGGAGGTGCTTTCATTTGTGTGTGGAGTGAGGGTTCAGTTGTTTGGCAGCCTGCAGTTAGGGTGTGCCTGCTGCACGTGTAGTGGGTGTTTTAGGGGTTTTTAATTATTTATGTATTTATTGTGAGTTTTAAAGTGCGCTATCAGGCCGATGTGTGTGGACGTTCTCCTGGACATGTGTTTCTGTTGCACTATGTGGACACATGGTACTTCACATGATTGGACATTGTGGATTTAGCATTGTTTTATTTGGCCCACCTACCTGAATCTTCGGATGTCTGCACTCCTTTCTCCATCCCTCCGACTCCCTCTATGGTCTCCATTCCAATGGTGGAGGCACAGATTTCTTCCCAGGGGGTCAACTTAATGGGTGATTCAGGACCTCCCCCGGTGGCTGTGGCAATGTTGCGGTTGGCAGAAAGTATGCTACGGACTTGTATCCGCAGGTCGTCCCATCGCTTTCTGCATTGCTGTGGGTTGCGGGGTGCGGTCCCCACCGCACTTACCCGCTGTGCCACCAGAGCCCATATGGCCTTCTTGTTCGCAAGTGCCGTCCTGGTCATTTGCGTGGAGAAGACGACGGCAGCATTCTCCTGGAGGGTCTCTGTTAGCACGGTGAGTTCCTCACGGGAGAAGTGGACCTGCCGCTTGCGGTCGCACGCTTTCTTCGCTACTTTTCCCATTTTTCTTGGTTTCGCTAGGGTGGATGACGGGTTGGGGTGTGTCTCAGGGTAGTGTTTTTAGTGGTTGTGTGGATTTTGTGGTTTTATAGGTGTACGGCGGGATGTTTCCCGTTCCGGGCCCATGTTTTTACTTCCGTTTCCGTATATTTACGGTCACCGTACTTTCCGGTTGGCGCTCACTGCGGTGTCCGCTGAGATGGCTGGCGGTATTGCACCTAGGGCGCCGTACGGCGGCGGTGTGGGCCGTTTTGGGGTCATTTCCGCCATCGCGGACTTTGCACTTCCGCCATGGCGTGGTGCTCGTGCCCGATGGGTCGGAATGGGCCGCACTTTGCTCCTTCGTGCAATGGCGGAAACGCTATTTACGCTGTGGCGGTCCGGTCAGTCACTTTCCGCCAGGGTCGTAATGAGGGCCATAGTGTTAAAGGTAAATCACCTAAGAACACATATTACATAAAAATAACAGAAGAAGCTAAATATATCAATGATTACAATGCAATCATTGCCCTCTTATGGAATGCAAAAATAGATGTGCAGTATATTGCATACATTTCGACTGAAGTTGCATGGTATGTTGCAGCCTACTTAACCAATGCTGAAAAAACAGAGCTGCAAGACCTCTGGAATGACCTATCATTGGACAAAACACTGTCTCAGAAATTGTACAGCTTAGGCATAAAAATGCTCCCCCATGGAGAATGTGGCTGCTTTGAATCTGCAGATTGTTTAACCGGTAATGCTTTACATGGAAAATCTGAAAATATGGTATGGTCTTGGTCCTGCTAAATCTAGAAAAAGAGTTCTCAAATCATACGATGACATAGAAACAATAGCCAAAAATGATCCCAACAGCCAACATATTTTGAAAAACAATTTACTAGACATGTACTACCCAAACAGAAGTACCACTTTGGAAACCATGTGTCTATACCACATAGCCCAAAACTTCACATACAAAAATAATATAAAACCCAATGAAAACCAATGTAGATACAGTGTGATAAATTGTGAAGGCAGTTTAGTGAAACTTACCAATAGAAACTTAATTAATCATATCAAATTGTCATTAAAATCTCCTCAACATAAAGAACTATATTACATGTCCCTGCTAGAACTTTTTAAACCATGGAGAAAAGAAGAAGAGATACTAGGTATCTATGACTCTTATGAAGATGCTTTCAAAGCATATGAAAGCAATACAACCAATGTAAACTTTACACAGCATAAAACAATGTTGCACAATGAACAGCAACATGAAGAAGAACTCCAGGCTCAACTAGATAAGGACACTCCCGACAGTAGTCAACCTTCTGTACAGGAAGCCAAGAACCACTGGGACAGCAACTAATAGCAAATGAGGCAGAATTAGCTATGACAGAAGTAGAAAACACCATGGGGCCGATTCATGGAACAAACGTGCGCCGAAAATCTTCGCGCAAGCAGGCGCAAGCAAGCGGAAAAAAACAGGCGCACGCGTGCGATTCATGGAAGTCCCTGCGCGTGTACACCTCGGGATGTGCGCCAAACCCGTGCATGGCGCACAAGTCACTGCAACATCCCGAAAGGCGTGCGCGATGCGAACAGTGAAAGCGCACAACCTCGGCGCGTACACCAGAAAGTGGGCGGGACACGGGGCGTAACGCGCGGAATGGGGAACAACGTGTGAAAATAAGGGCATAACTGGGGATGTACTACAGGGAAGCAGACGGAACGCCCACACGCACTCGAACCACACGTATTCACGGAATCGAATAGGGCAAAGCCACGCACAGCCAAAGACACGCACAAGCTGAAACACGTCCGCCACACGAAGGCAGGCGGTAGAGTCCCAGCGCATCACAAAAGTGGCAACATACAGCAATTGGGCCTGTGCGAGCGGGGTACGTGTATTTCGGGGGCCCGCGGGAAGTTACACACGCGATTGAGCAGGGTACGTGTATTTCGGGGGTGCGCGGGAAGTTACACACGCGATTGAGCGGGGTACGTGTATTTCGGGGGCGCGCGGGAAGTTACACACGCGATTGAGCGGGGTACGTGTGTTTCGTGGGCGCGCGGGAAGTTACACACGCGATTGAGCGGGGTACGTGTATTTTGGGAGTGCACGGGAAGTTACACACGCGATTGAGCGGGGTATGTGTATTTCGGGGGCACGCGGGAAGTTACACACGCGATTGAGCGAGGTACGTGTATTTTGGGGGCACGTGGGAAGTTACACACGCGATTGAGCGGGGTACGTGTATTTCGGGGGTGCGCGGGAAGTTACACACGCGATTGAGCGGGGTACGTGTATTTCGGGGGCGCGCGGGAAGTTACACACGCGATTGAGCGGGGTACGTGTATTTCGGGGGTTTGCGGGAAGTCACACAAGCGATCTCATCAGGGTACGTGTATTTCGGGGTACGGGGGAAGTATCCCACGCAACATCAGCAGGGTACGTGTATTCCAGGGGTGCGGGAAGTTCCATACGCGATCTCATCAGGGTACGTCTGTTACAGGGGTGCGCCGGGAGCAGCACACGTGAATTGCATGTGTGGGTCCTCCCAGGTGTTCCCTCTACACCCTCCACGGCCCCTGCAGGTGGCTCACACCACAGGGGCCTACCCAGCACATGTCCTGCAGGCACCCCATCCACCCTGGCCATGCCCACCAGCCAACCCACATGTCAACTTGCACTACTACCCACCAACGCATGTCCCCCTGCACCCCGAGCCACCAGGGGCACCCACCACCAGGCCCCCACCCATGTCTCCCAGCACCCCACCCCCCAGCAGTGCAGGGGCAGCCTCCACCAGGCCCCCACCCATGTCTCCCAGCACCCCCACCCCCCAGCAGTGCAGGGGCAGCCTCCACCAGGCCCCCACCCATGTCTTCCACCACCCCCACCCCCCAGCACTGTGGGGCAACCACCACCAGGCCCCCACCCATGTCTCCCAGCACCCCCACCCCCCAGCAGTGCAGGGGCAGCCTCCACCAGGCCCCCACCCATGTCCAACTCATGTCTCCCACCACCCCCACCCCCCAGCACTGTGGGGCACCTGCCAGCAGGCCCCCACCCATGTCCAACTCATGTTCCCCACCACCCCCACCCCCCAGCACTGTGGGGCACCTGCTAGCAGGCCCCCATCCATGTCCAACTCATGTTCCCCACCACCCCCACCCCCCAGCACTGTGGGGCACCTGCCAGCCGGCCCCCACCCATGTGCAACGCATGTTCCCCAGCCAACATGTCATCACAATCTAGATCCCTGGTCCCTATGCTCAGCCTCCAAATGCAAAACACCCACCCGAGTATTGCATCCACCCACTCATAATTTGCAATTACATCACAGAACACCAATTGCAAGTTCCGAAACAAACACATTTCCCTCACATACACCCAATGGGTAACAGTGAATCTCAAAACACATATCATGAAATGCATGAAACCAATGAGATACCACACATTGAAGTTCACCAACAAAAATATGTATTAAAGGAAACATAAATAGAATAAAAAATGAAGAAACAGAAATGTGAATGTACAAAAATGAAAAGAAGCATGTCCGTGAAAAAAAGCAAAACCAAAAATAAAATTCCAAAGTAATGTTGTCCAAAGTCAATGTCCACAAAACAAAATCCAATGGGAAATAAAAAAGAAAGCCATTGCTCCATGGTTAAAAAATGAAAAAAAATACAATCCAACTGTGAACTATGTACATGGGAACAAGCCAGGGTCCATTATCCCAACAAAATAAAGGAAACCTATCTAACTACACTAACTAATAAAATAAACTATATACAAAAATGTGGCCAATGTCCAAAAGGTCCAAATAAAATCAAAACAAAAATGAAACCTAACACTACCTACATAACTATGTACAAGGGCAGCGGGCTAGTTTCACGGCTCACTTGTGGATGTCCCGGGCCAGGGCATCATCAAACTCCTCCTCAATGTCCCGGAGGCGGTCCTCCTCCATGGCCCGAGGGTCCGCAGGGCCGTCGACGTCTCCACCTCCAAACCCCTGCGGATTGCCTCGAGGCACTCGGCCCGCCTCAGGGCCCTCCGCATGGAGTTCTCCGCCCTGACCATTGTGAGCCGTGCCTCTTCCGCCCGCTGCCGCTCCGCATCTATGGCGTGGCCCAACCGCTGCCACACGGAAGACACTCTCTGTCCCGGGTCCTCCTGCCCTCCAGCCGATGCCTGCCCCTCCGATGTTGAAGGCCCCGAGCCTTCATGGCTCCCACCACGTTGCTGCTGCTGCTGTGCCTCTGCCCGTGCACTGCCTCCTGCTGCCTGCACATCCTCCGCCGGCTGGGGTGCAGTCGTAGATGTGGCCACCCCTGCTGGACGTCCGACTCCACACCAGCCAGGACAGGCTCAACCAGGACCAGGATAGCCACGTCCGCAGGCAGAGGAAGGCCAGTTGACGTGAGCTCATCCCCTGCCTGAAAACGGGTCTGGACGTAGGCATCCCTGCTGGTGCAAGATGATGCAGGGACAGGATCAGGGACAGGATTGCACACAGGCACCTCCGCGGCGGCCTCTGCTGCCTCCTGTCCTGGTCCTGCACTGTACCACTAGCACCAGTGGGATCCCCACCTCCAGACCCCGTCTCTGGTGCTTGCACGGCCTCCTCCTCCACCAAACCCCCCACCAACCTGGATGACTCCGTGCCATCTTCCCCTGCTGGGCCCTGTGGGGTCCCAGCTGCCCCTTCTGCTGCCGAGGAGTCCAACTCCAACCTCCGCCTCTTGGACTTCCCCCCGGCAGCTGCGGCCTGGGAACGGCACCGGACTCCTCACTCCCCGACGAGATCACAACATGGGAGGGGAGCCGGGCCTTGCGTCTCCGGCTGGCGGTGCAATCCCCGCCGCTGTGCTCCACAGCACCTTCTTCGCCCTCTTCATCAGTTGACGCTGCAGACAGGGAATAACAAAACACAGGCATCAGGGCACTGTACAATGGACACATACACACATGACAGTTGTACATGAGTGGCATTGGCAAACCTCAGACATGTCATCACAATCCCCAACACACATGTCATTACAACTCGCACACATGAGCCATACCACAGCCATATCGCAACTGCCACCACCATCCATACACATACAACAGCATGAGCAGCCAAAGGTGAGCCAGACATCACATGCAACACAGGAAGTGCACCACACATGTACACACACCACCACACTTGCATGCATGTGTACACCTCTGCCAAGTGTCGCAGTATCAGACGGGCATCCATGTCACATCTGCCAATCAGGCTTCCACATACCGCTGTCACATGCATCCATGTTGCATCACTGTTGCACCCTTGTCAAATACACACACATGCACATGTACACAGTGCTGATACATGCAGCCAAATACAACATACATGCGTGACATCACGGACATGTCTACTTACATACACATTCATCCAAACATGTGTGCCCACACAACTGCATTTGGCATGCAAGCCTACACACACAAGCACCATCCATGTCTCACACATTCCAGCCCTCGCATGTGTCAGCCCCACGGCCCTGTACACCCCCACCCATACTCGACCCCATACAAACACATGTGCAACCTGCACACTACTGAATAATCACCACACGCACTGCTCACAATCTGGATGCATGTACACTCACCGCTCGACTCCAGACGGGTCTGCTTCTCAAGGACCTGGACGTGGAGCGCTGGGGATATGCGTTCCAGGACCCTCATCTGTTCTTCCGACAAGTGGCCCCGGCGCCCCTTGGCATCCGCTGCCTTCAAGAGGCGCCGGGCCTTGTTCAGGGTCCTGGACCTGAAGTCCTCCCAGCGCTTCTTGACATGTTGTAAGTCACAAACTGCCACCCCCTCTGCGTTGATGGCAGTCACGATGTCAGTCCATATCCGAGTCCGTCCTTCCTTGTCGGCGCGGGAACTTCCGAAGAGGGCATCATACTGCCCCAGGACTTGCTCCACCAGGACACCAACTTCGGTGGCACTGAAGCTGGTGCCCCTCTGCCTCTCTGGCCGGGGGTTGTCAGTGGTCCCAGATGGTGTTTGCCCCGACATGACAACCCCAGAGGCAGGAGTGGGTGGGCAACTGGGTCTTGGGGCTGGGCTGTGGAGCGATGGAATCCCAGTCGGGAGTCTTCGGTTCCAGAAGGGGTGGTCACAGCAACAGCACCCCTGGGTGATGTGCAGGCAGCAAATGGCAGGGCACGTGGGCAGCAGGCAGTCAGGCAGCAGCAGATGGCAGGTGGGAGCGTGCTCAGGGCTCTGGGGGGCAGTAGTTCGGACTTCTGGACAGGAGCGTGGTCTTCCGTGTGCTTACGCATGGCCAGCTTGATACGGAGTGATTTGGCACGTGAAAAATCTGCACGCCAGCATGTAATTCGAGGAAAGGGCCCATACGTGTATGCACGGCAGCACACATATGCGATTTCATTGGATCAAAGGCCCTTAGCGCGTAAGCGCGTCTGCACGCATACGCATTTTCATTGGACAGAAGGCCCCTCAAGCGCAAGCGCCCCTGTGACGTGACGCGTACGGACGTGCATGGGCATTTCAGCTCGCGTGAAAAACTGCATGTCTGCGTGTAATACGAGGAAAGGGCCCATACGTGTATACACGGCAGCACGCATATGCGATTTCATTGGATCAAATGCCCTTAGCGCGTGAGCGCGTCTGTGACGTGACGCGCGCAGGTGTTTCCCTCATTGCACGTGATGACAGAACACACGTGGATTTCCACCAATCGCGTGTGAAAGTTCCCGGCACCCCGGAACACACGTACCCAGGCAAATCGCGAGTGGAACTTCCCGCGCAACCCGAAACACACGTATCCAGGCCAATTGCGTGTACGCACACTCCCCTCTGATCACACGCGATGACACTCGGACCGTATCCGAATACGGGAATCCCGCGCACGGCAAAAGACGTGCACAGGCGTCAACGCGTCCGCCCACACAAAGGCAGGCAGAGCCGTCCCCGCGCACAGCATAAAAGTGCGCGCAAACAACAAACGCGTATATACAGCTACGATGAATGCCCCATTTGTCGCTGCACTGATCGTGGGACACCGCAGGAGGAGGAGAATAGCCAGGGCACGCATTTTCGCACCACGGACAAGCCTTTTTGGGATGCCTGACGACCAGGTCTACGGCAGGTATAAGTTTCCACCCCATATCATCCTAGACCTGGTCAGGGAGTGGGAAGATGACCTCACACCCCCCACCCTTTGCTCCCAAGCATTGAGCCCCTTGGAGAAGCTGCTCAATGTCCTGCATTTTTTGGCCACTGGGTCATTTCAGCGGACCACTGCCATAGTGGGGGGGTCTCACAGGCCACGCAGTCACGCTGCCTACACCAGGTACTGGCAATCATGACAGCGCCCCCCTCAGTCCGCCGACACATATACATGCCCAGAACACCCGCAGAAAGGCAGGCCGTTGTCCTGGATTTTTTCAGGGTGGCACACTTCCCCAAAGTGCTCGGTGCCATAGATTGCACCCATGTGGCCCTACGTCCACCTAGGGCCATTGAGCACATCTACCGAAACCGCAAACACTGGCATTCCATCAATGTACAGGTGGTATGTGATGCAAAGAGAATCATCACCTCTGTCTATGCAAACTACCCTGGCTCCGCCCATGACAGTTTCATATACAGAATGTCCACCCTGAGCCGGGCCCTGGAAGCTGGGCAGCATGGCGACACATGGCTCCTAGGTCAGTACAAATGCCCTTGCACATGCATGCAAGTCACACACAGACAAATATCCAAACCCTAATAATCTCAACTATTATCACCTCCCCCGGGGACAGTGCCTACCCTCTGAGCAACCACATGATGACGCCAATCCGGAACCCCACCACACCACCCCAGGTAAGATACAACGCCACCCATATTGCAACCAGGGGCATAGTGGAGCGCACATTCGGAGTGCTCAAGTCACGTTTCCGCTCCCTGGACCGCTCGGGTGGGCAACTACTCTATGCACCACCAGTAGTGTGCAGGATCATTGTGGCAGCATGTGTCCTGCACAATGTTGCAACACGGCAGGGCGTCCCGGTGGACATGGTGGTGTCCCCACATCCCCAACCACAGGCACAGGCGCTGCCCATGGGAGGGGACAGGGCACGTGGCGAGGAAGCCCGGACCCAGCTTGTGGCCACATTTTTCACCTAAACTCCCACCCCTGCGGAGTGCACACAGGCCTGGCACATACCAGGTGACAATCGATGATGACAAAGAGACAGTCAACTGTCACAACCCTACCACCCTGAGATAGTTGCCATGGAAGTGCCACATCGTCTGCATCCCTAGCTACTTAAACACAAGCTATCCTGTGTGACCAAAAGGCACACATATGACATATGACATGATATGGGCCATACACAAGTATTCCAAGGCGCAATGAGACAGGGAGGGGGGAACAAGGGAACACAGAGAACGGTACTACTAGGCCAGGTGTCATTGAGATCATGCAAGTGCAGGGGTAGGGGGAATGGGAAAAGTGCAAGGGGAAGGGTGGGGGGGAGTCCAGTACAGGGGAAGTAGCCCAAAAAAATAATACATAGGTCGCCTGGTGGCAACTACAAAGGTAAGTGCAGACAAGTGCTGGGAAGGGAGGTCTGTAGGGATAGAGAGACAGTACTGCAGTGCAGGGGTTGCCAGGGAGGCAGTGCAAGTGGAGAGTGGCTGGGCCAGGGACCGAGGTCGGTGAGAGTGGCCCAGTTGCAGCTCCTGTGCAGTTCCAGTGAAGAATTCTGCAAGGGAGAGGCAGAGAGTAAGCAGAAGCAAAGAGGAATGTCTTGAGGTGCTTCCAGAACTGGAGATGGTTCCCCTCAAGTTCAAGTCAGGCCGGAAGCCTGTTCCAGGGGGAGGGCCCTGCTGCGGAGAGAAATCTACCTCCAGCTAGTTGCTCTGAGAAGCGGATGACCCGGACATGCAAGGTGTGCATTACACACACCTGCAAAACAGGCCATGGCCATCACTGTCATATCACTCAAACCCTCCCAAACATCAACATGACATGGCAAGCAATACCCATACACCAACGCAGTAACAATAAGGTACACATTGCCATGTCATAAATGTACAGTGGCATCGGACACTGCTGCCTGACCCAGAATCAGATGAAATGACAGACCAACAAAATCTCCCACCCAAAATAAGTCATTTCCAAATGCATTACAACAGTCGTAGACGTAACATCACAATGAATGCCTGTCTACATGCACATTATGCATTGCAAAATCAACACTGCAGCTCATGTGTGCAGTGTCCTACTCCTGCATCACACTGCTCAGTGCACAGCACAGTGAACAGCCATTGTGTGTGATGCACACCCTGAGCATCACATCTAAGTGACAGACCACGTCAAACATCAAATTAGGCATGTACTGGATCCATGATCGGTCACAGAACATGTGCTGCCGGGACACAGTGGGCACCAGAAGGCAAACAGTGTACACGTGGATATGCAAGGGTGGGAGTACATGTAGTGCATCAGAGTGCAAGTGTGTGGTTCTGCAAGGACATGCACTCCACATATGCATATGCACTCCAGTGACCATCAGTGTTCCCTACACATCACATGTGAACATCCACCATGTGTACACCCCAGCATGTCAAACCACAACTATCCCCTCGCACCTGAAAGGAAAACACAACACATGAACAGGCATTGATCAGCACATAGGATACCACCATTACTATGTCAGAGTTCCCATCACACTGCAGGGCAAGGCAACTATCAACAACAACCCCCCCTCACAAATGACCATGACCCACTGAACAACTGCACCTGGGTCATGGAGCCTCCAAACCTCAATTCCACCTGGCCACAGGATCACCTTTACCCTTCGTCACCATCTCCCACCTTGTGAGTAAAAAGATGCCTGAACCCTCAGAATCCACACTCATTTCCAAAATCACAAAATCCAAGGCATAAAAACGAACCCGAACACCCTCCAGTAGATAACTTGACGTAGCAGTACCTCACAAAGGCCAAGTACTACCACAATGATGCAACAACCAAGGTAGCACAGCAAAACAATGTCACGACAGGATGTGAGAAATGTGTGGTACATGACATAGGATGATGCACCTTGAATGGATGTGTACTGTCACAGGTCCCCTGTACAGGCGCGGGAGTGTCACGAAACAACCACCCCCACCATGTCCCGGGTGCCTGCAAGGTCAAACTCACACAGGCCCCTGAGACCCTGGTGGGGAATGAGGTTCAGGGATATGCAGTCGGGACAGGTGTTGACACACTGGATGACTGGAATGAGTGGCAGGAGAGGGGAGGAGGAATGACACATGAAACTAGGGAATGCACGCAAATGTACAACCTGCATGAACACATACACAATCCAAACAAACTTGGACATCATTGTCATGGCCTTCTGTAGTCCAGACTCAGGAGTGGTACGAACCAACCACCCCCTCTAGGGTTTTGGCGCCTACAAGTTCGGGGCTTACACA
The DNA here is from genome assembly GCF_040938575.1 of Ambystoma mexicanum. Classification (NCBI taxonomy): domain Eukaryota; kingdom Metazoa; phylum Chordata; class Amphibia; order Caudata; family Ambystomatidae; genus Ambystoma; species Ambystoma mexicanum. The sequence continues at coordinate 1,258,761,354 of NC_090930.1, forward strand.
GGCATCCGCAACCCCAGTGGGGAAAGAGGGTCAGGGAACGTTGCTTGGATAGGCACGGGAAGCAGGAACACCGGGTAGAGGGTACAGGTTTCAAAATTGCATAGGATCACGGGTGATTAGGGAGAAAAAACATACCAAATTGAACCACACATACATCCATGCATCAGTACACTCCCCAGCAAGCCTATGCAGAGCAGTTCATAAGAAAAACAACAAGACACTTAGCTCTGGTTTTGAGTGCTGGCCTCCTGCCTGCGCACTCTCAGTTCCGGTTACAGGAGCACTGCAATGCTGCAAAGAGAGCCACAGTCAACAAGCTGTACATGCCAATTACACAAAAACACAACACCAAACATGCCCCATAGCAACAAACTACTCTACAAACAGACAATCTGTGGTCGATGCTTCGTACCCATATATAACATCACCCCTGTGACGGCTCATACACAGTCAATGCAGTAAGTCAAACGCTGGTGGGTGCGTGGCAAATGGAATACCAATGTGTCACAATTCACACAACATGCAATGTTCCCTGGGTAAGCAGACAGACCCATATAGCAAGCCATGACTACAGAGCAAGTTGCGTACCACCATGACCGAAACAAAGTTGGCAGTGCATTTATCATGAAGTACGTGGAAAAGACATGCACTGCACCCGAGTATGTCCCTTGCTGTATGTCCCTGTGAGCTGCCCCTTTCCATGTCTCGGAAGGCTACATGGTTGATACAAGTGCCTCAATGGACCTTAGTGTACCGGAGGGTATGTGCCACTGCCCCTGCATGTGTCCCAGACAACGCTACTATCAACAGCCATCAGTCCACAAACACATCTGAGCTCCATTGCGTGCTTCAACACCAATATTCGTCTAAGCTCACCCTCAGTGCTGTGACTAAGCCTGCATGTGCAACTCGCCTGGTGCAAGCTTTGCTGTGTCGTGGCCCCCCTGTGATGCTCACCTTGCCTGGAGTTCCTTCGAACATGTCAGCAGTTCTAGGATGTGGGTCTGCAATCACTGTGCCTCTGCTTGTGCACACATGTGCATGTGGGCACCAACAAACGGGTCCAGAATTCTGTCGTCCAGTGGGCCATGTCTGCTGGCAAAGGTGCTCTGGAGGCTCATCCCCCTGCAGAAAGGGCATGAAACACATGATTAATGCTTCAAAGTCATCTGTGTGTGTCTCATCAGGCATCTCATTACTTGACCATGTCAGAGAGTCACATCACAAATCACACCATCAGTCCGACTATCACCTCCAAAGTGTGGAACACTAACTAGAGCATGAATTGCAACAAGCACAGGTACAGGAAAGATATGAAACATACTACACAATGCATAGAAATCAATGTCCACATTAATCATGACACACCCCATCTAGCAAAAGCTGAACAGTGGACAATAACACCAAAATCATCCCCACTAGGGGTGTCAACACAAGTCACACAGCACCAGACATGCCACAGATATGACAGTCCAAAGCCCTTGTGTAAAATGCTGTAACACCGAACCATCCTTGCGAGCCCATGGATAAGGGAGGCAGGAGTGGCATATGTGAGTCAAGGACCCCAAGCAGCAAACACATACACAAGACAACCATGAAGGGCCCAGCTGGAACAGACAGTGGATGCCTTCAAAAGCCACAAAGCACCGCACCATCACATGAAAGCACAATAGATTAGCAATTTTAAACTAACTCAACTAATCACTAATTACACTAACTATGGAAAACCTACATTACCTATTTAAACTAACTATCAAACAGAAACTTAACTAACTAAACTAAAAGAAAAATCAAAAATGGCCACATACGACCCAGGGGGGAGGGGAGGCACCCAGGAGGGGGGAGGTACAGGGTGCTGCTCAACATCCACATGCGATGATGCTGAGCCAAAAAAAAAATCCTCCATGGGCTCAACGCCTGCACAGCACGACCTATGTGGGAGATAGATGGTCGTCCGAGTCTGGCTCATCCTGGAAAGGAGGACGTGGCACAGTAGCCTGGCCACGCCTAGCCGCAGCTTGCCCCTCGTCGGCAGCAAGTCTGCCGGACGGGTGAGCCTGGTTCTGTGTGGCGATGTGACGTAGGTCTGCATGCAGAACCTCACGTGATACACATGCTTCCTCTTGCAAGGTAGCACGTGTAACACGGAGTTCCTCCTGCAAGGCCTGGCTGGACAACCGCTGCACCTCCCGGCAAGCCTGTAGCTCAGCCGAGATGGTACGCTCAAGCTGTGCAAACCTCTCCTCTGCCTGCTGCCTCTGGGACATCATAAGGACACCCAGAGTGGATCTGAGGGAAGCATACTCCTCCCTCAGGGCATCCATGTGCGCCTCTGCGTGAGCAGCAATTGCTTGACGCAGAGACGACATTTCAGCCTGGCGTGCCCTGTCTGAGGCCGCCATGCCCAGCCTGAGTGAGCGGGCCGTGGACCGTGCCGCCTGCTGCTGGAGAAGCACCTGCCTAGCAGGGGGGAGCACAGATCGGGCCACACGCTCCATGCTCTCAGCGATGTTCTCCATTGCTGCCCCCTGCCATTCGGAATTGGCAGTCATGTCTTGCTCCCACTCAGTATACAGCGGTTGCGCGCGGAGACCGCGTTGCCGGGCTTGACCCCTGCGGGACTCAAGGACCGGGGGTCCTCGCTGTGTTGGCACCGCCTGCTGCTGCACGACTACATGCCCCCGTCGACGTGATATCCCAGGCACATCAGTGACTGGTGTGGAGGGTGACCCTGCGTCCCGATCCACCACGGGCGGAGGAACCAAGACTGTCTGATCCCTCAGTGCAGGTGTCGCAGACAGAGGAGTGTCCACATCAGAATCACTCACCCCTGACACATGGACCTGATGCTCATCCAACTCAACATGGACGTCAGAGTCGTCATCAAGGCTGGACTCATAGGCAGCCAGAGACAAGATGGACTGCAGCACTTGGGGGTTTTCGTGGCCTACCACCCAACGACCCCCACTAGTGCCGGGTTGATGTGGTGTTACCAACCCTGTGCATGGCATGACAACACCATCCTCTGCCTCCATTGCGTTATCACCTGAAAAAAAGAGAGAAAAAGGTCAATACACATGTCAGAAGCACACGACACACACACACCGACAGCAAAGGCATCCGGCAGACATGTGACACACAACATATGACCTAGCATGCATGCTGGGTCTACTTTGAATAGCTTCTGTGATCAGACCTGTTGAAAGGTGGCAGTTTCCATGGAAGTGGGTCTCTGCAGTGCAGAAAATGTGTACGCCACTCACTACCTACATGTACAAGCACTACATGGTGTGTGCCAGGATATGTGAAGGCAGTGCAATGTCAAATTCAGACATCACGTGCATTGTGCATTCAATGTGTACCATGTCTAGAAGCCAAGCACCCCTCCACCCCAGTACCAAAGCAGGGATGCCTAGCATGGTATCAAAAGGCTGACCATACACCTGTGTATTGACAGGCAGTGTTGACTGGCATCAACAGCTTAATGTGATTCAAATTACAACACTGCAAATGATGCTGGGACAGTGGGCAGGACACATGATGGAAACTCCGGAGGCCGCCCACGTGTGAAGAAGACACAAGAGTTGGACAGAGTCATTGGCCATTGAACAGGCTGAGGCCTGTGAGCCACACAGATTGTCAGGGCCTAAACATGTGTGCAATGCAGGACTGAGCCACAGTTGACATGGGGAGGCCGATGAGAAGGCAGGCAATGTATGTAACCAAGGACTCATATTACAGTGATCATCCAGTCAAGGACACATAGGGGCATGCGTGCAATGCACATGGAGCATGAATGGGCACTCATGTCCCTGCAGGACATCTGACCCATGCACAGTACAAGTGAGACACCCTGCATCGAGTACTAAGGCTGTACCACACGGCATATGTCTGGCAGTTTCTACGCTGGAAGTTAGCATCTACACAGGACACATGAACAAGAAACTACACATTGGCAAGATTGGAGCACACCAGTGCAAAGGTGGAACTGGAGTGCAGAGTGGCAGAGGAGGGGTAAGGGAGCATGCCCACATGGAGTCCCGCATGCAGGCAGAGGAGACATGCATGACGGTAGCATTGCATTACTTACACATCAGAACCATGTACACGTCACATGTAGCAGCAATCATGCACATCACATCCCACAAGTGAAACACACACGTCCTCAACAAACACGCATCAACACTCACTGGACTGGGCATCAAAGTTCAGCATCTCTCCCACTCCTTCGACCAATTCAGGTGGTATGAACTCCGCAACGAGAGCCTCATGCGGAGTGAGTTCTTCCTCCTCTGGTGCAGGCCCACTGCCAGTCACCAGAGTCAAGTTGTAATTTGAGGCACGCTTGGCCTTAGTGCTGCGCTTGATGTCATTCCAACGCTTTTTGCACTCCTGCGCCGTGCGCACCTCATGGCCGAATGAACTGACATGTTCCGCAACATGCTTCCAGTGGGTGTCACGTTGGGCAGCCGTAGTCTGACTATTGGCACCCACTAGCATGTCACGGCTGTGGCCCCGCACGTAGTCCACGAGGAAGTCCAGTTCCTGCTTACAGAAAGGCTTCTTCCTAGACGTGCAGGAGGTCGTGGCTGTGTGTGGGGTCCCAGTCTGTGCTGCAGGTGCAACCTTCCTCCTCTTGGACTGTGGCGCAGACCCTGGCTGGCTAATGCCGCCCCAACCAGTATGGCCAGTGGGTTCGGTGGATTGAGCCAAGGGAGTGGCAGGTGGAGGGATGACCAAAGGCCTGACTTGTGTCAGTGGCAGCTGGGTGCCCACTAATGGACCCTGTGCAGCAACATCAGCTGTGGCAGGGTCATTGACCGCAACGGTCCTGGTTGGCAGACTCACAACCGGGGTGCTGTTGGGTGCATCTGCCCCTGCACTTGCCAACACCCGGCTGTTCGGGGCAGCAGATGACCTGACTGCCCCAGGGACACGTGTCTTGGTCTGAGCAGCCCGGCCTGCCCCTATGGTTTCCCCCCTGGCCTGTTGGAGATCTACCAAGGGCTCTTCAAGTGCCAACACAGCCTGCGCTGGCAGACCCTGAGCCTGGGTGGCGGTGTCCACAGCTGCACCTGCAGTTACCACTACCCTTGAGCCCGTGGCAGTCGATGGAACGGACTGCCGGGTCATATTGGTGCCAGTGCCAGATGCAGGAGCTGCATCCCCCGGAACCACAGGGGGTGGTGGCATGGCTGCACCGACACATGGCACAACATTGTGCTCAAGTGGCGCACCCTTGCCTCTTCCCCCTCTCTGGCTGCCCTGGACACCCTGGAGTCCCCCTACTCCCTGGTCACCACGGCCACGTCCCTGACCACGCCCGCAACGAGGAGTACGCCCAGCTGAGGCGCCCCTCACCTTTGGTGGCCTCCCAACCATGGCACAGATGTAGTAGTGCTGGCACAGATGGAGTGGTGCCAATGGGAGGTGTACACCACAATTGACCTGGGCAATTGGGGTGAAGGGGGTGGGAAGCAAGATGTTAACAGCCCCCCTGCACCTGCAAGGCTTTATGTGACCCCGGTGATGTGGTGACGGGTCACGCAACGCTCAGGCACCCCAAAACTGCAGTAAAACCGTGCACGCAACCCTGCAGCCTATGTGCGTGGATTCAACACCCGCAGTACGCGGTGGCACCCAGTAACACGAATAACGCGTACGCGTGGGACACGCAGGCTACTATGACATCGAAAATGGGTGCGATACACAGGGGCACCCGCAGTGGGAAAAAGAGCATGTGCGATTCACCGTCTGACTAGCGCGATGCAGAAAAACACGCGTAGCCAATACCCCCGCCAAAAGAAGAGATACGTCCTTGATAGCTGTGAAGTTGTGATGGCGCACGAAACAACAGGAAGCAGCAACACACGTCGGTCTCCACGAAAGGCACGTACAGCGAACTGCTGGGCTCGCTCACCTGTACCCCGTGCTGAGGGAAACGCACGCGCGCGTCACGTCACTTACGCGCATGGGCCCTTTCCTCGTATTACATGCGGACGTGCAGTTTTCCACGCGCGCTTGCGCGCATGTGCCCTTTCCTCGTATTACACGTGGACGTGCAGTTTTTCAAGCGCGCTGAAATGCCCATGCACGTCTGTACGCATCACGTCACAGGGGCGCTTGCGCTTGAGGGGCCTTCTGTCCAATGAAAATGCGTATGCGTGCAGACGCGCTTACGCGCTAAGGGCCTTTCCTCGAATTACACGCTGACGTGCAGATTTTTCACGTGCCAAATCACTCCGTATCAAGCTGGCCACGCGTAAGCACACGGAAGACCACGCTCCTGCCCAGAAGGCCAAACTACTGCCCCCCAGAGCCCCGAGCACGCTCCCACCTGCCATCTGCTGCTGCCTGACTGCCTGCTGCCCATGTGCCCTGCCATTTGCTGCCTGCACATCAGCCAGGGGTGCTGTTGCTGTGACCACCCCTGCTGGAACCGAAGACTACCGACTGGGATTCCATCGCTCCACAGCCCAGCCCCAGGACCCAGTTGCCCACCCACTCCTGCCTCTGGGGTTGTCATGTCGGGGCAAACACCATCTGGGACCACTGACAACCCCCGGCCAGAGAGGCAGAGGGGCACCAGCTTCAGTGCCACCGAAGTTGGTGTCCTGGTGGAGCAAGTCCTGGGGCAGTATGATGCCCTCTTCGGAAGTTCCCGCGCCAATAAGGAAGGACGGACTCGGATATGGACTGACATCGTAACTGCCATCAATGCGGAGGGGGTGGCAGTCCGCGACTTACAACATGTCAAGAAGCGCTGGGAGGACTTCAGGTCCAGGACCCTGAAAAAGGCCCGGCGCCTCTTGAAGGCAGCGCATGCCAATGGGCGCCGGGGCCACTTGTTGGAAGAACAGATGAGGGTCCTGGAACGCATATCCCCAGCGCTCCACGTCCAGGTCCTTGAGAAGCATACCCGTCTGGAGTCGAGCGGTGAGTGTACATGCATCCTGATTGTGAGCAGTGCGTGTGGTGATTATTCAGTAGTGTGCAGGTTGCACATCTGTTTGTATGGGGTCGAGTATGGGTGGGGGTGTACAGGGCCATGGGGCTGACACATGCGAGGGCTGGAATGTGTGAGACATGGATGGTGCTTGTGTGTGTAGGCTTGCATGCCAAATGCAGTTGTGTGGGCACACATGTTTGGATGAATGTGTATGTAAGTAGACGTGTCCGTGATGTCACGCATGTATGTTGTATTTGGCTGCATGTATCAGCACTGTGTACATGTGCATGTGTGTGTATTTGACAAGGGTGCAACAGTGATGCAACATGGATGCATGTGACAGCGGTATGTGGAAGCCTGATTGGCAGATGTGACATGGATGCCCGTCTGAACACTGCGACACTTGGCAGAGGTGTACACATGCATGCAAGTGTGGTGGTGTGTGTACATGTGTGGTGCACTTCCTGTGTTGCATGTGATGTCTGGCTCACCTTTGGCTGCTCATGCTGTTGTATGTGTATGGATGGTGGTGGCAGTTGCGATATGGCTGTGGTATGGCTCATGTGTGCGAGTTGTAATGACATGTGTGTTGTGGATTGTGATGACATGTCTGAGGTTTGCCAATGCCACTCATGTACAACTATCATGTGTGTATGTGTCCATTGTACAGTGCCCTGATGCCTGTGTTTTGTTTCTCCCTGTCTGCAGCGTCAACTGATGAAGAGGGCGGAGAAGGTGCTGTGGAGCACAGCGGCGGGGATCGCACCGCCAGCCGGAGACGCAAGGCCCAGCTCCCCTCCCATGTTGTGATCTCGTCGGGGAGTGAGGAGTCCGGTGCCGCGTCCCAGGCCGCAGCTTCCGGGGGGAGGTCCAAGAGGCGGAGGTTGGAGTTGGACTCCTCGGCAGCAGAAGGGGCAGCTGGGACCCCACAGGGCCCAACAGGGGAAGATGGCACAGAGTCATCCAGGTTGGTGGGGGGTTTGGTGGAGGAGGAGGCCGTGCAAGCACCAGAGACGGGGTCTGGAGGTGGGGATCCCACTGGTGCTAGTGGTACAGTGCAGGACCAGGACAGGAGGCAGCAGAGGCCGCCGCGGAGGTGCCTGTGTGCAATCCTGTCCCTGATCCTGTCCCTGCATCATCTTGCACCAGCAGGGATGCCTACGTCCAGACCCGTTTTCAGGCAGGGGATGAGCTCACGTCAACTGGCCTTCCTCTGCCTGCGGACGTGGCTATCCTGGTCCTGGTTGAGCCTGTCCTGGCTGGTGTGGCGTTGCGTCAACGGGCCATGCGAGGTGACCTGCAGTCTTTTCATGAAGAGACTGCACGTCATCTCGAATGGCTTGTTGACCACGTCAGCCTGCTGGGACAGGTCACCCAGGCCGGATTCCTCCAGCTGATGGGGCTTGCTACGACCCCCTCCTCAATTGGACCCCCTACGCGCCAGTCGTCCTCTGTGCCATCTTCCCACCAATCAGTCACCTGGGTGCCCTGTGGAGCTGCCTCTGACGGTGTGGCCAGGCTGGTGGAAGAGGCATCCCTGCCACAGTCGGGAGTCGGATGTCCAGCAGGGGTGGCCACATCTACGACTGCACCCCAGCAGGCGGAGGATGTGCAGGCAGCAGGAGGCAGTGCACGGGCAGAGGCACAGCAGCAGCAGCAACGTTGTGGGAGCCATGAAGGCTCGGGGCCTTCAACATCGGAGGGGCAGGCATCGGCCGGAGGGCAGGAGGACCCAGGACAGAGAGTGTCTTCCGTGTGGCAGCGGTTGGGCCACGCCATAGATGCGGAGCGGCAGCGGGCAGAAGAGGCACGGCTCACAATGGTCAGGGCGGAGAACTCCATGCGGAGGGCCCTGAGGCGGGCCGAGTGCCTCGAGGCAATCCGCAGGGGTTTGGAGGTGGAGACGTCGACGGCCCTGCGGACCCTCGGGGCCATGGAGGAGGGCCGCCTCCGGGACATTGAGGAGGAGTTTGATGATGCCCTGGCCCGGGACATCCACAAGTGAGCCGTGAAACTAGCCCGCTGCCCTTGTACATAGTTATGTAGGTAGTGTTAGGTTTCATTTTTGTTTTGATTTTATTTGGACCTTTCGGACATTGGCCACATTTTTGTATATAGTTTATTTTATTAGTTAGTGTAGTTAGATAGGTTTCCTTTATTTTGTTGGGATAATGGACCCTGGCTTGTTCCCATGTACATAGTTCACAGTTGGATTGTATTTTTTTTTCACTTTTTAACCATGGAGCAATGGCTTTCTTTTTTATTTCCCATTGAATTTTGTTTTGTGGACATTGACTTTGGACAACATTACTTTGGAATTTTATTTTTGGTTTTGCTTTTTTTCACGGACATGCTTCTTTTCATTTTTGTACATTCACATTTCTGTTTCTTCATTTTTTATTCTATTTATGTTTCCTTTAATACATATTTTTTTTGGTGAACTTCAATGTGTGGTATCCCATTGGTTTCATGCATTGCATGATATGTGTTTTGAGATTCACTGACACCCATTGGGTGTATGTGAGGGAAATGTGTTTGTTTCGTAACTTGCAATTGGTGTTCTGTGATGTAATTGCAATTTATGAGTGGGTGGATGCAATACTCGGGTGGGTGTTTTGCATTTGGAGGCTGAGCATAGGGACCAGGGATCTAGATTGTGATGACATGTTGGCTGGAGAACATGAGTTGCACATGGGTGGGGGCCTGCTGGCAGGTGCCCCACAGTGCTAGGGGGTGGGGGTGGTGGAGAACATGAGTTGGACATGGGTGGGGGCCTGCTGGCTGGTGCCCCACAGTGCTGGGGAGTGGGGTGGTGGGAGACATGAGTTGGACATGGGTGGGGGCCTGCTGGCAGGTGCCCCACAGTGCTGGGGGGTGGGGGTGGTGGGGAACATGAGTTGGACATGGGTGGGGGCCTGCTGGCAGGTGCCCCACAGTGCTGGGGGGTGGGGGTGGTGGGAGACACGAGTTGGACATGGGTGGGGGCCTGGTGGAGGCTGCCCCTGCACTGCTGGGGGGTGGGGGTGCTGGGAGACATGGGTGGGTGCCTGGTGGTGGGTGCCCCTGGTGGCTGGGGGTGGGGGTGGTGGGAGACATGGGTGGGGGCCTGGTGGTGGGTGCCCCTGCACTGCTGGGGGGTGGGGGTGCTGGGAGACATGGGTGGGGGCCTGGTGGAGGGTGCCCCTGGTGACTGGGGGGTGGGGGTGGTGGGAGACATGGGTGGGGGCCTGGTGGAGGCTGCCCCTGCACTGCTGGGGGGTGGGGGTGGTTGGGAACATGAGTTGGACATGGGTGGGGGCCTGCTGGCAGGTGCCCCACAGTGGTGGGGGGTGGGGGTGGTGGGAGACATGGGTGGGGGCCTTGTGGAGGGTGCCCCACAGTGCTGGGGGGTGGGGGTGGTGGGGAACATGAGTTGGACATGGGTGGGGGCCTGCTGGCAGGTGCCCCACAGTGCTGGGGGATGGGGGTGCTGGGAGACATGAGTTGGACATGGGTGGGGGCCTGCTGGCAGGTGCCCTACAGTGCTGGTGGGGTGGGGTGGTGGGGAACATGAGTTGGACATGGGTGGGGGCCTGCTGGCAGGTGCCCCACAGTGCTGGGGGCTGGGGGTGCTGGGAGACATGGGTGGGGGCCTGGTGGAGGCTGCCCCTGCACTGCTGGGGGGTGGGGGTGGTGGGAGACATGGGTGGGGGCCTGGTGGTGGTTGCCCCACAGTTCTGGGGGCTGGGGGTGGTGGGGAACATGAGTTGGACATGGGTGGGGGCCTGCTGGAAGGTGCCCCACAGTGCTGGGGGGTGGGGGTGGGGAGAGACATGAGTTGGACATGGGTGGGGGCCTGGTGGAGGCTGCCCCTGCACTGCTGGGGGGTGGGGGTGCTGGGAGACATGGGTGGGGGCCTGGTGGTGGGTGCCCCTGGTGGCTGGGGGGTGGGGGTGGTGGGAGACATGGGTGGGGGCCTGGTGGTGGGTGCCCCTGCACTGCTGGGGGGTGGGGGTGCTGGGAGACATGGGTGGGGGCCTGGTGGAGGGTGCCCCTGGTGACTGGGGGTGCAGGGGGACATGCGTTGGTGGGCAGTAGTGCAAGTTGACATGTGGGTTGGCTGGGGGTCATGGCCATGGTGGATGGTGTGCCTGCAGGACATGTGCAGGGTAGGCCCATGTGGTGTGAGCCACCTTCAGGGGCCGTGGAGAGTGTAGAGGGAACACCTGGGAGGACCCACACGTGCAATTCACGTGTGGTGCTCCCCGCGCACCCCTGTAATACACGTACCCTGATGGAATCGCGTGTGGAACTTCCTGCGCACCCCTGAAATACATGTGCCCTGCAGATGTTGCGTGTGAAACTTCCCCCACACCCCAAAATACGCGTACCATGATGAAATTGCGTGTGGAATTTCCCGTGCACCCCTGAAATACACGTACCCTGCTGAAATCGTGTGTGGCACTTCCCGCGCACCCCTGAGATACGTGTACCCCCAATCGCGTGTGGAAATTCCTGCACACCCCTGAAATACACGTACCCTGCTGAAATCGCGTGTGTCACTTCCTGCGCACCCCTGAGATACGCGTACCCTGCTCGCACGGGCCCAATCGCGTGCAGAAATTCCCTCGCACCCCTGAGATACCGTACCCTGCGGAAATCGCGTGTGGAACTTCCCGTGCACCCCTGAAATACGCGTACCCTGCTCACACGGGGCCAATCGCGTGAGGTACTTCCCGCGCACCCCAGTGATACACGTAGCCTGCTTGCCGTGCTGGTACAGGGTTAGCGCAGCCCTTTGCGCTGGATTGGGTATATTGATGGCTTTTCCCTGCGCGAGAGGTGTTCTTGGGGGCGTAACTGGCGCTGCTGCAGGGTCGCTGCGCCACTGTGCGCCACGGCTGGTTTTGGTGGCTGGAATCCATGAATACGCTGTGCGCGAAAATGGATTTTAGCGCACGCGGCTGGCGCAGGGATTCGCACGCGCACACTGTGTGCCAGCCGCGTGCGCCACTTGTGCGCTGAATTCTATGAATTACCCCCCATGTGTCACTATGAAAAAGACACAGAAGACTTAACTGTATTACAATCAAAACTAAACAAAGAGCAGCATACCATTTTTCAAGAGGTAACAAAAGAAATTGCACATGGTGTACAACATGAAAATAAAGAATGTACCTGCAAAAATTACAAACCTATACTACAATATGTCAGTGATGAAGCTGGTACAGACAAAACATTCTTAACAAAATCATCAGCAAGTTCCTTCAACAACTGACAAACAACAAACTGTCAGCTGTTGTAACTGCCCTCACAGGTTTAGCTGCCTACAACATAGGCGGTGTCACTTTACACCAATTACTACTCCTTCCTGTAGAACACCAAAACAAATTAGAATATTCCAAACTTTCTACAGAAGCTGCAATGGAATTACGCAGAGTGTTAAAACAAATGAAAATGCTGCTAATAGATGAGGTGAGCATGGTCTCCAATCTAATGTTGGCTTTGATTCACCTCAGATTACAAGAAGTACTTAAAACAAACTATGAAGAGCTCTTTGGAGGAAAATACATTATTGTTTTCGGAGATCTTCTTTAATTGACACCAGTGAAAGTTGAACCTATTTTTAAAATCTTAGGACACAAACTCTGCCGTAAAACTGTTGGCAGCATAGGTAATGTTAACATTAGGCAGCATTTACAATACAGCGAATTAACAGAAAAAAGGGTGTCAGTCTGCAGACCTCACCTACGCCAACATTTTAAAAAGTATTAGAGTCGGTGTACTATCTCAAGAAGCAATATTAATATGGCCATAACTCATGTGCTACTGATGTCATGGAACAATTAGCACACAAACATGTCACGTGTATGTCCTTGATGCCAACTCTTGCAAGCTGTTCCAAGTTCAATGAAACAATGTTGAAAAAAGAAATGCAACCAATAATTGAAATTTGCTCCACAGACAAACTGGACGTACATCGTATGACACTACCCATGTGTCAACAAGCCACAACAAGATTACATGCCTTAGAAAACTCTATCTCCAACACAGCTGGTTTGGAGAAAATATTAAAATTATCTTTAAACTGTAGAGTGATGCTTAAACGTAACCTTGACGTGGAGCAAGGACTAGTTCATGGAGTACTTCGTACAGTTGTTGGCTTTCAAACATATCACGTGACAATAACATTCAGTTTGTCAATATTCTCTTTGACAAACTACCAGATGTAAAAAGAATATGATGCTCAGCAGCTTGATTCCTTCTTTTGTATGCAGAGAGCAATTTTCTCTAACTCTAGCATTCGCAGTCACCATTCAAAAATCACAAGGTCTTACCCTAGATAAAGCATTAATAGATATTGGGAACACAGTCTTTAAAGAAGGCACGAGCTACATAGCACTATCACGCTTACGTACACTTGACAGTCTATTTCTAATCAATTTTGATGCAAGTAAAGTAAACGCTGATATTCCTTGCATTTTAGAATACAATAGACTACATTCACTGTACACCCCATCTAAAAACGTATCCTCTTCCAAAAAAAAGCAAAACGTTATAAAATAAAACTACTTCAAACAGAAATGCAACAGGATCTCACTGTACATCCTCCAAAGAGAGTAAAAGAAGCTAATACTTCATCAATTACTACAACCAAAGAAAAATGTACTACTCAAAGTAACTCAGATACTTCTTCAAAGAAGTAACACACACTCCAAAGAAATGACTTGCATGCAGAACTATCTGGACCATTCAAATTTTGAAATGTAACTGGTGTAAATTGCTACACAAATGTAGCAATAAATATTCTATTTCATTTGCCACCAATTATTGACAACATTTACTTACACAATACAGACCAATTGTGTTTACAAACGTTAGTCCTTCATAGAAATGCAACCAACAATCCTGACAACACTTACAGTGTTGTGTTCATGGAATAAGACAAGAATTGGACTACTCTGCTGGAATGGTGAAATTCACTATAAACTCACAAGAAGATCCACAAGAATTTCTAATGTACTTACTACAATTACTGGAAAACAAAAATATACCTATAAATGACCTCTTCCAGATTTCATACATGTGGAAACATGCATGCACTCCCTGCAACAATGTGGCACAGGAATAAATCCTAATGAATGCTGTGTATGTATCAATACCTAACTGTGAATCCATTCCAAAATGCAAACCATGGCAGATTATGTACTACCTGCAATTCAGATAATCCTTCCACCTTACAAATACAAACACATAGTAAATATATAATACTAATGCTTTTACGTTACAATACAGATGGTACCAAAAACAACTGCAAGCTGACTGGATTCACACATAGTCAAGTCTTACTTGGTAAGAAAAACCTTACAACAATAGGTATAATCTACCATGCAGGAGCCCCAACCAATGCAGGTCACTACACTGCATATATAAAAAAGAATTGTGTATGGTTTGAATGTAATGATAATACCATTAATCTAAAGCAAAGATTACCAGCAAATATTATAAATGCTTATTTAATATTCTTAAAATCAAAATGTATTAACTAATCTGTGCATAAACATTTATAAAACTTCAATAAGAAAACTATAAACAGTTACAATATGCCAACAGGTATCTAACTGTCCCAAAATTCTGGAACAACCAAACAGATAAATCAACACCACTAAATTATAAGAAGAAATAAACAGTGAGAATATGCCAACAAGTATCTAACTACTCCAATATTTTGCAACAACCAAACAGATAAATCAATACCACTAAAATATAACAAAAAATAAAAAGTTAGAATACGCCAATCGGTATCTAACAGCCCCAAGATTTTACAACATCCAAATAAATAAATCACACCACTAAAATATAACAAAAAAGTAAACAGTTAGAATATGCCAACAGATATCTAACCGCACCAAAATTCTGCAACAACCAAACAGACAAATCAACACCACTAAATTATAAGAAGAAATAAACAGTTAGAAAATGCCAAGTATCTAACTGCCCCAATATTTTGCAACAACCAAACAGATAAATCAATAGCACCAAATTATAAAAAGAAATAAACAGTTAGAATACACCAAAATGTATCTAACTGTCCCAAGAATCTGCAACAACCCAACTGGTATATTAGCAAAGTTAATAATATAAGTTACAATTCCACATCATGTATCTAACTATCTGCAACAACCAACAGATAGAACATTAGCCATTAGCCAGAAACAACAAGTAAACACTAAAACAAAGAACAAAATGTACTGTACCATAACAAAAAAAGTTTTTTATTTAGACCAACATGGATTTCTTTTCTCACAGACCCAATGATTTAAGCAACAAACGCAGAAACTGAGCAAATTGTACAGTACACTGGTTGTCAACTCCTAACTATGAGGGTCGAAATAAAGCAGACATGTCTATTATGCAATGTAATAAGTGTTTATATACTACGTACACTAACATGATCTTTTCTTTTATCACAGAAATTGAAAAAGAATATCTGCTCCAGTTACCCACTTCATGAAAAAAATATATCCAATCACAAAAAATCAAACAGTAAGTATATTATAATAAATATAACTCATAAATACTGCTCCATAACACAACCATTGAAGCAAACATCTAACTATACAACACAATACAAAATGTTTACTTTCATGGATATGTTATACTGCACTGCTGTTACCATAATCTACAATCTTAATGACATGACATAGCCAAAACATCACATACAAACTATACAAATCAAATACAACACAAACAGTAGATTTGCAAATATTTGATAGATGTTTGATTCTATGGGTGTGATCTGTGGGTGTGATATGCTGTGGTGGTTGTGGCCAGGGCCTAGAGTCTTGGGTGCATGGCCTAAGGCAGTGGGCCGTACAACCATCTGCCATATACCTTTTTTGCAAAGTTTGGTGAGGATTCGTCCAGAGGGAGCAAAGTTATAAGCTGCCCAAAAAGTGCTCTTGCTATGGGATTAGCAACTTAACATATATTAATATATATATATATATATATATATATATATATATATATATATATATATATAGCAATCACCTACCGGTGACAATACAATTCAGAAAATAAGCAAAGCAATTGAATGATGATGTAGAATAGAAAACACAGGAAAAAGAACAGTTTAGGTTTGTGTACAGATAGCATTTAGTTGATAGTTCCCCCTGCAAAGTACTGAAGTACAAATGAGCAAACCTACATAAATGTGAGTAATCAGCGGGTATTCAGGAATGCAAGACAATATCTAGAGTTAGATCTAATCTTCCCTCCCCCAACAAGAGAGAAAACCATTTTTGGCAAAGGACACTTTCAAAGTGGCAGGAGAAAATTGCTTTGAAAAATAAAATAAAATAAAATAAAATAATGCAAAAGGGTGCAAAATGCTTAAATGGATAGAAGTTCTGAGAAAAGCTACACTAAACAGGTCCTAACACACATGAACTATGATATAAACAACAGTACACACTTTAGATCAGGATGGAATAGAAGAAGCACTTTGAAATGGGACAAATACAAGTGTAAACCTTTGAACTTTGCACATTTGTGGCCAACTTTTATTATGCAATATTGGAGTAAAACCAGTCAAATACACTGTCCCCGATTTTGTGGATGTCGCTAAAGGTCTTGGGTATCAATGAGAGTTGAAATTCCGTTTCTATCTTTAAAACTGAAGAAGTTATAGAGGTTTTAGTGAGAGGCATTTTGGCAAAATAGGCGTGAAAATGAAAACAGGAATTTGGTTTTAAAAATGATGGATAGGTTTTCTTATACTTTATTAAGGACTATGAAAAAGGGGATACCACACATGAAACTTCATAGCTATGTGGCCAGCACAACCAGTCCATGGTGTTTACTCGATTTCTGGGATTTACTTTAATGATTCAAAATCACTAAGAAGTTATTATTTTGTAACACAGATGAGAGAAAAGTCAGCCCAAGAAGGATTCTAACAATACTATGGTTCTGAATTTAAAGATGGGATGGGTTGAGATTGGGATGATACAATGCAGAAATACTATGGGTCACTGTTCTCCCAATTCATACTTACAGTCCTTTGTAATTAAATTGGACCCTCAGTTCTGGTTATTGGATTGGATCAGGTCTGCCGGCAGCAGGGCACCTCCGGAGGGATTTGGATCAGCGGCGCATTTCGGTCAATTTTATACAGCGCCTCAGGCTGGATTAGGATGGCCCTTCTGGTCACTGGACACGGCAGATTACAGGATGCGTGTTTCAGCGGACACACCTTTAATGGAAGCAAGCCAAGCTGAATCAGAATTATTCTTTTAAGTTCTGGAGGTTTGCAATTGTGTCAAGCTAGCAATAGTTCAGCTATGCTAAGTCTGGATTCTGCAAAGAAATCTGGATCTTCAAAGAGTTCTGGAGTCAGCTACAAGATGAAGAGTTCTAGATCAAGGTGCTGCACGTAAATCTGGATGGGTTCTGGAGGCAGTGTGTCTTATGTGTTGTGCAGTTCCTATATTTATACTGTCAAATGCCATCACCTAGGTTTATGGTGTGGGCAGAATTTCAAAAACACACCCCCACGGCTGTGAGTGTCTGCAGGCACATGTGTTGTCCTGGTTGGCAGTCTGAACAGAGCTGTCATCTTTATGATGCAATTTAGGAACTCCCATCTTGATTTTTACCCAAAACATAACTTTTTCACAAATGTACATTTCTAACATTATGTACCCTAATAAAATTGGACTCATTTATTTCAAATTTGATTGTCTACATTCACATTCAATCCCTATCTTTGTGCGAGCTGTCTTTCTCATTCTATGGATTTTTATCAAATTCAAACCTAACAGTTTGGATTAATCATTTCTAACTCGATACATCTCTGGGCGCTTATCAGTGGACCATGTACATCCAATCTTGGGTTTGCAACATTAATCGTTCTGCTATAATGAGACTTTTTTCTTAACTTTGGTTCCTTTAATGGTACAGATTTCATCAATGTCTTAAAATCAAGAGCCTGAAATTAGGTTAATGTCTATCAATGTTCAAATGTATGCCTCTTTAGGTTGCTCATTTCAAGAGTTTTAACTTTTAATCACATGTAAGGATTTAACATCAACGTTCCCCTTTGCAACCTCCCCTTCCCAGGCAGCAGCTGTCCAGCCCTTTGATTAGGGAGGTGTGTCCTCCTTCCTGGAAGGAAGCTCCCCTGTAGAGATCAGGTGGGCAGCTTGACATTGTCCTCGGCTCAGCCCCAGACGAACGTCTACTCAGGTCCCATTGTGCTGCATGTTGTCATTATGCTGGAACCATGAGCATCACTTAAGCCTTCCTGTAGCAAGGAGTGTCAAGCTGAGATGTCAACTTTCCCAGGCCATGCACTACCCAATCAGAATTTAGCAGTTACTTCCACTGGGTTACTGTAAGATTCACCTACAAGCTTAATATTTAAAAGATATAACATGAAAAGAGTTTATAATGGATTTTGACATTTTAAAGGAATTAAGCCCTTCAGAGAAAAATGCTTTAAACAGGTGGATTTTTCACTTCTTCAGGAAAAAGAAAACACGATTTAAACTGGGTTTGACAGCCAATTTCCCTAGGCAGCTGTCAGGCAGTGATGCCTGGATTCCTCTGACTGCCTGGAGATTCTTTGATTTCAGCAAACTTTTCCTTCCCATAATTCACTGGAAAGATGACAGAATTTAGCATCAAAACACCACTTTGAAGGTTGCAATTTACTAAGAGAAATGTGTTTTCAAGGCATTTTCAGATTTTAGCCCACTTTTGTGGCCTTGATTCAGGTGACAGGTGCCAGGTGACAGTTGACCAGTGTTTTTACACCAACTTGGCCTGTGTGGCAGGGTGTGCAGCTCTTTTGTGGTTTATGAACCATGCGCCGTCTTGCAGATTTGGCGGGCACATGGTTATTGCCTCCATTTACAGCAGTTTTCTTTTCCCATTGGCAAAGGGGTGTATTAGGGTGCATTGGCATGGGTTGAAATATCCCATACACCCCGCCTGACTCAGGCGTGACATCCAGTTGTGGCGGAGTCGGGCACGTGGGATTATTTTTCCTTCGGTCCATGTGAAGAAAACCGGTTGCTTCTCCCATCAGCGATGGATGAGACACGCTCTCCTCACTGGTTCTAGTTAGAAGTGTGGAGTGACACACCGGGCTCTTGGGTTTTTTCATCCTTGTCCCCGAAGATGTCCTCCTTGGTGATTAGGTGGTTTTTAGTTCAGTACTAGAAAACGGAACATAGCACGGTTATGGAAATTTCCCCACTACTGTTCCCCGAGGGGTGTAGTGAGGCGGATGCATACATTGAATACAATTTACAATATTCCCCACCTATATTTAATAATGGTCTTAACACTCTCCCCTCATACATACCCAATGAACATTTAATAATTCTTTTTAGTCTCTGGATTTTCCCCCTCTGGGTTTCCGGTAGGCTCTTCTATTTGCCACAAAGTATGCCTGGGATGGCAACTCTTTAGCTGGTTGATGTGGACCCACTTGTCTTCCCCTTCTGTCAAATCTCCCTTGGGGATGTGGATTCTGTAGGCGACTGGTGAGATTCTGTCCACAATTTCAAAAGGACCCTGCCAACTTGGGCGTCATTTGGACTCTTTGGCTTGGTTCCTTTGGGCATTTTACAAGTAGACCCGGTCTCCTGCTTGATATTCCTTTTAAGATGTCTTAAGGTCATAGTGGGTCTTCATACTGTCTGTAGATCTTTCTAGATTCCGCTGAGCATACGCAAAAGCATGTTGAAGGTGTTTTCTCAGATTCTCAACATAATCATGAGTTGTGGAGGCATTTACCAAGGTCTGCTGTTGGGTTCTGTAGTGCAGATGCTGGGGTAGCACCATCCTTCATCCAGTCATCAAATCAAATGGAGAATGTTTTGTTTCAGAAGAAAGGGTAGATCTGATGTCCATCAGGACACGGTGTAATTGAATATCCCAACTTGGCCCAGAATCTTCCACAAAATGTTTTAATATGCTCACAATAGTTGTTTTGTACCTCTCAATTCCACCACTAGAGGATGACTGGTAGGCAATGTGTAGTTTCCTTTTGACCCCAAATATCACCCACATCTTTGTCATAACTTTGCTAGTGACTTCGCTAGTGAAGTGGCTATCTCTGTCTGACTCAATCCTTGGGGGTTGTCCAAAATGCGAGAAGATGTGATTAATCATCAGGGCAGCTGCTGTTTCTGCCTTCCAATTTGGGGCCGGGAGACATTCCACCCATTTAGTAAACAAGCATGTTACGGTTAACATGTACCTGTTCCCCCTAGAGGAGCGAATAATGGGCACAATGAAATCGACTTGCAAATCTGACCAAGGCATCATGGGCATGACTTAGAATCAGGCTTCGGAATGAGGGAGGGACCCCCCACTGATCATGGCCAGATATGGATCTCCTTACCAACAAACCGCCTTGGATTTGGAACATTTTTGGAAATGTCATCAGTACTCAGAGGTCCTCTTTCCTAATGCAATTGGTATCTGTCAGGGGAAAGTTCTCAGGGTCCTCAATGTGTTGATAAAACCTATCAATTATTGGATCCCCTTTCTGAGCCATAATAAAATCAGCATCTGGGGTCTCCTTACACCACTGGGCAGTTGAGAGTTCATTGTGAGCATTTGTCTGGGACCTAGTGATATCAGTGACCTGTATTTTCCCCAACAGCGACTCGATCTCAAGTAGATCCCCTTGGATGGCTCCGGTTTTGGCCTGCTGATCAGCAAGGTCATTTCCAGTTTTGTCTGGTCCCTCTACTTTAGAATGACCCTTTATCTTTTTCCAGTAGATTGTCATCCCACTAGAGATGACCAGATCATCAATATTCTGTATTAGTTTACCATGCTTTAGTGGTTTATTGTTAGCACATGTTACGCTGTCGACTGGTTAAATTGCACCAGTCTGCTGGAAGGACCTTTGTGAATATCTCACTAATTTGCTTTAAGTAAATGTTCAAAATTTTCCAAGAATTCTTCAAAAATAATAATAAGTTCAATTAGTTGTAACCAAAAAATCTTTTATTTAGAAATCTGCATTTGTCTGAGGCCTTTATCAAGCATTATATTGTCCAATGCATTTCGGTCTGTGCTAGACCTTCTTCAGGGACTGTATTAAACGATGCTTCTAATCTTAGGCCTGTTTGTATTCAATTCCTTATTGGAGAATTATCCAACTCTGCTTCACTCAAACATGCTTGTTTATATTTTGTTATATGCCCTTTGTGCAGCTTGCTTCTGTTCTTGATAATCTGTAGTAAACAGATGTAGAAGCAGCCGGGCACCTTGCTCGCTTGGCTTATTGTTAGCACATACCATGCCTCTGGTTTTCCAATTAACCAGATGCTCCACGAACCTGTTCCTGACATAATCTGAATCAGTGATTATGACCAGTTTGTGAAGTTGGTGTTGGACAGCAGTGAGGATGGCTTCATGCACAGCCATCAGCTCTGCCACTTGACTACTGCGGGACCGATTTTGTACCCAGCAGAAGGCTCTGGGGCATCATTCACCCATGCATTCCCCACGCTAGCTACAAGTTCCTTTTCTCCGTTGTTGTCAACATGGTAGGAGCACCCATCCACATAGACAGTGGGCATTCCCTCACACGTTTCTTCTTCGTAGACCTGTGTGGGGAATTAAGGTATGCCTCCATGTTGACCTTGATTTTAAGACTTTCGTCCTCAAGACAGTTTTCTCTGGCACAATCATGCAAGTCAGCTAGACCTTGTGCGAGGGGACTCTTCTTGTTTTGGCCATATCTGACCTCTACAGGAAAGCCTTGCATTGATAGAATCCAGGAAGTAATTCAGGAATTACTCACATTTCCGGCACGGATTCTCTCACTTTGAAGATATTGCAGAGGCTTTTGTGGAGTCTCCACTATGATGTGTTTCCCCTGGATGAACGGGTGGTAATAGTTCAATGCCCACACCATTGCCAGGAGTGCCTTCTCACAATTGTTGAATTTTTCCTCCACAGAGGATAAAGTCTTACTCGCATAGGAGATGACGTTATTGACCTTGTCATGCTTTTGGTATAATAGTGCAGTCAAGCATTTATTTGAGAACCCTGTCTCTAAGAATAACTCCTTGTTTTTGACTGGGTAAGCTAGGCAAGGCGCTTGTGAGAGGCTGCTTTTGAGTTTTCTTCCTGCCTCGGCTTGTTCTGAACACCACTCCCACTTGACCCCCCCTTCAACAGATGGATCAGAGGTCTTGTGATCTCTGCGTAATCCTCAATTAACTTTCTGCTGTAATTAGGCAGTCCAAGGAGGCTCCTTAGCTCCTGCAGAGTTGTGGGGTCTTTTATTTTCTGGAGTGCTTCTATTTTCTTTTCCTGGGGACAGAGACCCTCAGGAGTTATCTCATGCCCCAAGAAGTGGACACGGGTCCTGCACTACTGTGCCTTTTGGAAAGATAGTTTTGCTCCGGCAGTCCTCAACTGTATCAGAACATAACGGATCTCGGCTATGTGTTCCTCTACAGTTAAGCTTTTGATTAGGACATCATCTACATAGGCCAGGTTAGCCCCTTCACCCACGTCAGGCATGGTCTTATGCAAAAAGATATTAAATTCATTGCTGGAGTTGATGTATCTGAAGGGAGTCCAGGTCCAAATGTACTGCTGCCCCCGAAGGTAAAGGCCAGCTTGTATTGGTCCTCCCTACTGACAGGTTCAGTCAAGTACCCATTGATCAGGTCAATGGCAGTGTATACACTTGACCTCTGGATCTGTGCCAGCCCTTGGTCAGTGTAGGGAAGTGTGGACCTGTTTGTTTAGCTCCCTTAGGTGAGCACAGAATCTCCACTGGGCGTTTGGTTTCAAAATCCCCAGCACCGGATTATTGAAGGTGCTGTGGACTGGACAAATTATCCCACGAGACTCAAGGTTCTTAATTATTTTTGTAAGGGA
Organism: Ambystoma mexicanum; assembly: GCF_040938575.1. Lineage (NCBI taxonomy): Eukaryota > Metazoa > Chordata > Amphibia > Caudata > Ambystomatidae > Ambystoma > Ambystoma mexicanum. The sequence goes on from NC_090930.1 coordinate 1,258,784,206, forward strand.
CTCCATGGATGCGAGAGGCAAGCGATATTGCTCCACAAACACTGGAGTCATGCCAGGGTCCATGGGAATTGTTGTTTTATGGATTTTGCTGCAACCAAAGTCATATGAGTGCACCGCAAATCTAAGAAAACTTGTTTAAATTTTTGCTTTTGCTGCACAGTCTCACAGGCATCAGGTAGGTTGACTCTCTCTTCAACCATCTGCCTGAAGCCCAGAAAGACTTCTGGTTTGGCTATCTCAGTGGTCTCCTCCAACTGGGAGGAGAAGTACCTGGTTAAAGTACTGACTTGAACTGATGGCTTCAGGTGGGGAAGGCAGTCCTGGTGGACTTGAAAGATCACCTCATCCCTCCTGAAGTCACAGGTTACCTCTTCCTTACCATAAGGGCAGAAAGGGTAGACCAGGAAATTCCCCCATGCAGGGTGAAGATCCTGTCTGGTGTTGTGTCATTGTCGCTATCACTTTCAAAACAGTCATTGGGGATTGGTCCTATCATTTCATTACCTAAATCTATGGAAAAATGTTGGTCGTCAACCGCCATTCCAATAATGGTGCCTGCACCCAGAGTGATACTCCTAAGGTCGCTGTTATCCACCACTATTGAATGGTGTCATGCTCTGTATTGACTAGTGGTGTTAGGTTTAACCCAAACCCTTGCTGTTGGAAATGGGCCTTGAGGTGAACATATGCGTCAGGATTTTGCAGTTTCTGTCCTCTTTTAATTTTTACTTTAAGTGTTGAATTGCCGGGTCCATTCTGGGGTGGTGACCTCCTCTCCAATCTGAACTTCAACTGCATATGGCAGCAGTTGAGCTGACCGAAATGCATTCTCTGGATCATCCAAGTCCATGGGATTACCTGCTAATCGGGACCAGGCTTTGAAGTTTATAGGGTCCAAACTAATGGCAAAGCAATTGAGAATGTCACTGCCTAACTTAAATATAGCAGGAACATCTCGCACGACCCAAAAATGATGGACTATGCTCTTGATGCCTAAGGAAATTTTGAGCATACACCTGCTAGTCAGGAGATGTTTGGAAATGGGTATTTCCAGGTCAATTTCCCATTTGCCTATCAATTTAAATGTTGGAATGGCTGGATCTTTTGTGAGTTTTCGGAAAATTACCTCGTTGATGAAGCTCTTACCATTGTTCACGCACACTTGGGCGAGAATAGAGTCCTTCCCCCATTTAACTGAAAAGGGATAAACAACTGTTCTCCAATTTTCTGAATGTCAGCCAAGCTTTGAGCTGGTTTCTCATCAATTTGGACAATAGAAGTGGGATTTTATGATTGTAAATTGTTATAGAATTTCAGAGTATTTCCTTGCAGTGTAGAATGCCACTTAAGACTGGAAGGAAGGTTGATTTTCAGAAATAGAGAGGACTTACCATCACCAGTTTGTTGTCCTACTGCAATTACTGTCACGTCGGGGTTTTTGTTGTTTTGAAAATGGAATTCAATTTGGTCAGGTTTCTGTTCAACCATGTAGCATTTGCCATTTAGACTAACATGGATGACGCTATGTTTTAGTTTTATTTGTCTGTTAGTCTGGGTCCAGAGGACCTTGTTTACAAAATCTATCAGGCGAGACAATCTACGCAGGATGTCATTCCCCAGAAAACATGGTGTGCCCTCTGGAGTCAAAACTATGACCGGGTGTCTCACCTTGTGTTGCCCAATTTTAATGTCTAAATCTGCAGTCCCCTCGACAGGAATTTCATTCCCATTGAAGTTCTGAAGTTGTCCAGGAAGAGGGGTGAGAGGGATCTGGTATCCCCCCCTTAATGAATTCAGCGATCAAAGGCCCTTTTTGACAGATGGGTGGCTTGGATCCAGTGTCCACAAGTGCCAAAAATGTACATTGCACTTGTATTTGGACCGGGGCCTAAAATCCTCCCTCCTTCTCTTCAAGGGGGCAAAGATAATGTACACGTTGGGCCAATTGGTGGGTTAATTTATTCACTCTTGATTCTGACAAAGGGGTAGTTTGGGCAGGATTCTGTTTGGGAGCTTGGGAATCTGTAAGAAAAAGTTTACAGTTGGATATTGGGGAAGTTTTGGGCTCCCCTAGTTCCGATTCTGGGCTGCACCCCCTTTTTGGAGGCAGTCACCAGAATTGGTTTGGGCAAGGTGATTGTCTGGCTGGTCATTCTGTGGTTCAATGGTGGGCAGTTTTAACTCAGTCCCCACATTTATACAGTCTTGATTAGGATCTCTTGGGACCCATTTTTCTTTGGGAGGAGTTCCCCCATCCCTGAAGGAGAAGATCCTTTTCCCAGAGTCCTCTGAGGACCCCTCTCCTTCAAATAGGAAGACTCTAACCTCCTCAACAAAACGGGTCTTTTTAGGCCCTTTAATTCTCCTTCCCGCACTCTGTTCGTTAGGTTGCAAACTTCCGGGGGAAGCAGATTCTGGTTTCCGGATCCTAGGTTTCTAGGGGCTTTTCACAAGTGGGGAAGGCAGATTCTTCTAAGGCTTTACACCCCCTTCCCCCTGTGCCTCCTCCTTGGGAACTGGTGGGTTATCCGGGTTCTCTCCCCGTCATTGCTCTGGAGCACCAGACCCTTGGTTTGAGGGGTTCTGAGTCACCATGCTCATCTGAGGGTTCTGCTGAGCCCTCAACATGCGACCGAGCTCCTGTGACAAGTTCTGTAGCTGGTGCTCCAGTTGGGACACCAGCTCTGGCTGGTACGGGGGTCTCTGGTCCATCCTAGGTGGATCACAGGAAGAGTAACTGTCCCTTCTCCTATAATACCTTTGATTGGGATAGTTCTGGTAACCCTCCACCCTTGGCCTCCCCTTTCCAGGATTGGGCTTTCTGGGCTCAGGAAAGTGGGGAAAGAAAGAAGGGTTGTTTTGGGGGTTGATGTTTGGAGGGACCTGGAGGAAGACCCTCAACCCAGCATTTGGGGGATACTGCCCTCCTGGGAAAGTTAGGAGGGAAGTGGTTGGCAGCTACCTGGCTGGACCCCCCCTTTGGACAGGGGGAGTCCACACATAGCCCAGGATGGGTCTGTTACCCTTGTAACAAGGGCTTATATAATCAGGGGAGTTAGGGGTCCCATTTTTGGGATTACCTCCCTGTCTAACTGTTTGGGATTAGCCCGAGGGCCTTCTGGGTCTTTGGTTAGAAGGATTTTGCACAGAAATATTTTTAGGCCCCCCCATCTCCAGATCTAAAATGGGAGCAACCTTCACCTCCGCCACCTTAGCAGCAGTAGGGGTGTTGGTTGGTTTGGGGTTTTTATTTGTATTTTTATTCTCTACTGGTTTCTGCACTTCATAAATATGAGTTGCCTGTTCAATGACCCAGTCTAGTGATCTCTTCTCGTGAAAGTCCCTCACCAGCTGGGTCATGATGTATTTATGGAGTGCATGAAAGAAAGTATTGATGAACTCCCTACTGTCTGTGCGCCCCCTACCCGTGTGGTCTGCGCAAAGGCATGTTTTAATTCTTGCACAAATTCTTGTGGGGCCTGGTCTTCCCCACATTTCAGGTTGTAGGCCGCCTTGAGGGCCTCTTGACGGTTCCTATGTACAGAAAAATGTTTTAAGATGTGCGCCCTATAGGTGGACCATCTTGAGTGGTTCTGATCTTCTAGCCCCACAAAGAAGCTGGAATATTCAGGGGAAAATGGCCATTTGCTATATTGAATGCAACTCTGGCTACCGTTCAAATGGAAAGTATCCATCATTTTCTAGTATAACTCGAGGTGCTCCCAAACTGAATACTTGGCATTTTTATGATAGGGAGTTATGACGCTCCTAATAGCCTTGATCTATTTCAGGGGATCTTTCAGTAGGGCCCTCTTAATTTTGTTGGCCTTCTTAGTCTTAGTCACCCATGTCCACTCAGACTCAGAGGCACTGCTACAGGAGGTGGCTATCTGATCCTCTAGGCTCTCCTTGATTCTGCAAGCTTGGAGATGGCTTGCAGAATGTGGGGGCCTAGTTTATTGAGACCTTTGGCACTCAGAAGACCTTTCTCACTCTCCCTTGTTCTCATGATTGGCTGAGTACCACCCCCCCACTGCCCTAGCTGGTAAGAGGTTTTTAAGATACTCTTTGTGGGCCTAGTTTCATGGAGTTCCCCACCAAATTGTACAGACTGATCCTTTGGTAGGTGGCATTTTTGAGGATTCAATTCCCTGATTCTCCCCTCACTGGAGTCTTCCTCATCAGAAAGGCTAGCCCTAACATTTGGGAATCTGTACAGAGATGCCCACCCATCCATTTCTGGGAGGCACTGATCTGTCAGTCCCATGTTTCCCATTCTGCTGAAGTCTACCATCCCCATGGCCCTTGGTTCATATGAGCCAGTGGACATGAAGGCGGCAGAGTCCATGGTACTGAAGGGGTTAGAGTCCCTGGTGACAGGGGTCCTCATGTTATGTTCAGGGGCTTCTCTGTCCCTTCCTACCTCTTCTCTTTCAGCCCTTATTCCCTAGTGACATGCCAAAATCTGACTCTTTTGCTCCTCTACTAAGGCCTTACTGGTCTCTATGATTGGCTCTTGCTCTCTCTGTGCTTCCAGCCTGGATTGAATATACTGGGCAAATGTTTGCTGCAGGAGACTCACCTCCTGAGTTTTTTCATTATTAGTCTGAATGCTCTTTTCCAGAGCATCCTCCACCAGACTGGTGTGCTCCAGTAGCTTCTCATATTCAGTTTTAACTTCACTAAACTCTTGAAGGGCCAGCTTTCTTTCCTCTAAATTAGTTTTTAATTGTCTGACTTCCTCGCCTAAGGCGTCCCTCTCCTGACGACTTAGAGTGCCCCTCTGTTCAGCCAGGTTGTCCTCTGTTTTTTAACACTCTTCACTTGCTTTAAGAGAGACAAATCTTCTTTTAGTTTGGTGATATACTGCATAGCCCCTGTTTCTGATTCTTGGCTCTTCAGGAGCATTTGCTCTGCAGAGTCCAGATTAGACTGGATTTTCTGCAGTGTTTCCCCTTGCTTCTTTGCCAGATCTATATTGTCTGCATGCTTTTCCTGGATTATTCCTATGTGGAGGTACAGGTAGGCCGCTATTTTGGCAATTTTACACTGCTCCTCTTTTATTTTTGGGGCCTGTACAGTTCGTTAAGTGCTTGGTTAAATGGACCCTTGTCCTGCCATGTGTCTAGATCTATTACAGTGACTTGTTGTTTTATTTCCAATAGCCATACCTGTTCATCCTGTCTGGGCCACTCACCCCTGACAAACAGTTTGTGCAGGAAGTGTCCCGTTGCAATATTAATTTCTACTGGGGTCGCCATTTCAGAAACATCAATTTCCTTCTGACTTATCTCAGGGTTAATTTACTTTTGCAAACAGGCCTGATATTTGTTGAGTATTTATTTTGAGAGTTGCTTTTACAGTGTAGCAAAGTATGCCAACCCAGCAAGGTGCCTGTACCCTGCAGGCTAGTATGATGTGTTAGAATGACATGGGTGGTATTTCAAATTCAGAATCGCGGCACGAGCCCCCAAGCTTTAAGGGATTTCAATCAGCCAGACACCCATGTCTCGCCTAGCATGTAGTGCACAATGGAGCCCTTATTTACTTTTGTCTATAAGTTCAATATTCTGAATGATATACCAATCATATCACACCCATCTCAAAATAACCCCCAGGTCACAATGAACCAGGAATCAGGCTAGTTGGTAAAGGTAAAGATGTATTTATTCATTTAATATTCAAATCACACATAGCTTTAATATATATACATATATATATATATATATGCAGTAAAAAGAAACTTTGTTAACGAGACATTATGGTTAAGTTGCTCTACTAAAGACCTGTCAAATTCAGTAAAAATCACTTTGCAGCCGGTCACGAGTACGTGCATTTGGCGTCCAAAGAACCCATCACTTGGCATCTGGAATCTATGGCAATCACAGTACGGCAGAATGTAGCTGTTCGGAAAACGTAACAGAAAATACATATCAATACCCAACCTTTAGCAAACAATTGCAAAAAAGACAAAAAGAACGTGGAAAGTGATACACAAATCAATATGGTCATACATGACATTTAAAAAAAATAATAGCGTTGCACATGGGTTAACCTAATAATAGCCTACAAATGGTGAGAATCTGTATTCTCCATAATGTTAAAAATTGACAGCAACACAGAAAGATAGCACCTCAGTTATAATACCAAAATTACTGTTGTAGTATAACAAATTAAAACTCATTCCGGTGTAGAGTTGTCAAAAGTAAACTTACATGATATTTACTAGCTAGGTACTTTTCAGCAAAGAATCTCCTTCAACTGATATTACATGTGTTTTACAAACATTTTGAATACATAACCTTATCAAATGGTATTTTTCCCAAACTTGCACTCCCTGCATTATTACTGGATTTTTGATGTCCGCAATAAATGAAAATGGAGGTGTCCTGAGGACACTATACCTGTCCCTATTGTTGGCAGGCACCACAAACACAGAACCATATTTTAATGAAGAAGCATACAAACAAAAGCAAACAAATACGATTGCTATACATAGCAGTGGACAAGGTTATGAAAAAATTAATAATACCATAATGGAGCAAGAAATACTGCTTACAAAAATATCCCCTGAAAACTCAGAATTACCTCTCCATTCGACTGGACGAAAACATCCAGTATACAAATGGTCATGCACGTCAATGTGTAACATTCCCCAAAAAAATCTTTCAAATCTTTACACCAATTTCTCAATCAATATGTGAAAGGCAAAGACTAAATCAAAATGAAACTGCTGCAAAATATGGATACCTGTCCAGTGCGTAAATACACAGGGCTACAAGGACATTCAATAGCCTGCATTTCAGGACCAATTTGCAAAAGCACCTTCCATCCTATCAAAATGATATCGACACATCATCCACCTATAAGAAATCTACTCTATAAACTGTACTATTCTAAAAGGTCTGCATTAGCACTAGCCAATTTAAATAACAATCTTCTACATGGTACAGCCAAAGAACTACTTGAAGAACTAGAGCATATCCAGAAAAAATATTTTGGAAGTGAAAGCCACGTAAAAAACGCAATACTTTTACAACAAACTAGCAACAATTGTACACATGGCAACCTTCTACTACACACATACAAAAAAGAAATGCTAACATTTTAAAGTACATCTACTGAAATACCAAACCATGTGTGTGTGTGTTGACACAGAAATGTTTATAAAACGAATACAAAAACTATAGACATAACCTACAAAATAGATGAAAATGAAGATTCTAAATGGTTTGAATTAGCTCTCTAGCTTATAGATGAAAACAAATATGAAATAACTGACCCTTTAATACTTTGAAGTTACTGCACTACAAAAATAGACAACAACCAAACTCCTTCACGTGCTATCATAAATAATTTGGAATTATTTCCACTACCAAATCTGACAAAAAATGTACACACTCTAGGAGTGCAACATCAAATAGAACAATCTTTAATTATCTTAGTAAATGGTGTACCAACAAAAGACAAAACAATTTGGCAACAACTCGTCGACTTACATAAAGTTAGACAAGCCCTGCAATATCTAAAATACAATTATGAGTACTACAAAGAAATAAATATTGAAAAAACTTAAGAGGAACAACTGAAATAATTCAAGAGTCATAAGAAACTGGTCAATTTGAACTTCTGGATCCAGCTGCAGTATCCAATATTTTAGACCATTATACAATTCATCCATTGCACTCTAAAGACAGCATAGATGATGCACTAGAAACGTACCAAATGCGACAAACCAATGAACCTATGGGAAAAAAGTATAGAAGCATGTGCTTTTCCTCTATTGTTTCCTACTTGCAAAGGAGATAGATACGATGACAGACCCATTCAAATAACAGCATCAGAATACCGTTCATTACAAATGTATTCTGAAGATCCCAAATTTTAGACAAAATGTGGAATACATATTCCACCTACTCTTTGAAAGTGAACTAGCAACTCTATGTTACGGAGTTGCACACATATTGAAATCGGGAACACAGTTTCAAAATATGTCAGCTACACAATTAATACAAAAAGTGCAAGAAAAAGATGAGGTTTTACAATCAAGTATTACAAATCTATTCGCAAACATGTGTGGTACAAAAGAATACTGGTTCCGACTTCACGGAGATGTGCGTTGTATGATCAGAAACCTTGGACCACCCACTTGGATTGTAACATTAAGTTGTGCAAAATATGCATGGGAAGATTTACATGATTTCCTACGCATATCAAACAAAAACAAAGCGAACATAGATATACTAACACCTGGAGAACTTTGCTCTCTAGATCCTGTTAATTTTTCAAGATATTTCCATCATTGTTCCATTGCTATGCTACACTTTATTTGTAATAAAACTGTTCCTCCACTCGGAGAAGTGGAACACTTCTTTTGGAGAAAAGAATTTCAAGCAGAGGAGCACCACATATCCACACGCTTTTATGGATTAAAGATGCTCCTAGATTTGGTCAGGATAGTGATGCCACTGTTTTGCAGTTCATCCAAAAATATGTCACTTGTGAAATCCCTTCACAAATGACATATAGTGCATTCATGCACAAATTGTACAATTTCAAAGACACACATGTGGCCAATATTGTCGTCACAAATACAAAAAGAAAGGGAAATGCTACACCAAATGCCGGTTTGGTTTCCCTAGACCAGTTACAGAAACAGGTGAAGTAAACAACTTCATGTCTTCAGTTAGACATAGTGTTAAAGGTAAATCACCTAAGAACACGTATTACATAAAAAGAACAGAATAATCAAAATATATCAATGATTACAATGCATCATTGCCCACTTACGGAATGCAAACATAGATGTGCAGTACATTGCAGACAATTCCACTGCAGGTGCACAATATGTTGCAGCATAATTAACAAAAGCAGAAAAATACAGAGCTTCAAGACCTCTGGAATGACCTATCATCAGACAAAACACTATCTCAGAAATTGTACAGCTTAGGCATAAAAATGCTCTCTCACAGAGAATGTGGTGCCTACAAAGCTGCAGATCGTTTAACCGGTACTGCTTTGTATGGAAAATCTGAAAATATAGTATGGCTAAGACTTGGTCCTGCTAAATCTAGAAAAAAGAGTTCTCAAATCATATGACGACATAGAAACAATAGCCAAAAATTATCCAAACAGCCATGACATTTTGAAAAACAATTTACTAAACACATACTACCCAAACAGGAGTAACACTTTGGAAAACATGTGTCTATATCACATAGCCCAAAACCTTGCATACAAAATTAATATAAAGCCTGATGAAAGCAAAGGTAGATATACAGTAACAGATTGTGAAGGCAGTTTAGAAAAACTTACCAAACACGTTTAATTAATCATATCAAATTGTCATTAAAAACTCCTCAACAGAAAGAACTATATTACATGTCCCTCCTACAACTTTCTAAACCATGGAGAAAAGAAGAAAAGTTACTAGATAATTATGACTGCTACGAAGATGCTTTCAAAGCAAATGAAAGCACTATCACCGATGTGAACTTTATGCAGTACAAAACAATGTCGCAAAATGAACAGCAACATGAAGAAGAACTCCAGGCCCAACTAGACACTCCCGACAGTAGTCAACCTTCTGTAACAGGAAGCCAAGAACCACTGGGACAGCCACTTATAGCAAATGAGGCAGAATTAGCTATGATGGAAGTAGAAAACACCATGTGTCACTATGAAGAAGATACAGAAGACTTAACTGCACTACAATCATAACTAAACAAAGAGCAGCGCACCATTTTTGAAGAAGTAACAAAAGAAATTGCACATGGTGTACAACATGGTGTACAACATGAAAATAAAGAATGTACCGGCCAAAATTATACGTTAGTGGTGAAGCTGGTTCAGACAAAACATTGTTAATCAAAACCATCAGCAAGTTCCTTCAACAATTGATAAACAACCAACTCTTAGCTGTTGTAACTGCTCCCACAGGTTTAGCTGCCTACAACATAGGTAGTGTCACTTTACACTGATTACTACTCCTTCCAGTAGATCACCAAAACAAATTAGATTATTACAAACTTTCTACACAAGCTGAGCTGCAATGGAACTACGCAGAGTGTTAAAACAAATGAAAATGCTACTAATAGATGAGGTGAGCCTGGTCTCCAACCTAATGTTGGCTTTGATTCATCTCAGATTGCAAGAAGCACTTAAAACAAACTACGAAGAACTCTTTGGAGGAAAACACATTATTGTTTGTGAACCTATTTTTAAAACATTAGGACACAAACTCTGCCGTAAAACTATTGGCAGCATAAGTAATGTCAACCTTTGGCAACATTTCCAATATAAAGAATTAACAGAAAACATGCGCCAATCTAAAGACCTCACCTACGCCAACATTTTAAGTATTAGAGTTGGTGTACTCTCTCAAGAAGCACAAACAATATTAAAAACCCGGCACATCCATGCACTTTATGGTGATAACTCATGTGCTACTGATGTTATGGAAAAATTAGAGCAAAACATTGTCAATTGTATGGCCTTAATGTGCACTCTTGCAAGCTGTTCCAAATACAATGGAACAATGTTAAAAAAAGAAATGCAACCAATAATTGAAATTTGCTCCACAGACAAACTGGACGTACAAGGTATAACACTACCAATGTGTCAACAAGCCACAACAAGACTAAACACCTTAGAAAATTCTATTTCCAGCACAGCTGGCTTGGAAAAAATATTAAAATTATCCTTAAACTGTAGAGCAATGCTTAAACGTAACCTGGACGTGGAGCAAGGACTAGTTAATGGGGCACTGGGTACAGTTGTTGGCTTTCAAACATACCCACGTGAAAACAACATTCAGTTTGTCAATATACTCTTTGACAAACTTTCAGATGTAAAAAGGATAGGGCGCTCAATAGCTCGATTCCTTCTCTTCAAAGACATGTATGTACGTAGAGAACAATTTTCTCTAACTCTTGCATATGCAGTCACCATTCATAAATCCCAAGGTCTTACCTAGACAAAGCATTGATAGATATTGGTAGCACAGTCTTTAAAGAAGGCATGAGCTGCGTAGCACTATCACATTTACGTACACTTGAAGGTCTATTTCTAATCAACTTTGATGCAAGTAAAGTCAACGCTGATATTCTAGAACACAGTAGACTACGTTCACCATACACCCCAATCTAAAAGCATATCCTGTTCCACAAAAAATAAAATGTTGTAAAAGAAAACTAATTCAAACAGAACTGCGACAGAATCTGACTACAAATCCTCCAAAGAGAGGAAAAGAAGCTAATACTTCATCATTCACAACAAGTAAAGAAGAACCTATTAGTCAAAGTAACTTATATACTTCTTCAGAGAGGCAACATACACTCCGAAAAAATGACTTGGACACAGAACTAGCTGGTCCATTCAAATTTTCAAATGTAACTGGTGAAAGTTGTTACGCAAATGTAGCTATGAATATTCTATTTCAATTGCCACCAATAGTTGACAACATTTACTTACACAGTACAGACCAATTGTTTTTGCAAATGTTCGTCCTTCATAGAAACACAAAAAACAATCCTGACAACATGTATAGTGTTCATGGAATAAGACACAAATTGGACTACTGTGCTGGAATGGTAAAATTCACTATAAACTCACAAGAACATCCACAAGAATTTCTAATGTACTTACTACAAGTATTGGAAAAAAAAAACATACCTATAAATGAAATCTTCCAGATTTCATACATTTGGAAACATACCTGCACTCTCTGCAACAATGTTACACAAGAAGAAATCCTTAACGAGCGCTTCGTGTATGTATCCATACCAAATTGTGAATCCATTCCATTTCAGCAACTTGAACAACATGCAAACCATGGTAGATTATGTACTAACTGTAATTCAGATAATCGCTCCACCTTACTAATACAAACACATGGTAAATACTTAATACTAATGCTTCTACGTTATAATGCAGATGGTACCAAAACAACTGCAAGCTGACTGGATTCACACATGGTCAAGTATCACTTGGTAGAAAAACCTTCACAACAATAGGTATAATCTACCACGTAGGAGCCACAACCAATGCAGGTCATTACACTGCATATACAAAAAAGAAATGTGGATGGTTGGAACGTAATGATAGTACCATTACTCTAAAGCAGAGATTACCAGCAAATCTTTCAAACGCTTATTTAATATTCTTAAAACCAAAATGTAATACCTAATCTGTACTTCAACATTAAAAAAATCAATGAAAAAACTATAACTAGCCCAAGATTGTACAACAACCAAAGAGATAAACGAATACAAATAAATTATAACAAAAAGTAGACAGTTACAATACGCCATCAGGTATGCAACTGCTTCAGAAATCTTCAACAATCCAACAGATAGAACATTAACCAGAAACAAGAAGTAAACACTGAAAGGAAACAAACAAATAGACTGTAGCATAACAAAAAAGAGTTTTTTAATCCGACAAGGATTTTTTTCCCACAGATCCAATGATTTCAAAAACACACACAGAAACTGAGCAAAATGCACAGTACACTGGTTTGTAAATGAAATATGAGGGTCAAAAAACAAAAAAGCTGAAATATCTATTATGGAATGTAATAAGTCTTTATAGAATACATAAACTAACATGCTCTTTTCTTTTATCACAGAACTTGAAAAAGAATAGTTCCTCCAAGTACCAAACTCATGTAAAAAATGTATCGAATGTCAACAAATCATGCAGTAAGTATAATTAAAACCATTTGAAAGATAATCAAATCTATAGGTGTGATCTATGGCTGTGATATTGTGCAGTGGTTGTGGTCAAGACCTAGTGTATTGACTATACAGCCTGCAGCCTACAGCCTTCACCCATGCACCCTGCCTCAACCACCACCACCACATATCACACCCATAGTAGCTTATAATGTTTGATTCTATGGGTGTGATTGATGGGTGTGATATGGTGCGGTGGTTGCCGCCAGGGCCTAGAGTCTTGGGTGCATGGCCTTCAACCATGTGTGTTTTTAGAACAATTTCAACTTGCTTGCAAACATTACGGACAGGTATAGTGTCCTTAAGACACCTCTATTTTGTTTGATTGCGGACATCCCGGGCACCAAATGTGTTCTTAGAACAGTTTGGACTTGCTTGCGAACATTACGGACAGGTATAATGTTCTTAGAACATCTCCATTTTGGTTAATAGTTGACATCCCGGACACCTCGTTTGTTCTTAGAACAGTTTCAACTTGCCTGCGAAGAGTACGGACAGGTATAGTGTCCTTAGGATGCCCCCATTTTCGTTTTATTATGGACATTCCGGAAACCTGTGCTGTCCGCGGACACCTCAACTGCTTTAAAAAAAAAAAAAAGAAATGAATTAGGACACATATAATAATTTTACTTTATTATATATAGATGTAAAATTTATGAAAGAGAAGGGGAAGCAGAAACTGAGACAAACACAGGAGAATTGGGGGTTTCAAGAGGATTCATAGTAGGTGAAGAAGGGATGGAAGTCTCATCAAAACGTTTTTGTTCATGGAGAGGGTTTGCGGATAATTGACTGGGATATGATGAGGGGGACAGGTACATGTGGGACAATGGTATCTAGTTTTTTCTTTCAAGTGATCCTCCACAAAGCTTTTCAAACTGTTGAAATTTGTCATGTGCATGTCAATTTTTTCTTTCATGCGCTGGAGAGTCTTAACCAATATTTCTTTTGGTGTACTATTTTCAATGATTGTATGGTCTGTACAAGAAAAAAGATTTATATGTTAAGTGTATATAAAGTAATACTTATTAATTGGTTTATATAGAGAAGTGTCTACCATTAGGTTCACTATCTTCAGACATTTCCTCACATGGGAAATTCTCCTCAAGCCAATCCCGAGTACTGGACATTTCTGTGAGAAAGGAAAATTATATCACTTTTTTTGTATCTAATACAGAAATTTTACAAATATATAATAAAAATGAAGTACACTTACTAGCTTCTGGTAAGTTGTGTTCTTACTGGTTCGTAGCTCTACTGTTGCTCCTAGTTGTTCAGTTTCTGTGAGGTAATTATGTTGGAAGCCTATCTTTCTTCTTTTGGTATATTCCATTTGATTACATATTGTATTTAAATGAATGGTTGATGTGTTACATGTATGGCTTACACTTCTTATTTATTACTACATATAATGTGTATGTGTGCTGGTTTGTGAACTTGTGCAGTGTTCATATGGTATGATAAAACAATTTAAGATACCCCCTGACTTTTTGGGTAGTGTTTCTGTTGTCCGCTTCTGTCCGCGGACATACGAAGAATCCGTGGACATCAAATTCAGTAGCAGGGGTTCAGTATGTTCTATGTTACATGTATATAAAGTCAGGGATATTATTATTAAGCTGTGCTACCAAAAACCTATGGAATTCAGTAAAAAACCTTTGCTAAAGGTATGTTATGGTTATGTTGTGCTACTAAAAACCTATGAAATTCAGTAAAAAAATGTTGTTAAAGGGACGTTAGGGTTCTAAGTAAAACCGAAAAACCCCTGAAATTCGCCAGTTATGGTAAGTTAAACAACCATAACTTGTGCCATAACTTGTGCCACCACTGTGCACTGCTAAGACTAACAGCCAGGAAATCAAAGATGACATCACAAATGTCATTGATGACATCACTGATTACATCATATGTCTGGCTCCCCCTTTATTCCTTTACTGACATATCTAGGGCACATGGTTTCTTTCGGTAACAGGCAGGAAATAACAATTGAAAAGGTACTATATTTGTAGAGTTATCCCTCAAGTATGTTCTTACAGTAATTCTCTTAGGGTCCAGTTATATCGTATGAAACATATACATAAAGGAAGACACAAGCTTGAAAGACAGCAATGGTTTCTGTGCATGAAGATAATCAGTAGGGTTATCACCACTTTCTGATAGTTTTTTTTTAATTACTGTACTTTCCCTGTATATATTCATATTGGTATGCATTGTACTCACACTACTTTCTTTAGGGTGCAGTCACATCATAGGATACATATACATAGGGTAAATTGCACCTTTGAAACAGAACAATCATTTCTCTGCATAAAGATAATTAGTTAGGTTATGTACACTTTCTGCTACTACTATTGCTTTTTTGCTTACTTCACTTTCCATGTATATACTCATATTTGTATGTGTTGTTATTTATTTGTGTTTTGTCTGTAGTAAGTAGGTTTTATTAGCTACTTATTACATGTTTGACAGTATGCAAAACTGTAATAAGAAAGTAGTTATAATTTCATTATTGAATATGGCAAATATTGCACTTCCATCATGTATGCTGCACACAATGCCTATGTTTCTACATGAGTACGTTAGTATACTTGATAGAATTTATAATAGAATGTATTTATAGTACAAATTAGCAAACCTACACAAATGTGAGTAATCAGCAGGTATTCATGAATGAAAGACAATGTCTAGAGTTAGATACAATCTTCCGTCCCCCAACAAGACAGAAAACCGTTTTTGGCAAAGGACACTTTTAAACTGACAGGTTAAAATTGCTTTGTAAAATAATGCAAAAGGGTGCAAAATGCTTAAATGGATAGAATTTCTGAGAAAAGCTACACTAAACAAGTCCAAACACACATGAGTTATGATATAAACAACAGTACACACTTTAGATCAAGATGGGATAGAAGAAGCACTTTGAAATGGGACAAAGACGTGTAAACTTTTGAACTTTGCAAATTCGCGGCAAACTTTTACTATGCGATATTGGAGAACAATGGGTCAAATACACTGTTCTGCCATGCGGTTTTGGATGTAGCTAAGGGTCTTAGGCATCAGTGAGAGTTGTAATTTCGTTTCTATCTTTAAAAGTGAAGAGGATATAGAGGCTTTAGTGAGAGGCGTTTTAGGCGCGAAAATGAAAAGAGGAATTTGGTTTTAAAAATGACAGACAGGTTTTCAGGTTTTCTTATACTATATTAAGGAGTATGAAAAAGAGGATGCCACACATGAAACTTCACAGCTACGTGGCCATCACAACCAATCTGTGGTGGATACTCAATTTCTGGGATTTACTTTAGTTATTCAAAATCACTAAGGAGTTATGGTTTTGTAACACAGATGAGACAAAAGTCAGCGCAAGAAGGATTCTAACAATACTATTGTTCTGAATTTAAAGATGGGATGGGTTGAGATTGGGATGATACAATGCAGATATACCATGGGTCACTGTTCTTCCTATTCATACTTACAGTCCTTTGTAATTAAATTGGACCGGCAGTTCTGGTCATTGGATTGGATCAGGTCTATCAGCAGCAGGGCACCTCTGGAGGGATTTGGATCAGCGGCGTAGTTCTGGTCAATTTTGGATTGCGCCTCAGGCTGGATTAGGATGGCCCTTCTGGTCACTGGACACGGCAGATTACAGGATGCGTGTTTCAGCAGACACGCCTTTAATGGTAGCAAGCCAATCTGAATCAGAATTATTCTTTTAAGTTCTGGAGGTTTGCAATTGGGTCAAGCTAGCAATAGTTCAGCAATGCTAAGTCTGGATTCTGCAAATAAATCTGGATCTTCAAAGAGTTCTGGAGTCAGCTTCAAGATGAAGAGTTATGGATCAAAGTGCTGCACGTAAATCTGGATGGGTTCTGGAGGCAGTGTATCTTATGTGTTGTGGAGCTCCTATATTTATACTGTCAAATGCCATCACCAAAGTTTATGGTATGGGCAGAATTTCAAAAACACACCCCCACGACTGTGAGTGGCTTCAGGCACATGCTTTTTCCTGGTTGGAAGTCTGAACAGAGCTGTCATCTTTATGATGTGATTTAGGAACTCCCACCTTGATTCTTACCCAAAACATAACTTTTGCACAAATGTACATTTCTAACATTATGTACCCTAATAAAATTGGACCCATATATTTCATATTTGATTGTCTACATTCACATTCAATCCCCATCTGTGTGTGAGCTTTCTTTCTTATTCTATGGATTTTTTATCAAATTTAAACCTAACAGTTTGGATTAATCATTTCTAACTCAGTACATCTCCGGGTAATTATCAGTGGACCATGTACATACAATCATGGGTTTGCAACATTAATCGTTCTGCTATAATGAGACTTTTTTCACAACTTTGGATCCTTAAATGGTACAGATTTCATCAAGGTCTTAAACTCAAGAGCCTGAATTAGGTTAATGTCTATCAATGTTCAAATGTATGCCTCTTTAGGTTGTTGAGTTAAAGAGTTTTAACTTTAAATCACAGGTAAGGATTTATCATTAACATTCTTTTAACATTCTCTTTTGTAACATCCCCTTTCCAAGGCAGCAGCTGTCCAGCCCTTTGATTAGGGAGGTGTGTCCCCCTTCCTGGAAGGAAGCTCCCCTGTAGAGATTGGTTGGGCAGCTTGCCATTGTCCTTGGCTCAGCCCCAGACGAAAGTCTACTGAGGTCCCATTGTGCTGCATGTTGTCATTATGCAGGAATCATTAGCATCACTTAAGCCTTCCTGTAGCAAGGAGTGTCAAGCTGAGATGTCAACTTTCCCAGGCCATGCACTGCCCAATCAGAATTTTGCAGTTACTTCCACTGGGTTACTGTAAGATTCACCTACAAGCTTTTATTTAAAAGATATAAAATGAACAGAGTTTATAATGGATTTTGACATTTTAAATGAATTAAGCCCTTCACAGAAAAATGCTTTAAACCGGAGGATTTTTCACTTCTTCAGGAAAAAGGAAACATGATAAAACTGTGTTTGACAGCCAATTTCCTTAGGCAGCTGTCAGGCAGTGATGTCTGGATTCCTCTGACTGCCTGGAGAATTTTTGATTTCAGCACACTTTTCCTTCCCATAATTCACTGGAAAGATGACAGAATTTAGCACCAAAACAGCACTTTGAAGATTGCAATTTACTAAGAGAACTTTGTTTTCAAGACATTTTCGCATTTTAGCCCACTTTTGTGGCCTTGATTCAGGTGACAGGTGCCAGGTGACAGTTGACGGATGTTTTTACACCAGCTTTGCCTGTGTGGCAGGTTGTACAGCCTTTTTGTGGTTTATGAACCATGCGCCATCTTGCAGATTTGGCGCGCACAGGGTTATTGCCTCCATTTATAGCAGTTTTCTTTCCCCATTGGCAAAGGGGTGTAGTAGGGTGCATTGGCATGTATTGAAATATCCCTCAGCTTGCATGAGAGAAGAACAAGTTTCTTACCAGCTGGAACATTCTTTCGACTGGATGTTCCTCCCACAAATTCCTCATCTTGTGATATTCGTTATCGCCATATCACAATGTGAGGAATACGTGGGAGGACACAATCCATTCGAAAGTAGTCAAGTTTCAAAATCTGTCTGTGTCTTGAAGTCAATGAATGAGACACAAGTGAAACAGCCTCCCTGTTGCCCTCAGACTTGAGCCGGATCTCCTTAAATTCCCAGAAGCTTCTCAAGGCCTTCCTTTTCTCCTCCTCCTTCGACATCCCCCTACCTTGCTAATTGTTCCCTGCCATTGTGACTGGTTCATGGTCCCTTATGAATCTTCTGGGGCCAGGACCTCCTCAACCAGTCTCTCCAAACTTCTCTTCAACCAGCCTTTCCCTCGGGCACCCGTCCCTGACTAGCTTACTGAGTCTGGTCCACCCTTCTCACACTAGTCTACCTCTTCCCCTGGTATTTTCCCTCTGGCTCCCTTAGCACTTCCCAGCCCCTGTGCACCCCATGCACTCACCCTCTTGGCTCCCTTAGCACTTGCATAGCCCATGGCCCAGCCACCTGCACTGCACCCTTCCCTCTACCTATCACTTCTCTGCCCTGACTCCCCCTTTAGCACTCCCTGTTCTGCACTTGCACAGTCCAAATGTCACAAGGCCAAGTAGGACCGGTGTTGTCCAATTTGTTCGGGGAGCATTGGTTGCAGGGGTGTCCCCCGCTCTCCATGTTTGGTAGCGATTGCCTTGGGGTCGGGGGTGGCAGGGGTGTCCACTACTTCCTGAGGAGTGAAGGTGGAGAAGAGAAAAAAAAAGAGAGAAAAGCGTACCCTGCAGATTCGGATCTGACCCACGTAAGAGGGACGGATCAGACACCAAATGGTCAGAAGGAAACAATGAAGCACAAGTTAATTGTGGGGGTGGTGGCGGATGTTGTGGGGGGGTCAAGATTTTGCCAGATTTGGCCACAGCAATATTGTATTCATGGCAAAATTGACCACGGTCAATTCCACTGCAAACAATTCTGCACGGTCAAATCACGCATATCCAGAACCAGTATGGTTTTTCTCCTTGTCCTCCTACCCCACCTTGTGGCACCTGGAAAGAACTTGGCTGTATAGGCACAATACAAATGTGCAGAACATAAATAAATAATTAAATACGTGAAATGTCATTGGGTGACACTTGGGAAAATAATCGGGAAATAAGAGGGACTAGCTATGTGGGTCGCTTGTGTGAAGCACATCTCAAAGTTCTTTTCTGGGAGAATGTATCATAGAAGAGGAGTGGAAAATACCAGTTAATGTCCATCTCTGGAAGTGAGCAAAGGAGACATTGGGTGATACCCGTGAGAAGGAAAAGGGAGAAAAGATAATCCCTTAGGGCAACCTGTCCAAGACTCATGCTTCTGTCATTTGTGTGGAAGAAAGTATCAGAGATCCCATTAGGGGGTTGGTCTGAGTCAGAGCCTCTCTCTTCAATTGTATGAGTGACACATACATCACTATCTAAGACTTGTTAGGATGAGAAGTCAAATCATGGTAGAGGCAAGTGGGATACTCATTGCTCCTGTGATTTGTGTGGGATAAAGTAGTAGACATTAAGGAAGGTGGAAGATGACAGTCAGTGTCTGTCTCTTGAAGTTAACAAACAAGACACAATTGGTGGACACTTGAGAGGAGAAACAGAGAATCTCTGCGGGAAGTTTGTGGAATAGTCATGATCACATGATTTTTGTATGAGTAAACAGCCAAGATTCAATGTAGCTTAATGAACCGGTCAATATCCATATATTGAAATGAGTAAATTATTCACATTCTATTGTGTGACAATTAGGAGGAGGAGCAGTGGCAGCAGGAGCATATGAAGTCTAAGGGCTGCATATGTGGCATCATGCTCAAGGAATGTATTGTCATTTCAAGCTTTAGTGCCACACACACCGCTAACGTAGCATACACGCAATACAAAAGCAATCCTTACAGTAAAATATTGTTAAAACATAGTTCATGGCACATAAAAATATTGAATAAATACATTTTGCTCATAAATGCTTGTCACCTATATAAATATAACAAATACAAGGACACAGTATCAATGAGAAAATAAAAAGTTAATAAAATAAGATAGACTCCATAGTAGCACTAGGAATTGTGCATTGTTGTATTGTAGAGTCAGCAGTCTGTTTACTGCTACAGAGCCATGTTTTATAGATAAGGGGCCTGATTCATGGAATATTGCCCGGTTCAAAGTGATTTTGCACTGCTGAAAAGTGATTTTCAACTGCAAAAATGACCTCTTGCTCTGAATATGCACTGCAAAAAACACTTTGCACATATCCATGAATCAGGATTTGTGTCAGTAGTGCAACGGCACTTTTCAGCAGTGCAAAGTCACGTTGAACCGTGGAAATAGTCCATGAATCGGGCCCAAAATGGGCAACAACTGAGAAAATATTAACGTCTGTGTATGTTATGCAAAAGTACAGAGCATCACTAATATGGCTGGCACTATGTCTTTTCAACAAAAGTATTAAGTAAGCAACTCTCAAACCCTTGTACCACGGCTGGAAGAATAAAACATGATGACATGACTGTTGGCAGTCTGATATACTACTATAATGACCCATCTCCCTAAACAAGGATTTAATCAGAATGTATGATTTGCCATGGCTAAAGGGGCTCTTACAGTGGCACTGTACAACCTGTATACCCAGTTTACACAGTGGTATAGGCACTTACAAAATGCCTGATCCTAGCCACACAAATGTTATTTAGCCTCTTTTCAGGGAACTGCAGGTTTCATCTTTGTGTTGCACATCGCCTCTTTACATTTATTAGCTGTTTTAGTATGAAACCAAGGGGGTGCTATGACCCATTGTTTTTTTGGTCACAATGGGCACACACAGCAGCTGCCTAGGGTTCAGCTTCTGCCTTCTCTGACATTTCCCCAAGACATGTTACCAACTTCTACAAAAGTTGTAAATGTAAGAGCACAATTCAGTTAACACCCCAAGTGCTTCAGAGAGACAGCCCGGCAGCCACTCTCCTACTACTCTTTCTTCGGTATTGACAATAGATGTTAGTGGGTGAGGCAGAACCTTGCCTGGTAACAGGAGCACTCCTGTGGGAAACAGCTTAAACCCTGTGCGTGTGCTAATCATTGACAGCCCCTCAATGCCCTTGGAAGTACCATCCTTAGAATCTCGATGAATAAAGCATGGCAGCTGTTTTTGCCCAGCCCCCATCATTTTAGCTGTGGCACAGGTAGGAAAAAAACCCTGATACCCTTAACTAGAAAGGTGCTAGAGAAATGGCAAACTCGAGATAGCAGACTTATTGGAAAGCCCATCATAGCCCCATCCCCATTCCCCCTATATGTCACTGCCAACACACTGTTCTTCACCATCCTGCAGCCATTGCACCTCCCCGCCCTCTTTTTTACTTCAAGGTGCAGCACATTTTTAAGGAATGCCCATCCCTCCCTCCATCTGTTCTGCTCAGCGTTTCATCATGAAGAATCCCTGCAGTGTTGCAGCCTAACTGATACCAAAGGCCTTGTGCCATGTCAAACCTGGTGCGTTTGTGTCTGTTGGTGGTGATGGAGGTTGATATTCACTGCAGACTGTTTAAAATGAGTTTGGGGCTTGAAGGAGACAGACCTTTGGATGAAATTGCTAGGGATTCTTCCCCCTGTCTGGACCAAGGCCTGCGAATACCTGACAAATACTTGTATTGCCGTTCCCATATAGACATAATTCCCATCAGGCCACTGGGCACAGCTCCTGAGCATTCTAGAGTTAGCTTTGAGGCATCTCTAAGCCTGCCAACCAACATGCAAAGCAAAGCAAAATGGGTGACTGTGGGCCCACATTTCAAGTAGCCCATTCTCTGAACCAAAGGTTCTTGCCTCCCATAACTCTTAGCTATTGCTTATGGTAATTGGATGGAGTTTACAGACTGACTGGCCCTTCTCCCTCATCTTCCAACTCACAGGTAATTGTTTTGCACATATGATACAATGAGAGAGAAAGAGAGAGAGAGAGAGCAGGGCAAAGTATACTAGTGAAATGGAACCGTATGCATGAAGCCAGTCATAGGAATGTAGGGTTGCAGGTTGTTTTGCCTTGACTACATGTTTTTCAGTGTTTATTGTGAGGGGTCAGAAATGTGAGGTGGACAACTGCTTGTAGTCTTCTCAGTGTTAACAATTTATCAATAACAGAAAGTGTACATAAACCCTCACTAAACCTACTCCACCGGGAACATCCTTGCCTGATCTAAGTTCTAAGTGGATTTCTCCTAGCATACACAAAACTGGCCCTCACACTAAACAATAAAACAGTCAAAGTAAAACATACAACATGAATATGTGATTACCAAACAATCAGTGATTTGGATGACCCACCCCTGTCCTGGGTAGATCCCTTTCCCAGGATTGTCAATCTCTCCAAGTGTGCATAAAGAAAAGTACAATCTTGAATCAGTTGTTAAGAGTTCCAAAAGAAGTAAAAATTCATTAAAAAAAAAATCCACTGGTAACAGTTCTGTAGCTTTCTGTTAAAAGTTTTCCCTTCCAATTCCAGCAAAGAAAACAGCACCAATGGTAATCATGGATATGTTTTTTTCCAGGATGGTATTGCCACAGTTTAAAGATACAAGGGACCACTTTTGCTTCATCAACTGCCCATGTGTTTCCAACCTCTGTTGAGTCTTTGATATATTGAGTCATGAAAAGTCTTCGTAGGGTGTTGCTTTCCTCTTGACAACTACCGTAACTGTGGAGGCAGGCTCCTTTGCTCCACAGTGTGCCACTGCTTCAACCACTTTTATTACAACATTCACTGACAATATTATAGACAACCACAGTTCTTTTCTGCTTGCTT
Organism: Ambystoma mexicanum; assembly: GCF_040938575.1. Lineage (NCBI taxonomy): Eukaryota > Metazoa > Chordata > Amphibia > Caudata > Ambystomatidae > Ambystoma > Ambystoma mexicanum. The sequence goes on from NC_090930.1 coordinate 1,258,807,254, forward strand.
CAACTTGGTACTTTATGATTGTTAGGCAATTTATAGACAAGACGCATTGACCTCCACAGATAGGCAAGGCACTCTTCTTTCCTATATGATAAGGAAAGAGTAGCTTCTTTGCCTCTTCAGTCTGTCTTGCTGTCACCCATATAATCTGCCCTTGCTTCCAGACTACTTCTCTCTCAATAGTCTAAGCATTATAGATTGTTTTCTTAATCTTCTTACAAGTGCACAGATCCCTTCCCCACCTGTATTCACACCTTTGTGGTTCCAGTAGCGACCTGAGGCTGTATTGCTACTCTTACAGATTTGGATAACCGCGTAACACTTGTATCAGAGGGCACTGGAACTTTAACAACCTCAACAACTTCAGAATGCAGGTGGTTAGATTTCAGTAGGGCTGGTTTCACTATTGAAAGTTTAGCTTACTGACTTAGCAATGCTTGCTCTTCTCTTTAATTCAGCAACTTCTATGTTTATAGAATATTTGTTCTAGATGTTACAAGGTTCAAGCTTCACAAGAGATACAAATTTAGATAGACTCAACAAATCTTTGATGACGATTTTCAACTTTAAAGAACTATAAGGATGAGTGTTACCGTCCATTATCAAGCAGTGAGATTTTACTCTGATCAGGAATCACAATTGTCCACATGCGACCTCTCTTTGTTGTAATAATCCTTGTTTCAGGTTGTGAAAGTCAGTTTAAACTTTCCAAAATGATTCAGGAAAGCATTCCTCTTCTAATTGGAGCCGGGAAAAAACACTCCAATAAACATATGTAGTTCAACAATGGGAAATGGAAAGCTTTTCATTTTATGCAAGCAATGCGGTTGGCATCTGATGTGCGTGTGATAAATTTCCATTTTTATTAGGACCTTTCTCAACTATGAACAACTTCTACTTGCTCCCACTCTTATGTGAGTTACAATTGAGCTGGTTAGGGTTATTCAGTGAGACTGAACATGGAGCTTCACTCACCGACTCTGGGAACACTGCGGTTGAGGGCTGCTTCCACTTCCAGACTTCTCCTTTTATTACTACTTTAGGCACTCTTGGGACCCACATCCCTCTGCAGCATGGGTGTCTCTGGTCCCGCCTCGGCCACAGGGAGTTTCCTTCACTCCAGCCACTAGGTGCAGCTGGCAAGACCTTCAATCTCAGCACGTCTCTCTCAGTGCAGCCAGGGCAAAGCAGGGTCATTGAATACAGGAACAACTCAGAACCTGCAGGTGAAATCTGCTTATCTCTCATCCCAGCACCCTTAGGTGATCACACTTCCTCATGAACTTCCAGCTTAATGCTCTTCTCTTTCTACTGCTGACAGTCTTCCAGCTCCAGCTCATTCCCCGGCTCCTTTGTCCTTCCCCATCTTGCTGCAGACTTGTAAGCATCTCAGGTGAGGCAACTGATTTCAGGTGCAGGTCCTTAATTTTAATTGCCTAGCCAAGGCTGTTAGGCCTACTAACCTGTCTCTCACTTCTACATGCCTCTTCAGCCCTTTTGTATTCTAGGACATGTAGTTCACTTTAGTGAATTTAGGCTTTCCCAATTTGTTCATACTTTTAAGTGTAACTTCACTTCCCTTAGTGTTTTTAGAAGAGGGATTGTGGATTTCACAAGACAGATGGCACAGAGAAGGCAACACTTCTACTATTCCTAGTAGTGTACCTTCAGTATAGAGCAGGACATTTCATGTTATGGTTAAAAAAAGATTTGTTCTTTTGAGGTAAAAGATTTGTTCTTTTGAGGCAAACGTTCTGGATGTTCCAATCTTAGATTTGACCATCTTCGCTTTAAATGGAGGTTGAAAAATATTAGACAGACCAAAGGCTATAACCTCTTCTGGCATGGTGGTAAAAATATCCCTGTTAGAGGAAAAATACTGTCTTTACCCAGGGGCTTGTCTCCACCCAGGTGATCCTCCTACAGTACACCAACACCAGGATTGGGATCAGGAAGTGTCTGCCCTCTCCTGGGCCCCTGGGAGGAGAACATAGGCAGGGTTTTAGTGAGGGATCCACAGGGTTCCTCACACTATGTATTCTGCATGTAAAGTATAGCATAAGCCTGAACTGTAGACAGTAGACAGACGTGTTATAATGCCCTTTCCCCCTCTTGCACTGCTACTCAAAGAATACAGCAAAATGTGGTTCAGCTGTCACAAAGTCACTGACACCTGATTCTAATTAATATTTGCATGTAATGTACTGCTCTTTTATTTCCATGTGTGCACAGACAACAGTCATGTGAAGGGCCTTCCACACCACAGTGCTTTGAAGTCACACCAATGGCAGTAGGCCCTATACAAATATCAAATAATGTAACATACAGTGATATGGAATGGGTTTTTCCAAAGGTCTGTTTGATCTATTCTCATACAAATGGTCTTCATATGTCTGCATCAATGGCATACATATCCCCCATTCTTGATGATTCACATCTAATACAGCTTCATGGTATTTAAAAAAAATTGGGGATGACTATATTCTAATCCACAAACATATTGGCATCAGAGCCATATTATATGAAATATCATTCCAATCTAATTACAGTTTTAAAGGTGGGTTTGGTATACTCTTTAGAAGACATATTTTGTTTTAGAAACAACTTCTGTAAAGTAGAGGGTTAATTATTTTTCATGTGACCTCACATTTCAGGAGCAAACAGGGTCACCGATTTTGCCTTGGCATAATACACGAGCATTGATGGTCATATGGCACTGTTACTATTTACACTTGCAAATTTAATGAGCGCATTACTGGATCTCTTCTGGGTAGATTCAGCTTTCTCAATGTTACCGGCACAAGAACACTTAGGGCCTCATTACACGGATGGCGGTAAGGGTTAACGGTCACCGTTAATGGTAAGGGTGAGTGTTAACCCTTACCGCCTTACTACGAGGTCCCTTTGCGGGTTGGAGACTTTAACGCCTGCTTTTTGCAGGCATTAAAAACCAACCCGCAAAGGGACCAGGGTGCTAATTATGGTACCGCAATTTGCGGCACCGTAATTAGCGCCTTCCCCATTCCCATAGAGCCCTATGGGGCAAAAATGGGAATGGGGAAGGGCAATGGGGGAAGGGGGAATTACCGCCCCGCCAACCTTGGAATACAGCGGTAATTCCCCTTTCCACCAAGGCAGTGCCGGTATTTTACCGGCATGGACCAAGGTGCTAATAGCCCTTAGGGCCTCATTACACAGACAGTTGTAAGGGTTAACGGTCACCGTTAATGGTAACAGTGACCATTAACCCTTACCGCCGTATTACGAGGTCCCTCTGCGGGTTGGGGAATTTAACGCCTGCTTTATGCAGGCGTTAAAACCCAACCCGCAAAGGGACCTTGCTGCTAATTACGGCACCGCAAATTTGCGGTACCGTAATTAGCACCTTCCCCATTCCTATTATGCCCTATGGGGCAAAAATGGGAATGGGGAAGGGTAATGGTGGAAGGGGGAATTACCACCCCACCAACCTTGGAGTAGGGTGGTAATTCCCCTTTCCGCCAAGACGGTGCCGGTAATTTACCGGCATGGACCAAGGTGCTAATAGCACCTTGGTCCACCGCCTACCGTGTAATGAGGCCCTGTCTCTTCAATCTTAAACCAAAATAGTCATACTCATTAACGTGCTCAAGTGTCGTCCCCTGATAGTAATGTTTATCTTTGGTGGCCTCTTTCATGGTGGATGGAAAGCAAAGGTCTCAGTTTTAGACTGATTGAATTCCAATCAATTTTTCTGACAAAATGAAAGGATGAGTTCACACTGCTTGCAAAGACCAGTCAGAGTCATCGAAATGAGCACTGTGTAATCTGCAAAAAGAAGGAGCGGGATCCTATCAGCTCCTAATATTGAGGCGTCCAGGAGCACTTTGTCAAATATTGCAAACAAAGGGGCTTTGGACAAACAAAACAGAGTTGGAGCCAAGTCAAATCACTCACACTTTCCCTTCCGGATGGGGAAGGTGTGTATTGAATCCCCTGCAGGGTCTATGGTACGGCTCCTTCATCATTACTACAAAGAGAAATAAGGGCTTTCACCAGTGGCTAGGAGGTGACCAGTCTCTTCCATAATCTGCTGCGTGGAACACGACTGAAGTCAAATGTAAAGTCCACAAAGGAGGCTCATGGATTCATTGAATATTAAAATATTGATCGATGGTGATCTTGCCATGCTGAAAACCCACCTAGTGATGATCAATTGCTTTTGTTTCCTGGATTCAATCTAACAATCGGCCCGACAGCACTCTGGTGCACATGTTCCCACCTGCATCTTACTCAGATGCCATTTTGGAAACATTTTCAAACATATCATAGCAGCTCCTAGGATTAAAAAAGAAATACCTACATAAGTAAGGCCAATAAATATGACTTTTGTAAATTTAAATCAATTTCCATTCTCAGATGCTTGTAGACAGGAGGCCAAGAATGGGGTCGAGAGGGGAAGCAGGGTATTATGGGCTTGCAGGAAGAGAAAGGGTCACGTTGTCAGACAGAGGGCCTCATTCCGAGTACGGCGCTAACCAATGGCGCTATTAACGCCTTGGTTGATGCCGTAACCGGACCGGCAGCGCCTTGGTGGATGGCGGAATTACCGCCCCATTCCAAGGTTGGCGGGGCGGTAATTCCCCATTCACCAAGGCTCTTCCCCATTCCCAAATGAGCCCCCATAGGGCTCAATGGGAATGGGGAAGATGCAAATAACGGTGACCGTTCATTACGGTCATCGTTATTGACTTGGAGGCCCCTTTGCGCCCTCGACTTTAACACCTGCTCAGAGCAGGCGTTAAGGGCGAGGGCGCAAAGGGAACTCGGAGTATGGCGATAAGGGATCACCGCCACCGGTCTCGTTACCGGTGGCCGCTATCCCTTACCGCCATACTCGGAATGAGGCCCAGAGTCTTTACTGGCCAAACCACAAAGCTGTAATTAAGGCAAAACATTAACTCATTTAAAGTTAAAATAACACCAGAGGTGCGCAAACAACACAGGTGCATCCTATAAATGCATGCACAGGCAACATAAATATATGTAGACAAACAACAATATATATTGCCATCATATCACAGCATATACTAGGCATTGCCTTTATGCAATCCGACCTTAATATATTCCAAGTATTGGCATGATGTTGCAATGTACTCACATTGTATCTAATGCAGTTCTTTAACATGCACACATGCTTAAAATATTTGGTTCATTTTGCCATTAGTATTGCAGCCCTTTATTCTAAATACATTAAATACCATTAGTACCCGTCATGCGCTGCGCACCGGGAATACAGCGGGTGGATTGGCTCTTTTCCGAGCCATATCACACAGTATTCCCGTGTATGCCATGCGTGCCGGGTACTATGTTCCCGGTGGGGGGCGTGGCAGCCCCTTAGCCAATGAGGAGGCTCAAAATGGGGCAATCCCCGCTCCGAGCTTCCCCATGGCTGGAGGCTGCCTTCATCCTCTTCCGGGGACTCAGGTATGTTTTTTTCTCCTACACCTCCCTCCCCCGCAAACTATCCCCTCCACACCCTCCCAACCCCACTTACCTTATTTTTTCTTCTTTTCTTGGAGCGACAGCGCTGGAAACACTTCTGTTCCCAGCACGTCTGCTCCCGATGGCTGCCATGGAAAGGGAAAATGGACTACGTTTTCCCTTTCCCGGCGGCTATTTCTTTTGCAACTTTTTTTTTTTTTTTCTGTTTCGAAACGAGGGAGCGTTTCAAAACCGAAAAAATTCCATTAGTACCCCGGTCTAACAGGCCGGGGTACTAATGGCTATAAGACCCTCGACGGCAGGCCAATACCGCCCACGGTAATGCCCCTGGGGCTTAGTTAAGGCCCTCGCTACGCTCGGGCCTGTAACTACGGCCCCGGGGGCATTACCTGGGGCAGTATTGGCCTGCCGCCTCGGGTCTTATTGCCACATTGAGTTGAGATACAATAACAGTTTGAAAGTGAGAGGGTGTCAGCATGAAAGACTACATACATAAGAACAAGTTGGATTGCGTTGTTTTCTCTGCTATTGATGTTTGTGTTGGTTGTTGCTTGAATATGAATATAGCCCTTAGAAATATTAGCAGCCAATTCAATGTCTTAATGTACCTGAGTTTTGGCCTGCCCTCCTTGGGCTGCCTCCTCAGTTAACTGAGGATTTATTGAAAAAGCAACTAGACTACATCTCACTTACCTCAAAACAGAACGTCAACTCACTCTCAGACCTTCAATACACTCATGCTCAGTCCATCACAACTATGCCAGATCAACACAATTGTTGACTGTTACACCACATCCAAGTCCTCACTTTCAGATGTGCAATTTGTCAATCTTACATCCTCACCTCCTGCTCAGGCTTCGGTTTAATTAGACCCTTGCTCTTAGAACACCCACTCATTCAGGCCCTAAACAGTCCGTCAGACCATAATTTTATCTCCAGGTGGGTTTAGGGGGAGGCACATACCCATTAAATAGTTGGAAAGATTGGAGATTAATTTGCCAAATAAATTGGCTAAAAGGTCATAATTAAAGGAGACAGTTCTGGCTAGCTACACAACATAAGCACAAAAGAACAGTTTCATGCAAAAGCATTAAAATGTTAATACTTCTTAGTCTGACACATTACCCTAGAGCAATAATTGCCTATAGCAGAAATGTGAAAGTTATTAGAAAGAACATGTCTAAGGCAAAACACCGAATGTATCGCAGGTTTATGCTACAGGTGAAGCAGTGCTTAATGCATACAGAATGCCTTACTGAAGAATGGCAATTAGCCCTCCTCTGACAGGAGAAGTCGCTCCATTTTTAAGCACGTGGCATGACATAATACCCTATTCCTATGTGGCCCATAAACACGTCTGGGCCAGAAACAATATACAATCAATGCTGTTAAATGGCAGTGTGCTCTTAGCTTAGAGTTTCTACATAGGTGGTTGTGTTGTCAATTGCATTTCACCGATTTTCAAAGATTCCATTATGCTTCTCATGCTATACTAATCCATGTAAAACCCTATCGTGCATAGTTCAAGTTAGCAGCGTTACAAGATGCCAGGGCAGCCATTGAAATGTAAGGTGATATTTATGTTTTCTTCATGATTTTTTATGCGTTTTCTTTTTATATTGATTATGTCTATTTCGACACTTTTAGTGAGAATATTCATTTGCCGCTATTTTTCATATATTCAATGTGTATTTATGAATGTAGATGTTCATTTGAGCACGAACTGTAATGGCTTATGCAGAATAAAAAGTAATCATAATTAATAATAATGACACAACTCAATATTATTCCGTCTGTCAACCTTAAAAGAATGATCAGGGGCTGAGATAGCCTTGCTGCGTGATGCAAACTTGTCAAATGCAGGCTACACCGTCACTTTTATTACTGTAACAACCCTTTTTTGTGTTCGTGTATAGTAACATGCATATTTATATGTGTCTGTTAAGATATGCCCGCAAATTATCGCCGGAACGTAGACAAGACTCCCAATTTGTCTGATTTCCAATTCACAAAGCAAACAGCAGCCAGTAGCACTGCAGCCACACAGAACATTCAACCTTGTCAACAATTTTGAATGATGGCTGCAGCATGGTTAATTCAAGAAAACGAATCTCGCAGCAGCTGTGCAAACTGCCTCAAACCAATAAAGTGATTGTTAATGCCGTGAATGTCTTAGGTATCCTGTCGGCATAGAAAGAACAAAAAAAAAAAAGAAAAACACGTATAGCTCTGCTGATCTCAGCTTTTGCTAACAGTGATGGGTGCTAAAGTACTGTCCTTGCTTCCAGGAAGCTGTTTACTACCAATTACTCTCTTGCTGTGCCTGTGACAGCTCTCTGCAATATTAACTTGCAAAGCCTCTCTCCGTTTATTTTGTATCGTTCCCTTCATTGTGTCTAAGTGTTACCTTTTGAAGTATCAGTCAAAAGTGTGTGCCTATGTATCAGCTTGTCGCTCTGCCTACTTGCCAGCCTGTGTGTCATTTTTCTTCTTTGCGTTGTTTGTCTTATTTGTTTATCTCGGTGTTGGCCAAGCTTCATCTCGCTTAGACTTGTTGCTGACATCTCCCTCTGTCGGCCTCGCTCTCACTGCTCCCCTGAATCTCCTTGACTAGGTCTATTCTTTGGGCCTGATTCACAAACACGGCCGCTGCTGCTAATGGGGAGATTGCACCCAGCATTCACAATGTGCACGTTACTTTATACCTAATGTGGAAAACCTAGCAGTCGAATAGGAGCAGAGATTCCATGCATATATCAAGATCCCTTTGGATAAATCTCTGTGAACACGTTTGCAAATAATCATTTGAGGGATTCTTAATCCATTGCCAGCGTTGCCCAATTGTTCGGTTTTCTAAAACTGCTATGAAAACGTAGATGCAAAATCACAGACACTCTAGGGCACTCTCCTATTTTCTGTAGCGGAACGCTTTGCAATTCAGGCCCTGTGGGTCTGTCTCAAAGTTGCCAAGTTTGCTTTTTTCACTCTCCCCTTTCTCCTAAATGATATCTCCATTTAGCTAATTCACCAACCCTCTCTTAATTATCTGTCCTCCTTTGCATTCTCTCTCCTTAGCCCCGTTCCTATTATTCCGTCGCACCCTTGGATTTTACATAGCAACATATAAAGTACATTTGTGTCTCTGACATAGCTTTATTTTGTCTGGTATGTTACAACAGGACTGTGAAATGATTGGAGTAATGTGATGTGAAGCAGAATCTAGCAACAGGGTTAAAAAATAAGAACTATATTTTAGAAATAACCCTTATGTCCCCATGGTTCTCATTCTGCTTCCACTTGTTTATCATTCGTTCTTCTAGAAACTTCTCTGGTTATTATTACTGCATCTTTGTTGAACATATTAATATTATAAATGCAGCTCCAACAGCTTAGGTAAATGCCGAGGGTGGGGGAGAGTTGCCAAATCCATTATTCTCAAATGATCAAAATTGCAGAGTAAAATATTCCAAAATATTAAATGGTAAAAGATTATAGATCATAATGTTAATGTATAAAAAAAAAGGGCTAAGGAAAAACGATACAAGATAGGGCAATGTAGTTGAAAGTTTGTTGGCAAGATCTGTAGACAAAAATACGCCATTCACGATGAAACCAAATTCGAAACATCATTTAGATAAAAGGCTCTGTTGGGCCTTCCTATGCTACTAGGTGGAACATACTCGCCCTTTTACCTTTTTTTAAATAAAATAATCTATTTTAAACGTAGCTGAACACAACATTGGGAAAGAAAAACTGTTAGAACATGTTATCAATGGATTAAATCATAGAATTGGTTACAACTCTCAGTATGTTACTGGGAGTGATCTTGGCCCCAAGGAAAGGATGAACTTAAAGGATATGGCTATGGTGTGGGCTATTCTAAGGAATGTGAACCTCTACCCTAAACAACATCCTTATACCCATAATCTACCTGCAAAAACTCAGTTTAAGAGGGCTTAGGCCAACTGGGAACTGAGCAAAATAACTAACTTAGAGGAGGCCACAAAAGTGGAACATGAGATTATGAACCTGCATGGGGCAGAAGAAAAATACTGCCTGCACCATTTAAGAATGTCAACAAATGTAAGCTTACAGTGGCCTCTACAGCCAATACTGTTAGTTCAAGTTATCACCAATATTTCTCCCTTGAATCCCTATCAAACCGGAGCAGCATGTAGCCTCATTCTTAAAGTGAGGCATTTTTTATTTTTGTATTATTTATTTTTTTATTGTTATTGTGATGTTTGGTTATACCGTTGACAATCTTTGGTCACAGTTTAATAAAAAAAAAAAATTCAATGAGTTATTTTTCCTTAAAACGAAAAATCATGCTACTTCAAGTGATGATAGCTGTTTCTGAATGGCAATTGAGAATTTAACCATGGCTAAGGTTATTGATTTTCTTTTACCAGATTGTAACATTTTCCACCATAATTCATTTGATTTATGTCCATACTTTTTTATAATGGGATTCATTAGGCTTTCCCTTTGTGACAATAAGTCTGGGCAATCCATCATCAAATGGTTCAGATTTTCTAGAGTCTCAGCCTTATTACATAGTCTACAAATCAAGGGATTAGCTGCATGATTCCGAGGCCAGGCGGTTTCTCTTGTTTTAATTAAATTCAGCCGAAATCTAAACAACTGATCTCTGAAATACCAACGAGGAAACAATCTTAGATAGTTGGGTAGAGAATTTGTTTTTTTGTTGTCCTCCCACTCTTTGCCATAGATTTTACATGTCGACCATTCTTTTTCAGTTCTGAACCAATCACAGGAGTAAAGCTTCTTTTTAATTTTATCAGGGTTGTTAATCAAAGTATCAGCGTGCTCTCCTGAAGTTCCTAGCAAGCTTCGGCATTCTACTTGCCATAGAGTCAGGGTGGGATCTTGTTCTTCCATGAGGGCTTTCTTAAGGCAACGGAAACCTCCGATAACCTTTGGGGTTATCGTCTATGCATTTTCAGTAGAATGAGAGCATTTTCCATTCTACAATTGCTAGCAGAAAGGTTAAACCCAGCTCCCTTCGTACATCTTGTATCAGAGTGCCTTTAGGTAGTCGAAGTGTACATTTAGTCCATGGCTGCCTCCCATACCGTGCCCGTGTCCGGTCTCGTTCAATGGAAACTTACCAGTGTAGACTGACCCTGGCGGGACCGGTAAGTCCCCATTGAACAAACCATTCCCCATTCCCATTTGAGCCCCCATATGGCTCAATGGGAATGTGGAGGGCTCTAATAACGGGCTCTCGACTTGCAAGTCTGTTATTAGCGCCCTGGTCCCTTAGCGGGACCCATAAGTGACGTGTGGTCAGACCACACGTTCCTTACGGTCCCCGCCAAGGGACCTTGGAATAGGGCGGTAAGCGATTACCGGCACCAGTCTCCTTACCGGTGCCCGCATCCTTTACCGCCCAGGTCGTAATGACCCCTTATGTCGGAAATGAATACGTTGAATATTTCAGAGGCCATTGGACATCATTGCTTGATGCCTTTGTTAGTTGGAATAGGCCCAGTTAGCAGACCTGTTTTGTTCAAGCGACCTCGGAGACTGGTGCCTTGATGGAATTCCTTAATAGGGTCTATGATGGAAGAAGGACAACCCCATTCTCTCAGTTTGGTCCATATCCGAGGACGGGAGATGCTATCAAATGCTTGCATTAGATCGATAAATGCAATGTGCGTTTTTATATCTTTCCTTCTCTCCGTGCGACATTTCAACAGATTTAATATAAAGATGTTAAGTACAGTCCTGATGCCTCTCACAAAACCTGATTGCCATGGATCAGTGTGACCAGAAGATGCAACCCATGCTCACAAAGATTGTAGTACAAGGGTCCCAAATACCTTGCCCAAGGAGTCAAGCAGTGCTATAGGGCGATAATTGGCTGGATCTTGTCGATTGCCCTTCTTGTAAATGGGTATAATTATGGACTCTTTCCATGAAATTGGCATCTTTTGAATTTGTGTGATGTAGTTAAATAGAATTGAAAAGAAGTTTGCCCATTGTTGTGGATCTTCTTTAAGGGTTGCATTGCTTATCCCATCGGGGTCACATGCTTTTGATTTTGATAAGTTCTTAATTACATTCTCAATAGTTTCCACTGAAGTGTCTATTCATTTTCATTTGTCATCCTTTTTTGGAAATGTCGTATTGTCAGGTTCTTGGTTGAAAATTTAATTGAAGTGGGAGATCCAAGTAGCGGGAAGGATCAGCGTCATTATCATTGAATTTTGATCTAGCTCCAGCTGGTTTATTTGTCTCCACATTTCTGCTGTATTAGACGAGCTGATAATGTCCAAAAATGTTTCTGCATCATTGCGTTCTAGTACTTTTTTGTACCGTCGTAGCCAATTCCGATAACGCTGAAGAATTTGTTTACTTTTTATTACGGCTGTTATGGAATAATCTCGGTTTAGGCTATTCAAACTCTGCCTCCTTAGTTTTTTATTTGGAGGATGATTTCATTATCACAAGCATGATGATGTGTAATTTGCCTTAGAGAAGATAGTTTTGGTTTTGTCTCAAATGTTCTAAACAAGCTGAGATAGTCTAAGTGTTCTGTCCCTCCTGTTGAGTATAGGTGATTCACTAGATAGCTTAAGTTTTGAGTCAATGAGGGTAGCTTGCTGGATGGAATTTTAATTTGATTACTTCCCATATTGACTTCTACCACCGTCATGTCTGCGAAGGAGGCATTATTAAAAACTGGTGATAATTTTAATTAAAGTAAGTTGTGATGACTGCTGGCCACTTGTTGAACTTTCATCTTATTTTTTCAGAGGAAATCATTTCAGTTGAGATGTATATATAATCTATAATGTGACCACCATTCTGACTTTTTCTCGTGATGTTAGCTGGTATGTCACAACTGATATTTCCATTGAGTAGATTTAATTTATTCGCATTCATGGTGATGTTCCACTGATAGCCTCTCTTTTCTGCTGATGTGGCTGAAATGGTGTTAAGTGTTATGAGTCCTCTTTTCTCATCCCAACATTTGGAATTCAGATCTCCACAGATGATGAACCATGGATCCACCCATTTTGGTTTACAGTACACTGTCCACTTTTCAATTTGATCTGGGAAATTCAAGCTTGCATTAGATGCTGGGTTCCAGTAAAGGTTTACTACAATGAGCGTATTTCTTGTTTCGGTGTTGTCAATTTTGAGAGTACCCGCTATGATCTGAATTAGAGAGGTTGGTGTAATTTCTTTCACTATTGAAAAGTCAAGATGGTGATTAATAAGGATAAGTAATCCTGACGTTGGTCTGCCAATATCTCCTTTGATTGCTGGATTGAGATGACTCGAGTAGCCTTGAACTACAGGGGGGGTATGAATCCAAGTCTCTTGAAGGCACAATATGTCATGATTTTCAATTTGATTACTTCCTTTTTGAAACGATAAGTGAAGCCCCTAGTGCTCCAAGATGAAATTGTGAGGGGCTTTGAAGCTGGCGGGAGCCCGAACTATGGCAGCTTGATCTTGTCAGCCACTAGACCCATGAGCCATTTCCAATTTTCTTCAGCACCTGCCACTGGCGTCTTTGGATCATGTTTACTTGGTGATCTTGCATGGCAATGTCCTTTTCTAGGTTGTGGTGACATTGAGTCTTCTCGCCTATTAGAATGCCTGCGGTAGTTGGTCTTGGCTCTGTCTGATCTGTGTCGATCCGAATGGTGACGTGAGCTGTCATTCTAGTCATTTTTATGAGGGCTCCGGTCATAAGTGTCAGTAAATGTGGGTCTTTCATTCATTCCGTTAGTTCTCAAAGACCACTTGTTGTTATGCCTGTAAGCTGATTTGGGTGCAGATTTTGAATTCATCTCAGATGAAGTGTGGGCGCTTTTTGGCTCAGTAAGATCGAAGCCTAGAGATCTCAATTGAGATATTTCTTGCTTCAATGATTGAGTGATTAATGGAGTTATCGGGTAGATGAGTACTCGATCAAGCGTATTCTCTTCAGGAAATTCGACTCTCGTTAGGTCATTAGAGGTTAATGATCAGAGAGATGGTACGTGATGGAGTAGTCTTATAACATTTGCTCGATTCATGATCAGCCCGTCTTCTTCTGTGCTAATTCTTTTCAAGTAAGAGGCCATCTTCAAAAGCTTTGATATTGTTTGCATGCTTTCTTGGTTTTTGTTCCTCATACTTTTTCGAGGGAGGTGGTCACTTGAGTGGTCAGTGTATATGGTAAGTGTCTTCGCTTGGTTCCACCCATGGGTCATCATGCTTTTTATTTTGTTTACTGGTTTCGGAGGTAATTTCCCCCTCTGTGCCCGGACTCGGGCTTATTTCTTTGTTCATTACTTTCTCTTTCTGTTTTTTATTAATGGTTTTGTTCTGCTTTGAATCTTTGTGAAGTGCTAAACTTAATTTGTGGAATAAAATACCTGGCTTGATGGATGCAGGATTAGGCATAGGCTTCTCTATATGCAAACGGAGTGGCCCTTTTGGAGCTCTCTTCTCATCTGGTTTAGAATTGTATTCTGATAGTCCATCCTTGATTTCCGTATGAGCCGAGGAGACACTGATATTTGCCTCCTCGTCTTCTTCCAGGTCTTCACTTGTTATGGTACTACTATTGACAGAGTAAGTTGAAAGATTCATCAAGTCTGCTGATGATGCATCATTTTCATCAGTGATTTCCTCCAGCACACAATTCTTTTCCATAGCTACTGTTTGAGGATGTTTATCTTGTAGGATTTGTTTTTTGCAGTTATGCTTATTATGTTGAGTGTCATCACAAATTGTTTCTAATGATGTCTTTGTTTTTTGATTTTTTTGTGGCAGTTTCATTGTTGACTCTGCTTTCATCGAATCATGAGCCTTCTTCTGTTTGTTTTTACTTGTCAATTGTGATAAATTAATCTCAGGCAATATTTTAATTGTTATTTGGGCCTTTGATTGTTTTTTGTTTGACTTTTGCTTTGACTCAGGTACTTTAATTGTATGATCTTGTTTAGTTTTGGATGCATTTTTTGTGGATTTTGATTTAAGTGTCGTTGCTTCCTTTACAAAAATGGGGCATATTTGTTGAGGTAAATTGTCACAAGGGACATGAGTGGAGCCCACGCCGGGTGTTAAAGCTATTTCTGCTATCCCTTCCTTATGGGACAGTTTTCCTTTGTCAAATGTTCCAACTGTTCCCAGTGAAGATGCAAAATCGCCAAGCGATCAGTGATCTTTTTGGGTGGTGGATTTGTTGATGAGGAGGTATATTCTGGAATCTTAAAAGGATCTGTCAGATGATCACTTGATTAATTGGTGTCGGTTTCCACATCAATTAATTTGAATCGCCTGGATAGACGTCAGGTGTCCTTTTCTTTTACCACTTGATCAAGTATCGAGTGGAGAAGGGCTGCCACTTTCGCTTGGCTCATGTCCATGTCCTTTTGTATGGCTGTGATGAATGCTTCTACAAATATCATTTTTGAAGTCATCCTAGCCATAACTGTCGTCTGATCTTTTAGTTGTTCTGCCATTTGCTTGTGCAGCTTCATGAATGGTGCCATGATGCCAGTCATGGTTGATATCACAGTAAAGTTATTTTCAGAGACCGCTGTTGGTGTTGAGTCACTCTGTGTGTGTTTTTTTGATGCATCTTCAGTTTGGGTTGCATCATCCTGGAAACTCACTTTGCCAGCTGGTAGGTTAGTCAAATCACTACTTATAGAGTCTTTTGACTGTGTGTTTGAATTTCCAGATGAGCTGCTATGTGGAGTAGAGGTAACACAATAAGTTGACTTTCGCAGTTTTGAGTTGAAGTTGAAAACACTTGTGCTCTGTGATTTCATTGTGTCAAATGCACCCGGGGGCATGTCTTTGAATCGAGGTTCAAGTGCTTGAAGCGGTGTCTAAATGTTGTTAATGCTTGTGCACATACGTTTCAGCTGGATATGAGTTCTGGTCGGTGACAAATAAACGCTCATTGATCCCAGAATTTGATGATTTGAACTGATGGCAATGTGCGAGGTTTGGCCACTTTGTCAGGCGTCCAAATTTGGAATGCTCGAAGTTCACGGTTTGTGTGACATATAAGTGAAGACATTCCATCATTTGATGTTATTTGCCCAATTTCAGTTTGCTTTGCAATTGAAGGGTGCATATGATTATTACTTTCTTCCGGCACTGGCTCGAGCGCTAGCTCGAACGCTAGCTTGTTTGCAGGCATATTGCACAGTTCATTATCCTGACAACCAGCAACTGGCGCTCTAGGTGAAGGTATGGAAGTTATTTTTGTGGCTGACACATTTTGACGTTTTTCAAACTGAATATTTTTTTGTTGGTTTAAGTGCACATATGATGGATCGCAAGCCTCAAGATGTAAAGCAGAGGCGGCGTGCGTAGTGCAGATGGTCTTTTGATCACGCACAGCCTCTTCATGATTAACAAAGAGGAGGTCCGCTGAAACAGTTTGAGGCAAAGTCGAGTATGCTGTGCTATGAGTGGGCGGAGAAGTGGAAGTTTGAAGGGGAAGTACTCGATCAAGCGGTTCAACTGTCATAAGAGGTGATAGGGTTTGGGCAGCAATGATTATATTAATATTGTTTAACGGACATGATGGCATTTCGCAATTTATGTCCAGCACACCACTCACCTCATTGTCCTTCTCCATGTAAATGATGGCAGGTATAATTTCCAATGCGATTGACGACGAAACCTGAGGTGTGGGTTCCATGATGCGCAGTTATAGTGTTCCAATGGACTTTTCCCTGGAGACCCTGTTGCGGGGCTGCAAAAGTGCAAGGTCGAGTAGATGACTCGGGACGAGCTTCTCTCGAGCTGAACACTCGGCCAAACACTCCGCCATGCTCCACTCATGGCGAGTGTTTTGGTAGATTGGCTCCTCCTCTTAAGATAAGCAGAGTAAACAGACTCTGCAAGTGGCTGAAGGAAAAAAGAAATGCAGCACTCTCTTGTTGTGGCCACACTCGGCCAAACACTCCACCAAACTTCGCTCGTGGCGAGTGTTTGGGTAGATTGGCTCCTCCTCTTAGGATAAGCAGAGTAAACAGGCTCTGCAAGTGGCCGAAGGAAAAAAGAAACGCAGCAGTCTCTTGTCGTGGCCGCAATCGGCCATACACTCCGCCACGCTCCACTTGTGCCGAGTGTTTTTGTAGATTGGCTCCTCCTCGTAGGATAAGCAGAGTAAACAGACTCTGCACGTGGCCGAAGGAAAAAAGAAACGCAGCTGTCTCTTGTCATGGCCACACTCAGCCAAACAGTGAGGCATTTTATTAATAACAGTTTGCATACAGCTTTGAAAGTGCACACACATTTGTGGATGGCTAAGCATGCTAGTTTAGTGAGGACATCAATGAAGATTGGCTGTGGTTATTTTGTAACTGTGTCTTTTAAAGATCCAATCATAGTCTCCAGTCTGAGGTCAAGGGCATGAGAGAGAAAGGCTTATGTGAACATGATATAGTTTTAGACCTCTCGATTACTTCTATGGAATCCATGAACCTGTCCAGGGTAGATCACTCTCAACATGATGAATCAACTTTAGGCATTCTTCAGCCAAGTTAGACCACATTTTGGAGATCTTGGTAGGAAATTCACTATATATTGACCTTTAGAAATGTCAACAAATCAGTTCCCTTCACCCTTTCCCACGGAAGACTCGAACATTTTCCAACCTCATAATAGATGTATACAAATTGTAAACCAGGATAATACAGACAGACTGTCCTCTGTCCTGTCACAATTACTGTGCATTTCTCTCATAGAGATTATGAAAATATTCTCTCATAGAGATTATGAAAATATGCCTTATAGTGATATGAAGAGAGAGTGTGAAATTAAGTTTGCCCATGTTCATCTTTCCAGTTACCTTGCAGACAACCACTTAATAATGAAAGGCCATGAGGATATCGCTAGGAGTGAAAACGACAAAGTGATCAGCATTGAAATTGACCACGATTATTTTAAAGGAGATCCTGCCCTTAATCAACCGGAGACCCATATGATAACACTAGATGTACCTGTAAATACTATATAGGATAGAGACAATAGACACATACAACTTGTGATGTTATTCTCCACCAAGAGATGTGGGGAGAAAATACAGTAGATCTTGAAGGCACCCACCTTTCAGGAGAACGCTAGTCATAAAGGGAGGGGGAGAAAGAGTGTCAGATTTTTGATTGGACTTGGAGTACACATTTATTTTAAATCAAACTTGTATGGTGTTTGCACACTCATTTACACATTCTGCCATTCAACAACGCTGTGAAAAATTAATGTTAGTACATTTTAATGATCCCCATACTGACAAAGGTGTGACCCTAATAAAATATGTTGTCCTTCAAGGAAGTAATGTCTCTCTGATGTTGTTTGTTATTAAACAAGACAATTCTCAGAAAAAAGGAGGCTTTGAAAAGTAATATTTTTCAAATTACTTCATTTTGAAAAATAGGGTAAGCCTCTATGGGTGAATTGACAAGGAATGCAACTGTAAACCCCCCATGCGTCCTTGAAAATGACACAGAGGAAAGAACCATGGCCCTTGCCCTACTTCTGAAGGAAGTGGGGCCACATGCTGTGAATGAGAGGGTTCAACCTGATATTCCAGCATCTTTTCTTTTGCAGCTTGACAGCTGGTGCTGTGACCTCTGCCCCACCCACTTGAAATTCACTACTAACCTTTTGTTACTATTTCTTGTACTCTTTCTGTCATCCCCGCCTCTTTCTTTCCTTCTTAACACTTAGATCACAGAGTTCTTTAACTTGTGCATTCAAAGTGAAGAGTTGATGAAGAAAAGGGCAATGCCAAGTTGGCCCTGATAGGACCTGCAAAGGGCCTGAACCTCTGTTCCACGTATAACAGCTAAGCCACAAGAATGTTCAACACACACCACTCGCACATCCCCATCCTCACCAGCATATAGAAAAAGACAGCCTGAATCCTGCTTCCTGCCCCATTCAGTCACACACAGCGTCACCCACAACCCTCTGATCACCACGCACACTATCCCTCCAAAACACAGACATACACTCATGATAATCAATGCCCATTTTGCAGTACCACATGCATATTTTTCACAAAGACATGGCTCACTCCCACCTCTACACACATCCTAGATGTTCGCATCCCCACAGGTTACAGCATCTAATACGAGGACTGCAAAGGGAAGACTGATGGAGAGCTTTCTATTACCCACAAGACCCCACAGACATGCATAGCACATATGCATCTATTTAACCCCTCACTTGTCTCTTCTTGCTTACCCACATTCAGACAACTCCTTCCTCCTGATTTATTGGCCACTCAAAATGAACAAGGCCTTTCTTGGTAGAATAGAAAAACACAGTATTCATATACACACCTACATTTAAAATAATATGTTCAATGATTGTAAATTCACAAAGGTTAAGGGAACTTGGATGCAAGAGAGGTAAACACACTCATCAGGCCTGATTTACAAAATGTTTTGCGCACCTTGCAATGTGACTTTGCACCACCAATGTAGACTTTGCACCACGCTAAATGGGTTTTACTGATTCACTGATCAGACTTTGTGCTGGCCCTACCAACTTAGCGCTGTGCATTAGTGCTTTGCGTGACACTGAAACAACACGGGGTAAGGGCAATTGAAAAGAACAAAATTGGGGACAGGACATGCAAAATCCTCATTAAAGGGGAACAATTAAGAATAAAATGGCCCTTCAAGCGCTAAGTATACCTTATTCACAGAAACAATGGCGTTATCGCTTTGACTCCTTAGGAGAACAAACACACCGCCACCCGTCACCCATTGAAAATCACACTGAAAGCCCATGCATAAAAAATAGAAAAACCCTAAAGAACATACAATTGTCACATTGCCAGAAACTGCATTGCTAGCACTGATATTTCTACATGGAAGGAAAAGGAGGAGGAGGAGGAGGAGGGCCAGAATCTTCCATCCAAGAGCAACATATTTGGGATACCAGATGAGGAGGTGCATGGAAGTTGCCACTTCCCTCCCCATGTCATCCTAGACCTGGTCAAGGATTTGGAGAATGTTCCTGGTATCACTCACCATGTGTCACATGCTGTCACATCTCTGGGCAAAGTGCTGTCATCGTTAAACATCCTGGCCACTGGATCATTCAAGCATACCACAGCCATTTTTGCGGGTATATCACAACCCGCACAATCAACGTGCCTCCACAAGATCTTGCGCTGCATCCTAGCACATTTTCATAGGCACGTTTACGTGCCATGCACACTAGGCAGAAAGTGTTCCAGGAATTCTATGCAGTTGCACACTTTCCCCGGATCCTGGCAGCCATCAACTGCACCCATGTAATGGTGCGACCCACCCAAGAGACTGAGCATGTCTATTGCAACAGAACATATTGGCATTCTGTTAATGTGCAGGTGATCTGTGATGCCAAGGGACACATCATGCATGTGAATGCCAGTTTCCCAGGATGCACGCAAGATAGCTGCATCTTAGTTGATTCTCCCATATATCAGCCCATGCATCGGACACCTTTGGAAATACCTGACTTGTGGATGAGTACCAACTATAACACACGCGCAAGCAGTCACATGACATATAGGAACACATGAAATGACTATACATTCAATTAGTAACCATTTTGTCCTTCGAAGGGGACAGTGCATATCCGCCGTCTCCATTCCTGTTGACACCAATCAGGAACCCAGCCACTCCAGGTGAGGTGCCCTACAATGCAGCACGCATAGTCACAAGGGGCATAGTGGAGCACACATTTGGAGTGCTAAAGTCATGCTTCTACTCCCTTGACCTCTCAAGTGGTGTATTTCTATATGCACCCTTCGTTGTATGCAAAATCATTCTGGTTTGTTGTGTCCTGCATGATATTGCCACACGTCATGGCAAAGCAGTAGAGCTGCAGCAGGGCCCCCACCCTCATCCACAGGCACCACCCATTCCTTTAGCAGGACAAAGGGTGCAGGGACAGGTCACACACAACCAGATAGTACAAACCTCCTTGACATGAATAGCAAACCCTGAGAAACACACACAGTAAAGCCACATCCATGATGGACTTCAAGGATGCAATTGGGCCAATCCAGCTTGTCCATAACAACACCTTGAGAATGCATCTCTGGGATTGGCAAACAGTGTGTGCATCATAACATTAAATGTAGAGTGCCACCCATCACCATCATCACATGAAGAGCACAAACCGCGTTCATAGACTTTTCAACTGGAAATTAACGGGCCGATTCATGGAATAAATGTGTGCCGAAAAGCAGAGCGCAAGCGTGAAATTTGCAGCACAAGCGTGAAAATCGCAGCACATGCATGCCAAAGCCGCGCACATCGATTCATGGCATTCAGTGTGCGTGTAAATCCTGGGATGTCCGCTAAAATCATGGGTGGCGCACATGGGCACACACGTCATTACCCGCACAGGGAAAGCGCACATAGTGCAGCGCACACAACAAAAGTGGGCGGAACACGGGGCGTAACACGCGGAATGGGGAACAACGCGTGAAAATGTAGGTGTTACGGGGGAAGTACAGGGGGCAAATGCTCGCAAAGCCCACACGTGCGCCAACAACACGTATTCATGGAATCGAACAGGGGAAAGCACTGCGCCAAAAAAGATGTGCTAATCCGGAAACACGTACGGCAGCAGGAAGCAGGCGTAAGTGCCCCGCGCAGCATAAAAGGGCGCGCAAACAACAAACAAGCTCAGACACTACGATTAATATACCGTTCCTCGCAGCAGAGGTCGTGGGACACCGCAGGAGGAGGAGGATAGCCAGGCCCCACATTTTTTTACCCAGGACCAGCCTTTTTGGGATGCCTAATGAACTGGTGTATGGGAGGTACAGGTTTCCACCACAAATAATCCTCGACCTGGTGAGTGAGTGGGAGGATGACCTCACATCACCCACCCTGTGCTCGCAAGCACTGAGCCCTTTGGAAAACGTGCTCAATGTGCTGCACTTCTTGGCTACTGGTTCATTTCAGCGGACAAGTGCCATAGTGGGGGGTGTGTCACAGGCCACGCGGTCACGCTGCCTACACCAGGTGTTGGCCATCATGACTGCACGCCGCTCAGTCCGCAGGCACATATGCATGCCCAGAACACCTGCAGAAAGGCAGGCCGTGGTCCAGGACATTTACGGGGTGGCACACTTCCCCAAAGTGCTAGGTGCCATTGATTGCACCCATGTGTCTCTACATCCTCCCAGGGCCATTCAGCACATATATCGAAACTGCAAGCACTAGCATTGAATCAATGTGCAGGTAGTATGTGATGCCAAGGTAATCATCACTTCAGTATATGCCAACTATCCAGGGTCAATCCATGATAGTTTCATTTTCAGAATGTCACCCATAAACCGGGACCTGGAAGCTGGGCGGCATGGTGACACATGGCTGATTGGTGAGTATAAATGCCTCTGCACATGCATGCATATCAGATACTGAGTAATGTGACAACCCCACTAATGATAGCCATCAACACCTCCCCAGGAGACAGTGCATACCCTCTGAGCACCTACATGATGACGCCAATTTGAAACCCCATCACACCACCCGAGGTAAGATACAACACAGCCTATATTGCAACCCGGGGCATAGTGGAGCGCACATTTGGAGTGCACAAGTCACACTTTCGCTCCCTTGACCGCTCTGGTGGGCAGCTGCTATATGCGCCCCTAGTAGTGTGCAGGATCATAGTGGCAGCATGTGTCCTGCACAATGTTGCAACCCGCCGGGGCGTGGCGGTGGACATGGTGGTGCCTCCACATCCCCAACCACATGAACAGCCGCTGCGCATGGGAGGTGAAAGGGCACGTGGTGAGGCAGCCCGTACCCAGCTTGTGGCAAATTACTTCACTTAAAATCCCACCCCTGCGGAGTGCACACAGGCCTGGCACATACCAGCTGACAATCAATGATGTTGACAAAAGGGACAGTCAACTGTCACAACCATACCAGCCTGAGATTGTTCACCTGGAAGTGTTACATTTTGTGCATCCCTACCTACTTAAAGACACCCAATGCTGTGTCACAAAAAGACACACATTCATGCAGCAGGAATGACTACCCCCTTGCAAAATACCACATCAAAATAGTGCCATTTCACCCAACTTCTCCCCATCTCAGCTACACAACAACCCATGGCATGGCATGCAATGTGAAAACATCCAAATGAATGCACAACACATGACACAAGTGTCACAAAGTGCACTGTCCCTAATGTAAACAGGCCACAGACAATATGCTCACAGTAATCAATAAGAAACAGCACACATCAACAAATACTTACCAGCAACACAAAACATCAGTACAGGATGAAACCGTGGCAATATATGACAGGAAAAAAGGAAAGTAGTGCAAGTCTCACAACCTGACTAAGGCAGCACATCGACCCTTTCCAACTGCAGAGTGTTGCTGTCAGGCAAATGTCTCAGTGTACTGCATACAACATGAACTGCATCTGCAAAGGAGACGGCCTTGTGAAGACATGAAGAGCCTACATGTATATACGGAGAAAGACATGGATGCACAAGCACATATCAATACACCATGCAGTGTAGAATCCAACAACAATCCCCACTAGGGATGTACACACAGTTTTGACTACAGACTGCCCACACAACTCATAGGAGCCCAATGTCACATCCTTTGCAATCCCATGGGGGGTGGGGGCATAGGTGGCCCCGATTGGTCCTCCACACACTGGCCTCTTGGGCCATCCTGCACATCCTGGCCACGTCCCCTACCGCGCCCACTTCTTTGAGCTCGGCCACCTTTGCCTCCCTTACTGCTTGGTCGCCTCCCAACCATGGCACTGATGTTGTTGTGCATATGGGAGTTGCAGTAAACAATTGTCCTGGGCAATTGGGGTGAAAGGGGTAGGGTACTAGATGTAATTTGTGCTCTAGCAAGGCTGTCTGTGACCCCTGGGGGAAGATGACGGGTCACACAATGCACAAGCACACCAAAAACATTATTAAACGTGCACGCAACCCCTGGTAGACCACGTGCGTGGAAAAAATTATCCCGCACTATGCTGTGGCACCCAGAAACACAAAAATAAGGGTATGCGTGATACACACAGCCTACAATGACCTCTGAAGGGGTATGCGACACACGGGGGCAACCACATATGGAAAATACGTGCGCGACTCACCGTCTACCTGGAAAAAGAACGTGAAAAAGACGCACGTGTGCGCGTTGGCAACATCCCCGCCAAAAGAAGAATTGAACGCTGTCTGAGTAAACAGAGAGTACGAACTGGAACCGTTGTGAACTAATCGTGTGCGAACCGACAAGAAGTACAAGAATCACCTGTTCGCTCTCCCCAAAAATCACGTACAAGAAAATGGCGTCCAACGCGTACCTTTTAAGCCAGCCCACACATGCGACGTCACTTACGCGCGTACGCACTAAGGGCCTTTCCTCCAATTACACGCAGTCACACCCGGACGTGCAGTTTTTTCACATCTACAATAAACAATCACCCATTTTGTGGGAAATGCCTGCGCGCATAACGTCACAGATGCGCTTACGCGCTAAGGGCCTTTCCTCATATTTCACGCTGACGTGCACATTTTTCACATGCCAAATCACTCTGTATCAAGCTGGCCATGCGACAACACACGTAAGACCATGCTCCTGGGCAGAAGGCCTTTTTCCTGCCCCCCAGAGCCCCAAGCACACTCCCACCTGCCATCTGCTGCTGCCTGCCTGCCTGCAATACACCTGCCCTGCTCTTTGGTGCCTGCACGTCAGCCATCTGTAGGGGTCCAGTTGCTGTGACCACCCCTGCTGGAACAGAAGACTCCCGACTGGGATACCATCGCACCACAGCCCAGCCCCAGGACCCAGTTGCCCACCCACACCTGCCTTTGGGGTTACCATGTCAGACACAACACCATCTGGCCCCAGTGGCAACCCCACAGCAGGGAGGCAGAGGGCTACCAGCTTCAGTGCCAATGAAGTTGGTATCCTGATGGAGCAAGTCCTGGGGCAGTATGATGCCGTCTTTGGAAGTTTGCGCGCTGACTATGAAGGACGGAAGAGGATCTGGATGGACATCATGGCTGCCATCAACGTGGAGGAGGTGGAAGCCCGCGACATCAAACATGTCCAGAAGCGCTGGGAGGACTTCAGGGCCAGGACCCTCAACAAGGCCCGGCGCCTCTTGAAGGCAATGGATGCTGAGGGGTGCCGGGTCCGCCTAACCAACAACCAAATGAGGGTCCTGGAATGTATACGCCCAGCACTCCACGTCCAGGTCCTTGAGAGGCAGACCCGTCTGGAGTCGAGCGGTAAGTGTACATGCGTACTGATTGGACGCTGTGCGTTTTGAGGTGTGGCAGGAGTGTGCAGGTTGCACATATGTCTTTGTAGAGCCATGTATGGATGTGTATGTACAGGAACGTGAACCTGCCACATGTGAGTCCTCTCATGTGTGAGACACATCAATGGTGTATGTGTTGGTTAATATGCTGGCCAATTGAAGGTGTGGGTGCACACATTTGTGAATTTCTGTGTATGTACTGTGGCATGGTTGTGGTGTCACACATAGATGTTGGTTCCACCTGCATGTATTTGCACTATGTACATGTGCATGTGTGTGTATATGACAAGCGTGCAACTGTGATACACCATGGATGCATGCGACACTGACGTGTAGGAGGCTGATTGCGTGTATCAGACCATTGTACATTGCCCTGATGCCTGTGTCCTGTCTCTCCCTGTCTACAGCGTCAACTGATGAAGAGGGCAGAGACAGTGCTGTGGAGCACAGTGGCAGGGATCCCACCGCCAGCCGGTGATGCAAGGCCCAGCTCCCCTCCCAGGTTGACATCTCTTTAGGGAGTGAGGAGTCTGGTGCCCCGTCCGCGGCCACAGCTGCTGGGGGTAGGTCCAAGAGGTGGAGGTCAGAGGTGGACTCCTCGGCAGCAGAAGGGTCAGCTGAGACCCCACAGGGGCCTACGGAGGAAGATGGCACGTAGTCATCCAGGTTGGTGGGGGTTTGGTTGAGGAGGAGGCCGTGGAAGTCATATGCACAGGGCCTGGAGGGGGGATTCCACTGGTGCCAGTGGTGCAGTCCAGGGGCAGGGACAGGAGGCAGCACAGGCCGCCGCGGAGGTGCCTGTGTGTAATCCTGTCCCCGATCCTGTGACTGCATCATCCGGCGCCAACAGGGATGCCTTCGTCCAGACCCATTTTCAGGGAGGGGATAGCCGCACAACAACTGGCCTTCCTCTCCCTGCGGATGTGGCAATCCGGGACCGTTTTCAGCCTGTCCTGGCTGGGATGGCATTGTGTGTTCATGATATTCGGGGTGACATGCAGGGTTCTCGTGAGGACAATGCACGTCATTTCGAATGCCTCGAAGACCGCGTTGACCGGCTAGGAGGGATCACCGGTGCTGGGTTCCTCCATGTGCTGGAGCTTCTACCGACCCCCTCCTCAACTGAACCCCCATATGCTTCAGTCGTCCTCCGTGCCATCTTCCTGCCCAAGTGTCACCCGGGCACCCTGTGGAGCTAGCCCTGACCCAGCGGCCAGGCTGGTGGAGGACACATCCCTGCCACAGTCAGGAGTCGGACGTCCAACAGGGGTGGCCACCACAACAACTGGACCCCAGCAGGAGGACTTCCAGGCATCACAAAGCAGGGGACATGCACGGCAGCAGCATGCTCAAGGTGGGAGCGATGATGGCTCGGGGACATCAACATCAGAGGGGCAGGCATCGGCCAGAGGGCAGGCATCGGCCATGTGGCAGCGGGTGGGCCAGGCCATAGATGTGGAGCGGTGCGGGCAGAAGAGGCACGGCTCACTATGGTCAGGGCGGAGAACTCCATGTGCAGGGCACTGAGGCGGGCTGAGTGCCACGAGGCAATTCGCAGGGATTTGGAGGTGAACATGGCGTTATCCCTGCGAGACCTCGGGGCCAGTGAACAGGCCCGTCTCCAGGACATAGAACAGGAGTTTGATGATGCCCTGGCCTGGGAAATCGGCAAGTGAGCCGTAGGACTTGCCCGCCGGCATTGTATATAGTTAGTTAGTCTTAGGTTTCATTTATGTTTTTCTTTCATTTGGGGCGCTTGGACTATGCCCCACCTTTTTCTAGTAAGTTCTTTATTAGGTAGTTATTTTATGTAGGTTTTATTTCAATGGTTGGGCTCATGGACCCTGGATTTGTTATTTTTATATAGTAGAACAGTGGATTCATCGTAATTTTATTATTTTTTTCACCATGGAGCAATAGATTTTACTTATTTCTTTACCTTTGGATTTGCTTTGTTGGACGGAGACTTTGGACACATTTTCATTTGGATTTCTTTGGATTCTGATTTCATTTTTTTCTCATTTTGGAACATGCAGCATTTTATTTATCATTACCATTATTGTGTGTTTTCATTTGATTCACGGCATTTTGTGTTGAATACATTTTTGTTTCATACTTCAATGTGTGGTATTCTCTGATTGGTTTCATGCATGTCACAATGTGGGTTTTCACATTCACTGGCACCCATTGTGTGTGAGTGAGGGACATGTGTTGATGTACATACATGCCATTCGGGTTGTTTCATGTAATGGCCCTTTCAATGTGGGGTGTATGTAATACTTGGTTGGTTCTTTGGGCATGGGTGGCGTGCGGTGGGATTTGGGTGGCCATGTGTGCCATGATTGTGGATCATGATGACTTGTTGGGGGGGACATGAGTCGGGGCCTGCTGGCAGGTGCCCGTCACTGCTGGGTGGGTGAGTGGGTGGGGGACATGAGTCGGGGCCTGCTGGCAGGTGCCCGTCACTGCTAACATGAGTCGGGGCCTGCTGGCAGGTGCCCGTCACTGGTGGGTGGGTGGGGGTGCAGGGGGACATGTGTCAGTGCTCACTTGTGCATGGTGACATGTGGGCTGGCTGGGGGGCATGGCCAGGTTGGATGGGCTGCCTGCGGGGCATGGCCAGGGGTGCAGGTTAGTCCCCTGTGGTGTGGGCTGCCTGCAGACCCTGGGGAGGGGGAGAGGGCTCACATGGGAGGACACACACTGCCAATTCGTGTTGGGGCACCCCAGGAATACACGTACCCGGCTTGCACAAGCCCTATCGCGTGTGACACTTCCCGCACACCCCCAAAATACACGTACCCCGCTCGCACAAGCCCTATCGTGTGTGAAACTTCCCACGCACCCCCAAAATACACGTACCGTGCTCGCACAAGCCCTGTCATGTGTGAAACTTCCCGCGCACCTCAAAATACACATACCCCGCTCGCCTAAGGCCTATCGCGTGTGAAACTTCCCTTCCCACCCCACAAATACACATACCCCGCTCGCCCAAGGCCTATCGCGTGTGAAACTTCCCACGCATCCCACAAATACACGTACCCCGCTCACACAATCCCTATCGCGTGTGAAACTTCCCACGCATCCCACAAATACACGTACCCTGCTCGCCCAAGGCCTATCGCGTGTGAAACTTCACGTGCACCCCACAAATACACGTACCCCACTCGCCCAAGGCCTGTCGCATGTGAAAGTTCCTGCGCACCCCACAAATACACGTACCCCGCTCGCCCAAGGCCTATCGCCTGTGAAACTTCCCACGCATCCCACAAATACACGTACCCCGCTCGCACAAGCCCTATCGCGTGTGAAACTTCCCACGCATCCCACAAATACACGTACCCTGCTCGCCCAAGGCATATCGCGTGTGAAACTTCACGTGCACCCCACAAATACACGTACCCCCCT
Organism: Ambystoma mexicanum; assembly: GCF_040938575.1. NCBI lineage: Eukaryota > Metazoa > Chordata > Amphibia > Caudata > Ambystomatidae > Ambystoma > Ambystoma mexicanum. Next base: position 1,258,835,454 of record NC_090930.1, read on the forward strand.
TGCCCAAGGCCTATTGCGTGTGAAACTTCACGCGCACCCCACAAATACACAAACCCCGCTCGCCCAAGGCCTATCGCGTGTGAAAGTTCCCGCGCACCCCACAATACACGTACCCCGCTCGCACAAGCCCTATCGTGTGTGAAACTTCCTCCGCACCCCACAAATACATGTAACCCACTAGCCCAAGGCCTATTGCGTGTGAAACTTCACGCACACCCCACAAATACACATACCCCACTCGCCCAAGGCCTATCGCGTGTGAAACTTCATGCGCACCCCACAAATACACCTACCCCGCTCGCCCAATGCCTATCGCGTGTGATAGTTCCCGCTCACCCCACAAATACATGTACCCCACTAGCACAAGCCCTATCGCGTGTGAAACTTCCCGCGCACCCCACAAATACACATACCCCACTCGCCCAAGGTGTATCGCGTGCAAAACTTCATGTGCAACCCACAAATACACGTACCCCGCTCGCCCAAGGCCTATCACGTGTGAAACTTCATGCGCACCCCACAAATACACGTACCCCGCTCGCCCATGGCCTATCGCGAGTGGAACTTTCCGCGCACACCACAAATACACGTATGCCGCTCGCACACACCCTATCGCGTGTGATAATTCCAGCACACCCCAGTAATACACGTTCCCCGCTCACGCGATTGCAGTGTAGCGGCTCTGTTAGCTCATCCAGGGTTAGCGCGGCCCTTTGTGCTGTATTAGGGATTTCAATGCCTTATCCTTGCGCAAGGGGCGTTCCTGGGGGCGTAACTGGTGCTGCGGGATTTTCTCTGCGCCATCGCTCAAAATGGCTTTGATATTCCATGAATACGCTGTGCGCCAGAATGCTGTTTAGCGCACACGGCTGGCGCACGCTGGCACACGCTAGCTCTCTGCGCTGCTCGCGTGCGCTGCCTCTGCACTGAAATCTATGAATTACCCTGTAAATTTACCATGCCACAGGCCCAAAATTCCAAACATTGTAAATCCAGCCCCTGGCACTATGTCTCCATACCATGTGTTCCCTTAGTAGCACGCATCAAGTGCAACATAAATGTCTCACCTGACTGCCATCTTGATGATGGCTCCCTCTGCACCATTGCTGCTGGTCCTGCTCACCTCCACTCACCACTCCCCATTTCCTGCAATGGGAAAAATCTACAGCTGCTCACCCACCCCCTCCTCATGCATGTCTCTGATACCCTCAACATGTCCCCTGCCCAATCATGAACATGCCCTCTAAATCTTCCAGAAAGCAATATAGCCACTAACAAACCGCACAAACATAAAGAAATCATGTAAGGTTACACATCCTTCACCATCAACATTTATTTTAAAGTGCCTATACAGAAGTGTTTCTAAGCGTGACAAGACAAGGGAGGGTAGAGAGAGGGAGGAAAGGACAAACTATCTTACTAGGCATTGTGTCATTTAGATCATGCAAATGCGACAACACAAAGTGCAGCGGGAAGGGCAGTGGGAAGTGCAAGGGAGAGGGAGGGGGAAGTACAATCAGGGGAGCATTGCTCTGAGAAGTGCAGCCAGGGCAGCGCGGTTCTGGGTAAGTGCATGGAGGCAGGGGACTGTAGAGGTTACAGTTACAGTCCCGAAGTGTGTGGGAGGCCTGGAGGCAGTGCAGGGAAGACTTATCATGGAGGAGCATGGTACCCAGTGAGACTCTGATGGTACCAAGCGACTAGTCAGCGCAGCAGACAGGTAGGTCAGTAGGTGAGGGAGAAAGAGAAAGCAGAGGGGATAGGAAGGTCTTTTGCTGATTCCGGAACTTTAGGTTGTCCAGCTCAAGTTTGACAGGGGCATTGAGGCTATTCCAGAGGAAGGTACCTGCAGAGGAGACAGATCTACCCCCCACTCTCTGCTTGTAAGCATCTGACCCTCAAAGAGTTGTAGGTAGATGAACAAAGGGCTCAAAACAAAGGTATTTTGGAAGAGAGAGTTGGATGTAGTGCGGACCTCAGCCACAGAAAGCCGTGTGGACAATGCAGAGGGTCCTGAACTTGATCCTTGCAGCCACCGGGAGCAAGTGGAGAGATTTCATGGCTGGAGAGAGGCTTGAGAGAGTTTTGAGGCCAGGGATAAATCTTGCCGTTCTGTTCTGGATTAGTTGCAGAGGGCCGAGAGTAGAGGAACGCAGATTGTGAAAGAGACTGTTGCTGTAGTCCAGCCTAGAGAGAACCAGGGCTCTGGAGACAATGAGCTTCTGGGGGAAAGTGAGAAAAGGAAGAATACCTCTGAGGAGATGTAGCTGTTAGTGGGCATTCTTGGCAAGGTCCATGATGTGAGCGGAGAAGAAGAGAATGGAGTCGAAAATGACACCAAGGTCTTTTGCCTCACAGGAAGGCGAAGGAAGAGGGCCCAAGAGGGCGGCCAGAGTGAGAGAGGGAAAGTGGGAGCAGGCGTCCCAATGAGAAGGATCTGAGTCTTACTAGCATTAAGGCAGAGATCGCTGGAGGCACACCAATCCTGAATCGCGGATAGGCAGTCAGAAATTTGCAAGAGAAGAGAAGAAGGCTGAGAGGAGCCTAAAAGAGAGCTGAATGGCATCCCCATAATACTGAAAGTTAGAGGAGAAGGTAGAGATCAGGTGGGACAAGGGGGCCAAGTAGAAATTGAAGAGCCAGGGTGAGAGGATGGAGCCCTGAGGAACACCCAAAAGAAATAAGTGGTGGAGAGAAAGGACCCAAGTTGGGCATGGGAGGCCCAGGTTCTCACAGAGTCGATTGATCCCACCCCAGCTGAAACTCTGTGGCTGGGGTGGATAACACTGAGAACATGGGTCAGAAGAGATTGACTCCCAGAGCCAACCAGAGCTTGATTGAAAGATTCCTGAAGGTAGGGGCTTGCTGGGGCTAGCTGCTGGGAATGAAGAACATATCTAGGAACCCCCTAAGAAGGGTAAAAGGACACTGGAGTATAAGCTTAGGCAGAAATCCTTTGAGAGAGACTTTAAAGGACCAACTATATGGGAAGTAGGTGTCTGGTACACTAAGTGCAAGAAAGAGTATGAAGAAGTAATTACAGATGGAACTAGGGTCTGGGAAACCCACATACAGAGAAGTTAGTACAGCCAGTATGCAAACAATAGCAGTGCCTGGCAGGATAGTGAACCAGTTCTGCTATACTAAATAAATAAGTCATAAGACAAACATTCATAGTACCTGGCAGGATAGTGCACCAGGTCCACCTTACAAATAGAAGAACGCTGTGAAAGCCTAAGAAGATCAAGGGAAGAAACCACACCTCTTGTCATTGTGAACTGTGACAGCCTTAAGAAACCAAGGGAAGAGCTATACCCTTTGCTATTGTGAAAACCTAAGGAGACCAAGGGAAGGGACATACCTCTTGGTATTGGGAACTGTGAAGAGCCAGAGGGCAGGAGGGGAGACATCCCCCTGTTATTGTGAATTGAATAAGTACTTTGAAGAGACTTTCTTTATTTTGCCTACTATTGACAGGGAAATCCTCTAAGAGAACTATTAGAACATTTTGTTTAAATAATCTGGAAACATGTCTCATTACCAGACAGTACAAACAAAGCTTCAGTCCAGAAGAAGGGAGTTGCTCTTCTGGATTAAGAAGATCCTCGTTTCTTTTCCATAGTTAGTTAAAGAATGTAAGGGATGGAAATATGTTTTGACACACAATAGTGAACTAGTTGTTTTTGACAGACATCCTGACCAAGTCCTTAGTATTTAGTTGAGGCAGGGAAACCACTCTTAGAATTAGGAATAGTTAGGGTTTTTCCTCTTTTATTTTAACCTAAATAAATGTCTTTAACCTCAACAATGTCGTCTGTGTGTCCATCGTCTCCTTCCCCACCCATACAAGGTGTAAGCAGTAACACAGAGTGCATGCATAGCTGTTCAAGGAGACATGCACAAAAAACAATTACGTAGGACAAATCACACCTTCAGTGACAGTGACCATAACTTGATCATAACAATATGTAATTAGACAAGCTCAACAGTTTGTGTGCAACATCATGCCACTATTGGGATGCATACGTCACCAGCCATGAAAAGGCATGCTTGTACACAACCTTACCTGGTGGTACCGGCCACTCACCACGTCCACCTAACACTGGGCCTCTGCATTGGTGTTAGGAGGGTCATTGTCCAGGAGAGGGAATGGGGACCTGGGTGGAAATAGGGTGATTGGGTGTCCTCTCAGGGTGTGTGGGTGCCCTGGATTAGGCAAGATACCTGGAATGGCATTGGACATTTGTTTGGACCAGCTACAGGAGTCTGCCTCACAAACTGCACTTATTGACATCAATGATGCATGTTATGTTCACATGTATGTAGCAGTCCACAACACCACGTCAGGTGAAACCACTGAGCATGGCCACATTGCCAGTCCCCCAGCTCCAAAACATGCCCAGTATCATGAGCAATTGAGTCACTGGCCTCTAGAACACAATGGCCCTGACATGAAGACAAAGGAATACAGTCCACATTGGATGTTGAAAAAAAATAAAAGGAAATTAATCCATGCTCCCTCCACAGTCTCACAGACATCAGCATGAATGAAGAAGGGGTGGTGGTGGCAAGAGGAAAGAGGTGTGTGGGGACATGGCCAATGGCATTACCTGCATATTTCAGATGGATCCCTCATCCTGTGGCTAATCCTGGGATGGTGCATTCTGATCACGCATTGCCAAAGTCTGGTCCTCATTGGCTACAACCACTCATGAGAGGAATATGTGCATGAGAGACCAACATGCAACAAGGTCGTGATGATGGATATCGTGAGTGGCCAAAGAGTCTGCATGCATGGTAACCCTTAACATCTTCAACTGCATGTTCAGAGTTTCCTGCAAGGCAGACCTCTCATTGCGGTGGAGGATCCTTGATGGCAACAACTCATCTGCAGAGATTGAGTCAGGGAATCCATTCTTGACATTGGAATTGCTTTGAGGCTAATATTTCCACATGCAGAGTTTGACACAGGAATCCGTGCCCTGATGGTGGCTTTCCTTTGAGGCCAACAACTCTGTATGTAGGGTGTGCCTCGAGGTGGCCATCTCTTGCCGCAGGTCCTCCCTTGAGGCTAAAAACTCAACACACTGGGATTGCCTATAGGTAGAACTCTCCTTGTGAGTCGCCTATCTCTGTTGTTGTGTGTCCTCTCTCCTGTCCTGCCGTAAAAGGCACAGATCAGCAGTGAGCCTGGAATTGGAGGAGATGACATTTTCTGCCAGTTGATGGATGTCCCTCATCTCTTGCAGGACCTCTCCCCATTGGGCACTTGCACACAGCAATTCCTCCTCCCACTCCAAGTGTCCAGAAGGGACACGTCCACCACCTTTGTGTGGCCTACCAAGCTAGGATGCCAGAGCCTGGGCTTGTCACAGTGACTGCACTGTCATTGGCTGGCAGTCTACAATCCTCCCACATAGATCAGCCTTTGCTGCAAACTCCATAATGGCAATAGGCAAACATGCAGACACAGAATCCACCATTGACGCAGGCCTCTCCACTGCCAGGCCCAGTGTCCCCTGCCCCCCCTCATCAGCCTCAAGGAACTCAAGGAGCTACATGGCATCTGAATTGTGGACCCTCCACTATGTCCCTCAGTATGCCTTCCAAATCAGATTCGGAAGTATCATCGGAAGATGAGTGGACAGGCCTGCTGATGATGGCCTGGAAGACAAGGGGATTCTCACCAGGCACATCACACCAGACTGCACTGGGGGATGGATGTCGCTCATCTGCCTCCTCCACCTCATCCGCTGCATTCTCACCTGCACAAAGTCAGACAACAATGTTCATCAATAGACTACCTACCCAGCTGAACATTCACATTTGAATTGAAATGCATACAGACACAATAGGGCCAGTCACATATACATCAGACATTGAAACCGGACATTCAAAAATATTGAAGACACAGGTGGCTAACACACAATGCTCTGTGCAATCATGTCAGTCCACATTAGGTCCTGCATCAAGCCATGGAATGGAGTATTAAGCATTCATGCATTCACACATTCATGTATGTGAGTGGAAGGATGTTATTCCATGCTAAATTGCTGAGCCCCTGCGCCACTATATCTATGCCTACTTGCACTCGTGGAAGTATAATACTTTCTCATGCTGACTAAACCTGCATGGAGCAAATTGTGTTCCCAAAATACCCATCACACCCTTCGCCTGATTGGCCAAGGCAGGTTTTGTAGTTACCCATGATTACATGCATCTTGACCATGTGTGAGCAGACTGCAACATGAATATGACGAGTATGCACTTGCATGAACACTGAATAATTGACACTCCAAATGCGGAATGAACATCACTCGTCAAACATCGTTTTGGCAAACACCTTAACTTCTGATTGGAACACACCATTATGTGACTTCTCACTGTCATTGCTGCACATCCATGGCCACTGGCCAGCAGGGCCAGTGATTTGATGCCCCTGACATCGGCCACTGTTATTCCAAAATTAGTGTTCCAATGTACTATTCACAAGCATGACGCAGTGAGTGTGTCCAATATCATGTGTCTTGCAGGCAATTTCCACATATAGCAACAATTCCAATGATCCCAAATAATACTTCACACAGTAATGTGTGCTGTAAAATCAATGACAACCACAAACATGGTTCAGGTATCTACCTTCTAGGATGTGCAACATGAAATGGAAGTGTATATGCATGCATTTCTGTAGTACTCTTGATGGTTGGGCAGGACCACAACCAACTTTACTACAACATGTGATTGCATATCAGATATGTGTTTATGACAGCATATAAATCATGCACGCATGGCACTCACCTGATGTGGCTGCATCTCGTCCACGTCCTTGCTCTCTCCATGGAGCCCTCTTACTCATGTGCAAGCCGTGTCCACGGCAAGGTACACACAAATCTCACCACCTCCAAATCCACGTTGTACCCCCAAAATTACCCTGCATCCATGCATGGGAGGAAGTATATGTGGCGTCTCATAAATATCACAGACTTCAAATTGTGAGGGCACTGGGACGAGGGCAGATTTGTGGGTGCTGCCCTAATTTAGGGGGTTGGTGCACAGATTAGTGAGGGTACTGAGATGAGGGCAGGCTCATGGCTGCCACCTTAATGTAGGGGGTTTGCTGCAGATTAGTGTGGGTAATGGTACGAGGACAGACTTGTGGATGCTCGCTTAATGTAGGGGATTGGGGCACAGATTAGTGTGGGTACTGGAACGAGGGCGGTCATATGAGTTCTGCTTTAATGTAGGGGGGTGGGGCACAGATCAGTGTTGGTACTGGGATGAGGGAGAACTTGTGGGCGCTGCTTTAATGTAGGGGGTTGGAGCACAGATTAGTGTGGGTTCTGGGACACAGATTTGTCAGTCACAGGATAGGAGTGAAAGTAATGGTGATTGCTGGTAAGTAATCCCTGATTACTTTTTCCCATGGGTCCGGCACAAAGGTTGCTTGTATTTTGTATTTGTATTTTATTGATATTTGTATAGCGCTTTCTTTTTCCAAAACGCTGCACAAAAGAACATCAACAGTACATAAATATCAGTGTAATCAATAGTGCTCACAATAGCCGGTAGGAATCAGACAGAAGACTGAGGTAGATGAGTTTTTAGAGATGAGCGAAATAGTGAGTAAGATGTAATAGATCAAAGAGAAAAAGGGAGAAGATTTCAGTGGAGAGGAGACAAAAGATTGAAAACAAGATTGTGCACAATGGGCACGTGGAACAGTAAGTAGAAAAAGTCCAGCAGAGCGCAGGGAACGAGATGGAGGGTAAAATGAACAAAGAGAAGCGGGATAATCAGGAGCAACACCATATAAAGATTTGAATACTTTACAAAGGAAATTGAATTTCAACTGAGAATGAAAAGAAAGCCAGCCTAGAAAGTCAAGAGAAGAAATAGAGTCATAATAAGATAATAAGCAAAGCGAGCGGATAGAGGAATGATAAATTGATTTAAGTGGTGCTAGCCGAGAAAGAGGAAGGCCAAAGATCAGAACAGAACCATAGAAAAGTCGAGAGAAGATTAGAGAAGAGACCAATAGCTATGCTTGATGGCAATATGTTCTGTTTGCCATGGGCGTGTTGTTGGCATGCTGAGCACACATCATTTTTCTTTGTGCTGCAAGTTTTTGGGTGCTTTTGATTCCATAAATTGTCTCTCAGCACAGTACATTTGTTCCCTGCAATGTTCTTACTCACGCTAACTACATAGAGCAGACTTAGATCTTTTTTGGAAATCAAGCCCATAGGGTGCACAAGTAAAGAAAGAAAAAGATGGCATCTGATTTGCAGGATATGCCAAACCCCTGCACAGCTATACTGATAAAATAGTCAGTATTTCTAAATATATACATAGTTTATCATTATTATAAACCCAAGATCAATAGAATATTATGTAAAAGTCTTTCAGATAAACTTCATTTGAGCCAAGTCATGAATGCAACAACACCACCTAGTAGCCATCGCTAGAAGTCCACTTCTACTTCAGAGCCACATCATCAAGGAACTGTTGGTATACAAATTAGACAGTTTTTACTTGTCTGGCAGCCTTGAGACATGTCTGTCTTGGCTTGATAAAGCTATATATGAAATAGCACTGTAAGACAAAGACAGTTTCTTGCCTGGAGCAAAAGGCTTGCATTTGTTCTAATTTGCATTCCCACTATTCCTTGCTGATGTGGTTCTGAACTGGAGGTGAAAAAGGTGGTGTTGTCGCATGCATGACTTGGCTGAAATGAATGATCTTACTTTCACATTTCTGGTGAATTGTTTTTTTTTATAAAAGCATTTTTAAATCCACCATAACTTTATTATGAATATGAAATAAACACCATACCACAACTTGATTCAAGTAAAATCTATTTGAATATTGCTTTTTCTTGGAAGTCGATCCTTATTGTAGTCTTCCTAGTGTCCTTTTCCTCACATATTCTATATCTTGAGGATTTTTTTTGTTATTGTTTTCCAAGTAAACATCAATTTTATTACGTTTTCATGGAATGCAACTGATTTTAAAAGGAATGTTTCTCGGCCGGAAAAAAAAAGGTCGAGAAACAAAATTTGTGTGTATCTCTATACACGAAACACTAAAAATAGTTTAAAAGAAAACTGGAGTGCTGGACCAAGGTTGATAAAGGATAACTCCTATTCTTTGGGGTTCGGAGAACTCTATCTTGTTATAGCTCCGTTCCTCTGGATTAGTACACTATCCCTCCTTATGACTTGTTAGGAACGGGATCAATTTTTGACCTGGCTTGTGGATCTCACTTGTCCGTACTCACAAGGTCAGGGTACAAACAAAGCCTACCGGTTTCAGTGGAAAAAGAGATGTTTCTGCGACTTTCACCAGGGCTAAGGTAGATCAACACTAGTTGGTGTGCGATCTATTTTCTTTTTAGTTGAAATGATTCTGGATTGCCGATAGGAGGCCCACCCTGTACAATGGAAAGAGCGGGACATGGGGTGAGGGGAAGGAGACAAAGAGAATCGCTGTTAAAAACAACTCCTAATGGTCCCATAGTAAATGGAATGACCATCACTACGTCTCTGTCTGACCCATTCTTGATGGATTCTTCCATGTATGATGGTACTAAGTGAGCACACGCATGGTTGTTTAGGGATTTCTTCTCCGATGTTGTGTGATTTACCATGCATTCCTTGGGAACCTAAAGAGAAAATATAAAGTCTCTAGATTCCCAGGAAAAGTATCTCAGGAATAACTACCATGCCAGCCGACATGTTCCATTCATAAATGGGGATTAAAAATAGTGCTAGCTTAATATTATACAATATGAGGTCAACTCGAGAATGAGTTTGGCCTTCAGATTCACATCATCTATCTAGGGAACTCCCGAAACCCTTTTACAACGTTCAAAACTTTAAACTCGGTGCAAGTCACTCTATTTTCAAAATCCGTTTTGAAGTTTCAATCTCAACTGAAATTGAAGTTAAAGGAGAGTTCCGGGACTTTTTTTTTATTGTCCCTACGGTTCGGCCATGTGTTTTTAAGCATAACTCGGTAGATCGTAGAAAACTTTCCTATGGACCTTACCCGACTTTTCGTCCATTAACGCACTCGAAATCAGCCGCCATTTTCTGATAATCCTATCATTTCCCCCCATCGCCCTGGCTCACCTGCTTTTGCGGCACTAAATCAAATCCCCCGCCCCAGAAACAGACTTTATCAAAACATTCATATTCCCCGCCTCTATCCGTGACGTGACTGTGCTGCGTAGGCAAACGCGCCCAGGCGTCTTCTACGCGACTCCACACAGAACCCGGAAATCAACACAGATCAGCTCACAACACAGCGCGCCACAATTCGGAATATGAAACTGTACTTTTAAATCAAACCGCAAGATTGTAAATTTGGTAAAGTACATTTATTTGACATCAAATGTTTAGAGAATATTCAGCGATTTTCATTTTTATTTGCTCACGTTCCAAAAAGTTCGTTTTGAGGCACGCGATGTTCCTTTGCTGTACACAGGGTCTTAGATCATCTCACAATACAGCGCCACAATTCGGAATATGAAACTGTGGTTTAAAAGCAAACTGCAAGATTGTACATTTGGCAAAGTACATTTATTGGACATCACATTTTTAGAGAATATTCAGCGATTTGCATTTTTCTTTGCTCTCGATCCAAAATAGTTCGTCTTGAGGCAAGCGATGTTCGTGTGCAGTACACAGGGTGTTGGTTTACGATAAAATAAGCTCTTCGGTCGCACTGATAATCGCATGGCTGTTCCAACAACGAGGCACTAGGCCACCACAACGGTCTGTATGTTGCATCTAGCCGTTAGTACCGCGTAAGGGCATACTTGTACTTGGCGATCGTCCCACAAAATGGTCAGGGTGCTAACGTTGTTCACGCAGAGAAGCAATTGGCGATTATAGAAGCCATCCGCCGGTGTCTGGTACTCGTGACACAGACAATAATGGATGAAGTACCTGTTTGAAAAACATAAAAAATGAAATTAGTCTCACCATCAGATCTTTATTACAATTATTCATTTTATATATTAGGTCGGGAAATTATTTCATAGCTAGGACAGTGCAACTGGGTTTTATACGTCAAGGGGGGGCTGTAGGATACTGAGACAGTCCCCCAGTGCAGGGGTTGACAGGGAGTGCAGGTGGAGAATGGAAGGGCCCAGGACCGAGATCGCAGACAGTGGACCAGTTGTAGCAGGGGAGAGGGAGAGAGAAAGCAGAAGCAAAGAGGAAGGTTTTGAGGTGCTTCCGTAAAAGGAGACGGTTCTCCCCAAGATAGTGCGCGGTACAAAACAATATGCCACATAGAACGAACAAGTACAACTTAACCCGTCTTTAAAGCTACTGTATAGTAATTAAATTGCAGTATAAACTCATCTAAAGAGTTACTTACATTATATTTGCATTTTCCATTGTGTCTGTGCGTAGGGCAGCCCCGAAATACCACTCCTTCTATGCCGACGTTATTTCTTCTAATGAACGAACATGAAATGGCTTTCGTTTCTGAAATTATATTCATTATCGTTTCTTACGTGGTCCTGGCCTGTCAAGGTCAAATAACAATAGAACCTTATACTGAGTCGTGGGCCATTCTGGCACCCGAGAAAAAATCAAAGCAGCTGACCTTCACTTTGAACGAGCACACATTCCTAGTTAGCTACATTCAGTGTAAGGCCATCTCACAGGACTTGAAATTTACACTCCATCTTTGCATTTTGTCTGCGTGCTTTGCAGCCCCACAGAACCATAAATACGGAGACATTCTATATTTTTTGAAAAATGATTTATATTACTGTTTGGTTTAATTTAATGCGCAAATGAACAAGGTTGGATAGATACACATATTCAATGGGCCTGCGACATGAGGAGACTCGAGAGAACAGACAATCAAATTACAATCATTTAAACCGTGATGTGTATTTCTCAATGAGCTCTTCTTTAGGTGGACATGGAACAGAGGCAATGTTGGGTGGCAATGCAGTTGTCCCCTGCACAGGTTCGTTCACAACTCCATTTATGTGCCTATCTAGGACGTCAACAATAAGTCTCTCAATAAACTCATATTGCATATCCTCAAACACTGGTTTGATCACCCATTGTTTACTTCTTTTAGTGAAGGCCTTATTGTGGCGAAGCGTCCCTAAAGTTCCGGTCGTCCTACTTTGTTGACGGCCAACATTATGGTTATGTGCCAAGACCGCTAAAAGAGTCCGATTTATCATGCCCTCCATGCCAAAATGCAATCGTTTTGGCCTGTACTTTAGGCACATATTGTGGAACACCTCCAAATCTCCTGTGTGGCAGAATTCCGTGAGTCCCCTCAAAGCTTTTGTTATAGTTTTATCAAATACAATCTTTTCAATGGCTTTGTGAGTGGGTGATGAAGGAATCAACCACTTCTTCTTCCGTGCCTCCTCTGTGGACAAATGGCCATGTTCACAATTGTGGAAATGTTGGTTCGTGTTCCATCGGTGAACGTTTGTACAATGTGGCATAACTGACCGCCATTTTTCCAGTAGAATTTCCAACGACCCACCACATGTTTTTGAGCTCCACCAAAGATGGTTGCTGATTGACTTGGACCACTGTGAAATACCTTGCAATTCTTTTTTTTTACCTGCAGCCGACAATTTTTTATTGATTGTTTTTGCAAGATGCCAAACGTCAAATTGGTGATTTATATTTTTGTACTGTTCTCTCATTGTCTTGGCAATTGAAACGTGTCTGTCCGTGGCTATCAGGTCGATCACCATTCCCCGCGATTGTAGTTCTTGCAATGATGCTACAAAGCCAACTTTCTCCATGGCCACTGACGATGTACTTTGTGACACCTGCACGACCACCGAACTCACAATTTTCTTACTTTCCATGTCCTGAAAGTGGTAGGTGCAGTACTTGGCTGAAAATCCTGGGCTGTCGCACTGTCCATCACCGGCTAGCCTGAACCGTTTGCCCGCGAATGTACTATCAATAGACATTTTTTCCATTCTCCAAGCTTCGCTAATGGCTGGAAATAGATAATCGGTTTGGTATTTGTAGAACTGAGTTTTCGCAATGAAATGGATTCCCACAAACTGAAAGAAAGACTCTAATTTTTTAAAACTTGAACCACTAAAAAGTGCAGCCGCTGCACAAAGTAGATTGCCTGCTGGCAGTTGTCCCAGCATAGGTTGTGCAGACCATGTGAAAGGATGATATTTTGTACAGGTGGCATGTATTTTAAGGTTAGTGCCTCGAATTGCACGAGTCACATTAATCAATGGCTCCCCACATACTTCCCCACCAACCGAATGCCCACATTTCATCCGAATAATAATATCAATCAAACAATTATCGAATACAATGAATTTGGCCTCTTTCCTTATACTGTCACTCTGCATCCCAGCTGGTTCGGCCTGTAACGTTGAGGACATGTCACTCACATGAAAGGTAGAATCTCTGATATCGTCTTCCGCTATGTTCAGTGATATTGATGGTGTTTCATTGTCGTCCACTTCATTCTCTTCCATTGCAACATCTGTTCCTTCTCCGGCGATGGGTGAATAAAACAATTTCTTCAACTTTCTCGCGGTCTTAGTTTTTGCGGGTGTGGATTCTGTGAATTGATCTCCGACTGCATCCGAACTACCAGGAGGACATTCACTATCAATGGCTGGTGGTGGTATAGCTCCGTTGTCAATCACTTCATATTCTTCCCATTGGCACGATGCATCTCCAGTCTCAAGTCCCTGCCAAAAGGTTTGACAAGCAACATCTCTCGTTCACTTCACTGTCTGTGTAGATCTAGTTCGTACACCCACTCGCAACTAGAGGACAGATTGGAAAAGGGATGTTCAGTTTAAACACAACTTACAGTATTGAACTATTAACAGTGAAAAACAACATAATATAGTGACCAGGACACTAACCTTCTTTTGCTTTCTTTTCTTTGAAACTTTCTTGCCTCGAACTTCAACATCAGGACGCTGTTGCTCCGACTCGTGTGTGCATGTCTCCACTTCCTCTTGCGCTGCAATGACTATGTTTTCCTGATAAGCACATCCATCACGCACTGACGCTCCATCGACTCCCTGAAACATAGAACTTTCATTAGTATGTATAATAATATCGAAAACACAAAATGTACTTGGGGACCAATACCCACGTACATCTCAATAGCAAAACACGAATGAACGCTTTGTGTAGAACATTCAAACGACAATTATTCACGCATTGTTGATCTAGTTAGATGGAACTGTCAAGATCCATACCTCGGGCTCCTCATAGGCTTCCATTGATGATATTATTGAAGATGATGCTTCAGTGACTCCCTGAAACACAGTAATTGCATTAGTATGGTTTTCTATTTTGATAAAAAGAACAGAAACTTTGTGCAGGCGTGAACGGCTCATCTAAATAGACCTGCACAAATGATCAGTTGTCTAAAATAAATAATGAATATGTAAATATGATTCGATTTGCTCGATCGTTGGAAGTGTCACCACCCAGAGATCTGCATCAACTACTAGGGGTGATGTTCTTGTAGAAGAAGCTCCGTCATCTCCCTGAAACATAGTACTTGCGTTAATAAAGAAGGAAGTATAGCGGATGTAATCACGTCATATGATTTCGCTTGATTGAACTGTCAGTATCCATACCTCGAAATGCATAAGAACATCAAGGGACGATGTAACTGCGGTGCACACTTCTGCAAGCTGTTGCGCCGACCCGTAACTGCACTCTCCCCCTTCTTCTTGGACTAATGCTCCATCGACTCCCTGAAACATAGGACTTTCATTAGTAATGAACACAATATTGAAAAAAGAAGACACATAGGAGGGCGACGACAAAAGGACATATCAATGGCTAAAAACGAAAGAAACATTGTGTGTAACAATCACGCTACAAGAATGCAAGATCTGATGATCTCCATCGATGGAACTGTCCTGAAACGTACCTCGAGCATCTGAGTGACATCAACGGTAGTCGTCAATACGTTGGACTCCTCAGCATCTCCCTGAAAGACAGTACTTGAATTATTTTGGATAACAATAATTATAACTGAAAACAAAGACTAGAGGACGAGTACAAGGGTGTACCATTAGGTAAAATAATTACACGATAAATTAAAACTATTGATTTACATGCCTAAAACAAGTCAGTGCCAGAATAGCCAAGTAAGATTACCCGATAGGCGCTTGCAGTGGCTGATGACTGCAATAACGACACGGATGGAGAATCTTCCGCCTTCATATTGAGTGGATACATAAATGGGGAAATTATTGTTAGCTAATGCTACACACTACCGCAAGGCCGAGAGATAAATACGTAAACTTGACTCACCAGTGGAGGGATGTGGACGAATAGAGTGGGAATAGCGGTTGAGAGCAATTTTCGCCTCGCTCGCGGTGTGTTCTTCTTTATTAGCAATGATGTGGAGTACATGTCAGAGGTAAAGTGCCTGCTGCAGATGCGGTATCGATCACCCCTCTTGTCCGCAAAGACTTCTAGGACTCTACTTTCAAGCTCAGAGGGTGGATATCCGCAATATCGGACCCATTCTCTTATCTGATCTATTGTCTTAGGGAAAACATGCATTATAGTACCTTCAGATTTATTATGGGTCTTCGAAGGGCAACCGCCAATGGAACAGGCAGGCATTGTGGAAAGTTCTGAAAAGTAAAGATCAACAATTCTCTATGAATACCAATGTGTTAAAAAATTAAATGACACATAAAAGGTTCAATGCAAGGTATGTTTTGGTTCTTGGAACTATACACGTTATTCACATGCGGATAAGTATTTGAATAACTTTTAAAAAAAATAGAAAAATAATTTGACTAAACTCAGAACATGTGACTAGTTCCTTGCATGTACTGTCTTGAACGAAAAGAAATTGGACGCAAAATGAGTATGGTACATGGCCTTACCTTGACGAGCAAACAGTTAGATGCAGGGATCAGAGTAGTTTCTTGTCGTTCACAGGTTGCAAACTGACGAGTTTCCTCGAAGTGGTCACGGAAGTTCACAGAGACAAAGAGCAGATAACCAGCACCTTCACGGGTTGACTAGCAAAGTGCAAAGAAGTTCTCATTAGAAATATGAAGTGGGTTATAAAGAATTCGAAACAGGGGTGTGTTTGTGAATGAATGACGTGTATATGTCGTGGCATTATGCGGTTTGCAGGGGGCCGTCCAGCGTGAGGGGGGATGCTTGGCAGGAGACACGGGGTCTGGCGGTAGACATGGGAACAACAACCCATGCTCTATAGACCACTTTGAAGTGTACATGGTCTTTGGCACCTCTTGGCCTTTATCGCTCCCTGACAGCTCCACTTGCCAGCACAAGTACCCCGGTGCGAACTGCCTTTGATAGGGCGGGGGGTGGATTGGGGCGGTGGTCGTGCAGACAAGACACAGGAAGACTCGTGAATGGAGACACACTTATGTGGATTGCAGGGGGCCGTCCAGCGTGAGGGGGGATGCTTGGCAGGAGACACAGGGTCTGGCGGTAGACATGGGAACAACAACCCATGCTCTTTAGACCACTTTGAAGTGTACATGGTCTTTGGCACCTCTTGGCCTTTATCGCTCCCTGACAGCTCCACTTGCCAGCACAAGTACCCCGGTGCGAACTGCCTTTGATAGGGCGGGGGGTGGATTGGGGCGGTGGTCGTGCAGACAAGACTCGTTTGCCGCAGGGCCTCACCAAGGAGAGGCCATCTAACTGCATGTAAGAGGCAGGCTGCAGGATCTAGTACATGGAAGGCAGGGGGGTGAGTTTATAAATACCTCACCCTCCCAGGAGAATATATGGGTGCAGTTCACCCTGGAGACCCTGGATGCCTAGGCAGTTAGTCAGCAGCAGGCTGGCCTGTGGTGGCAAGGCGGCACGGGCCAGAGGGGGTCATCTCTGTACCCGGTGCCCAAAAGGATGATTTATTATGATCAACCATATTGATTATTTACCTATAACCATGTTTTGTATCAATAAAATCCAACGGCCTTTTATTGCCAACGCTTGAACAAAGTGGTGTGGTAAGTATTTTTGGGGGAGGAGGCAAGGCCGGGAGGCTTGATGCCAACCCGCAAAATAACATATGTATGTCTGCTGCATATGGGTTCAACGGTTATGTGGATTGAAGGTGGGCGGCCAGCGTGAGGGAGGATGCTGGCCGGAGACATGTGGTGTGACAAGACAAGGCACAGGAAGACTATTCAATGGAGACACACTAGATTCATTTAAAAAATCAAAACAACCATTGTTAAAATATATGTTGGGTTTTATTTTAGATCTTAATTTCAATTGAACATAAATAATAAACATTACACATTGTAAAGTTCCGGTTGCAGCACATCCAGGGAAAATCCGCGGTATTGTCCACTGTCGCTGGGGAAATGTTGTCTAATGGCAAGTACCGCACAGGCAGGTATTACTCTCCGAACGCGGTGTCCGAGCCTCCCGTGAAGCCACCAAGTGAAGCAACGATAGGCCACCAGCCTGTACCACCTGTGAAAATGAAAGATGCAAACTGTATTAAAATGACAAAACTTTCTTATCACTGTCGTTTCAGGTAAAAAATGTCATTCTGCTTTGAAAAAAATTCTATCTAGAAAATGCACAACATGGAACCAATTTACATGCATTCGAATGATATGTAGATGTAATTTTATATGTGGGAGACGACCTTGAAATAGTAGTGGCATCACTGACATCACAACCAGAGTATACTTACTCGTTACTCGGATTACGCGGACGAACAGTGCCGCGAAGTTCGTGCATGAGCACCATCATCATCCTCAACACGGTCCGTGAGAGGCAGGCTTCCCTGAACTCTGGCAGCTCGGTGATGCATTGCGGACTTGGCTCGCCTTCCGAAATGTAGGCCAAGCACCCGGAATTTTCACGGCAGCAGCAGTTCTCCTCCTCAGTTGGCATTAGCTCGCACCGATTGCACGTGCACCAGGTGGAGACGCCGTCCATGCGACATGGTCCAGGCTCTTCATCCGTTGACTGGTCCTCCCAACTGCCGTCCGAATCCCCATCGTTTTCGCGTGCTTGCCTTTCCAGTAGTTCTTCCTCGGTGTACTCGGGCTCGTACATATACGGCATTATTGTAGCCATTGTGTGGTAAAGAAAGTAAAATAATTTATAGCGGTGGTACTGGTATCTGTTCACACGGGCTACAATCAACGAAGGTAGCTGACCAGAGCACAGAAACGAGTCACAGAATACTCAAAGTAACACACAGAGAGTAATGGAATCGAAAATCTGCTGCTGTGTGTTGTGAAACGGTGTGTTTATACTTATTGAGGAAAGAGGCGTCCTGCCATTTCCATGGCGACAGTTCATTAGCTGAGGCGCAGCGATTGTTGACACGAAACGTGCTTTGGCGTTGGGAAATGGGCGGTACG
The DNA here is from genome assembly GCF_040938575.1 of Ambystoma mexicanum. Classification (NCBI taxonomy): domain Eukaryota; kingdom Metazoa; phylum Chordata; class Amphibia; order Caudata; family Ambystomatidae; genus Ambystoma; species Ambystoma mexicanum. The sequence goes on from NC_090930.1 coordinate 1,258,853,839, forward strand.
CGTCTGCTGATGTCAGGCTCAGGGGCGGGGGATTTGATTTAGTGCCGCAAAAGCAGGTGAGCCAGGGCGATGGGGGGAAATGATAGGATTATCAGAAAATGGCGGCTGATTTCGAGTGCGTTAATGGATGAAAAGTCGGGTAAGGTCCATAGGAAAGTTTTCTACGATCTACCGAGTTATGCTTAAAAACACATGGCCGAACCGTAGGGACAATAAAAAAAAAGTCCCGGAACTCTCCTTTAAAATTAGAATTAAAATTAAAATGGAACTTCAAGAAGCCCCCCTATAGAGGGACCCGCTAGGATTCAATGTGAAGACGCCCTGTTTAAACATATGAGAGTATTCCATGCTTTCATTGTCTCACCGATCATTAGTCCACACTTACATACACAAGGGCATTCAAATGAGATATGTGCTCGGCGCTCACCTTTGGATTTCTTTCGCCAAAAGCACCTTGCTGTGTCTGGCTGTCCTCCGGAATTACTAGGTAGGAGTTTGAAATTGTCTAAACATAACGCATAGTTGTTTTTGTGTGGGCACGTGTTGAATCACGTGTAAACCTTGGTTCAAGGAGTAATCGTCAGCGAGGGGAGGAGCAGATTGCGTGATTGAAAATGAAAACAAAGGCGGCCATATTGGTATAGGGCCAATACATAGCATCAACACATTACTGTATGGATGTACAACTACTGTTTCATACGGTTGTCAGGAAACGCTAAGGCATGGGCTCTGTCATGCTTAGCGCTGATGTAAAGCTATGTTATTGTAGATAAACACACCATTTGCAATTATAACTAAAGAGAAGAAACTGCACAAAATGCACATGTGGAAAGAACACAGACTATGCAAAGATAGAAAAGGTGCAGCACTCTGGGTAGTACAATATGGGTCAGAGGCAAGTAAAAACAACAATGTTTTAAAAAAGGACATGTTCTAATGAGAAAAAGGATTAAAGTGACCTAACCAGTCTCTAGGCCCCAAAACTGGACCAACGGGGCAGTTATCAGTCAATATTTCGTTTTGCTGTCAATGGCAGTCCAACAGCATTGAACCAGACTTATCAATACTATTCATGCGATTCGAAACGGACTCAAATACTTTGGTCACAATTTTCCAGACAGGGAGCCAATGTTGAGCTGGGATCGCACTGACATTTGTTACGGCTCAAAGAATTGTGGATCTCAAGGCCCGCCAGTTGCTGTTCGTTAGTCGGTTTGGAGGCGATGGTGCTGGTATGCAGATTGAGGCAAGTGGTTTAATGTAGCATTCTAGGATAGAAGAAAAATGAGGCAACCAGGTTTGTTTCAAATTGTAATGAAGATCAGCAGCGAAGATGCTGGTCATTCAAATAGCGGTTCAAAGTGGCATTCAGTGAAGTGCAAATTGTGAGGGCCACCAGGGTCGGTTTGACAGTTTGTTCGACAGCAAAGATGCTGGTGACTGGATTCAACTTTTGAGTTGGGCAGACCAATAAAGTGTTTAGCAGTTGCAGTTTGACTCATTCCTCATGGTTTGGTTGACTGTTGATGAAGATCAGCAAACAATGCTGGTGGTGGTTTGAAAGACTGTTCAAATGTGGGAGGTGCAAATATAATCTTGTTGGAGCCAAGGCAACAACAAGCTCAGCTAGTGCAGTGTGGCAGTGAACTGGTTCAAGAATGTGCGACATCAGCACAAAGATTGGCTTAGTCACCAAAGGCAGCTCCTGGGGGTCCTGTTGGTCAAACAGGCTCAGAATATGTCTCAACAGTTCAAATGCAAAGACACAGGAATTTTGGCTGTCTTTACTCTCAGAATGCTGTGAGTCCTAATTTAGGGATTCAAGAAGGAGTTTATTCCTTTTGCTTGGGCTCCCAAAGCATTGTATCCTGACAGAGACTTGCAAGGTTCCTTGAGCTCAGTGAGGTCCGGTGGAAACCAATGTGATCATCAGAAAGGCAGGACTTGCTCCAGCAGGAGATCTCCCCCAATATGCCTGGGAATTGTTAGGGAGCAGAGCTGTCCCCTACTTTGGACAGTCTTAACCTCTGGCAGAGGGCTTTGAAAAGTAAACTCTCCCAAAGGACATCTATTGCATTTTTTCTCAGATTTTTGTTCAGGATTGAATCTAAGAATGAGTAGCAGACCCCTCTTTTTTGGGAAAAAGCCCACAGGTGACTGGATTGAAGCAACCTGTGTTAAATTGTAGAATCCCTGTCCTTGAAACAAGTGGCCTTTGTTGTCTGACTTCTTACCCAAAGTGATTCGTGTTAAATGAAGTGGAGGAAACAGGAAGGGAGAGACATGTAGAGATGTAAGTAGGTGACATCTTCTTAAAGCCATGCTGAGCTCCCCTGTCTATGTTGACTCCTTCCCCTTTCCTTATCAATAGCTTGTCAAACTACCCAACACAAATGCGCAGAAGAAGGATGAACAACACAAGAAACAACAAACACACGACCGATGCAATAACACCTTACATCACCAAAGCAAGAGGAACTTCCAATCGACAACCACAACTCATGGAAGACAAACCAATTGAAAACAAGAACCCAAGCCAGAACCTAGAAGAACTCTTCTAAGATGCTGACACCCCAAAACCTACACCTCAACAAGAGATCGACCAGGAAGGAAACCCCAACACCGATCAAAAGACGACTGCAGCAAGAAAGCCCAAACCAAACACCTCCAAACTCCACTGCAATCTTATAAACGATAGATCCATGTCAAAACACTCAGAGATCTTCGACCTACTCGATGACAGCGGCATTGACATCCTGTTCATCACAGAAACATGGCCGGATGACAACTACAAAATCACACTCCAGGGCTGCCTTCCAAACAACTTCAAATGCCTTCAAATAAATAGGAAAAACAAAAAAGGAGGAGGAATCGCAATAGCATTTAAATGACACCTGAAAATAAAAACAGACGAACCGCTCAGCATCCTCAACTGGGAAACCATGGTAATACACCTAACAGCAAGCCCAAAAACCAATGTCACATTCATCCTGGTGTACAAACCACCAACATATGATGCAACCTTTGTCAACAACTTCATAGAAGCCGTCACCAACATAGCCATCAACCATGAACACCTAATCATCCTGGGGGACTTCAACATCTGGTTCGAAGACAGTCACGCCAACACCCAAAACTCACTGATTGAACAACTCAATACCATGAAACTATGACAACTAGTCAAAGGGGCAACACACTCGGCAGGACACACCCTTGATGCAATTTTCGCCAAAAAAAAACCTCATCACCACGGCACCACCGATACAAATACTGTGGGACGATCATCTCATAATCCCATTTGTGATCACTCTGCCTACTCAAGTCTACACCCAACCTCCAAGACTCACAACCACCACAAATAGAAACTGGAAAGACATCAAAGAAAGCAATCTATTCGAACAACGGGAGTTAACCAAACACTCAATTACAGAACGGGAACTGGCTGACCTAGATGGGAAAGCAGAACTACTACACAAATGGATTGCAGACACAATCGACAAGATCGCCCCAGAAAAACCATTCACCCCATCAAAACAAAGAGCAATGACAAAATGGTTCACTCAACTATTAAACACCATGAAAAAGGAAAACAAAAAGATGGAACTGGAATGGAGGAAAGAATACAACACAGACAAAAAACAATGTTCCAGAGACAAATCCGCGCATACAAGAAGGAAATTCAAAAGGCGAAGAGAAGGCATTAAGACGACAGAATCACCAATGTCACCAATACACAAAAAGAAATGTATAACTTAATTAAAGAAATGAGAAACCCACCAGGCTGTCACAACACCCCAACCCCTTCAGAGAAACTATGCAACGACCTGGCAGACCACTTCAAGAAAAAAATCAATGACATCCGACAAACCATACAAAACATACCAACTGACCACAACACACTACCGAGCGATCCTATCACAGAACCTCAGCACAAACTTAAAAACTTTCCTGAAATATCAGCAGAGGCATTCACAATGCTGGTAAAACACAGCAAGAAAGCTGGATTACCCACGGATCCCTGTCCCCCGGACATCTACAAATCAGTCCTTGCACAAGGAATGCCAGCAGAATACTATAGAAATCTTTTAAACCAATCACTAGAAACAGGACATGTACCGAGGATCTTCAAATCAGCATATATCAAACCACTTCTAAAAAACACAAGTGGCGACATAGAAGACCTCTCTAACTACAGGCCGATCTCCAACACTCCCTACCCGGCAAAACTCCTGGAAACCTACGTGTATAAATTAACCCAAGAACACGTAGAAAAACACCACCTGCTAGACCAAGCTCAAGTCGGTTTCAGACCTGCAAGAGGAATGGAAACAACACTACTATCCATCTTGGACGACCTAAAAACTAACGCAGACCCAAGCATAACCTCAGCCCTTATCCTATTCGACCCCTCCGCAGCCTTCGACACAGTTAGTCATGACACCCTAACCAAAAGACTAGAAGACATTGGCATAACAGACACTACTATGGACTAAATCATTCCTAGCAGACAGAAGAGAATCCATTTGGACCAAACCCTTCAAATCCACTCCAAGAGTTAATGACTGTGGAGTGCCACAAAGATCCTAACTATCACCACTGTACTTCAACATCTACCTGATACCATTATCAGAATCTTCAAAAAATACACCAAATGCTACAACAACGCTGATGTTACTGAAATCATCTACAAAATCAAAGACACCAAGCCGATCATGCAACTCTAATCGAGTGTCTAAAAGAAGACTTCAACTGGATTACTGCCAACAACCTGAAAATCAACCCAGGGAAGACAGAAATCATGATCATTTCGTAAGACCAAGAAAACGAAACCACTGTCATGTGGCCAACTGAAATGGGAACCGCACCATCACCATCTAAGGTAGTAAATAATCTGGGAGTCCTGATGGACAACACCCTAACCTTAGAACCACAAATAAATGCAACTGTCAAGAAATGTTATTTCCTCCTCCACACGGCAAAAAGAATCTTACCTTTCCTCTCCTTCACGCACAAAACACTCACTATCGTCGCCCTCATCATGTCAAAAATCGACTACGCAAACAGCCTCTACCTCGGAATACCAGAATACCTCCTGAAGAAACTATAACAGATCCAAAATACAACTGCCTGACTACTCCTCAAACTATCAAGAAGAGAACACATCGCTCCTGCTCTAAAAACACTACACTGGCTCCCAGTAAAACATTGCATCACCTTCAAAACAATGTGCATAACGCACAGGGCAATCAGCGGACAAGGAGCAGAATTCCTACAAAAGAAAATAACAATCTACAATCCTACTAGACTCCTAAGGTCATGCAACGAAATCCGCTTGGAACCAAAACCATACCTCAAGAAAAAACTTGGAGGCACCTCCTTTTACCACTTAGCTGCAAAAACCTGGAACAACATCCCAATAGAAATAAGAAACACCAAAGATCACCTAAAATTTTGGAAATTACTAAAAACCTGGCTCTTCAACACCACAGACTCAAACTGAAACAGAAAGGAAAAGGGATGACTAAACTAGAGCGCAACACCGGCGACACCCATGGAGATGGATTCAACAACCCTACCCTAAACCCACCCAACATCCTCACTCACCCCTTAGTTGCCACCAGGTACCACAGTGTTTTAGAATTGTCGGGATATTGGCAATCACCACAATAGCTGAGCGGTGGACACTGGCAGGTGTACTGGCTGTATGAGTGGGAAGGGAAGATAGGTAGGGCTGTGAGGCAGGCTGGGGGAGGAGAAGGCTAGATGTGAAAGGGACCTTGAAGGCTGGGTGGAGCCAGATCAGGACAGAGGCATAGGGGTGCTACCGAAACCCATCTGGGGAGATTACAGAAACCCACCGCCTCAAGCCAGGATAGAGAGGCCAACTAACCAACTGCACTAACAATTTCCCCCTCTGCATACACCTCTCAAACTCCAAACCAAACACAACCACAAACCTACAGCACAACAAACCGCACAAACTTCACTACATGGCAACAACAAAACAAAAACACACAGACTCGCACAACAGTACACGACGACTACCGGCCGCAATACACCCCAGACCTAGCCAACGGACCCACCGGGCTGAGGCCGCCAACAGCACATCACTGCTCCCTTACACTTTTACAGCTCCTTCCCACTAGCCCCCCTCCCTTCCTCTTTCAGAGCCACCAGAGCGCCAGGGGACCACTTCGGTGGTGATAGTGCGCGGTACAAATGTCCTTTAACATTAACATTAACAATAGCATCAAAGGCCCTTTTGTTATGCAGCACGGAGGTGTGAGACTTGTTCTTTTGGGATTTGTGTGCCCTTTGATTCCTGTTTCCCAGGACTGCTTCTACTGTGAAGTTGTCCTGCTGAGGAAAGGTGTTACTAGACCTCACAAATAAAGGATAGGCTCAGCCATAGGTCTCCGGTTCTGCAAGATTCAAGGCCAGGCTGTCTGACCAGAAAACACACAATCCTTCCAAAGCTGTCATGGGCTCACAATGCTAACACATTATGATACAAATGTGATTTTTTCTGATTATAGTTATGTGTATTATGCACCTGAGTGAGGACGTGACACCCCTGACAACTCAGGGCTTAGCTGGGGAACATCGACATAGGTACAAAAATCAGGAGGACACCACAAGGGCTGCCCTGATTGCCCGGACTGCACTGCCTTGCACACAGTGCAAGGGTCAGACTTGCGTAATACCCGTGGAGACAAAGAGACCCTAAATGAGTATCAGGGAGGGAGAGGCAGACCCTTCCAGGACCCCTGCCCGGGTCTGGTTCTTTAAATGGAGACTTACCGGGTCATTCCAGTTCCCATTAAAAAAAAACATCCCCATTCCCATTCGAGCCCCTATAGGGCTCAATGGAAATGGGTACAGAGCTAATAACAGGCCCATTAATAACGGGCCCTTATTGGCTCCCTGGTCCCCTTGCGGGACCCGCAAAGGATGGCTGGTCTGACCAAACGTTCTGAGCGGGTCCCGCAAGGGAACCTCATAATAGGGCGGAATGGATTTGGCAGAATGGGTTTACCGGCACCGGCACCATTACCGGTGCCGTTAAACCCATTCCGCCCACCTTGTAATGAGGCCCCATGTCTCACACTTATTGTTGAACTTAGAAATTGTGCCTAATGTACGCCCCCTGTCCTGCTCTCATGCTTGAACGCAGGCACTTTACTGATAACCACGATATCACACTACTATGCTTACTCTTCCTTATACACCATCTTTCAACTAGAACACAGCTGTACTATAATATATTCAGTCTAGCTGTTCTCATAATGACATGACCCAATGAACTCCACATCATCCTCATAAAACACAGGTAGCTGAGAACCTTACGGCTAGCTTGAGTGTCTCCTCAGGCCTAACGCAGCCAGAAGTCAGTCTGGGTGTCCACCCTCCAGAGTGAACGCATCCAACTGATTTCCACAGCACCACACCTACCGCTAAGAAGCAGCTATCATGCAACAACCACACCAGCTGCACCCATATTCAGTGCACCCACGCACCATACCACACTCTCACTCTCTACTGACTGAACTGCGGTTCCTGAGGGCGTTCAACCTACCAGTGCTTTGAGATCACACCAATGATACATAAGGCGCTATATAAATGCCAAATAACATAACATAACAAAGAATATCCTATTTTTGGCAGGAAAAAGTTGAAAAAGCAGTCCTGGAGACGCCCTCAGTCCCACATACCAAAGAAATAAAAAAACGAGCCCCTGGGTAAAAAAAAGAGATCAAATGGAGAGAGAACATTCTTAAGGAACCTATCTCTACAAAGCTCACCAGAGCAAAGTCAGAAGAGCTCACAGACAGTGAGGGGCCTGTGTACCAAAGAAGGCAGTATTACGGCTTGCTATTTGTACAAGTTATTCAATATGGTGAAAGCTCACAATAATGGCAGTTGAAGTCTGTTTTTAGTGTTCATTTGGGAAAATAAAATAGAGCGTTGTTGATGGAGTTTTTTCCTTGGTGGAGAGCTCATTTTCAGTACGCCACGGCACATTATGATCCAGATAAGACACGGTTGTTGCATTAAGCAATAAGAGGAAAGTAATTCACCCCGGATGGAAAGGGTTGTTTACCATTTGAGGCCAGCAAATTTGGATAGTAACGCGCAAGTGATACTAATGTCAAATGTTGAATGCTGGAAAGTGCCAGATACATATAATTTGTATGACATTCGGTTTAGGCATGACAGCTATGTGATGCTCCAGATGTTAAGCCGTAATCAGATACTGCATAGTGATAGTACTAAGCACTGTTGTTTACGTTGGGTTAATGGGAGCTTTTGATGGGAGATTGACTTTGGTGAATTGGACCTCCAGAGGAGGTTGATTCATACACAGGCACAGTACTCACTGGTAGATTGATCAATAGGTGATTCCCTCGGAAAACCCAAGGAAAACATGCGGTCTATCTTGGGTGTTTTATAATGAAGTGGTAATGAGACATCTATAGAAAGACCGAGGTGGATGTTTAGTATGCTCCTCTTTTTTTCTTTACAGATAGGAAGAACATATCCAGCCATTGTATCCAGCTGCTTTAAGTACATTTGGTTTATGCCTGCAGCTGTGGTGGCATGTATGTATGAATCCAGTCGATGAAAGAGGTTTCTTGATCTGAAAAGATGATATTGATGAATTGTATTATGTATGGACTTAACCATGAGTTTGAATGGTTTTCTCTTTGTTTTCTGATTTCTTTGTAGCGGCAGACAAGTTGATGTGCTATGCAAGAGCAAATTAAAGTGAAAAGTTCCTAGTAATTCGGTATTTGGCTGAGATATTTTTATGCAGTGGAAGAAGTACCACTTACAGTGCTTCGCATGGATTGTGATGTAGTGTGCTCTATATGTGCACTCAATAACTAATCAACACTGTATAGATACTGGGAGAGTGGTTTGTTATTTGCATTATCTGTATTTTCTCAAATGGGTGATTCAGGTCTTCTTTATCTCTCTCTTTATGTTTTGATCTGTATTTTTATGAGAACTACCCACAGCACAAATAGTTGAATAAACAAAAAGTAAACAAAAGAACATCCCCTAATGAATGTTCTACCAGCGTGGTGTTAGGAACAGAAACATGTTGGGAATCTTATATAGAGACACTTAATGAGACTTGGAGTTTACATTTTTGTGATGTGTGTCTATTCTTTTGTTGAATGTTGATGTATTTTTATCTTGTCTATGTGATATTCTATTGAGTTACAACTCGCTTTGGGTGTCACTAGATATATTTGAAATTTTTCCTGTGGTAATGAATTAATACATGAATAGTTTATACAGAACTTTATAGGGTTACTGTGTTCATTTTTTCAGGAAATTCAGTAAAAGAGAGAGAAGGTTCCATCACCTTTTATGAGATAATTATATACAATTTCGAGTATCTGTCTCTCTACTTATATATAGATTGAGGTATACTAGTAGGTACATACCAAAGAAGGCTTGACAGAAAGATCTCTGACTGACATTCAACAGGGGATGGGGTGATTTCAGATGGAGAGGTATCACCATCTGTCTCCGTCAAACTCCTCCTGAGTTTATCTCATACTTCATGGAAGGAGCAGGAAGTTGAAATGACTGTGCAAACTGGATGAATGCAACTTTAGCAGAATGAACGAGCGCCACGAACCACAAAGGATACAATGGGGAGGAGGTGTGGTGTGGTAGGTGTGGACACCTCTTCAATACAGGCAGAGTGGGGCAGAGCCGCTCCACAAACGGAAACAGTGAACTGGAATGGAACAAATTGGCAAAATGTCCTTCTAATCACCCTGCAAAGTCTTATGCAACCCTTTCTGATGTAGGAACAAAAGCGCAATGCCTAATTGAGAGACAAAGCTGGGCCTCCAAAGCAGCTTTATATAGGTGCCAGATCAGATGCCCAATCAGAAGAGAGGAACATAGTTAGCACTAAGAGTGGAGGGTTCGCTTTGGGAGGCTTACCACGGCTCTCTATTAGTGCCTTAGAAACAAAGACACCAGCAAATCAATAGCCTACAGCCCCCCCCCCCAAAACAGCAGGGTCATGTGATCACTGGTTGAGAGAATGATTTGTATACATCGCCCAGAAGTGGTGCAGGCCATAGTGTTGTGCGATTTAATGCAGCAAAGGAACTTAAGAACGGTATTCATCTGGAATGGCTCTCAACTGTGCTGGATTGCCTGATCTTGAACAGGCATAACATACTTAAACTCTTTCAATGCATTCCAAAAACGAGGCACATTGAAACCTGTGACATTGACTTGGTGGCCTTTCCATTAGAAAACTGTGCAGACAAAGTGTACATACTCCTGTCATCTAGTAATGTAAAGGGGATGCTATTAGACAACCCTGTTGGGCTCCTCTCACTGGGTTTTGACCTTACAAACCTGAACATTAAGCAGAGGATGCCTAGCACCCACCCAGAGAGAGGAGGTCAGGAGGGAGGACACACAGGAACCCCATCGGCGTGGGGCCTTGACGGGAAATAACTATCACAAAACTCTCCCTGAAATGGAGGCCCAGCTGGGAGCTCTAGTCATAACTAATGCGGGCTCACAGAAGCAACAGAGGAATGTTACTGCTTGTGATAAGTTAAACAGTCTCGAGGATCAGACCTCATGGACATGGCTCTCTGAGGCATTGGTGATTAAAAAATCAAAGAAGTAGCATGAAATGTCAACCAGGGAGGGGAAAATGACCCCAATCTCATGGAACGCCCAGGCTTTAAGCATCCTTTTGGCCCAGGAAAACCCCATGCTAGGAAAGCCTTTATTAAATGCTAACAAGAAACCTGGCTATCTGATCCTCCCCAATCGAAGGTTACTCTGTCACCTTGAATTCAGCCATTAAGTGGCCAAAAGGGAAAAAATCATCGGGTTTAATGATGCGGTAGCGTTGGGTGGCAGCCTTTCGGTACTGGAGTTTGAAAATCCGGATCCTTACATACAGATGGTTTCTATTGAAATGGCCAATAACCAGGGTAAGGACGACTACATAATATGCAACCTCTACTGGAAACCAGGCGAGAAGGGTGCAGAGCTATTTATGGACACCTTCGCTGGTACCTAAACAAATGCTTGGAAATCCATCCCAGCACTTCAATCATAGTGTGTAGTGACTTCATCTTTCCGGGTCTTGAGACAGGTTTGGACAAAGGGGAGGCTGTGGGTTCAAAGAGGGGGTTGTGGGCACAAGACACACAAGTGAGAAACCTTCACGAATTGAATGGCCTAGTGAAGGGTGATATCCCAGGGAAAAACACATGGACAGTTCATTGGAAGCATAGTACAATTGATTACGTGTTTGCGACCTAGAGGCTTCTGAAACATGTTAGAGGCTTCGAAGTCAGAGACATGGAAAGAAGGGACCATAATGTCTTATGTGTACGAGGGGTGACCAACGTGGCTCCTCCCAAAGAAATCTTTGCCCACGCCCTGGAGGTCAATCAGGGCTGTAACAGGCTACGAATGTCAACACACTAAATCAAGGCCTTCCCCACAAAAATATGGAGGAACGAGAGAGGTATCCAAGGTTTGACCTCTGGTGAGGATATGAACTATCCTAGATTCTTGCAAGATGTCTTCTCTGTGGTGGGTAGGACCTCCAAAATGGAATATGTTCCCAAACATATATATAACAGGGACATCATGAAAGAAAATATGTCCCTTAGAGCTGGTCTTAGACACATTCGATTAGCAAAGGGTAACTTAATGGGAGTGAAGCTGCATAAACGGTGCCAGCAGTATCGCAAGTGGCTGAGATCATACAAATGGAGCCTGAACCAGGCTGATTCCAAATACATATTGGCCCAGATGGGAAATGAAAACGTTGCTGAGATGTGGAAGCTGATCAATGCGGGGGGTCTGAGCCTACAGCTAGCCAGGTAAACGCAATCCCCAAGCAGAGATTGTTAGATTACTTCACTGTCCTTTTTGGGACTCAGAGTGAGGGGGTGGGGACGCCCATATAACATGACACAAACTCTTGGGCCTTGAGATTTGACAAGAATGACATACTCAAACTAATATCCAGAGCTCCAGTTCCCAATGGCCTGACTAATTTCATACTTAAGGCGGAATCTCGACCCTGGGCCGACTTCCTTAAGATCCTTTTCCGAAATATTGGGAACCTAGGAAGGGTTCCTGTAGCCCTATCAAAATCATGAAGTCTATTAAAACCTTGATTGAATCATTCAAAAAGGGAGGTGATTGTTGCATGGAAGACCATTTATAAACAGTCCACGATATATTTAAAGCCCTCTGGATACCTAGGGAACAGTATAGATAGTACTTTCACCTAACGCTTTATTCAGCAGCTGCTTGTGTCATTCGGGGTCTCAATGAACAGGAAAATTTGTCATGGGAGGAATTTGAGGAAGAGGTTAGACATCAATTTTCACCTTATGTGTCGATAGAAGAAGCAAAAAAGCAGCATTGACTGCAGAGCCAGATTTGTCCCCTTGCCAGATTCTCCAAGATTGAAAAAGAACATTTTCACGCTTTGGTATGGCCTTTAATCCTGATTCTGTAGAAGTTAAAACTGCATACTTTTATGGACTCCAAAAAGACATTGGCCCTCATTACGACCCTGGCGGAGGTCCATGGTGCAATTTGCACCATGGACCATGGCGCAGAGCTGCCAACACCGCCATGGGGGTTGGCGGACTTACCGCCCCATTCCGAGGTTGGCGGGGCGGTAAGTCCCCAATCCCCATTTACCCTTCCCCATTCCCATTTTTGCCCCATAGGGTATAATGGGAGTGGGGAAGGCGTTAATTACGCCACCGTAAATTACGGTGGCGTAATTAACAACAAGTCCCGTAGCGCCATGGATTTTTCCGCCTGCAAAAAGCAGGCGTAAAAATCACCATGGCGCTACGGAATGTCGTAGTCTGGCGGAGAGGTACGCCATGCATTACGCTGGCGTAAACCCCTCTCCGCCAGGGTCGTAATGAGGGCCATTGTAACCCAGTTAGTTTGTGAATTTGCCTGGGAAAAATCACTAGAATGAACAATAGACCAGGGGACCAAACTATATGAAGTAATCTATGGTCAGAGAGAGGAAGGGCCTAGGAATAAAGAGACACAATCGAAATCTAAAGAACCCACACCAGCAATAATGGAGGTAAAATTTGCAAAAAGGACACTTGAAACAGCCCAAAACCAGGCAAGAAACAACATGACACCTATTCAAAGGGGCATGCCGCCACACCAAACCCCAAACTTCTATGTTACAATCTGTTGATCCCATCAATAGAGAATCTTACATTAAACCCTGGATATCTGGGTAATACTCCCTGAGTGGAATATTGCCCCGATATGTCAGGCCTGAATAACAATAAAAATCAAATATACAATGGCCCATACCAGACGCTGAGGGCTCAGAATAGATCTGACCCTAATACAATGGTGTATGGCCACCAAGAAAGACCAAGGTATGTGCATAGATTAATTGAAAATGGAAATCAGCATAGGGGACCATTTCCAACAAATGAAAGACAAAATATGAACTATGTCCCTCACCATTATAACCAATCACCACCACCGCTCTCCACGTCTTATGTCCCATGATTTCAGAGGTAAGACAAATAGAAATCAATCTCCTGAGAGGTATCAGAATAGGCCCAATCAGGGTCAATTTAACCAGTACCAGGCCAGGCCACAAAGAGAAGAATCCAGAGACATGGACAGGTTTCAATGCTTGGAGGCTCAAGTCAAAATGTTGTATGAACAAATAGGAGAGCTATGTGCAGTTCAAAAACAACAGCCAAGTCAGGGTGCAGAATGCCATAGTAGTGATGTTGTGCGTCTGCCAACAAGTGAATATTTAATAGCCCATGCACTGATAAAAACACAGAAGCTCATGAATCACCTGTGTATACCGGTCCTGAATTGCCTGCTTGTTCAAAAATAAGAACACAAATGAATGAAAGTGAGACAGGGAATTTCAACACATACACAAAGGGGGTGTGGTTCAATTTAGAGTTGAATCAGACTATTGAAGGGTGTGAAGAAGAAGAACAAAATGGGGAAAATGAACAATAGCCTAAGGAACAGAGAAACAGATTTAAAAAGAGCATCCAATGTCAAAATAAAACACAAAGCGAATAGGTAGGACCAGTAGTTAGAATATCCTCCCTTGATAGTCAGAATATTGTTGATCTCTAGACAGAAAATAATGGTAGCTCAAAAGGAGGGTGCAGGTCAGTCACCTGAGGAGGATTTTGAAACACAAAAATGTCAAGAGATAGAAAGGACAGGCACCACACAAAACACAGATAAGTGGCCTGTACCAGAAATTGACAAGCTGCCATGTGACACCTGTGAGAATATTCAGTCTTAAATAAACAGTATGAACACTGGTAGTCCCAAATCAAAGGGGCAGTCAGTGGCTACAATCCAAATGGGTTCTGAGCCCAGGAAAATAGACAAATAAATTCAAAATGAAGTGGGCAAAAAGGAGGGAAAGATGTAATTTCATATGCCCATGTGTCTAGCAAGGAGTAAAAAGGAGCTAAGGAAAGTGAGTCCTAAAATCAGTAAAAACGTGCACTTCTTGTGTCTGATAGAGGAGGTTGAAGACAGGTACTATGCTCCTATCACTTTAGAAATAAATGTAACGCATTTGCAATGATTGATACAGGTGACCAGGCCACAATAATGTCAAAGGAACTGTTAAAAAGTATCAAGGAAGGTAGATCCCCACAAAATCGCATAGAGGTGAAGCAAAACGCAGGCCCTGTGTACAAATTCAATGGTGAAGAAATACCTATCGACTGTGTCATTGAGGTTGACATAAAGATAGGGAAGCATCAGATGAGACAGGAAGTATTGATCACATCCATCAGTGAAATACCCTTTCTCATAGGGACGAATTGCCTGAAGAGGTTGTTACCCCTAATGGACGGGGCGAATGGGGTATTTTGGTCGCTAGCCAAAAAACCATTGAGGCCTAAGAAAATAATGACACAATAGAAAGGCCGAAGAGAATGCCATGCTGTGGCTAAGTCAAAATGTGCAGTGGAAGTATATCTTCAAAATGGCTGTGTGCCTACTCTCACTGTCATTCTCATGTGTCAGGTTGAAATGCGGGGTCAAAAAGAGAAGCAGTCTCTGGAGATTTATTTGGACCCCAAGAAAGAAATGGCAAACAGAAATAGATGAAAACACGAAAAACACATTTCAACCCTTTCTGAAATTCACATGGGAGATGGGCAGGCATGGATTCCTATCCATGTAAATTGGCATTCTGAAATGATAGAAGCCACTTTAGCACTCTAACATGAAATGAAAAAGTACTCCAGCAGATAGTTGACAGGGAGGAGATGACAAAATTCAGAATATTGGATCAACACTACTTTGGTCTGCATGATCCAGAGTCAGGGCAAAGGATTGTAGGAAGATTCATGATAAATATTGCAATTAGTCCTAAGTGTATCCATCACAATGTGTGGTTCGTGAGTGGGACAAGAAACACATTTTATTTGGGAAATTACATCATGAACAGAATGTGTATGGTGTTAAACCTTATAAATCAAAATGTTTGGTCCAGGTTAGGTGGAGCCACACCTGAATTTGAGGACAAAAGACAAGCTTATTATTGCGCTCAGATAGCACCCTTTGCAGTTGAATTGCAGGTGAGAAAGGATGTTACCATTCCCGCATTTACCAGACAAGTTACAATAGCATTAAAATACAGAAAGGGACAGCAGATAAAATATACTGATGCATTTGTATGTCTAAATGAATCCATGAGGCAGCAAGGGCTAGAATGCAAATATACGCTAGTGATAGAGATTGGGGATGGGCCCATCCAAATTCTGGTGGACAATAAAGGGTACCAGGACACTTATTTGGAAGAGAGTTCAGCAATTGGAATGGCAATACCGAAAATGCATTATACTGGAGATTTCAGTAATGCAGTAATTGGGAACATTCCTGAAAGATATGTGACTGCACAGGGTGAGTTGCCAGAATCTTTGGCCTTTCAACCAAAAGGAATATTTAAAGTTCAGTCTGTATATCCTTATGAGTCAAGTTAAACAGCGTGTTATCATCAAGATGATTGCATCCTATTCAAATTAAATGAGGCTAAAACAGAAAGCGGCATATTGGATTGGAAGTCAAGATTCCAAAATATTGTGTCGACTCTCCAAAGCGATACAGCCACAAGGTTAGAGGAAAGTGCAGAGGTTCCTCCATTGGAGGTCTTCCCAGAGTTTTATAAAATGGTAGAAGAGCAAATTCAGGCTGCAGATGTGTGCTCAAATGAAGAAGAAAAAGACCAGTTAAGGAAAATACTTATGGAATTCAAACAGGTTTTTGCCAAAGATGCATATGATTGTTGATTATAACAGATTTGCATGTTGCCACATTACCAGAAGGACATGGCAGGGAGCCAGTATTTGTATTACAATATATTTTACCCCAGGCATGTTTGGAATTACTAGCTGAGATAATTAAACATTTGGAATATAGAGGAATTATTAGGCCCGTTCATAGCACATCAAATACTCCCATATTAGGTTTGTTAAAACCTAATGGCTAATGGCTTTTGTGTGCAGATCTACGAGAATTAAACAAAAGGGTACTTGTTTCAAGGTGGCCCCTTCCATTTATTGATCAGGGTCTCGCACAGGTTCACAGGTCAAAGGTGTTTACTACATTAGATCTTACAGCTGGATACTGGTGAGTACCATTGGCTGAAGATGTCCAAAATGTGTTTGTGTTTTCTTTTGACAAATCATAATATGCATGGTCCCGGGTACGTCAATCGTGGGAGTGAGTTTGGGATATTCCTGAGCAAGTCATTCTGGATACAGCTGAAAGGGAGACAATAGTTTATGTGGATGATGTGCTAATTAAAAGTGAAAATCTGAAAAGCCATTTTTAATGAGATTAGGCATGTCCCTAGCCAGTTACAGAAGGCTTGGGCAAAGTATCTTTACAGAAAACACAATGCTGTAAAAAGAAAGTGAACTTCTTAGGTCATGAGGTGACATGAGAATGGGTTAAATCCGCAGAAGGAGAAAGTGGAGGTGATACATAAGCTGAAAGATCCTAGCAATCTGAAAGGGTTAAAAAGTTTATTATGGATGTCAGTTTACAATAGGAAATGTATTGAGAATTATAAAGAGATTACACACCATTTAACAAGATTACTAAAGCAGGGTGTACACTGGAAATGTGGGAAGGGACAAAGTGAGGCAGTGGCCAGGCTTAAGGAATGTGTTACGAAGGCGACATGTCTGTTATATCCAATAAAGAACCAGGATTTCTTTGTAGAGATAGTATTCACTGATCAATGCATGTCAGCAGTGTTATATCAAAAGCATGATGTAAATAACAAAACTATTGCATATGCCAGCAAGGCCTTGTCACAAGTAGAAACTAAGTTCAGTGAATGCGAGCAGGCGCTGCTGACAACTGTCTGGGCGTTACAGCAGTTCCGTCCCATAATACAAGGTGGAAAAGTTATTATTGAAACAAATCACCAGCCTCTGCAATTTCTGCAAAGTAAGAGAATCAGATCAGGGAATTTGGCCCAGTCCAGAATTACTTCCTGGACATTAGCACTTCAGGGATTTCCTTTGGAAGTGAGATATTGCCAAAATAAAAAGAGCCTGGTTGCTCAGGGGCTAGCAGACTTGCATGATTATGCAGCCAAATGTGCACCGGATGACACAGAACTAGAATCAAGTTTGAGTGAATTTGGGCAATCCTCATCCATCGTTGGGGAGGCACATCACGTAGCCACAGGACAAACCCCATCCCTAGTAGCAAGCTACCCCTACTTGTCAGGATCGGAGGTTGAGGCAATTAACCACTGCATGCTGCTTTCAGGCACAGCGACAAGGACAAGGTCGGAGACAAGACTGTGCGTGCTAATGAGGTGCCATGACAAGAATGGACACTGTAAGTAGGGACCAAGGCAAGGATGCACATGCTTATGAGTGAACGGCACAACAATGCTTTTTTGTAATGGTAATCAGGAACCAGGATGTGGATGCACATGGCAAAGGGGTACCAGGGCGAGGATGTATTCAGCAATAGGGTGCTAGGTTGGGAACGAGGAATGATTCTTCTGATAACTTTTTAATGATTGTCATGCTTGTACATGTTATCCAGCTGATTTCACCAAGTACTTGTCAAGTGTTTTAGTCTAGATACTAATAAAGTCTTATCCAATCGATTCAAAGCATCTTGCAAATCATGCCAGTAGAATTTACGCTCACTTCCCATAGCTCAAGCACAGTTGTTTTACTTTACTGAAATAAATAACTCAATCCCTTTTCCCAATAAGAAACTCATCACAAATGTTTAAGGTAATTTGTAATACAACACAAATTTAAATCCAGCACTTGAGGATTTAGTCCTGAAGTAACATAACACAGTTGGTGACTCCAAATTACGGTCGAATGAATTTTAATATTCATTAGTTTGCCTTTTGATACTTTAAAACCTATTTTCTTTCTTGTGCTTGATCTTTCTCGCAATGGCAATCATGACTTTATCTTATAGCTTGTGTGTTGGTATGAGTCGAGCGTGGTGGTGTGAAATATGGTTGAAACTAGCCATACCTGTGGAATTTTTGTTTTACGAGAACAATAGGTGGATGTGCATTGTAATAAGGGACGAGGCTGTGATTATGATCAGTAATGAGTTATTAGGATGCACACATTGATGAGGGCACTGGTGAGTATGCCAGTGATATTGAGAGATTGGGATGCAGATGCACAAAGAAATGTGGGATTGGGACATGGTTATGCATGGTATTGAGGGACCAGGCTGCGTATGCTTGCAGTGTTATTATTATTGTTGTTATTATTATTATTATTATTATTATTATTATTATTATTGTATTAATTAAGTCTAGATGTAACTTCCGGAAGCAACGCAGAGCATACAAATCATAGGAGGAAGGACACAGTGAGGGAAGCAGAGAAACAAGGAAGCAGGGAGCTATCAACCGGGGAGGGGGAGGTATTTAGCAGAAAGGCATCTACAAGCAACCTGGGGAGGAAATAGGGGGATGCAGATCACTAAGACCCAGGTAAGGTGGGGAGTGGAGGGTATGTGGACAGAGGAGTTAGCGAGGGTCTTGAGCTCCTTCCTGAAATATAGAAGGCTAGGGGTGAGCCTGGTATTGATGGAGAGGCGTTCCCAGGGTCTCAGGGCTTAGACAGAGAAGGTGTGTCTTTTGGTTCTTTCTTTCCAGCACCGGCTGAGTTCAAGTCTGACCATGTCCTTACTTCCGGTGGATAGTAGGCCACCGGAGATTCTGAGTTTCTCTGTGAGGTACTTTGGGGACTTCGGCATGTCAGCTGTGCAGATGATGCAGTAGGATTTGAAAGTGATACGTGCTTGCAGCGTGAGCCAGTGAAGTTCAATGAAGGTCTGAGTGATCAGTGGCATTGCACGCGTCCAAAAGCACAGAATGATGATAGCGGTTCATTTCTATCTAGGATGACTATTGTGCAAAGAACTCTCTATTAAGGAGTGATCATTTGACTTTCTCTTCCTTTAGGCATTCGCTATGCAGCAAGACTCTTGAGTGGACTAGCAATGAAGAATTAAGCTAGAGTAAAACTACTGACCATGCAAAGTCTTTATTTAACAAAGCTTGACTAACCCGACAACAGCCATGCATGGTGTCAAAAGTGTTTGCAGAAAGTACAAGGACAAGATTAGGTTACATAAACCTGAAGCACAGAATAGGCACTTAACACTTAAAAAAGTAAAACTACTGTAGTGGACACATCACAAGCCTTAATATCTTAAAGGGTGTGCTTACTTGCTAACCATCCTTTTGAACAATACAACTGTCCAACCGATTGCCTTTAAGCTCTACAGCCTTGCATGATGTGGATGACATAAACATATTTCAAGAACATTGGTTCTACTGAAAATGATGAAACCGCACAAATATTTTCACCCTGTCCTTGATCATTAGTCAATTCCACCCTCCCTCTTTTAACACTTTGCTTAAATACTTGTCTGCATTTAATCTGCCCATTGATCCCAATTCAATCAACCCTGCAGCCCCGTTTTTGGTGTATTCCCTGCTCTTTGCTCTCCTTCTAACCATTCCCCTAATTCCTTTCCTGTTGTTTGCTTACGCCCCTGCAGGGTCTCCTTGATGTACTCAATTCATGGACTGCCCCAGAGAGTGACCATACAGCTCATCACAGCTACATTGATGGCCAGTTCCCATTCCCCCTTCTCTACTTTCCTTCTCCTTGGTCATGTCTCTGATCTCAGGTCAGTGTCTAATTACATCACTGTTGCTTGCTATGGTTCCTGCTTTGAACCAGTCTCACTTCTCTGTCCCTGATACATTTCCTGACCACGATTTGCCATCCATCTGCCCCTCGGTCACCTCTGTGCTGCTGCCCTCTAGACTATAACGAATATATGCCTTCAGTCCCACTCGGATGGTTGTACATTGCCCTCTGGTGCTGATCCTTTCTTCACTCCCTGGAGCCTCTTCCACACTCTCAGATCATTATCTCTGATGTATTTTTGTTTCCTTGATATCGGCCTGTAATCTCATACATGTACTGTCTGTCCTGGATTTCATGTATCTTTTCCTGTTTTGTCTTTCTTTGTGGGACGCTTGTGGGTATAGGGATTCGTTCCTTCCTTCCTTCCTTCCTTCCTTCCTTCCTTCCTTCCTTCCTTCCTTCCTTCCTTCCTTCCTTCCTTCCTTCCTTCCTTCCTTCCTTCCTTCCTTCCTTCCTTCCTTCCTTCCTTCCTTCCTTCCTTCCTTCCTTCCTTCCTTCCTTCCTTCCTTCCTTCCTTCCTTCCTTCCTTCCTTCCTTCCTTCCTTCCTTCCTTCCTTCCTCCCTCCCTTCCTCTTTAATTGAGACACAACATCGAGTGGGTGGGCTCTAGCAAAGGGGGTTGGCCAAATTGTATGGCATGACCTGAAGAGTGGGAGAGCTTAAGATAGGCTGGTGGCTTAGGCAAGGGCTTTCTGATGCAAACAATACATTATGAAACCCTGAAATATATTTTGGGGTACTCAGCAATGTCTCAAGTGGTTTTATTGGCATACAGTCTGCAGACTTCCAGGAAATCTCTTGATGATATGATATGGCATTTATAACGCGCCTATACACAAGTCTGTCAAGGCGTGAAATGGCTCAGTTTATAAACAAATCATTAAAAAAATAATAATAATCATTTCCACACTGAATATATAAGGAATTCAACCAGTGAGTAAATCCACTGTCATTCTGTAAATACATCACTGAGTATTGGCATAAGGGACAGCCTAACATTACTTTTTAAGGGGCTGATTAGAGTTTGAGCTCCTCCAGCCACCTTTTTTTGTTCTCCCATGCAAAGGCCAATACAACAGATTTGTGAACATCTAAAGCCTCGTACCCCTCCCTCCTTTGCTTTGCCTACAATGTTGCTACAGAATGAAGCCCCAAGGTGGGGTTGATGAAAAGCACACATTCTCTAATGAGGGACCAGTCTTTATAAACCAAAAGCTTTGGGCCTCAATATGAGTCTGCTGGTATTACTGGCAGACTCGCCTTACCGTTTCTGGGGCCCGATATTCCAGTGTTACTGGGATATTCTTGGTGCCGGCAATGGTGGTAAGTTCCCATGCCATGGAGTCCTATAGAACTTCATGGAATGTGCTTTCCCCTATCACCAGCACTGGTAATAACAGTGCCGGTGATTGGGGTGATACTCTGCGGTAAAAGCCTGAACTATCGGCGAAGTTGGAGTTTGCTGGTCAGGGAAAAAAGCCGGATCCAGTATTAATGGGTGTTTTACCAGCATTTTCCCCCAGACCGTCATACACATAATGAGGGCCTATGTCTCTTATGCAGACCTTATTAAACTGTTTTAATCTATCTTTCACAGGTTTTACCCTGCTCTTTAATTTGTGATAGGAGCTTAAAATGTGCACTTTGCAGCGCTCGAATTACAATCTGCGTTTTCTTTTCCCACGGCATATACTGAAGTCTTATCACCTCATTGCTTTCTAAATCTTATTCCTCCACATCAGCCGCGTTCTGACAAAGTAGGGTTTAGTGCTCTTCAGTGGGCATTTAGTGTTCAATCTCCCTGCTGGCTGGCCATCTCACGATAATCAGCGACTATTAACCTTATCTTTGTCACCATTGTAATGAATACACCCCATGGGTGCCTCAGACTGTTTTCGCTTTAAGCAGTGAGCCCCCATTCACCATGTTAAAATGGGCCCCCACACATCTTCAGCTGAGCTTGGGGCAGCCAGTTTAGTCCTTGCTTACTGTAGTGTGAATGTTTTTTGGGCATCCGTGATCAACCAAGTATTGTATGTGTTAATAATTGCCTTTCTTACAGGGGCATGACTTTTGTTCTGGGAATCTTTTCAGGAACATCAGTATTGATGTATGCTCCTGCTCTGCACCCTCCATGCACAATGTGGGCCATAGCAGGAGATTGCTCTGTGTCTCACTCCAGGCTGATGACGGCACTGCAGGCCCAATAAGCAGCAGAGCCAGATGCAGAGCAGGAGCACACAGCTCTATGTCCCACTCTTGTCCGAATGTTGCATGGAGAGTGTATAGAGTTAAGTCATCATATGTGTGGGGGGTCATTGTGGGTCAATTTAGCATTCATTTTCCAAGGTGAATTTGGGGGAAAAGTAGCAGGAATGTTGTGGTTTGCCCCCTCAGCCCCCCACACTCATGCAATGCTGAATACTCCCCTAACATTAAGGGATCCAACCCCCCACACTCTTGCAATGCTGAATACTCCCCTGACATTAAGGGATCCATAAACACGCTCTACAGCAGACGGCTACCAGGGTATCTCAGCATTTGTGAGATCGTTGTTGAGATGTTATATATTAAAAACTGGTTGTTAATCATGTGACTTTGGCAATTCCTTATAAAAACAAGTTCCTTAAAATGTGTTATGCCAGGGCAGGCGTTGGACTGTTCACTTGCTTATGTTCAGGGCAGATGTGGGGGTATTTCTGCCCCTGTTGTGAAAAGCAAAGGTTGACAGCCATGAACCCACAGTATAATTTCCTAATAACTGTTGTCAGCAGAACATACACATTTAAATGTGATTAAGCCGTTTGACAAGCATATATAACATCTTTATAAATACACAAAGGAAGGGGCACAAGTATTACAGGTGTGGTAGTATGACAAAAAAAGAAATACATTAAAAAGAAAACTAGTAAATGGACGTTTAAACAACATTTATGAATTTTGTAATTACTTTTTTTTTTCTATGAAAGTGTAAGATGCACATTTGGAAAACAATAGTGTGCCCAGCATGTAGAAAGGCTGCTTTTAACAATGATGGCCCCCACCTCAGTGATAGTCATGACCCATAGATTCGTGGTGTCCATTTTAAGCCAGAAGAAAGAAAAAGGCCAAGCAAATAGGACCTGCAAATGCCTGAATGACAACTAAGGAAAAGGGCACATAGCAGATTAGATCACCGAGCCTCCAGCTTCCCTCAGCAAAACTGTGTAAAGCCTTGTCAGGGCTGAGGCAGGCCGAGTCCGAGATCCAGGTCGACATCTGATGCCTAATCTCAGAACCTGGCAAGAGCAGGTCCATAGAGCAACGCTGGTCTGCCACTTACCCATCGTCCCAGCCAACCTGTTTCTGTCCCATAACCGGATATCCCGCCTTTGTGGCGGCGGCTTGAAGAGGTAGGCGGATTAGCAGGTCGGCCATCCCATTCACCGTTTCTCCTTGCTCTCTCTCCACAGCCACACAGGGGATAATAGGAAGGGCGTTAAAGGAATGGGAAACACTAGAAAGAGCAGACACCATGCTTAAGCACGCCACAATAAAAGAACTGGAATAAACTGCCTCGTTTCATTATTGTGGCCTTCGCCATTAAAGGCTAATCTCGGAATGAATCCACTAGGGTATTTATTCTGATAATAAAAGGCCATTATCAGATCAGTGCAATGCTGAGCAGTAATAACTGTTGAGCTATCTTAAGTGGACAAATCATTGTTAGTCGTAATTTCTACATTATCCCTTCATGGCTTTCCATGGGTTCTAAATAACTAAGCAGGCAAAGCCTTGTAGGAGGATTTTCTATGTCTTTCTCCTTGGGAATGAAATATTGAAGTATAAATGTCCGTGGAATAAATTAATCTGCAAGCAAAGTGTACAACAAAATATCCCTGTAAAAATGCGCCGTAAACAGAATGCAAACTGTAGATGCGGAACAGAATGTTTCTGTTTCACTGCAGAGGATGCGTTTCTACCCTCGCTGCATTATTGCATATCGCTCGGGTCCTTGCTAATGTTCCCTCATTTAATGGGCGCGTTTCTTAATCATTTGTGTGGACACAGCTGGAGTTGCTGACATCATCACTTGGTCAGGTTCATTAACTCTCACTTAAAATGGTTTGGTCTTGTTGAACTAAGTTGATTATACTGTGAAAAGTATGGAGGAAAAACACATTTTATAGGTGAAGTGGTTTCTCTGATTATGAATAGTTTTCGTTTTCCGCTGTGTCAAAAAATGTGTTCATACAGTAGAGCAGATGACAACACTAGTTCTGGCCTATTAACTCCCAGATGCATTGGTTTGGGTGTTTTGAACTAAGCTGATTTTACTAGAAATTGCGAAAGAAATATATAATGTATGAAGAGGTTGTTTCTCTTGTGTTTATTCTTCTTTGTTGTAATATCAAAAAACGTGTCCTAAAGCGTCAACGGCGGTTTCAAATATTAAGATAGAAATCGAGTTGAATTGCATTTGCTGGTACTAGAAAACAACAGAAATGCTGGTCAAAGCATAGTGTTTAAGACTGTATTTTCACTATTGCGGTACATTCAATATAAGAAGACAAGTTCCATAGAGTGTCACGGAGGCAAATGACATATGAATCATTGCGTCCAGCCCAACCCGAGAAAATGAAGCCCAAACGAAAAGAAGCAAAAGCATCTGTAAAATGCATTCAGTCACAGCCAGTAAAACAGCTGACTGAGTTGACCTCTGTGCGGCCATGCTTATGTAAGTGCCCCACTCAGACACTGATAAGTCTTCAGGGCGTTGATTTAGAATATGTTAATGTTAAAGGATATTTGTACCGTGCACTATCACCACCGGAGTGGTCCCCTGGCCCTCTGGCGGCTCTAAAAAAGGGAGCGGTGGTGGTGGGTTAGTGGGAATAAGCTGGAAAAGTGCAAGAGAGCAGTGATGTTGTTGGTGGCCTCGGCACAGAAGTCCGTTGGCTGGGAGTGGGGTGTTTTATGGTTGGTAGCTGTCGTGTGCTGTTTTGCGGATCTATGTGTGGTTTGTTTTGTTGTTGAAGTGTAGTGAAGTTTGTGCGGATTGTTGTGCTGTAGGCTTGCAGCTTTGTTTGGTTACAGTTTGAGAGGTATATGCAGAGGAGCAAAATTGTTAGTGGTTTGGTTAATTGGCCTCGCTCTCTGGAAGTGAGGCGCTAATCTTCCGTATTCTCTTTAGATGGGGTGCATGAGCATCTCTGCGTCTCCGTCCAGATCTGGGGCTATCAGACACTCAAAGCCTCTTTCCCACCTGGCATCCACTCACATTCATAACCTTGCACAAGTTGGGCACCGGCCGCCTACGCGGCACCTGTTTGTATGTGGGGCAGGCAGGCGTTTGTGCGTCCCTTCAAGCCTGGCCCAGAGAGCGTTCCCAATCTAGTCTGTGTACGGTATTGGTCAGCCAGGGTTACTCCATCCATATGTGGTGGCTGCTCAGCATTCATCATCTTATTCAGTTGCTCATGCATGCTACTGCTGCCAGCCCCTTCAGAATGTGGAAAATGCCAACGCTTGCAATTATGTCCAGGGGCGGCATATGTCTTCATTCACAACTCCCTTCAGTCAATGCCCCTTCCAGTAACCACAACTTAGTTTTAGTGTGGCAAATGCTAACATTCACACAACTCTATACAAGTATGATTTCTAGTAGGAATTATGGAGCGGGTGAGGTTGTTCGCTGGAAGTTGGCTAGGGATGCTGATTTCTGTCCTTATGGGTGTCACTTGTGTCCTATTCGACTTAGCGTTGTCTCTCTTGTTGTAGTAAGAGATTCTTTTTCGGTTCTAGATGTTGTCAGTGTTGTCCTAGATTTGTCATCCTTTTCTTTGTGTTTTCCGTTCGGTTGTTTAGCTTTTTCAATTTGAATCTGAATTGTTGGTGGTCTTTGGTGTTTCTTAATTCTTTCGGGATGTTGTTCCAGGTTTTTGCGGTTAAGTGGGAAAAGGAGGAGCCCCCGAGTTTTTTACTAAGGTATGGTTTTTGTTCCAGATGGATTTTTTTGCTTAATCTGAGGAGTCCCATTGGCTTGTAGATTGTTAATTTATTTTGTAGGAATGTAGCTCCTTGTCCGCTGATTGGCCTGTGTGTTATGCACATTGTTTTGAAGGTGATGCGATGTTTGACTGGAAGCCAATGCAGTGTTTTTAGGGCTGGAGTGATGTGGTTTCTTCTGGATAGTTTGAGGAGCAGTCTTGCTGCTGTGTTTTGGAACCATTGTAGTTTCTTCAGGAGGTATTCTGGTATCCTGAGATGGAGCTGTTTGCATAGTCAATTCTTGACATGATGAGGGTGATGATTGTGAGTTTTTTGTGGGTGAAAAAGGAGAGGAAAGGTAAGATTGTTTTTGCTGTGTGAAGGAGGAAGAAGCATTTCTTGATGATAGCATTTATTTGTAGTTCTAAGGTCAGGGTGTTGTCTATCAGGACTCCCAGATTTTTAATACCTTAGATAGCATTGGTGTGGTTCCCATTTCCATTGGCCATGGAATATAGGTGCTGTTCTCTTGGTTTTTGGATATAATCATGATTTCTGTCTTTCCTGGGTTGATTTTCAAGTTGTTGGCGTTCATCCAGTTAAAGACTTCTTTTAGACACTCGATTAGGGTTGAGTGATCGGCTTGAGTGTCTACGATTTTGTAGATGATTTGCGTGTCATCCGTGTAGTTGTAGCATGTAATTTTGTATTTTTTGAATATTTGGATTACTGGAGTTTGGTAGATGTTGAAGTACATGGGTGATAGTGAGGACTCTTGTGGTACCCCACAGTCGTTAATTTGTGGGTTGGATTTGAAGGGCTTTATCCATACGGTTTCTGTTCTGTCTGCTAGGAATGATTTAATCCAGAGTAGTGCCATTTCCATTATGCCTATGTCTTGTAGTCTTTTGGTTAGGGTGTCATGGCTTACTGTGTCAAAGGCTGTGGAGAGGTCGAGCAGAATCAGGGTTGAGGTTGTGTCGGAGTCTGCGTTTGTTTTTAGGTCGTACCAGATGGATAGTAATGCTGTTTCGGTTCCTCTTTTTGGTCTGAAACCGACTTGTGCTTGGTCTAGCAGATTGTGTTTTTCTACGTGTTCTTGGGTTAATTTGTATACGTAGGTTTCCAGGAGTTTAACTGGGTAGGGAATGTTTGAGATTGGCCTGTAGTTGGAGAAGTCTTCTAAGTCGCCACTTGTGTTTTCTAAAAGTTGTTTGATATATGCTGATTTGACGGTTCTTGGTATGGTTCCTGTTGCTAGTGAGAGATTTAGGAGGTTTCTGTGGTATTGTGATGGCGTTCCTTGTGCGAGAATTGATTTGTAGATGTCTGGAGGGCAAGGATCCATGGGTGACGCTGCTTTCTTGATGTGTTTCACCAGCAAGACAAAAGCCTCTGCTGATATTTCGGGAAAGTTTTGGATTTTTTGTTGTGGTTCTGTGTTAGGTCCGGTTGGTTGAATGTTATGGTTGGTTGGTCTGTTTTGTATGATTTGTTGCATGTCTTTGATTTTGTTCTTGAAGTGGTCTGCCAGGTTGTTGCAAAGTTTCTCTGAGGGGGTTAGGGTGTTGTTGCAGCCTGGTGGGGTTCTCATTTCTTTAATGATGTTGAACATTTCTTTTTGTGTGTTTGTCGCATTGGTGATACTATCATCATAATGCCTTCTCTTCGCCTTTTGTATTTACTTCTTGTATGCTCGGATTTGTTTCTGGAATAGTATTTTTTGTCTGGGTTGTATTCTTTCCTCCATTTGAGCCCCATCTTCTTCTTGTCCTTTTTCATGGTGCTTAGTAGTGAGGTGAACCATTTTGCCATTGCCCTTTTTTTTTGATGGTGTGAATGGTTTTTCCGGGGCAATCTTTTCAATTGTATCAGTGATTCATTTGTGTAGTAGCTCTGCTTTCCCGTCTAGGTCAGCCAGCTCTAGTTCTGTAATTGAGGGTTTGGTTGTCTCCAGTTGTTCAAACAGGTTGCTTGCTTGGACGGTTTTCCAGTTTCTTTTGTGGTGGTTGTGAGTCTGAAGGCCGGGATGCAGAGTAGAGTTGGTAGTCTGATGACGAATGGGATGATGAGATGGTCGCTCCATAGTATTTGTATCAGTGGTGCCGTGGTGAAATGTTTTTTCAAGGCCAAGATTGCATCGAGGGTGGGTCCTACTAAGTGTGTTGCCCCTTTGACCAGCTGTCGTAGTTTCATGGTTGTAAGTTGTCCAATCCGTGAATTTTGGGAGTTGGCGTGACTTTCTTCAAACCAGATGTTGAAGTCCCCCAGGATTATTAGATGTTCATACATGATGGCTATGTTGGTGATGGCTTCTATGAAGTTATCAACAAAGGTTGCATCCTATGATGATGGTCTGTACACCAGGATGAAAGTGATGTTGGTTTTTGGGTTCACTGATAGGTGTATGAGCATGGTTTTGCAGTTGACGATGTTGAGAGGTTTATCTATTTTTATTTTCAGGTGTCCTATGAATGCTAGCACAAGGCCTCCTCCTTTTTTATTTTGTTCTGTTTATTTGAAGGCATTTGAAGTTGGTTGGGAGGCAGCTTTGGAGTGTGATTTTGTAGTTGTCATCCAGCCATGTTTCTGTGATGAACTGGATGCCAATGTCGTTGTCATAGAGAAGGTCAAAGATCTCTGTTGAGTGTTTTGACATGGATCTTGCACTTATCAGATTGCAGTGAAGTTTAGAGGTGTGGTTTGGTCTGGGCTTTATTTTTGAGGTCATCTTCTGATCGGTGTAGGGGTTTCCTTTCAGGTCAATTTCTAGTTGAGGTGTTGGTACAGGTGCGTCTGTGTCGTCAAATAGTTCTTCTAGGTTTAGTCTTGGGTTTTTGTTTTCATCAGGTTCTTCTTCCAAGGATTGTTGGTGTCGAGAGGAATATAGTCTTGATTTGATGAAGTAAGATGTTATGGCGTTGATTTTGTTTTTGTTATTTCTAGCGTTGTCGGTTCTTCTTCTGCGTGGTTGTGTTTGGTTGTCTTCTGTTGCTGATTCTCGCGTTGGGTTGGTTCGTTATGGTGACTGGTTGTTTGCGAGGTATGGAGTTAAGTGGAGGGATTTGCCTCTTCTCTCAGCGTTGGTTCGGTTGTCGTTCCTGTCGGTGGGAGTCTGTTCTGCAGTTGTGAGTCTTTGTTGCTGTTCCGCATGTTTGTTCTTTCTGCTCTTTTTCTTTCCCTTGGTACAGGTTGTTTGTGCGGCATGTTGAAGGTGAGAGTTATTTTGGTCTTTATTTTGTTTGTGTTGCTTTAGTCCGGCTGTCTTGTGGTGTAGTACTGGGTTTAGGGAATTGTCCGCTACAAGTTTGGGTACTGTCTGTAGCAGGTCAGCTGGTATTGCCGACTTGTTCAGTGTCAGGTACTGTCAGGATTGGAGCGACATATTCTTTTACATACAGTATCATATACTCATTTACATTGGGTCAGGGGAGACACATATTTAGTATAGAAAGGTTTTGGGAAGTTATTATGGGTTATATTTTTAAACAGCCAATTTTGTCCTTAACCTTCATTGCAGTCTATGGAAAATGCCCCAAGCCAAGATGGAGGTTCTCAGTCTAAATTCTAATTGGCTGGAGATTGTTTATAGAGAGGACAGTGAACATTCTAAACTGCCTGTCATCGTCTTTGCCCAGCTGAGAGGTCGTGTGCTATGCTGCTCCTGCTTAACTTGTTCAAGGGTGTCAAGTTTCAAGCAGTCGAGCGGCATCTTTGAAAATATAACAGGAGTCGTGTATGGAGTTTGGTGGAGACACAGGACAGGAGTGAGAAATTTCCAATTTTCAAGACTCAATCACAAGATAAGTGACTTTTCATGTTTTGATGAACTTTGTAAAAAGGTTATATTGATTTAAAAGGATTGAAACGCAAACCTGTATCTAAAAACTGAAGCGCGTACATTTGTTTTCTTTCCTACGTATCTTTTCAAACTAGCGCGTGATTGTTTTTCCCATTACCTTGAGCCTGCACGTGTGACTCTGCGCGTGAGAGTGAAGCGCGTGCGTGAACTTTGGACTCGCGTTTACTGTTCATATAGGCGAGGGTTTTGCTACGTGAGTTCGCGTGTGTATTTTATTACGCGTTTCGTATCTGCGCGTGCACAAGAACAAATCTATGTGGAGCTTCCGCGCGAGCTCTCAGAAGTGTCACGTGATAAAATAAAAGCGCGTGTGCTTTTTTCCCGCGATTTGGTTTTTGCGCGTATGCGTATTTTTTCGTGGGTTGGACTTTAGCGCGAGTGTGTTTAACTCGCGTCTTGGACTTTAGCACTTGTGCGTCTTACCCGCTATTTGGATTTTCAGCGCATGTGCGTATTTCTCGCGACTTGGAGTAAAGCGTGTGTGTTTTTTCCCGCGGTTTGGATTTTCAGCGCGTGTGCGTATTTCCCGCGACTTGGAGTAAAGCGCGTGTGTTTTTTCCAGCGGTTTGGATTTTCAGTGCTTGTGCGTATTCCCGCGACTTGGATTTTCAGCGCGTGTGTTTTATCCCGCGGTTTGGATTTTCAGCGCGTATGCGTTTTACCCGCGGTTTGGATTTTAGCGCGTGTGCTGGATTTTTCCACGTGAAGATTTCATCGCAAGTTTTAAATTCGTTCCAGTGTAAAAGACACTCTAAAAAGAAAATATAAAAAATAAATACAAGAACTTAAAAGAACTTCCTTAAAACTTATTTAAAGAACTTTAGACCTTGTTCAAGAATCTTGAGGTTGAGAAGACTAACTACAAAGTTAAATATTACATTCATGGACCTGCTGAGAAGGCTGAATGATCGTTCAGATTCTGGTCAACAAGTAAGGAAGTCTTGTCTGCTTATCACTTCTCTGGGCATACTGAAGAGAAGTACCAGGTATGGTTTTTGACTATTTTGGTAAAGGATATTGAGTTTTAAGGTTAGTATAGTAACCCATTGAGTAATGAGGTGTATTACATTTTTATGTTTTCACTACAGGTGAAGAACCAGCGAGTTGATAGCTTCCAGCCTGGTGTTTGTTTATTTGTCCCTTCCCCCTTTCCCCTGGAAGTGAGGTAAACTGAGTGGTTATATATTTTATCAGCTCAGAGTGCCACATTTTGGGTGGATTGTCGGGGGTTCAGCAGCTTCCGCAGACACCAGGATATCAGCCCTGACATTCAATCACTGTTTTGCGTAAGGTAGAGGAGGTTTGTTAGCATTATATGGTTGGGTTAATGTTGGCTGTGCTTAATATGAGTCTCCCTGGACGAGGTTCACTGCGGTGAGCCAACTATGTGGGCTTAAGAAAGATATCTAGTAACTACAGAGTTGCCCAAATGGGCGTAACTAACAATCACTGTGACATCTAATGAGGCGTGTGCCCCTCATCACAGTATCACTCCACAATAATCAGCCAATTATCTCTATCTCACTCCACAGTGATGCTCTCTAGATGTGAGTTGGTCAGTCACATATGAGTGTCACATATAGTGGGAGAGAGGCCTGAAATCAACAATGCAATGGGGCAACACTAGATTTGGACGTACCACATAGTGGTGGAGAGACCCATGGCTGACAGATCAAATGGGTGCAGCGCTAAACATAGCTAGGTTTGAGACACACGTGAACCAATGAGCACAATGCCAAACGCTGCCAGATCCGACAGTCCTGCACGGTGGGAGAGGGTCCCACTCCCAACAGATTCAGTGGGTGTTGTAGTAAACTCAGCTAAGTTTGAGACACAGGTGACCAAAAGATTAAAATCCTAAACACAGCTAGACTTGAGAGTCCTGTACAGTGGGAGAGAGGCCTACAACTAACAGGTGAAAAGATTACAATCCTAAACACAGCTAGATTTGAGAGTCCTGCAAAGTGGGAGAGATGCCTACGCCTAACAGGTCAAAAGATTACAATCCTAAAACAGCTAGATTTGAGAGTCCTGTATAGTGGGAGAGAGGCCTATGCCTAACAGGTGAAAGGATTACAATCCTAAACACAGGTGACAGGATTACAATCCTAAAAACAGCTGCATTTGAGAGTCTTGTATAGTGGGAGAGAGGCCTTCGCCTAACAGATGAAAGGATTACAATCCTAAACACAGCTAGATTTGAGAGTCCTGTATGGTGGGAGAGAGGCCTACGCCTAACAGGTGAAAAGATTACAATCCTAAACACAGCTAAATTTGAGAGTCCTGCAAAGTGGGAGAGAGGCTTACAACTAACAGATGAAACGATTACAATCCTAAACACAGGTGAAAGGATTACAAACCTTAAAACAGCTAGATTTGAGGGTCGTGTATAGTGGGAGAGAGTCCTACACCTAACAGGTAAAAAAGTTACAATCCTAAACACAGCTAGATTTGAGGCTCACCTTGGATTGAAATGCCCAAGTGGCGAGTAGGGAGCTTGACGGCACGTAAGGCTCAGGACACACACAGAGCAGCCATCAATCAGGGGAGGAGGTTGGGAACACAAACCAGGAAATGGATGCCGGTGAGGGGAGGGAGGGAGAGAGGCAATCGGCGCTGGAGCACTTCTCAAAATACAGGTAGAAAGGCACAATAGGCCCAACAAGGGTCCCACAGACTAAGGCTCTCCTCGCATCGAAATGCCCAAGTGGCGAGGAGGGAGCTTGACAGCCCGTAAGGCTCAGGACACACACACAGCAGTCACCAATCAGGGGAGGAGGGTGGGAACACAAACCAGGAAATGGATGCCGGGGAGGGTAGGGAGGGAGGGAGGGAGGGATGGAGGCAAACGGAGATGGAGCCCTGCTCAAAATACAGGTGGAAAAGAACAATAGGCCCAAGGAGGGTCCCACATAAAAAGGCTCACCTCGGATTGAAATGCCCAAGTGGCGAGAAGGGAGCTCCACGGCCCGAAATGCTCAGGACACACACACAGCAGCCATCAATCAGGGGAGGAGGGCGGGAGCACAAACCAGGAAATGGATGCCAGGGAGGGGAGGGAGGGAGAGAGGCAAACGGCGCTGGAGCGCTGCTCAAAGTACAGGTGGAAAGGCAGAATAGGCCCAAGGAGGGTCCCACAGACTAAGGCTCACCTCCGATCGAAATATCCAAGTGGTGAGGCGGGAGCTCGACGGCCCGTAATGCTCAGGACACACACACAGCAGCCACCAATCAGGGGAGGAGGTTGGGAACACAAACCAGGAAATGGATGCTGGGAAGGGGAGGGAGAGAGGCAGACGGCACTGGAGAGCTGCTCAAAATTCAGATGGAAAGGCACAATATGCCCAAGGATGGTCCCACAGACTAAGGTTCACCTAAGACTAAAATCCCATGTGGCGAGGAAGGAGCACGACGGCCCATAAGGCTCAGGACACACACACAGCAGCCACCAATCAGGGGAGGAGGGCAGGAACACAAACCAGGAAATGGATGCCGGGGAGGGGAGGGAGGGAGAGAGGCAAACAGTGCTGGAGCGCTGCTCAAAATACAAGTGGAAAAGCACAATAGGCCCAATGAAGGTCCCACAGACTAAGGCTCACCTCGGATTGAAATGCCCAAGTGGCGAGGAGGGAGCTTAATGGCCCATAAGGCTCAGGACATACACACAGGGCCAACTCAGCTCTTTATCTGTTCGAGGACAACATACTGAGTGCTGTTACATTTGGTAAAATTAACACCCATTGATTAAACACTTAGAAGCACAATGAGATGTCCTGCAAGCACTGCATAGAACTGTGATATTATTTTTGGCCACTGCATTAATATTCCACTGCTGATTCGCCATACTGGCTATTTATAGTCATACCCAAACAGATGTACATCTAGAGAATTCACATGATACAGGAGATGCTGCAGTTAGCAGACCAAAGTCTATAAATGGTTGATGGGAAGGTTTCCTTTTAATGTAAAACATGACTTTCCAAGCCAACCCAGAATTAGTAGCTTATGGCCTCCATTGCTGTTTCTCATGAGACAAATACAGTAATTTGTGGTCTACTTATGATATACTTAGCACATGCCTTGTATCTTTGTATTCAAATAACAGTGAGGGAGGGAAAACCTTTACTCAAATTGCCAATGACCTCTTATTACAGCAATCCTGCAATTCACAGAATGTGAGGAATTGCCAAATGATGTGGGGGATTCCTTCTCCAAAGGTGTCTTCTGCTAACAAGATCTGCCTTTGAAGCAACTTGTGCGCTCCTGCATCAGTAGCTTGATCAGCAGCAACTGCTCTGCTCATGGCGCAGAGCAGGTTCATAGGTCATAAGATGCCCACTTGTAGGTCACAGCGACAGCTTAGTCCCTGTGGCGCAGATGTAGCATTGAAGATATGCCCCTCTGTACCCAACACTATAATGACGATGAATACAACATCCTGGGGGCAGACTAATCTCTAAGAATAAACTGTGTCTGAGTTTCGGCATAGTGCATGGCAATACTTATCATCATGTTCACCACATCCAAATTGATATTGCACATGTGTCAGCTTTGGCTAAAAGAGAAAGAAAACATAAAGGATGAAGAAATTAAAATATTACCCCTGGCATACCTACAACTGAGGTTGGGGTAGTTGGCCAAATCCCTGAACCTGATGAGAAAGAGGGTTTGTCAGAAATGCTCTATTCCTATGAGCCTCCTTCACTGCCAGGCTTGCCTGCAAAAGTGGATAACTCCAAGGTGGACATTGATATTGGTCAACAGAAGAAAAGTCCATCACTTAAAGGTCTATGGAGACAGGCATACTTCTAATTGGAGGGTGAGCCTCCTGTGAAGCAAATAATTCAACAGGAAGATGGGTCACTAGTATCTAAGCCCACAAAGGCCACTAGAGGAGACCTCATGAAGGTTAGAGGTCCCTCAGGATGTGTGGTCCTTCCTCCTGCTGTTTGTGCATGATGCTCCCCCAGCAGTTTAACTTGATATCAAGGTAACTCCAGAGTGGTCCCCATGAATTCCTACTTGCCCAAGATGAGGGTCCCATTGGAAAATCATTACAGAGGTTACACTTTCTGTGAGCAATCTGACAGAAGTGAAACAGGGATTCAGAATCCATTAGCATCACTACCAAGGATAGAGGCTCCCTTTGTTAGTCCTCTGAACCCTTTGACATCTTCAGGGAATACAGTTATTCTTGTAGTAGCTGATCATGCCATAAGGTATCATAATGCCAACCCAAATCATACAATAGCTGCCAAGTCAGCTACTCTAGCTTTACTGGACACATTTATGCGCAGTAGCATCCCAGAAGATGCTGTGCTTGACTCTGGCATCAGCTTCAAAAGGGCCTCATCACGAGTTGGACGGTAACGCTGCCGCTAATAGCGCTGGCATTATTAGCCCTACCGCCAAACCTACCAGCGCTATTAGCGCCGGATCACGGGTTTGGCGGAATGGGAAATCCCCATTTCCCATTGAGCCCATTTGGTAATTCCCCATTGGGCTCAATAGGGAAATTTCACGCTTTTACCACAGGCGGATTTCCCGCTGGCGGTAAAACCGCAGAAAATCAGCAAAATCTCGGGGATTTCCCCCAGCTCAGAACTGGGGGGAAATCAGCCAAAGCTGTGATTTGGCAGACCCTTAAATCCGGCGGTAACAGTGCTACCGGATTTAAGGGCTACCGCCAAATTCGTGATGAGGCCCATAGTCAGGACTTGTGGGAGGAAGATGAGGTGAGTTATCATTTGTCATTCCTATATCACCCTCAATCAATTGAGAACAATATTATTGTAACCCTTACAAAGCCCCAAAGAAGGCAGTTAGACCTTCTTCTATCATACTTGTCTTTAGAAAACCTGAGAAGGAATTCATGGCCTGGACCATACAAATTGAGAGACCCAGTAAGGTAAACTATTTTGTGGATCATGTAAGACTTAGAAAGGCTCTCATAGTGTTCCATATACATATATTGAAGGATGTCCTTAGGGATGAAAAGGGAGCCCTGTTCCTGGTTTCAGAAAGAGAAACCGTGAAATCAGAATCACTCACTGACCTATTCCAGGGAATTACTTCTTAGGGCTTCATTGAGGATGACCTTGTGTCTCCACAACTGAGTCTACAAATACACAGTGGGGTGAACACCTTGTAACCCATTGGCGTGAGCATGACTTTGCCACTGGAGTTGTGGACTTACCAATTTTAGGAGATGTAGTTGGTCTGACCAAGTAAGATCTTAAGTTTTGTTTGAGGGCAACAAGATGTTGGATCTAGTGGAGATAGAGCCCTGCAGTAGTCCATAGTATAGTCCCGTGGGTCTTGCACCAAACGCATGTGCATCTAATTTGATATTCTATGTGAACTACAGAGCTCTTAATGCTGTCACCAAGACAGATGATCATCCCCTTCCATGAACTGATGAGTTAGTGGACAAGCTAAGTGCAGCGAAGTACCTTAGTACTGTTGACTTTACTGCAGCGTTTTGGCAAATATCCCTGACAGAAAATGCCAATGAGAAGACAGCATTCTCAACACCTGAACCATTTCAGGGTAAATCCTTTTGGATTAAAGAATACAACTGCCACTTTTCAAAGGTTGGTCAATCGTGTCCTGAATGGATTGGAGGTATTCTGCATGTCTTATCCAGATGATATAGCAGATTTCAGCCCTACATGGGAATAACATCTGAGACACCTTGAAATTGTATTGCAGGCTCTTCACCAGGCCCACCTGACAATAATGGCTACCGAGTGCCAGATTGAGCAGGGCTCAGTGACTTACCTTGGGTTTGAAGTTGGTGGGGGCCAGATTCAGCCTCTTCTGAGCAAAATACAGACTTTACAAGACAAGGAAATCACCACAACCCAAACCCATGTGTGATATTTTCTAGGCCTCACTGGGTATTACAGAAACTTCATGGCACGCTATGCAACCATAGCTTCCCCTCTGACTCTGTGAGAAGGCCTTCCAAGCCATTAAGGCATCACTTTGTCAGGTCCCTTTTCTCAGGTCACCTGATTACTAGAGATGATTTATTAAGCAGATGCCTCTGACACTGAGATAGGTGCTCTACTTTCACCGTAAAAACACAAAGGCACAGAAAATCCTATATGTTGCATTAGTCGCCAGCTTAAAGACAAAGAGCTCAGGTGGATGACTGTGGAAAAGGAATATTTTTCCATAGTGTGGGCCCTTCGGAAGCTGAGACCCTACCTCTTTGGAAATCACTTCACTGTGCAGACTGGCCACAAGCCCTTAAAGTGGCTAATGGATATGAAAGTAGAGAACCCTAAATTGCTCAGGAGGTCCAAAAGCCTTCAAAGCTCCGGCTTCAACATTGAGCGTTGTCCAGGTGCACAACATAGGAATGCTAATGGGCTATCCAGAATGTATTACCAACTAGAACAGGAGACTCATCTAGGGGTGGATTGGATCTCCCTGTCCCTAATCTGGGGGGAGGGTGAGTAAGGAAATATTTCTCTTTTGGAAACTTTCCCTTAATAGTTCTATGTACCTCCAAACATGTTGCTTTTATGTTTGGACTGTTCTGTCGTTTTACAGGGAAGTGAAGTCTTCAGCGTCCCACCCTGGACTTTTGCTCATGTTGTTGTGGGGAAACTGATCAGTCCTTCAGACTATCAGTTCTGGGGATACATTTTACATTTGGGATTTTTGGTTACTTTTATATGTGCCTAAAGGCAAGCTGGATGCAAAACTCAATGTTTACCATTTTTGGGTTATGTCTTGTGTGCACATTCGTGTTAACCTTGCAGGGCTACTAAATGTGGCTAGTGCCCCCAAATGGCCACATCATAAGCATTTTACCATGTTGTTTGGCCTTCTTCCTGCTTTCCCAGGTCAGTAAATCCCATATACGGTCATGCACCTGCACAGGAAAGCTTCTGCTTTCATGGACTAGTGATGCCTTTCTGTGTGTGCGGCTCAAGGAAGGGAGTGGGATTGTCTGGTCCCGCTCCACATCTGTGGTGCCTTAAAGTCTGGTTGAGGGACATGAGTTAAACCAACATTGGTCCCTGATAGGAACACTGCTGGCTGTTTGAATGGTGCAGATCCTCAGCATTGGTTGTCTTGGACTTGCATTAATGCTGAATTTTGGATAAGAAGAGGACTCCTGCAGCTATTTCTGCAGCTCAACATTGGAGCTAAGAATCCTGTGTAGAAGAACACTGAAGATCCAAAGATGACTACTGATGAGGCCCAGCTCCCCTTCCCGCATCTATCCCAGTTAAGCCTTGTTGAACTACTAATCCGCGAAGGCCCTGTGCAGTGCATCAACCCCTGGACTGGTGCGACCAACCAGCCTCAACTTGTTCTTGAGTATACAGCCACCCTGAGCCTTTCGACTGACCATCTTTCCAGTGGGTTACCTTGCTAGAATAGTCACAGTTCCGAATTTGCAGCTGGAAATTTGGTGGAATGCAGCATGTGCTATAAGTCACCATCCTGCTGAATGTCAGCCTCCCAGCTTCAAGGTCTCCTGATCAGAAAGGTCTTCTTCATCTGTGACTGGAAGGACACCTGCCGTTGCCTGTGTGCAGCAGCCGTCGCTGGAACTCATCTTCCCTAATCATGTGAAGTGTCCTGAAGTGGTTTGCATCAGTTCTTTCTGCATTTCCTCATTGTCATGGGTTGCACTCTGCTCCTGGACCCAGGGGAGGATTGGAATCATTTGACCTGGGGGGGCAAGTATATTTTTCTAAAAAATTGTGCAGTGGCCCAAGCCCTTAAAGAAGCATCCAAGACTTCTTGAAAAACTTAATACCAACTAGGGCTGTACCGAATAGCATATTTAGTATTCGGCCGGATACCGAATAGTTTGTCAACTATTCGGCCGGAGCCGAATAGTGAGCCGAATAGTTTTTTTTTTTTTAGGCCCCCCTATGCAATACAATCTCGGGCCACCGGCTTTGGCCCGGTGGCCCGACAAACACAACATTATTGCGGTGAGGCCGCGGGGGTTCCCTGTGGCCCCGCGGCCTCACCGTGCTCAAGGGGTGAGGGGGGGGCACATTTCACAGCGAGGCCGCCGGGGTCGGCAAAGGGCCCCGGCGGCCTCATGAGTCTGGGGGGGGCGCTCCTTTAGGAGCGGCCCCCCAATGCAAAATAAACGTCGGGCCACCGGCTTTGCACCGGTGGCCCGACAAACAGAACATTATTGCGGTGAGGCCGCGGGGGTTCCCTGTGGCCCCGCGGCCTCACCGTGCTCAAGGGGTGAGCACTTTTCACAGCGAGGCCGCCGGGGTCGGCAAAGGGCCCCGGCGGCCTCATGAGTCTGGGGGGGCCGCTCCTGTAGGAGCGGCCCCCCAATGCAAAATAAACGTCGGGCCACCGGCTTTGCACCGGTGGCCCGACAAATTGAACATTATTGCGGTGAGGCCGCGGGGGTTCCCTGAGGCCCCGCGGCCTCACCGTGGTGAGGGGGATGGGGGGCACCGAGGCCACCGGGGTCGGCAAAGTGCCCCGGCGGCCTCATGAGTCTGGGGGGGCCGCTCCTGTAGGAGCGGCCCCCCAATGCAAAATAAACGTCGGGCCACCGGCTTTGCACCGGTGGCCCGACAAACAGAACATTATTGCGGTGAGGCCGCGGGGGTTCCCTGAGGCCCCGCAGCCTCACCGTGATGAGGGGGTATGGGGGGGGGATTCGGGTCACTTACCTGGTGATTGGGTCCGGGTGCTGGCATAGGAAGTGAGGGAAGGGAAGAACTGTTCCCTTCCCTCGCTTCCTATTTCAACACGTTAGGCTGGTTCCTCTGTGGTCAGACTGCAGAAGCCAATAGGCAAACAGCTTGTTTGGCTTCTGCAGCCTGAACACTGTCAAACATTCTATGATTGGCTGTCATCTCCCAAACAGGGAGAGGGCAGCTAATCATAGAAAGTGGACTTCGGCTTCGAGTCCCTAAACAGAAACTATTCTGCCGAAGCCGGATAGCTGTATTTCAGCCGAACTTCGGCAGAATAGGGACTCGAAGCCGAAGTTCGGTACAGCCCTAATACCAACCACTACCCCGACATACTCATTGACATTGTGTTCCTTTTATTGTGTTTTCTCAGAACCCCAGGCCTCAGGGAACCTCCCCTACCTACCAAACCTAGCAACATGATTTCACCAAGATAATTATGTGTCCCAGTTTGCAACTGGGCAGCAGGCTGCATCTCCATTGGTAGAGCCAAGTCAGGAAGTCTACCTTCAATCTAAGAGCCACACATGCACTGACAGCAAAAGATACATATCTTACTTCTTCCTTCCCACTGTACAACACAAAATCCATACCTGGCACACTGTTTACCAGCCCCCCACAACAAAAGTACCTCACTTGGCATACTGCCTCCTCAACAATATGCTTTATATTCAGTGTTATTATGTATGGCATTACACTACAGATGATGAACCCACATGAGTGAGACTTTCCCCACTGACTGTTAATGAAAACAAGGCACAGTGATGAAAAGTGATTTGCTCAAGGTAACAATGTGTCGATTGTGGTAGGTGGGGATTTAAGCCCTAACTTCCTGTTCCTGGTTTCACAATTCTAAATCTAGACAACAGAAGAGACTTCATCTTCTCCAGTTCCATCTTCAATAATAGAAGCAACTAAACATTTTCTACAAAGTTGTTATTCAAGTGATGGAATAGTACACTGTTCAATGATTTTCAAAGCACCAAGTCAAATGACAAATCAAACTGACACAATATAATAGAAGACTCATTGATATGTTCTTGAAGCAAGTATGCCTCAGAAAAAACGAAAGGGGTTGAGCCTCCCCCACAATAGGGAGCATTGGCATGCCTTTTAGACATGCAAATGTTCCTTGTTATTAAGGAAGGTAGAGGGATTTTGTGTGTGTGTTTATGTTCAGTTTGTCTAACTGTGGTGATGTTGCATTTAGGAAACGCATATGTGGATATGTTTGTTCATGTAACTATGTACATATATGTAAATAAAATTGATTTGTATGTGCGAATGGGAAGTGCAGGCACTTTTTCAATACAGAAAAAAATATTTCTACAAAGGGCATAGTACCTTACCCACATTTTGCATAAAAAGGTCAGATTGGACCCTTTTCTTCATTAATGCACACTAGTGGTATAAACCACTAATGTACCTAATCCATTTGCACCTTTACTTTGAAGGTGGAAATGGCTGCATTTTTTTAAAAAAAAACATCATTTTATGACGGAGGTATTCCAAAAATACCATCTCTGCCGGTGGTAAAATCTGAATTGGACAGATTTTCCCAAATTCCACTGGTGCAGGTGGTAACT
Organism: Ambystoma mexicanum; assembly: GCF_040938575.1. Classification (NCBI taxonomy): domain Eukaryota; kingdom Metazoa; phylum Chordata; class Amphibia; order Caudata; family Ambystomatidae; genus Ambystoma; species Ambystoma mexicanum. Next base: position 1,258,895,243 of record NC_090930.1, read on the forward strand.
TTCTCCAGAGGTATTTCATTAAACAAATCCATCCAACTCTGAAGGACCCCCTTACTTTGTATTGAACAAATAATTAATACTTGAATTTTACATCTTTCTGTGCTGTTTCTCAACACTGGAGATTTCAAAACGTTATCTTTGTTTGGTCAAACTGGGGAACAAGTTATCTTTGTCATGCTTTACCATTGTCTTTAGTCATATCCCATTATTATTGAATTCACTCCTTTGAGGGGTTAAGAATGTGAACTCGCCCTTGAAGCAAACACCTTTTATAACAACTATGTAACAACATGCAAAACATTGTATATGTTTCTTGAGAGAAGATTGTACTTTGTCTAACCAGTGATGGTAAATATGCACCACCAATCAATCTGGGAACTGAGTAACAGGTTCCTGTTAAATAGTATTTTCAGATAATCGTCCTTTCAACCATATGCTCTTACCTTTTGACATTGGTTACCTAGCATCAGGCTAATTGTCAAAACAACTTTAACTATGTACTAGAAGAGGGATCTCTCACCCTTAATGTTTAAAGTTAACAGACACTTGAACTTTAGCCATCCTTTAACAAGATTAGTAATGGCGCATAGGAATGGGTCTATGACTGCAGACCTTAGGCACGTCATTTTCACATTAGCATTTCTTTACTGGTAGATCTGTTTAACATCCCAAGCGTTGTAGGTCTTACCCATTACCACACGCAGGACTGTCATTTTAAGGCTGCTAATACTCTGATGTTGAACAAATAAATATCAGAATATTTTACTCAACTGATATGTTCATAATATTACACATGTGAGGTGTTCTCAGAATTAACGAGTCTATATATGACTGAACCCTTCCAAGTGACAGCTTATAGCCAGCATCCCTACTTTCAGATTTATGACAGTACACATTACAGTTTGAGATTGGTTACAGTGTTAGCTATGCTCATCTCTGCGCACGTTTACATTAACGAATTTACCAATTGGGGCTTATTTACCTATGACGTCACACACACATGCGCGCGATGACGTCACAGGTAAACGCTGCAATAAATAGCTGTCATCGTTTCCAAACCAAAACAAACATCACAGAGTCACCTCTTCGCGCAGGCTGCTTTGTGGACGTTTACTGAACCATACCTTATGGTACATTTTTCCCTAAACCCATTGCTATTTGCTACGCTACTTTTAACTGAAACTCTGTTTACACTCTGTTTTAAACTGCTTACCACTTATTTTTGGACGCTTGATTAAGGATATTCATCCTTTTCATTTACAGAGAGACCAGGTCCCTTCTGGTGATTTAGCAATCTGTCAAACAACTCCAAATCACTTATATAATTGTGACTACTGACATGGAGACAGATGGTAAGCACTTCTAATATTACTGACTTGATTTAACACTAGGATTTGACCTATCTCTGGTGTATCAAACATAACATCTCGAACAATACTCCTATACAGAGCTGAAATAATTCGTCTGCTTAAGAAGTTAAGCCACCAGTGGGAGACTGAATTGGGAATCTAACAAATTGTTCCAGTTTTTGCATCTTATATATGGAATTGAAGGTCAGCGTAATTTCTTCATATATCTATGGGATTTCTTGATGATTATGTAATTCACATCGGACTGTGTGAACAATTTCAATTTCAAAAAAAGTTAGAGGATAATCTGAGTTCATCAATAATTTTAGGTAACCTATGAACTTTAGGACTAGGTTTAACCCTTAATTTACTGAGTACTCCCCATGGGTGATCATGTTGAGAATTGCAACTACAGCTATTCTATGCAAACTGTGTGTTCATCAAATGTTGATATACATGAACTATTGACAATGTATTGACACAAATATGAGACTCATCAAGTTTTGTTTTGACTTTTTTATAGATTTATAATGCATCCTTCTGCCCCTGATGAAGAGATGTACTCTAGACACTTTGGCCCCCTTTGTTTTAAATTTCTGTATTTATTCAAATTCATGAATGGACATTTGAATTATTGGTTGGATTGTTTGAGCGGTCTTCAACTAATTATTAATGATCAATTATTGATTATAACTGAAGAGTTATTATAAGATGCGTATTACATATTTAAGTGGTGAAGTTGTTGACTAGGCTACTTTAGGTACCTTACTTAATCACTCCAAAGGGTTTGGCCCATCCAGGCCTTAGACAGTGTGCAGGGGACGTGAGTTCCCTAAATAGGGAACTTTACATGTGTCCTGTTTCTCAACTGTGCCTAATAGTGAGTACCACAAACAATTCAACAGCCATTTCTACAAGCCCAATATAGTAATATCCATCAGTGCTATTCAGGGTGCTATTACAATCACCAGAGGAAAGGGGAAGCATTTTTACAGAATAAAACTGATGAAAAACTCTAAAATATGGACCCTTACTTCCTTGTCAAGTTGGAGTATGATAAGCTGCTGATGAATGAAAAAGACCTATGGTGTATAGCCCGCAGAGGGGTCAACATTACTATCTAGTTTCATAGAATGTTGTCATTTAAATGCATACATTGTTGATAGCAATATGAACATGCTCCTGTTCCTAGCTTTTCTCACTCCTATTTACAATTTGTGGAGTGCCTTCTGTGGGGACCACCCAGGCACATCGGCAACACAGCTGAAATCCAAATAAGTATTTCACTCTGTTTAAACAGCAGGCAGGAAGACCAGAGAGCATTCGGTTCCTTCAAGGCAGTCTAGAATCTGAACAATTTCACTTTCTTCAATCATTTGTTTACATTTTGAAGCTCTGGATTTGAATAGCCGGATAAACACACACATCTAATCTTTTTTGCATATAAGCTTTTTGCATCCAAACATAGACTACGGTCTTGCCCCAGACGAAAGAGAATACATGCAAAATGTGGTAGACGTGGGTTCAACTGTGTGGATTTGTAAAGCCGGACAAACACACATAAATACATTCAGCTTCATATACAGCGATTATTGATTGCTGTGTGATATTATCACCCGCTTGTTTCATTTTGTTGTTTTTGTTTTGGGCCTAGAATAAATATATTATTTTTGTACTTAAATGTCTACATTGAATTATTGCGCACTTCACTGTGTGGACTCATTGTGGACCCCTACCCTACTCACAATCTTCCGAGAATAGCCTTGACTGCTCTCCATTGCTACCTTGATTGGTTTTTGGCTAACATCTCAGAGTTCCCCTGTTCACTATAACTAATGGATGAAGGTTCTAGAAATCCATTTTAAAGAGAGTGATTTCAGTAACTAATTATCCTCCAGTGTTGTGGATCACAAGCCTTGGGATCACCACGTCTGCCTACAGGCAGACCAGTTTCTTGTTCCTACACTGTGTCTCTGTTTTTATATGCATTATAAGCAGGATTGTTGTTATATGTGTTGGATCAATTTTGTGTGGATTACTGTCATGTCACATTATTGGAATTTTATTTATTACTTGACACTCTAACACATCTTCATACACTTTGTTTTGATTAAATATTATTATATACACATCTCTACTCCATATGTAATACACTTTTCCCATTGATTTGTGTGCCATGTTTAAGCATCTTATAGACACTAGAGCCACAAGTCTCCCATTGATTTGTGTGCCATGTTTAAGCATCTTATAGACACTAGAGCCACAAGTCAAGGCAGTAGTTAGAAAATGCTTCTTCCACCTATGCACAATCAAGAAGAAACTTCCCTAATAGGTCTCCACACAGAGAACTGTCACTACCATCTCTCTCGTCAGATGAAGAATAGATTACACCAACAGAATTTATCTCTGAATGCCAGACTATCTGTTTTATGAGGAAACTACAATGAATACAGATTGCAGCAGCAGGATTACTCTTCAGACTCACTAAGAGAGAACACATGACTGCAGCATTGAGAACACTACATTGGGTAGCAGTCAAAAAACAAATCTTCAAAATACTATGCATAACACAGAGAGTTATGGCCAAGGAATATCCATCTACAAACTAAACCGAACATTAAGGTCCAGCAATGACATTTGCATCAAACGGAAACCATAAGCAAAATACAAATTCCGGGGTGTAGCATTCTCCTGCATAGCAGTGAGACTTTGGAACTCGCTCCCAAAGGAAATATGAATAACAGAAGATCACCTAAAATTCAGGAAACATCTTAAAACATGGCTCTTGAGCTCACCAAGCCAAAGAAAGAACACCGGAGAGAGAAAAACTGACAATGCAACACAATAAGAATCTACGAAATCGGATTGCCCAAAGAAAGAACTTGACCCTAAACTCAATAGAATAAGATTAACCCAATGGAGGAACCCAAAACACAGAAAAAGACCCAGACAACCCTGACTAACCCTACTAAAAACTCTCTAAAACTCTGCATACTCATGACCCAACACTGAAGAAACAAGGCACAAACCCTTGCCACAAAAACAAAAACACCACAAACTGCAAGCACTCTACTGACTCTCCACAATACCCACTTTGCACATAAAACACCTACATACAACCACCCACCAAACGCCACACTAATGTCAAACAACTCAAAATATATCAGTACACAGTGACTTTTTTTCTGTACTGAAACCACCAACAGCACATCAAAGTCCTCTTGTTCTTTTGTGCATTTCACACTCAATCAGACTAACCTACCCATCCCAACCCCTGGAGACCATGAAAATGGCAGCAGTGTATGGTATAAATCAATATGTGGAGTATTAGTACGCCGGTCCAGGAGGGAAGCAAATCACCAGTTCTCGCTTAGAAAGACAGAGACGCGTGAAACGTTCTACGAGCGGAGAACAAGGATTGACGCACACACGTGTGACAAACGTACGGGCTGGCTTGACAGTTAAGAGTCAGTAACACATGAAATTACACAAAAGTTTGTTCTTTGTCTACTAACAAGACATTCCCCCAGTTACCAAGCTCAAGATTTACAGTGAACTCTTGTGGCTAGTGGCTTGAAGCACTATAAATGAGAAACAGCTCCAGATAGGCAATTTAACCACTGATGTTGGTCTACAGCAAACATTCAAAGTTGAAGATGTGTTGACAGGGCACATATGGTCCCCTGATGAAGTTCTAAAAGTGATGCCTATTAACCTATGAACGAAACATGTTGGATTGTGTAAGGCACCATAAATAGTGCTGGTGTTAGATAACAATTCAATAAGTTGTTGTGTTTACCCTAGTAGCATATATATGGGGTAGAAAATCACTTAGATTCATATAAGACCAATTTTGGAATAACTCCTGATCAAAGGATTCCAGGATGCTTCCTACCAATGCTTTCTTTTGCACATTATTAGGGATAGTGTCTGTCACAAATTGTATTTAATTTGATTTGTATAGGCAGCATAGTTTTTGTGGGGTGTTAAAGGTACATCTACATGGTGTTTTAACATTTTTTGTACTGTTGGTTTTTAAGAAATGTGCACAAGATTTTACACATTTTTTATTTTGTGATGTACGTTTATAAAATAACTGTTTTTGATACATTAATAAATTGATAAAGATTTTTTCAATCATTTTCTGACTCGTTACCTATTTGGTCCATGGACAGGGTTCTCTAGGACATTACATAGGTGTCATAGGAGAGAGAGAGAGAGACGGCTGGATTCCAAAGTTATATATTGTCTATAATGCTGGTGTTAGAGTAGAATCCAGGTGTCAATAAGCTACTCCACTTATTTCTTGTTCTTTAATATTGTATAAATCACAATAACATAACACACAATAAGTGGGAAGCTTCTTTACTAGATGCTCTGCATTGTGACCTTATGTGGTGTATGTGTTAATAAATTCAACTAGACACTGACATGCATCTTAGGTGGTTTGGAAAACCACCCGAGGAGAAAATATGATATTCTCCTGTTGTGTCTCCTTTTTAACTATCAACAGGTGCCACATAATGTAGGAGGGTTAATTCCTTAAGAGTTTATCTTGTGCCATCCTGTTAGGGGTCTGTTATCTGCTGAAATAAGGATGGGAGGTTAACACCAAAAGTCCTTCCCATGAAATAGTGGGTATGTACTTGGGCTCAGATCCAGAATGGCCAAGTACATGGAACAGAGTAGCAGGAACCTCAATGTATGCCAGGAGCAGATGAAGCACTGGCATGACCAGAAAACCACAGTGACAGCAAATACTCTACTACAGATGATCAATTTTATGGAACCTGTCAAAAGCAGCACCCTTTATGATAGACAGGTCCCTATGGAGTTCTAGAATAGATCAGTGAGTTTAACAGCCACACTGATACCAAGGCCCCTAGGTAGAGGCACATGGTCTTTCATGTTAATCAGCTGAAGCCGTTAAGCATGGATGTCTCAGTCTTGACTCTAATGACAGATGATGGGACTGAGGAGGAGACTGATCCTGTTTCACACTTATTATACCCAGAGGCCACAGATGAGTTACTTGCTGGAGTGAAGAACTCACCAGACCTGGCAAAACAGTAATTTCAAGAAATGAATTTTAAGTTTTTTGGTGTACATAGTAATCACAGTACTGAAGGGGCCTCTGAGGGACCCTCGCATATGGAAACAAGGCACAATCACCACACATAAACTGATACGCCAGACACGAGGTTGTATTCCCAAAATCTACGGCTTATTGCAAAGCAAATAGTCTCCGTTTGCCAACTGGGTCCCACGCCCCGCGACGTGTGTTTCCAGACCCCGGGGGATGCAAGGAGACGGAGAATCATACAATAGTTACATATATACAAATCTAGCATCTTGTAATCAGTAGTGACACATCCAATACCGCCCCTAATACATTTCCTTTGAATTGAGCACAATGATTGTCAATGGTAACGAGTTTGATACTTTCGAACATTCATTTAGCAACAGTTTGCAATTTTCGCGAGCCTACAGACACAAGTCTTTGTTTAAAAGAACACAATGCTTCTGTTCTTGCAAGCAAGCTGCGTGCAGGGGAGAGACACATTCCAGGCCTTGCTATCTCCTAGTTTCTATTCGTGTACTGGGGGTCAACTTGCTCTCCAGGGCTCTACAGGGCTCAGGAAAGGGGGGCCGCAAAGAAGAGCATAATTCAAGTCATTCAATGTTCGCTTCTAGCATTTCTACTGTGTTTTCGAGACTAACTGGCACCTGTGGACTGATTAGGATGCCTTGCTGCTTACTTCCAAGGATATGCGAGGGAGGAGACTGGGAATTTCTGTCTGGGTTGCTACGTTATGTTTCAACATGTCTCTCGCGGCCTTGCGTTATGCACTAGGAGAGCAGAATAATATTTCAGCAAAGCAGTTTAACAGAAGACAAAAAGCAAACTTTAGAGAGAAAACAAAATGGAGATTTCAGTCACCTTAAAATGGCCACACTTAATCAAGCTTATGGCTATATATTTCCAATACTAAACACATGAGGCGGTTGGTCTTTGGCCAACAAAATAAATTGCCTTACAATCGAGGGGTGTCTACTTTTTCTGGACCGACAGTACATGCCCTCTTTCAAGATACAATTGTTTCCCTATGTAGCAAATCAAAGAATTAACTGTAAGTATTTTTTCAAATTATTTTCTCACACATTTCAGCAGTTGAAACATTTTTTGGTAAAATAGAATTCTATGGCCACACTGTGTTTCTCACTGCTGTACCTATTGCGAGAGCAGAAGGTAAGTCCTTCTTCAGGCCCTTCTATTTTTATACTTTTGAGTATCAATTCATTGTTTTAAATTTTCCTCAGTAGAGGTATTTCCCAGATGGTTTCCTTCATAATTCATCCTTTACACTTCTTAGTAAGTGCCCTTTATAGTAATTGTATTTCATCCTAGATGTTTGTTCTCATTTATTATGGTTCTTCTTTGTAATCTTGATTAGTCTACAACTTTATTTTGGACAGTATTTTAGTCTGCATGTTTTGCATCATTTAAACTCTAGAATACATGCAGCCTACAGCCCATGAAGAAGCACTTACCTTGTGCTCTTACACTAGGCACAAGCAGATCTTAAGCGTGTCCCTAAAACACTCCCTAGTCTCTCTGACAAAACCATAGAAAGCATATTGGCACACAGGATCCATGTAGTTCCATCCTACACCTCAGGTTTCCCAACAGCATCTCCCACTATCCCACTAATGACTCCCCATTTTCTTACAGAGCCATGTGCATGGAGGTAACAAACAAGACAGAGGGCATTTTGTAAGAACACTCATTACAATTCCAAATGCGTGAGAGGTGACAGAGAGGTATATTAATGAGAGTCTTTAAGAAGGCAAGTCGGATTCATATTTGTGATGAAACGAGGAAATTGTGTAGTTCTGTGTTTTAGCAAAATGACTCTGACATCAAGGTGTGGATGAGTAACTTCTTTAATCAGTTTCCAAGCATAACATCCAGTTTCTAGAGTCATTATTCATCATATGGTAAAGTCCAGTTCTCATAGACAAGCACCGACATCCTCTATCTCAGGCTACATCTCTTAACTCCCTCAAGAGAACACCAGTCACACATAAACATTCTAACCAGTAACATTCCATAGTCAATCATGACACTCACTCCAGATTGCATTAGGATGCAGGATAAGACCAGATCCTTACAGAAATCCTGCAGATAACAAGATGACAAGGAGTGGCACACACCCTGTCACACTAGAGTGAGGGACTTTGGTTGGACACTTGTAGGATGCCTTTCAACTGTTGTGTTAATCTTATGTTGTTTTTATGGTAAGTAAAGCACTGTAAATATAAGTCTAGAGTCCAGGCATTTGCGCATTTCATAAACCCTCTGAGACACCTGGATATTTCAAGTTATCCTCAGATTTATATCAGATCTTTTTTTATATACACTCTATTATTTGTGCAGAAAAATATAGTGGGACTCCACTGAATCTATTACATATTTTTTATTTGTTGTTTATTGGTTTTATTTATTCTCTGCTGTTTTGTTTATCAGGTGTTGTTTTTCTAGGGTACACCACGTTGAAATGGGGCAGGACATTTAGGGGCTTGGTATCGTGTCTTTGGAGAGAAACTCTTATTACCTTTGCAGTACCATATTTAGCAGAAGGGAAAGGGCATATTCAAATATACTGCACATAATACGTACATTCAGTGCATGAAATGGGGTTAGAAATGTATTCCATACTGTTAAAAGAAACACTCTGCAAATCAGAGTAATCCCTCCTCCATAATAGCACCAATTTGATCAAAGGTGAAGGTTCCCTTTATTCACTTCCTTCCCCAACCCATTCACACCTGCAAGTGTGGTGGGTGCTGAGCTGAGAGCAAACCTATGCCACTGAAACCCATAATGTATGTACATCTATCAATATTTTTCAATACAAGGCAACGGATTACCCTGTCAATCTGGAAAAGTGAATACCCTTCATTTGAATGATAGACATATCTTGATTGCCGAAGGCCAACTGTCTTATGCACAGAATTATAGAAATACAGACTGCTATGCTTGATGAACAAGCAGCCATTTTAAACGTCGCAAGAATCGCCATTTTGCTTGTTAACCATTGCTCATTGCTTTCTGTCTAAAACTGCTTTGCAGCTTGCAATTCTTGCGAATTCTGCTTACTCTGCTCAACTGTTAACATTGTTGTCTGAAGATGAAAGGGCAAGGTCGCGGGACTGAGGAGTTCATTGAAACTCCTCATGAGTAGCCCAGAAAGGAATGCCCACGTTCCCTCTCTGTAGCCTTGAGGGAGAGCTGCAGGGCATTTAATCATTTCACAGCTGGCAGCCAGTCTCGTACTGTGGTAGAATATGTTACAATAAAGCAGCTAAAGGCTTGAATTATGCTCTTCTTACAGCCCCCCCTCACAAAACCCTTTAGAGCGTGTCGGCTCCCAGGACACGAATAGCACCTCATAGATAGCAAAGCTTGGAATGTGGCTCTTCCCCCGTGTGCAGCTTGCTTCCAAGAACAGAAGCACCGTGTTCTGTTCAACAACCAGAAGATGCCTCCGCACTTTCTAAATTACACATTGTTACTAGAATAGACATCGAAAGTGTCATAATTGTCATACTCGTCGGAAATGTCCATCATCATCCCGAGTTCAAAGAAACTTAATAAAAGGGGGGTGTTAAAAATGACATAGCTGATTGTATGATATGCATTTTGTATATATGTAACTGATGTACGTAATTCGCTCTCTTGCGTCCCTCGAGGTCTAGAGAATACACGTCGCGGGGCGTGAGACCACAGTTGGCCAATTGGGACTATTTTTCTTGCAATAAACCCTAGCATTGGGAATTTGAACCTCGTGTCTGGCGTATCCTTTTGTGTATTGTTATTGCCTTGTTACCATATCGCGAGGGACCCCTAAAGGCCCCTTTCAACCCATCCCTTATCTTCACACCTATTAGTGGTAACACACTTTTGATGCTCTATTACATATATATACAGGTATTTATGATATTTACAAAAGGTTAAATAACAAGGCATTGTTTTTACACATAATACATAATTAATACCACATTTCATTCACACCAACATTAACATTACATATGAAAAACCGTTGTGGACTGATTATGATAATTTTACTGCATCATATTAAGTTGTCTGATGTCATCAGGATGATAAGTGTGGTATCTTGGAACACATTCCTCAATACAATGTGATCCTTGAAGAAGGTTCTGCACAGAGCCATTCTTAGATATGATATCCTTGATGAGGTCTCTTACCTGAACCTGGGGATTAGAATTAGAGGAGCCACTGAGGTTGGCTATGGCCATGTGCTAAGCAATGACAAGCACAGAGGCAGTGCAGGGACGATCCCCTGGCTTCTCCAAGCTCATGACATAAGTGGCAGGATGTTGTTGCATGCTGCCTATCTGAAGCTATAACTCTTTATAGAACACAATTATCGAAAATACGTTTTCGCTTTCGCCAACATGCTCAAACAGTGGAGTAACTTTACTGAAAATGTTGGGGGTGGGGGACATGACAACTTAAGGAAAGGGGCAGCGTGGAGGAAGGGTGTATGGTGGCTCTGAGGGATAACGCTAAACTACGACACCACAAGAGTCCCTTGCCGACGCTCTGTTATAACTTGCATATGACTGGTGCTGTATCTTTAAAATGTTATTCTAAAGACAAGCCAGTCTTCTGAAAGTTATAACATCACAGTGAGTCTTTACAATTCCCTGCATTGACAACAGTAAAAAAATGCCAGTCTAGCCAATTAATAACACATACCATGCTTGCTTTATCAAGATGCCCAGAATAAAGTCATGTCACAGTAAAAAAGGTCTAGTCTGGCTGCCCCAAAATCCCAGTCTGAGTTTAGCCATGTAATATTTCATATTTGCCTTCTCGATGCCCATAAACAAGTGCTGCATCTGCCAAGCACCTCTCACGCACACATATACATGCATACATACATACACACACACTAAAAATTCATACCCATTCACTATGGACGGCATCAGGGCATTTCAACCTTTTCAAATAAAAGAGGCCTCAAGCCTTAGGGGTGGCTCCCAGCACCTGCCCCCATGTTGCCAGTCAGTGCCCAGCGGTCATGTAACACATAATTATATTAATTTCTCTCTATTTTAGTTCAAATGTTATCACCTCTTTGCCTTCTAAAACGGGTTCCTCCACATCAGTCACTTACTGTCAAAGAAGGGTTTAAAGCTCTTCAGTGGGCATTTAGCTGGCTGGCCGCATTGAGATAATTGGCGGTTATTAACCTTATCTTCGTCATCATTGTAATGTATGCAAGCCACGCGTGCCTCAGAATGTTTTTGCTCAAAGCTGGGGGCCCCCAACCATAATGTTTAAAATGGGCCCCACACATCTTAATTCCTGCCTGCCACCCACCTAATGACACATCATAACATTTGCAAAATTCATTCCACCCAGAACAAACAAACCATGCATTATTTATCATTCATTCAGCAACAAAAGTCAACACACATATGCTTGTACACACTCACCTACTCACACACACATGCACACAGCATCTCCATTGCAATGCAGTGTGTGCCCACAACATTCATATGCACATTAAATACACAGTAACAGATGCAAACAGGGGCGCACAGCCATTGAGCAGACCATGCTTTATCCCCCTCCTGACCGTGACAACCGAAATGTTGGGCTACGTTGACTTCACCTGGCTGAACTACAATGCCATAGCAGGACATGACCTGACAAACAGTGCTTGGGGGGAGGGGTGCACTTTTAAAAAAGGCCAGGCAATTAATAATAATTTAGCACATTTCATTGTTAGCACCTAAATTTAAATGCATACATTTTCAGGCAATTGAAATCATGATGAGTGACGTTGTACTTGTATGTCGGGGGAGTGAGCAGGACATGGGAGACATCAGGCAGCTCATTCCCAAAGTTCTTAAGTGTGTGTTTCTGACACAGAGAGTCAACAGCTTTTAACATTTAAGCTGACTAGACTAGTCTCATTAGAATATGCAGATGCACCCACAAAGTTTGCCCCTCTCCTGGTGACTGCCAAAGTCTCTAAATGTTAGCCCCTCTCTATAGGGTTAGCCCACAGTCAGTGTCAGCCCTAGGATTTGCGAGGCTCAGGGTGGCAAATGATGTGTGGGTCTCCTCGTAGAAAATGATGTAAAAATAAATTGTCATCAATATCCATAGGGATCAAATAAACTGACACTCAATATCTGAATTTTAACTGTTAATATTACGGTTGTAGCAATATCAGGAGTGAGGCTTATTTTGGAGTAGCCGACCGATTGGGCGGAATCATTTGTAGAGATGGGGACCTCAAAAGAAAATAATGTGATGAGAAAGAGCAGAGCAAAGAGTAATGAAGATCACTGGTAAGTAACCCAAACATGCCTAAGGTGACTGTACATTCCAAGGGCAGGGAATGGTCCTGGGCCAGACAGGGCAAAGTGCTTTTGTTGCAGGATAGTGCAATCGTAACAAAGCCGATTTACCAGAGAGGTACTAAGGCAGTCGGAGTGAGCAATTCTGCAGGTCTTCAAATGTCATCAATAGGTGTCAACTCCAGAAAAAAAGTGTGGGGGTTCTTTAACATATGCATGGGAACTGCACGTATCCTACAGTGAAATACGCACATTTAATTCAACTGGCCTTTCCTAATGAAAGAAAATTCAAAACAGAAATGAACATTGGGCCTCATTAGGAGGCTGGCAGCTGCGGAATGAACGGTGCTGGTAAGGTACCGGCACTGTTCATTCCGGGGTTCCTCATTAGGGGTTTCCTTGCGGGTGGCAGAATGCACGTCAGATCCATTGTTAGCGTCCTCCCCATTCCCATTGAGCCCTATGGGGGCTCAAATGGGAATGGGGATGTACCTGGTCCGGGTCCCGAGACTGGGAATTACCGGGCCCGCCAAAGTCAGTATGACTCAGTAATTCCCTATTTTTGGGACCCGGACCCGGTACCCGGTTTGGGGGTAGCCATGCGGGTATGAACGGCATGGCTACTTCCAAACTCTTTATGAGGCCCATTGTCTTTTACAAAATGAATCATCAATACCTGGAAAAAAAAACAGCTAGAGAAGATTTTCCTAGTACACTGCTGGCAAAGTGTAAAACGTGTGCACCTTTTAACCCAAAAATCTATATTGAAATATTTTATGGAAAGCAAAATACTAATACAAGATGTGTGCTTTGGGGACACTTTCTTGTGGTTTTGTGAGTTCAAATCCCGGTGGGCGAAACCTTGAGAAAACAACCTTTTTTGCATGCTGGCCTCAAAAACAACCAAGGGGGATGGAGTCGGCAATGTGATTAAAGTGAGCGGACGCAGTCAACCCACATGTAATCTCAACGTGTACCCTGAAAATCAACACAGGACCAGGGAGAACATCTTCAGTCCAGAAACCTCTTTTCCCACATCCAGGGACCTGGTAAATCATCACATCAAATGTGCCCTCTGATCCTTTCCCCTCCTCGCCAAGACGTTTGGCTTTCAACAATACTCTGTTTTATAAATCCGACCTGAAAAGTACACACATCATAATTAAAGTACTGCAGCAATATAGGAATCCTGATTGAAATATATCAAACAATAAGAGTTCAAATGCATTATTTTCACCCCATCTTGAAGACTACAAATACCAGAATGCCATTCCACAAAATTATAAAGAATGGCTTGTAGGCTGTCTTTTAAGACTTAATCATAACAAAAGATAATGTGAAATGGTAACTTTTTGCATCTTTTGACAAAGGCATTCTCCCCACCCCCCAAACAATGTATTTAACACACTAAATGCAAACATATGAATGCTATCGATGAACACTATGAATTCCACCCAGCCAAGCACCCTGGCAGTGGCTGCTCACTTTGAATCAGGCCACCAACTAAGGTGAGGAACTGAGCCGCATGAGGTATCCCTGCCTCCCGCTTTATGTAATGGACAGCCAGGCTCCCGCTGTCCAATTACTTAATTGATGCAGCGACTGCAATGTTGCCCTGCTCTGCCCCAGCCAAAAGATGGGGGGGAGGGAAATTTGGCATGCCACAAAAGTTTGGGGGACTTGTCCCCCCCATACTCCCCTATAATTACTCCCAAGTGCTCAAGAAGCAATCGTTTTTCCTTGTTCCCACTGACATAAAAATGTTGAGTAATTACACTTTTCTCTAGTTTCTCTGGTGTTGATATCACTTGGCTTTGTAATGTGCCCAGGTAATCACTGGGTGCCTTTTCTGTGGTTTACTGAACAGGTGCACAAAATCGCCATCCTATTCAAGAACAACAGATGTCTTGCCCATGAATATCATGCTTTTGAAGTCCTTGCCAGTCTCGAACCATCGTTTTGCATGAAGAATTGGATTCTCCACATTACCATCATGATTCTCAGGCGACAGCCTACAAGGTAACCTCCATTACTGCTGTGCAAGCCGACAAAAAATCATTAGCAATGCATAGCAACACTCCACTGCACAAAATGTAAATTTATTTTTAACAGTGCAGATTACAGCCCAGCCAGCCAGATTAAAATGTTTGACAGTAGTCCCCACCATAAAAGCAGGACTCCACGTTTCAGAATCCAAAGCAAATGTTAGGACAGGAAAAGGTCCTACTGACTAGAATGGAATGGATCTTTTTAACAGGTACAGTACTCTTGTGTACACTGTACAAACACTTCACATTGACACAGCTCAAATCACTCCCGCATAATCCCAGGGTAACTATGAAGATTTACTCAAGTCACAGTCTGCCATTTCCAGCCTAGACTGACAATGCACATTATATAACATCCCTGTCATTGACCCTGTGATGTGAGAACAACAGCAGTTTGAGCTGGGTCACTCTTCCCTCATAATTTTTCTTAGTGTGCCACTGATCTCACACAGGCAACTATCCACCTAACGTGATTTAATGAAGGATGGTTGGAACATATGGGAACCCCGACCTACTACTGTGGCACGAAACAACAGTCCACAAGACCCATCTCTGCTATAATATTTGGTACAAAACATTTATTTTCATTATTAATGATCTTCTTCTGTGTGTACACTTTCACACCTGAGGGAGAGTGGATGGCAGATGGCATGAGGGAAATCCCGAGAGACAAGAGACATTGCTACATGTCTGCCTTCACATAGCCAGTTTTCAAGCCTGCTTAGCTTTATTCTCAAGTGTGAGCTAAAGATTTTAGGCATTGGAGGTACAGCAAGTACAGCAGGTGAAATGGTTAATGAGTTGCAAATCGCAAAAATAAACTGTGCAACTGCCTTCAAAACGGGGTCATTTAAATAGGATAAGATGAGAGGAAGAGGAGTACAAAAGGCATGCAAAAGTCTGCAGCTTAATTATTTCATAGTGTACAATCTGAGTTACAGCCATAAACATGTGGTGGTTAGTCAGGTCTTTCTGACATTTTCCATCTTAGGTAGACAGAAACCACCCAAGTGAGAAGGAATGGAAATATTACAAGAGGTGAAAGTGGGCACACAGGAAGAGGTTAACAGCTCCATATCAGTGAGGTATCCTCATCCCACAAAATCCCAATCCGTTATTTTAAAAGGAAGACTTTAAAAAAGGCTTTCCAAAACATAGGGCTATGAGGAATTGCCATCTGGCAAGGGAGTGGAAGCCCTACCTTTGATTTGTATGCAATGATGTGGGTAATTCCATCTCAGAAAGGGTGACCTGCTAACCAGACCTCAATTTATCAAAGCACCATGACAAAAACAGAGTGTACATTTGTGCCCTGCTGGGTCAGTATCCTGATCTGCAGCTCCTGCTCTCCAGTGGCAAAGAGCAGGTTCAGCGGTCATAGGCACTCTTGACAGCTGCACTGACAGCCAAAGTCACTAAAACACAGGGGTTGCATTTAAGATATGCACTCCTTTTCATAAAAATACATAGCTAGGAGGATGCTTTCTTGGTGGCACACTAAACTGTAAATATAAGCCATACATCAGTTTAGGGGATGGTGGTAAGCCTCTCTCATAGTTATCCAAGCCACATCAATTTGATATCACATGTGTCAGCTCTTTGGACCCAGGTGGACTGTGGGAGGGTTTTGTGCATTCCTTTAGCCAGACTCTCCGTGCTGCAGCTAGCAGGACTGCAGTCCTGGGGGCTACCTCTCATTGTTCCTTTGTGAGAGCAAGTAACACATTCCACAGCGAGACAGCCACTCCACAGGAAGTTGTCCTGGGAAAAGGAATCACACTTGCATGCTGCATACCAAAGGGGCCTTGATTCTACTGAGAAGGGGAGGGGTAGGTATAGCGTAACCAGAGGGAGATATTTACAGCTCAAGGAAAGATACACTATCTTGTTTCTCTCTGCCTCTATCTTTCCTTCCTTTCCCCTCCACTTCCTCTAGCACATAGCACGTTGTGTGTGATGTCAGAAGGCAAAATTCACTTGTTACATGAACAGGGATTTACCCTTGAAGCAGGATAGCTTTAGTTCAATCGTCAGAGGGATTTTGCCTTTAAAAGAAGGGGGTCTACCAATCCTCCTTTGATTCACTATTGAACAAAAGACAAATAAATAATTAATTGAACCTCTGTTGGGAAATTTGATATTTCCAAAGCCCTCCAAGAGAGTTCAAGACTGGGTGTCCAAGGCAGAGGCAAACTCCCCTGGGCACACTGGGGGTGAACTGCTGCTGGGGCAAGACCTGCCTCTCAGCCACACACAACAGTACCCAGGACCTCACCATGTGGAAGGATGCCTGCAGTTGGGTGCTTGCATCTCATGTGATTGGGAGCCTGAGAAAAAGGACTCAACTTATCCTTCAGTCCCCAGATTGGGACTCAAGCAAACTGAGAGTCAAGAACATGAGGAACCCTCTGTTTACACAATCAAACCAATTTGAACCATGATTCGAACCTGTTCGACTACATCAAGCCATCAGAGCACTCTGGATCTCCCTTTGACACTCGCCTGCTCTTCAAACTGCCAAACTGCATGTTTCAACCTGTTTGCCATTGCATCATGCTAGATAAGCACATTGCTGGCTTGGCTAGAACTACACACTCTTTATTGCAACTGCCACCTTTGACTGCTACTCGCCCCACCTGCATCTTTGCTGCAGATCTTCATTGCCAGTCGAATTGACCTTGGTGGAACATCAAGCCCCAACCATCAGATATTCCAATGAACCACTCAAAACAAACTGCATCGAGTCTCCAGCATTTTTGCTGTTGAATCGACCATGCTGTTGAATCGACCATCAAACCAACCCTTCCAGCCCTCACAATCGAGAGGCCCTCGAGCGCTTGATCGGAACCATCACCATGAATCAGTCACCAGCATCTTCACAGTCGATCCAAGGAATCATCCCTGGCATCCCTTGTGATTCTGAACTGCCCACTTTCTTTGAAAACATTTCCCCTGCAGGCCGCTTTCACCAAACTGTGACCTGTCACGGAACAACACATGCGCTTGATGCCCAACCCTGAAACGGGTCAGATGGAGGAGAAGACAAAGAGGTAAGGATGGAGTTTGGGGACAGACAGGGCAATGTGCATGTGTGTGTATGTGTGGGGTAAGTGTGTAAATGGATTGTAAGTCGGGAACAGGAGGGCAGGTTGAGAGTCTGGGGTAGTGTGATGTCCCCACCGATCAAGCAACTGACCATGGGGGGAGGAGCGTGGCAGAGGGAACAGGGATTTTGGGGGCATCCCTGTCATTGGCATTGGTGCTACCAGGGGAATGATGGTTCCCAGCAGCAGCAAAACCGGTCTTTGGTGAAAGTGGCGTGCTGGGAATCATCATAGAACCCATGATTCTTCTTTCTCCAAGCATTGCCTTCAAAGTGAAACATGCTCCTTTTCACACCTGCTTGACACTGCTTCTCACCGAGACCAACATGACCACTGCACTCAAACTGCATTGAGTTGTATGAACAGCACCAAGAAGCATGCTTTGATGCTGTTGAACTGCCAGGTATCTTAAAGAGTTATTATTGACTATTAACTGCCCTCTTTTCCAGTCTTGGGTCCTAGAGACTGTTTAGATCATTCAACTCCATATTTGCACCAGCACACATCATTTATACAAACATTTCGTTCATACAAACATTAAGGTGTTTACTTGATTTTCATCACTGATTCATTATCTAGAGTGCTGCATCTTTCGCTCTGTGCATTTTCTTTCCTCTGGGTTGGGATTTGGGTAGTGTTTTTCTATTTAGTTATTTTCACAGATTGTTTAAATAAAGTATATGCATTTTTATATAGAACCTTGATCGAACATTGCCTTTATTTTTGGACTGTTAAGCATTGCTGATTGGGTACGCTCTTGAGGGTATGGCCTTCCCCCTGCCCATATTACCACAAAAGGCAAAGATGGTATAACTCTTAACTGTGCCTGTTTTACCTTTAGGATTGTTTGGGTTCTTGGTCTGTAGAAGTGTGAGGGCTGAACAGGGGCTTCAGCCTCTACTCATCCTTATACTCCTGCAGGGCAGAAGTCAGTTTGTCACAAGGACACATTTCCATACAGAGGCACCAAATGAATATTCCGACGAGTAATGTTCTATTCAAGGGGTGCAGATGTTGATGTGACCCAAAATGCAGCCCACAATCCAAATGAAATACATTAGAAAAAACAGCCCAAGCTGTTTGGAGACTGGCATTAGTGTAACCTCTGTTTTTCAATTTAGATAATTATCAGAATTATGTATCAACCAGCATTCCCTGTTAAGAGTTTGTATTTATTTGAACACATTGCACATTTATTGCATACTGAACAAAGATTACATTTATAAATTGATAACATATCTATTGTTTGTCTTTCAAACATTTGATGTGCAGGGACATAAGTGTTCCATAGACTGTGGACAACAATTTCTTTAATTGCTCCTGCAATTAACTCAATTCAACAGCCACATACCCGGTGTGGAGGTAATTTGTCTGCTTCTTTTGGTTCAAAAACATCTCTGTAATTGAAATATTCATGGGATGCATTAAGTTTTGCGGAGACAGTCTGAGCATACAGTATTTTCTGTGGATTCTTAGGGCCAA
This sequence comes from Ambystoma mexicanum, assembly GCF_040938575.1. Taxonomy (NCBI): domain Eukaryota; kingdom Metazoa; phylum Chordata; class Amphibia; order Caudata; family Ambystomatidae; genus Ambystoma; species Ambystoma mexicanum. The sequence goes on from NC_090930.1 coordinate 1,258,914,626, forward strand.
GACAGGGGTTAATCAGTGATTCCAAGTGACAAAACTCTGCGCAATAGGGAGAATGGATCTTAACTATGCCTTTCCTCCAGTCTATGGAAGGGTTATGTTTAGCTAACCAGGGCATACCCAGAATGATTTGTAAGTAGGGAGCATCGATGTATTTATTTATTTTTTACATCTGTTAAGCGCACACTAGCCCAACAGTCATCTGGGTGCTATCAATGATATCAAACAAAATAAGTGAATGCTAGTGATCCTTGCAGGTCAATCTAAAGACCACAGTTTGTTATATGACTGGTCCTGAGGTCAATATGGTCCAGTCTAGAGAGTGGGTGGGTTCAACCAGCTTTTTGTTACATAACTTAAACCCTGCAATTGAGCAAAGTGGTATCTAAGAGATGTCATGTAGCTCCACAATCTATCAAGGCACTGGTCTCTATAGGGGGGAATCCCTTCTGTGTGGAGAGTAATCCCAATGCAAATATGATTAGCCACAGGGTAGCAGGGGGTTGGTCTTTAATTGGGCCTTTCGTGGGGCTTGCCTGTCCCCTCAGATTCATTGCAAGCCCAATCAATTTCCCAGCCATTTTGGACAACACCTAACGGGATTGCTTGTTAGACCACAATAATAGCAGTGATTGTATGTTCTGCATTTTTCTCTTTTCTAAGCACTCATATGTATTTTAATTCCTCCTATGTGCATGGGTTCTGAGGTATAACGTTCTCCTATAGGTTCTATGGGATTTTTTTAGGGTATTTTTCTGATTTCAAATTGTTTCCATTCATTTGTTCGTTCCCCTTATGTTTGATCGATTTGGAGAGCTAGTTCCATTAATTCATCTATATAAGTGGGTGGTGGATGTACTCGAGCATTTATATCTGTTATGTCCTCTTCCAATCCCCTATAGAACACTGTGGTCTGTATATCACCGTCTCAGGCTACTTCAGCGACCACATGCTTAAAATGGGCAATATACAATATAAGATCCTGGTTGCCTTGTTTAATGTCTATGAGTTTGTGGCATAAGGCTTTTTGACACATATTCCTCTCAAATATTTTTCTTAATGAAAGGAGGAATGAATCATACTCATCAAGTATTGGGTCCTGATTATTAATTCAAGGGGTAAATAAATACATAAAAGTGACATCAGTATATTTGAGGTGTATTCATGAAATGCAACTAGCATTGTGTTATGAATTTTTGGAATACTTCTGGATTCCCAGTGTACTTATCGGGTCTGGGGGTGCCAGGATATGAGCTCCCGCTCCACTATCAGTGAATGGAAGATCTTTCTGTCCATGATCTATGGTGCGGAAACTATTGTTGTGCCTGTGTTAGACCATTGGGACAGGTTGCAGTTTTTTTTGGGAGAAATGTTCTTGCTCGCCACAACTCTGTGCCAATGAGTGTTATCAGGTTTGAGTTAGTTTTAATATCTATACGAGCACTGTTGAAGTGGAGATTATTGTTAATTGTGCTGGAATGTTTGATGGCAGGAGAGGTCGCAATGATGCAAGGAAAATATGGTATTCTCGCTGATTGGGAAAGAAAAGTGATGTCCATTATGAATGATCGGTATATAACAGCGGACACATTGGTGAATAACCCACATCATGTTAAAAGAACATTGTGGCGTGCAGATTGGATTGAGACATATGCAGCCACAAATCATTAAAATTGTTTTATCATTTTAGAAATGAGGTGAAACCCTTCAACTCGGAAACGCAATTCCGTCTGAAATTGGCCAGTGTTAAATGTAGACATTTTTTTTGAGGTTTCAGCTGAATTTATACCCAACCGAAGACATTTTGGAAGCTCGACCAGGAACAGATAGAATATTATGAATATTTAGATATTGTAAACAATCGGATATAGTGAAAAATCTGCAATAACTTCTGATATATTTATTTTGAATGACAACATTTAAAGCAGTTGTGTTTTGGTTCTTTTTTATCCAAGTACAGAACAGTAACTCCAGAAAATTGGTGGGCTAAGCTTTTGAATGGCTCGCAAGTATCCCTAATATTAGCCACTCTTTGTTTTTTAAATATGTTTTTTACGCAAATTAAGAATTGGTGTGAGGGGAATTTGAGGTTTTAAGTTTTTATTGCTACGAAAAGTCTTTTATGAGAAATGTAATGTATTATCTCTAGTGTATGAGAAAACCTTTGTCTTTATAAGAAAGCTTAAGTTTTTGTGTAAATGATTTACGTGAAAGATGTGTTTTTCAAATGAACCAAATGACATTTTTTTTTTAAAGAAAAAAAAGGTCTTTCTCGTATGTGGTTTGTGCAACCATATTAGAACCACAACTATATTGAAAGGAAGCTGGTTTTAAAGTTTTCCGGACCGATTTTCCTTTGTTTAAAACACTGGAAGCCCCTTGGTCTACTTGTAACGTATGGACCGTTTGTTGTAATGCTGTGCATTGTGCCGTAAGTGCAAGTTTATCGTGATGATAACTGACAATATCAGCTTGCACGGCCTGTAATGCGGTGGCCATTTCCATCATGGCTTTTCCATTACACCCTGCGGTGTCGAAAAAAGGGTGCTATCACTCTGTCAGTACCTGGTAATCCTTAACAGACTTGCATCTCCACAGCAGGTTGCAATTGTCTAGGACCAGAACAGAGACAGAAATCAGGAGACTATCTGAATACCTGTCTTCAGTCCAGTCTACAATGACTCAACGGCAATAGATCAGGTAACCAGGAAACACAGGAAGAGAACCATTGGCCGAGATCTAGAATAACAAGTATATGTATCAATGTTAGGGAAAACATATCTCTTCCACTCCCCCTAGCTCCAAATCTATGGACACACAGTAGTGTAGTGTGGACCTAGCCTAGTATATGAAGGACATGGGTGAGGTTAAGTCAATACAGGAGGATTGCAAGGTACAGCCAGGGAGAATTGAACAGGACTTTTTTGGAGGTATAACGCATGGAATTCTCTCTGTGAAATATTGCAAGAAAGAACTCCTGTCTTCCCCTAACTATAGAAATGTCTTACTTGAATGACATGGTGTCAATAATGCATGACGAGTACTATGAGGTTAAGTTGATGGATGCCGCCAGCTCCTTTCTTCCCATCGTGTATGTCCGTATCCTTCCCTGTCCTTCCGGGTACGGCAGGATGCTTTGTGCACGTCCACGTGTTTCTGGGCATAGCACCATCCAAAACTCTCCATCTTGGATACAGGCACCAGGCTCTGGTATGCACTTTCTTCTGTGGTGACTGCAGAGCTGCCAGGGATGGTGCTTCCATGGCACTGGACCTCTGCGGAGCAGTTGAGTGCCTAAAAGTTCTGTTCATGGGCATTTACTCATTTACTCGAGTGTATGTTTTCCTCAATCAGGCTCTCACTGCACAGTAAGCAGCTATTTTGTATTCTTCTGCTCTCGCGCATGCTAAGGACACCATTTTAGCAAGCACGGAACAAGAGAATGCTCTTTGATTTACTTTTTCATCACCACATTTATCCATAATTCTGGTACGTGGGTTCACTCTTCGTTCTACTGATCGGTTCCAATGTTGAAAAAAGCCTACCCCATGAATCTGTGTACCTTTAATTAAACATTATAGGATATCTGTGACGTTTTTTCTGCCCATCTCCAATCGTTTTCCTGTTGATGAGCAAATCAGCTTCTGTCGTGGGTTGCAGAACCGTACATACAGGGCGAGGATACACACTGACTACACTTTTGCTTCAAGTGTTGCTATGTAACATTGAGGGTCGCAAACAGTAATGCAATGCTTTGTGTTTGAGCAATACCTAAGAGGGAATGTCCGGGTTTTTCAGTAACACTGATCAAAACTACTAGCAGCAAAGTGAGATAACTAATCAAAGTGGCCCACTCTGGCCAACCTAATGGCCCAGTTTGGCCAAAAATGCTGGCCCATACTAACATGTTGGGCATGCAATTCCGGCATTGCCCTATTTCCATACAGGCCAGTTCAAACCTGATCAAATTTCATTTTATTTAAATATATCTTAAACCGTGAGTCCCATAGCTGTGCAAGTTACCTCCTGTTCTATTTTCTAAAATGTATGAACATGTCTTTGGCATGACATTCTAATTCCACCGCACAGGTTTCTGATTCACAAATAGGATTTCCAATCGGGAGCACGTGTGTCCTTATAACATCGATTTATCTGCACGCTGTGTCTGGTCACAGCTTTCTAAATGTCCGGTTGCAGGCACAAAATGCCTAATGCATTGTGCGACAATGGTTTGAGAGTGAGCAATTTACAAATCTACCCATTCCCTCTCACACCCGATATCATCTCCTAATGCAGAAGGCGAGGAGAAATGCACGGTTTGGCAATGCAGCCTCCAACTCTGAGGACAAATGGAACGGTACAAATATTTATAGATAAGGAAAAATGTGCTTTGGAAGACATGCAATTTAATAAAAGGGAACGACCGTGCACATCTTTAAACGAGCATGGTCTTCCATTTGTCTCTGAACAGATCCACTGGAAGTCATGAAGTACATCAAGTGTAGCAGTAGCAAGTTTAGCAAGTTTGGTGGTGCATTTAAAAAGTATAGTGTTATGCCTGTATGTATTTAATATCTATCTATCTATCTATCTATCTATCTATCTATCTATCTATCTATCTATCTATCTATCTATCTATCTACACAGAGAGAGGATGAACAAGAGAGAGAGAACACAACAAAATGTGGGCATGTGGTGTGTTCGAAATGTAAACATGTATAGGCTATTTTCCTGAAGCATTCCTTATTGACCCATCTCCTTTCTTTTTCTGGACCCCTGCACATACTCAGTATATTGCAAACTCCTCCTAGGGGACACTGTCTTCACTAAAGGCCTACTAACAACCCTGGACAGGAGACTAGGATTGCTGGAGGAGGAATTTCTAAACCGAGTCCATGAACTCTTTGAAAACTGAGCCTTGACCTACAGGGAAACATTTCTCTTTTCGATCAAGAATAACACATAATTTTCAGGTACTAGCAGGTATCAGGCACCAATTGTATAGCTTGTGTTGTATATCTCTGCATTGCAGAATGGGCATATTTAAAGGATTATCTAGGAAAGATACCTAAATGAAATAGATTATTTAATGGGTGAGGATTCTACATAATTTGAAAAAACATATATCAATTGTTCACCGCAATGAGGTCCATTCACAGTAAGCGTCATTTTACATTAAATCTACATTTCAGTGCTTTGCTTTCTATTGATGAGTTTGCTGTGCTGTGTGCGGTAGAAATACACCCAACTTCGCCCTCAACATAAGCAAGCGACCAGCCCAACCCATGCGCTGGCCAAACACATTTCATTGCACTTCGAAAGTGGACCAAAAGTGGTTGCTATGGTGATGAAGGCTGTGCTGTGTTGTGCAGCATTTTTTTTTACATTCCTGTTCAACAAAGGAGGAGCTCCTTGACTGGACACAGCAGTTAACCTATAAAGATTCCAGCCCAGTGCAGAGCGTGGCGTGGACAAAAGTGGACCAAAAGTGATTGCTGTGGTCGCTGGTGTCCTGGAGTAGGTGGAGGCTCAGGGACGTCATTTCACCAAAATGCCAGGGGTAGCGGAAGTGACATCACCCGACCCTTGACCCTCTGATGACATCACAGGAAGTGATGTCATTAGACCCCGCCCCAAAGGGATATAGCGGGTAGCGATGGTACACGACATTTCACCCGTTGAAAAAACAGGAAGTGGCATCACATAGCATTGTACACTATGAAAAATATAGTTATGATATCACTATGTCATGTACATTCATACAAGAATGGATCGCCATATGTATCATTAAGTTCAATGTTTATTGGCCCGTATTACCAAATGACTGTGTATGCAAGCAGACGTCCATGACCAAATGATAAGCGTAAGTGCTATATAATAACACATCATTAAGCGCTGTATATAGAAAAAATATACACCCAATATCACCCAACCTGTGTTGGTACTCATTTATCGACCTCAGAAGGATGAACGGCTTAGGCTTACTGAGGCGTTTAAGAACAGACTAAATCAGTGACTCACCCCCTGAAGTGTGCCTGAAATAAACATTTAATGAGGCCAGCAATTACTGTATAGAATTCCAGAAAGACACATTATTTGGTATACCTATTCTTTCTTATTTAGGGTCAGTGCTGAAAGTGTTAGAAGAAAAATAAGAACAAGTGCCTCAAGTCTTTTTTTTAAGGGGCCTGAACAAGAAAGCCAGCCACCCCAGAAGTAAAGAGCCACAGCCCAGGAGCTTGCATAACTTAAAAAAAAAAAAAAAAAAAAAATTTTTTTTTTTTTTTTTAGTAGAGGTCGCAAGGGACACCACAGAGGTCGCAGTTGCGACCCCTGGCGACCCCCAAATGACGTCCCTGTGGAGGCTCCCTGCAACATTGTGAATAATTGCTGCATTTTGTGAGTATCTCCCCATCAGACAAATTCATAAGCACTCACTTGCACAGTAAGAACTATTTGTAGGAGGACACTGCGGCTGCTGAGTTTTTGTAGTGAAGTACTTGTGCAGTTGCTCGTTTCTAATGGAAGCTGGTCGATAGCACAGCGAGTAGAGCACTCACTTTGATGTCTGTGCAGAGTCTGCTGATACAGGTTCGAATCCGGCGGGGCCAAACTCAGCCTTTCATTCTCCCCAAGTTGATAAATGAGCACCACAACTCAGCCTTCATTCTCCCCAGGTTGATAAATGATCACCACACACCGTGGGTAATAATAAGCAGGGCTCAGATACCTGAGGGTGTGTAGAGCAGGGCTGGACTGGGAACTAAAAGAAGCCCTGGAAATAATTACTGGGGACCAGAAGAGGCCCTGGAAATAAAGTTCAAAGTGGCCCTGTATGACACCTTTTCAGCAAGCCCAATGCTTTTCCTATGAGAAAATTTGGAAATACCACAGAAAAGAGGCCCAGGGTGCAGAGGCCCACCGGGAAATCTCCAGAGTTCCCTATGGGCCAGTCCACCCCTGGTGTAGAGCTATGTAAATGCTAAATTATTATTATAGTAATTATTATTATTAAGACTTTTTAAGTACTAATTTGACACAGTAAAGGCGTGTTGAGGCCGCTGAATTTCCGTGGATAAGGATTGCTTATTTAGCCGTTTCTCAGCAGTGGCAACTTGGGAACTGTTATTTTTACAGCACAGCAATTTTAGAGAAGAGCGGAGTGCTTTGAGAGGGCGTGGATTTGGTTAGAGTGTGAGTGTAATCAGCACTGACTGCTGGTCTTTAAGGCCTTTGAACCCTGGCTACTAGTATTAGAGGAGAAAGGGGTAGAGACCAAGCCGAATTATTTTTAACAGATGTTTTAATTGCGGATGCTGTCTTCTACTGTCCTTTACATGGAGTGACTGCGGGCAATTTGGGCCTTTGACCCCGTTCTGCTCGCCCTCAAGTGTTCTGTGCATTACTTTCAGTGGAATTTCAAATTGCGGTTACTATCTTCTACTGTCTTTCACGTGGGGTGACTATGGGCCTTTCAGGCATTTGAACACCCGTTTCTACTAACCGTTAAGTGTTGTGAAGCCAAGAGCGGCTTCAGAGTTAAAACATAAGCCCCTTGGAGTCAACAGTAATACATTGTGCTTTTGTTTCAAATGGGGTACCTTTGAGAAGTATGGGCTTGATTGCAGAGCCTGTTGCAACCTTACAAAGCAATGATAACCACATGGACATTTAGGAAAAGGGTAGAGGGTTCAAACCTCAAACATATGAAAGACCCCCATTTGAGCATGGTAGGGACCCTTTTTGATAAAAGTGAAGAAGCAAGAAAAGTTTCAAATTCAGGGCTGAAAATGTTAACTGAAGATCATGAGCCTGCAGCACTTCTATTAATTAAGCAGGCGGACCCCGTATTGGGGGTCATAGGTAAACACTAACCAAATATTGAAGGTAATATAGGAAGTATAGTGTGTGATGAAATAATGCACGGGGAGACTTGGTGTCTGATGTGTCTATTTTGGCGCCAGCTATTTCGCACGAGTTGGGGAAACGGGTGAGGTTGTCTCTGGACTTCAAAACCAATAAATGGTCCATTCGAGAATCCCCCGCTCAGGATTTGGGCCTTACGGAAATAATGCTGCACCAACCAATAGGAAAAGACTCATCAAAAATTGATGTTGCCTGTTCTGCGTAACAGACGCCCATCACTATGATAGATCAAAATGGATATGAATGGGTTCCAAACAATAAGGGTCAATCTAGGGAGAAGGGCACAGATCCAGTCCTTCCCTGAGGATGAGGTTCAAGGGGTGGTGGGCCAAGATGGTTGAGGACTCACCGACAGTGGTCGATGGGTTGTCCTTCCCAATTCTTGCCCGGCTTCATCATTCTATGGACAGAGGTTATGACACTCTCAACTTCGAAATACGTGACCATAGACATATTTTGAGGGAATTGGTGGGGAAGGTCCATTTCTTGGAAGGATATATAATTGCTATTACCAAACAAATAGTGCTGTTCATCAAAAGGAAAGTACCCGATGTGGAGGTTGAACACAGAGGAAGCTCGGTGATACATAAGGTGATGGAGTTGGCCAAGCACCCTGGGGTGATAACTGATCAGTGTCAGCAAACGGAAATGATGATAGATGACTCGCTCCCGCCAGTTTCCATTTTAGGGATGGACCCTGATTTGGCTAACTTAATGGTATATAGTAGCCGTAAGGAGCCAGTTCAGCCAGCCCGAGGCTTGATGATTAAAGAAAAATTGGTCCCACAAAAGAAAAAGCAAAAAAGAATTCTGTGAATACCTAAACAAAACAATAGGGGATCCCGTAAGTTTTGGGCTAAATGAAGAGTAGAGGCTGATAAGCAAATGGCAGTAGAAATGGCAGATCTTGAGCAAAAGAAAAGAGACTTCTTTTAAGTGTCAGAAAGCCAAGGGATCAAATGAGCCTGTGAGGGACTGAGTCTATGGGTTGGGGACAGGAACACATGACAATGGCCTACATGTTACTAAACCATCGGAGGATAGTCCATCCTTTGACTTAAGTAACATCTGTTTACCTGATAGAGGGGAAGACTTTGGATGAGGCAGGGAGTATAGAGGAGCAGGTTAATGAGGTAAAAACAGACCAAACGGGGGGCGTGGTCAGACACCAATGAGGATGGCTGCCTGATCCAGCTGCTCCAGCCCGCTATTTCATAAATATGGCATTGGGTGAAGTTATTTTTATCCTATTCTTTACTCTTCTGGGCTTTCCTGACATACTTGGCGAGTATTTGGTGTAGCTCTGTTGCTGTGGTGCCCTCTCCGAGCCTGTTCCTGGATCCACGATATTCCTCTATCAGCCGCGCCCTGTTGTGTCCGCACTCCGTGAGAAGAACTTCAGCACCACACCCTCCGTGGCGCGCAGGTTTTGGCCTAGACGGCTCCTCCTCCGGCAGGCGCCACCTTAGGTGATTTCTTCAAACTGCAGGAAAGTAAGAAACAAAAAAGGCTAAAAAAAAAGGAAAAAAGTGCATATGAGACATTTTGGCTGTTGGTTTCGTTTTTTTTTCTCCAGAATACGCTCTTTCACCAAATTACTGTATTAAGTGTGTTCAACCTCTTCCACATTACATTTCGAGGCTGGTGAACTGCACAGCCTATTCATGGGTTCTTTTTCTTTTTTTCTTCATGATATTTATTGACTTTACACCGCGGTAATGCTTTAAACAGACCACTCAAGCACATCCAATCTCTCTGATTGCACAGAGATCTGTGTTCTGTCATATAATATGATATACAATTTGTCAGCTTTGTTTTCCATATGATTGAATGTGCAGTAAGTCTTTGGATCCTAATCACAGCCCCCCTTTTTACCACTTTGTCGCTATTGTAGCATTAAGTGGAATTTTCATGTTTTCCTGCTGGTCTTGACTTACACCAATGCCAAAGCTAGCTGTGTCAATAAAGTGCTGTGTTTCTGTGCCTCTCTACTTCCAGTATTCAAGATAACTTGGACAATATAAAGAAAAAATATAAGAAGAGGTTTGACAATAGTTCACCAGCTACTGACTTCTTAAAATAAAACAGGAGAACCTATGCAACCATAAGGTCTGACTTTGAATCCAGGTGTCAGAACAAATACCTTCCCATCTCTTCAGCCTTCGGACTCTTTGTTATTTATTGGCGAACCCTGTTACCCCTATCTTGTTCTTCCCTAGAAGTTCTTAACCTATTTGGTGCCAGATACCAAGGGCCATCCAGGCATTGGCTTTAACTTCCTGCACCTTAGGGCTGGTGCTCCCATTTTGATCCTTACCCTATCACCAACTTCTAGATAATGGCCACTAGCAAAAACTCCCAGAAGAGTTCACCTGTCAAAAATGATTCTAATATTTCCTCTACTAATCTCAAGAGACCCAAAATTGATTCACCTCCCCCGCTTAACATCTCTGATCCAGCTATTGAAGCTATTTTAATGGAAATCAGAGCCCTTAAACCTTTCATTGAGACGATGAACCAAAAGCTGCAGCAATTGGATGACAGGTGGCTGGGCTTCAAAAACAGATTGGAGGAGGTGGAGAGAAGAGTAGGTCTAGTAGAAGATGTATCCCCTCATGTGGCACTGCTTGAAAAGTCTGTGAAAGACCTTCAGAGACATAGGGCCTCATTACGACCCAGGCGGTAAGTTACCGCCTGGGCCGTGACTTTACCACCATGGCGTAAACTACGTTTACGCCATGGTGGTTGGCGGACTTACCGCCCCATTCCGACCTTGGCAGGGCGGTAAGTCCCCAATCCCCATTTACCCTTCCCCATTCCCATTTTTGCCCCATAGGGCATAATGGGAGTGGGGAAGGCGTTAATTACGCCACCGTAAATTACGGTGGCGTAATTAACTCCATGGTCCCTTAGCGCCATGGATTTTAACACCTGCTAAAAGCAGGTGTTAAATCCGCCATGGCGCTAAGGGACCTCGTACTCAGGCGGTAAGGGTCGGCGCTGTTTACGCTGCCGTAAACCCCTTACCGCCTGGGTCGTAATGAGGCCCACAATAAAGATCTAGAAAATAGGAGCAGATGCAATAAATTTCGAATTTCTGGGCTGCCAGAGGGCTGTGAAGGTGCAAACCCCATTGCTTTTTTGCAAAAATGACTGCCAGCTATTCTTCACTTACCCTTGGAAACGCCTTTTGACATACAGCGACCGCGCCACATTGGGCAACCCAAAACCTCTGCATCTTCTCAACCCCCTCCTCCCAGGACACTCACATTTTATTTACTCAAATACACTCAGCTCCAACTTATTCTATCAAAATCCAAGGGAAGCAAATCTTTTACTAGGCATGGGAACAAACATTATATATCTCAGGATGTTGCCAGAAGCAGCGCCCTACATAGAAAGGCATTTCTTTAACTTCGCCCAGCTCTGAAACAGCTCAACGTCCGGTATGGCTTGTATCATCCGTGCTTCTTCAAGGTCACATATGAAGGTCGCTCCATCATATTCAACTACCCATGTCAGTTAAAAACCTTTATACGCACCATCAAAACAGATACCATGGACACCTCCCCTTCCTTGGAGCCTTCTGGAACTTAAGATGTCTTCTCCATTTTTGCCTGTTCATGTAATCTTCACTTAATGCCATAATTATCTTCTATTATAACCTAGGTGGGACGGGCACTGTGCCAGCGTCCCTCTTCCACTGTGTGCCGTCTTTTTCTTTTTGACGGCCTACCAGATGTCAACTTCCTCTATTACTTTTTTCACCCTTTTCTTTCCAATTTCCTGGTCTGATCTCCTTTCTATAATGCTGATGTTCTTGCTTTTTCTAAATGTAAGGTTTTTTCCATTTTTTCCACCACAGTTCAAACATGTATTGATCAGATCCCCCTCTCCCATGTGTTTTCCTGTTGGGTCTTCACCTTAGGGATTGTTACTGTTTCTCGACAGTAAGAAACATGTTGTGTTAATGAAACATTTTTTCATGCGATATAGCTCTGTTGTCCGCTCATTATGGTTCTTTATTATATTTCTATCACTTGCAAATCTAGATTATGTTATTTGAATGTGTGACTTGGAATATCAAGAGTTGCAACAATCCCATTAAAAGGTGTAAGATTCTATCTCATCTAAACAAACTGAAACTATCTGTAGCATGTATACAGGAGACCCATCTAACTACCAAATAGGCCATTAAGCTTAAATCTCTATGGGTGAAAGAAGTTACCACAAGCCCAGCTGTAGCCAAGAAAAATGGAGTAGCCATACTATTAAGTAAAAAACTACCTTTTAAAATTATAGATCATGATGTTGACACCAAGGGGCATTGGGTTTGGGTTAAACTCCTAGTTGACTCCAGACATCTATCCATCCTGAATATTTATGGACCCACTCTCCCCGACCCTGGTTTTTTGACAACTGTCAAAGAAATGATTCTCAAGAAAAGGTTTATAAATCTTATTGTATGCAGTGATATCAATCAGATCCTTGGCCCGTTTCTAAATTGTAAATCCAATTGTGCATTCAAAACAACTAAATCTCACAAGTCCTTCCTTAGTTGCCTGGCTTAGACTGGTTTAATTGATTCCAGGAGACTATCCCATCCTAGAAAACTAGATTTTACTTTTCATTCTTCTCTGCACAATACAGACTCTCGTCTAGACTATATCTTTACCTCCAAAACACTTACAGGTACTATTCTTGATTCCACAATCTCTAAATTCATTATCTCCGATCATGCCCCCATAGGCACCTGCTTTGAGTTGGAGGATATTAGTAAACCTTTATCTTGCTGGAAATTCAACAATCACTTGTTACAAGACCAACAGTTTATTGAATCTGTCGAAGCATTCACACAACAATTTTGGGATGTGTTTAAGGCCACACTCAGAGGCCATATTATGGCTTACTTAGGAAGGAAAACAAATTGCAGCAAAAACAACTTGATGATCTATACTCTCTGTTGACATCTGCTGAACAACGTTATTATCAAAACTCTCTTGCTATGAATCTCCTTCAGGTCATGTCCTCATGCCTCCAAATTAACAAAGAACTTACTGACCTAGCTGCTGGTACCATTCTAAAATACAAAACGAAGATATACCAAACATCCAATAAGGCCAGTAAGTCACTTGCCTCATATCTGAAGACTAAGAAAGAAAGGTTTTATATATCACATGTTAAGGACACATCTGGCTCTGCACACAATCACACAAAATACATACTGAATTGTTTCAAAAACTTTTATGAAAATCTATACACCCCTGACACCGATATTCCTTCTGAGAACATTGAGTCTTTTCTCAATAAAATTAATAGATTTTCCTATCACCTAACTGATCTCTCCTACCTGGATAACAACATCACACTCTCTGAGATCACACTTGCCATCAAAGGATTGGGTAGAGGTAAAGCCCCCGGTCCGGATGGTATCTCTGCTGAATTTTATAACACTCTTGCTAATTCCCTTATACCAAAACTCAAATGTTTATTCTCATACTTTATCTCTCAAAAATCCTCTTCTGGCTCTTTCTCTGAAGCTTTACTCATTCTATTCCCCAAAACCGTAAAAGACCCCTCACTACCTTGTAACTATCATCCCATTTCCCTCATTAACGTAGAGAGCAAGATCTTCGCTAAACTTCTGACCAATAGAATAGAATCCTCTCTCTCTGTTTTCGTTAAATCAGACCAGGTTGAATGTGTTGAAGTTCGCAACACCTCCTCCAATGCTAGATTATTACTTAATGCTCTTTACGTTATCTCTAAAGAAAAAAAAAAGATAGGCAGGTTTATGCAGCTATTGCACTAGATGCAGAAAAAGACTTGAACCGTGTCAATTGGGATTTTATGTTACAATCCCTCCAATGGCACGGTTGTGGGGAAAAATTAATATCCTTGGTCAAACTTCTCTACTCTTGCCCCAAATCGTCTATCAATATGAATGGTCAATCTTCATCCTTTTTCCCACTACTTAGAGGTACACGACAGGACTGTCCTTTTCCCCCTCTATATCCTTTTGTTAGAACCCCTGTTGGAACTTATTAGATCTGACAGAAATATGCCTGGAATTCCAGGTGGGACATCATATATCAAAATTGCGGCATATGCTGATGATATCCTCATCTTTATTAAAAATCCCAAGCTCCACCTTCCCCACTTTCTTAGTACTCTCCACTTATTTAGCCTTGTTTCTGGATATAAACTTAACAAAGACAAATCTGAAATCCTACCCCTCAATTCCTTCTGTTTTAAGCATGATATAGATGCCTTTGGCCTCAAATGGTGCAGTGATTCTATCAAATATCTTGGTATCCGTGTTGCCCCCACAATACATGACAGTATCAAATTCAACACACAAGCACGCTGAATAAACGTAAAGACCTAACCACTGAGCGGCCCCCCTTTAATGTTCGCGGTGGGGCCGGCTTGACACAATCAAGTTGATGCTCTTGCCCTTTATTCTAGATTACCTGCAGCTCCCTCTGTTCTTGTTTAAATCCATCAATTCTGTCCTGATGAATTTCTTATGGGGGCATGTAAGGTGTAAAAGATTTGGGGTTGCTAATCTAAAAGCTCCTTATAATATGGGTGGAGTTAGGTTTCCTGACTTTAAATTATATCAAACAGCACTCCTCATCAAACAATCACGTTGTTGGTTTACCCCTACTCATATTTCAGTCAAACCCTCTTGGTTTACTTTAGTGAAATGTTTGGTTTATCCTTACGGATTAGCAGACCTCATATACGTATTCAACCATGCCTCTATTGCTCAATCAGACCCTATCGAGGCCTCCATTTCTGCCCTAAAGGTCTTTCTTTTTCCTTATACTAAAACCCCCAATAAAAACCTATCTCCTCTATTGTGGCACAATAAATATATTGTTATCAATAATAGGGCCCTGAGTCAAAGATCCTGGTTAAAAAAGGCATCAGATTCATCCAACAAATTATAAACGGTCCCTCCATTCTTTCCTTCCAACAACTGAAGCATTTTTTTTCCATACCTAATTTGGATTTTAATGTGTTCAGTAAATTGATAAATGTGTGTCTTAATGCTCTCCACCTTTTCTCAAATAATATGCTTTCACCTGATGTCTTTAGACTACTGCAGCATACTATGGTCTCTGATCTCGGGGCCTCTAAATTGTATGAGACCCTGGCTTCAAAGCCTGTTCCTCAGCCCATGCGCTTGGTGTGGGAAGCTGATTTTGGTTGTACCCTTGATGATCATATATGGTCCTTAATATTCTCCAAAATAAGGTGCGTCTCTGTATCTGCCAACATAACGCAACATTTCCTCTTCTTTTTTCATAGAGCGTTTATCACTCCTGCCAAGCTTTCAAAAGCAAAAAATACTAATGATGACAAACGTTGGTCATGTGGTCACTCACCTGCTTCTTATGAACATATGTTCTTTAAATGTCTGTGTTCACATTTTGGCAAGATGTATGGAACCACCTAAAGCGTATTTCCATGGTTGATATCCCGCTTCCTTTATGAACATCGTTTTGGGTAGTTCAGCCATAACATCTTGTGATTTGCATGCTTCAGCCATTATTTATTAACATTGTATTAAAACTCATTACTGCAAATTGGAAGAACTCAAGCTCCCTTTCCATTAGAGGATGGTGGAACAACGTTTGCCATATTCAAAGACTGGAATTATGTATGGCTAACTATCAAGACTCTGTTGCCAAATATAATGCAAAATGGTCTTTTCATAATCGCTATCTAAACTGTTTCAAGGCTTCTTCACATGTCACATGAACATATCCTCTAAGGATCCGCATTGATGTTTCTTCTGATGCTACATTTTATTTTGTCAATACTGCATGTAAAAATTACATTGTTCTATATTTTCCGTTTCCCCTCCCTCCCTTACCATATGTTCTCATGTCTGTACCTTGTCTGTGTTCCCCTGTTCGACTAGGTTTACCTACATTTGTATTCTCTATGCAGATTGTACGAACTATGCAACTCTACTTATGTTTATTGTTTATTTACAATTGCTAATACATTCATGACTCAGTCTCTCATTAATGGTTTTTCTGTATTGGCTTATTACACTGTATGGTTCCAGTTTGTCTCCTTTGTATCTCATTGTCCTCATGATTATCTGCATTATGTTCAATTGTACTACGGTTATAATTCCAATAAAAATTATGAAACCGAAAAACAAACCAAATAACTGGGCAAGTGGGTGGGAAATTCCTTGTTTGAAGGGACTCTGTCCCAACACTGTTGTTGGGGCCATTACAGCCTAAGTTAGTGGAGGTGGTAAAAGATACATTGTTGGCACAGGTGGTGGAAGAAAAGGAGAAAATTGTTTGCAATATTCTCAAGACCGGTTCTAGTGGTCGACCATCCTCAGGATCAGGAGATGCAGGATGTTCCTTGTGAAATACCTGTGCCTCTGTCTCGTACAATAGAAGAACAGAGCTTGTGTATTCCATAAAGCAAACAACTGCTGGTGGACACTGCCCTTTATTTTTATCCTGACATTTAGGGCGAGTGACCCAATACACAGTTAAGAGTACCCCATGGACCCCCTCAAAAGAGGCAAGCTCAGGAGGAACAGAATTGTATCTATTTGAGTCGGCTTTTTTTTTTTGGCGCTCTAATAGGTAGCCTCTGAATAGGCATTATATTCTATCCCTGATGTATGAAATCCCTAACTTGAGGTTGGTAACTACAGGTGACATCAGCATTGTCGAATTCCTTCATGAAGATTGCTCACATGTGGAAAAACTTTATTTAAGGTCACATTATCAAAAATGCCATTTTGGCCGAATATGAGTGTTTTTTAGCTGTGGCATTTGAAGTGGCTGATGCAGGGACCTCAATAATGTCTAGGTTATCCCAGAGTCAACAGGGAACGAAGGTAATTTGGTGGATTGTATTTTGCCCGATGGGTTGAAGTGAGCAATCCATGGGGATATAGTCAAACGGCCTCTCAAAATTATGTCAATAATGGTTGGAGACAAGTCCAAGAGCCTTGGATTGATGGGGGAGCAAGGAGAGGTTACGAATCCTGATTGTCAAAATGGGTAGTGGCCTCCTTGAATTCTAGAGGCTTCAAAACAGAATGAATAATCAGGAATTGTATCCTTTGATATTGTTTGCCTGCAGGAAAACTTGCTCCTAGATACACCAATTATAGAAGGCTTTGATGTAGTGCATATTGATGCATTGCAAGGTACAAGAGGGAGGCCCTATGGGGGCATTCTGACAGTAATAAAATAAATGAATTTCGGTAGAAGGGTCATTTTGGTATCCATGTTGGAATGACAGGTGCCTGGTGAAGGGATGATTAGTAAAAGCCTTGTGGTAAATGTTCGAGGAAGCTTCTGCTGCCCTCTCTTTTACTTTCTTGGGGGAATTACCTGAAGAACGAGCTTCATTAATTGGTCTGGGTGATTTTAATGCAGAATGCCTGGATGGCCCTTGGTATCTGGCACCAAATAGGTTAAGAACTTCTAGGGAAGAACAAGATAGGGGTAACAGGGTTCGTCAAGACTTAGAGGAATGGGAGCTTTCACTGTTTAATGGTCATTTCCTAACGGACATACCGGCAAGCTTTACATGGCATAATGGTCTATGGAAGTGTACCTTAGATTATGTTTTTGTATTGGCTAACCTCTTTCAGATGGATGTCAGCCTTTCAGTGGAAAAATTGGAGTTAAGTGACCACTCACTGATGTCTTGCGAAATTGCGCTGCCTTCGAAAAATCAAGTGAAGAATATACCCCTTATGGTGGAGATAAACCCAAGAAACCATGTAGTTAAATGGTCCCTAAAGATTGCAAGGGCATTTGGCAATGAGATTGGGGGTTATGCGCTAAGGGAATAGGTTTTCTTTGTTCTGCTGAAGGGTTCTCCTCCTGTATCTCATTGGTTTTAGGTTGTTTTACAATGGGAAGATCCTTGGCTAAGGGGGTGGTGATGGTGGGGGGTACCCATGGATTTGGTGCCCGGATGCAGGAATGGAAAAAGCAAATGCATCTTGAGATAAATGGGATGCAGAAGGAGAATCCCCGGGTTGTTTTGACAAGGTCTGTATGGTAAAGCAAAGATACAGGAATTGGGTGAAAGGTCACAAATTCCTAATGAGTATCAATGATGCTGAAAAATGTTTGTCTCGTATACTGGGTAATAATACTGGTAGGTTTTGGCAATTAATAAAGCCACAAGGGAGTGATCGGTTTTTGCAAATATGGCAATATCAGAGGCGGTTTGGGTAAAGCATTTTACTGATCTCTATGTAAAGGCTTGGTTAAAAACACGACTCTCTGTTGCTGCACTCCTGCATCAAGGGGGCTCTGTGTCGTAATCTCGACGACATTGCTCACTTCATAAAAGTGAATAAGAAATTTGACCGTCAAATCAAATGTGCTTCTTTGGTGTCAATTATTGTCCAGTTTGTTTGAGAGTATTGTGCTTAAAAGGGAGTTCTCTGAAACTTGGTCTGCAGCACTCATAGTGCTGATATTTAATGGTGGGGACAGGTCATTGACATTGTTCTATAGGCCATTATCATTGCTGTATGTATCTGAAACAATCTTTGCCAAAATGATTTTAAAGGAATTGCAAAGTTGGGCAAGTAATGCCAATTGCCTGGATCCATTCCAGACAGGTTTCAGGACAGGTATGGGAACCACTTTGAAAAGTTTTTTTTTGGCATTGCTTTCTGGTGAGGAAAAGGCTCAAGGGAAGCCAGTATATCTGGCTTTTCTGCATATTAGCAAGGCCTTCGACCATGCAGATCGGATCTTTTTTAAGTCCATGTGCATTGTGCATCAGCCTTTTTATGGCCTGTGGGCAGAATATTTGCAAGCTAAATTCTTGCACTATGTGACCACTCGCTCTCTGCAGTCCCAGTTGGCTTTTCTTGTAGCGGTTCCTTGGTTCAGACTATCTCGATCGGGGTGGGTGACAGGCCTTTTCGGTGGCAGCCGCCAAAGCTTGGAACAACCTCCCCTTGTTTTACGGGCTACTGCTGACCATTTCATCTTCCGCCGGCTACTGAAAACTACATCATTCTAGAATCAGACATATTATTAAAATCTCCTTTCCATGCCACTGGCGCCATGATGCCTTTGGGCACACACGCGCTCAATAAATTCAGTTAACATAACATGTTAATAGGGTGGTTTTATGGAAGAGCCTATACGATAATGGATGCCTGCTCTCACTGATTGGGATTTTGGAGGCTCTCCATTTGGGCACAAAGATTAAAGTGAGACTAGATGCCCACAGATCCTATATGTGCTGGATAGAAAGAAATAGGGGTTTGCACCTGGGCTGTGTCTGGCACCTTTCCTCTTTTGTTTCTATATATTAAGGTGATAATGGCCCTCATTACAAGTTTGCCGGTCCAGAAACAAAGGTGCCGGTAAGCTTACCGGTACCGTTATTTCCGGACCGGCAAACTACAAGTCTTTGGGTGGGTGTCGTTCTGCCCGCCAGGGTCAGACCTGCCCGGCAGAAGGGCACTCGCCCGTAGACCCTCATGGTTGCACCGTCACCATTATTAACAGTGCTGGTGCTCCCGTTGTCCCCATTCCCGTGAAGTCCTATTGTACTTCACGGGAATGGGGATCAACACTTAAAGGCGCCTGACTTACTGGACTGCCAGGGCTGTAATGCCCCAGTAATTCTGGCAAATCATTACGGGTCCGGCGGCTACCTGCCGGTTTTACCGGCACAGTTTCTGCCAGACCTATAATGAGGGCCAATATCATGTTGGATCTCAGTAAGGACTAACCACCTAGGTTAGGGGAGGTGAAAGAACAGAACATAATGTACACAGATGACATTGTCATCTGTGACATGAATGCAATTGGCCTACAAAGAGCTCTCCATGCAGTGGAGGATTTCTTGGGTAATTTGGGCCTCTCAATAAACACAGAAAAATCCAAAGTATTGGCGTTGAATCGGGGGAGGTCCAAATGGAGAAACTTTTCCTGGAACCCATCATCCGTATATGAAAAAAAAAGGGAGGAATAGACCGGGCAATCAACCTCAAAGCAAAGTTTATGGCAGCAACGAGTCAGCTGCTACAGTTTGATTTCAAATTTGCCAGATTTTCATTCCTACTGGTTTTAAAACTGTATAAGCAGCAAAGTGTGCCAGAACTGATCTTTTGGGTGCAAATCAGGGGTGATGCAATGTCCTGGTCAAAATTGGAAGCACAAAGTATGGAGAAGAGTCTTGCGACTCCCGACATCAGTTCCACTGGTGGGGATACTGTACGAATTAGGGCAGTTCCCTATTCAGACATTAATTGACTGGGGTAAATTGAAAAATGTGTTAAGAATTTTGTCCCCTCCAGCTGCTTCCATTTATAGGGGTCTTGATGAGGCTTGGCACAAAGGTTCCTGTAAGGTTTTGATGCAATTGGGGGCTGATTGTATGCAATTGCTGGCGAAAATAGAGGCATTCACGCAAGACTTTATTGTGATTCGACATAGAGAGAAGCAGAAACTTTTTAGCATGCGTGAATTCATCTGAGAGAAAAGTTGAAAAACCAACAGTGTTGTGGTGATCATTTTGTGTGGATGATTCAGAACTACCACATCGTTGCTTTATATTTGAGGAAGCACTCGTCAAGGCTTTTTAGGACGCAAATGCTGAGACTAAAGCTACATTTATTGCCAACTAAGGAAGTTCCGGGCAGACAGACAAAGCTACCCAGGAAACAAAGACTGTCAGCATTGTGCCCAAGAAGTGGAGACTTTAAAACATCTATGTGTGTATTGTACGGCTTTGTGCAACCTACAGGGCTACATTATTCAATTGACCAATAGAACAATGGAGGAGGACTTGTGGATTAGAATGTTAAACAGTAATAACATTTCATTTTCCATAAGGGTTTTAGAGTTCTTAAAGGCAGATTTATCAGAGGTTTAAAGGTCATTTTAGGATATGTATGGTTTTAAATGTTGTTTAGAGTTGTAATAATGGATTTTGGGACTTTTCTGTTGATCTGATGAATTTTAGCTATGTAGCGAATGTCTGTGGAAAATAAAATAATGTGTCTTGTGATAATGTGTAAAAAGTTAAAATTTGTACTGAAACACACAATAAATAAAGAAAATAATTATATTTACATTACATGCAGGGAACAACTAAGGTTAGCACTTATATGCTGCTAGCTCCCCTGATTGCGATTCGACACATTTGTGAGGCAGAGGGGTGAAAGAAGAAGTAAAAACAAGGCACACTCGCTTTTAGTCTTTCAATAATCTCTCTGTTTGGTGAAAAAGTAAACACTGTCTGCAAATTTGTTTTGCAGAAGGCACTTACTAAATGATTCCTATAGAATCTGCCTGGTTTTGTCAAGGTGCCAAGCCGAGGTTACTTTTATAGGAATGCATTTGTTTTGCACCTCAAGAAAACACACTGAAGAGAGAGAGAAGGTCAAGAAGGCAGGCATGTTATCTCTACTCTGTGCTCCTTCTCCAATTGCCATTTCCAAATTAGTCGGCATGATAAATGGAGGTGGAAATGTTTTATGCCTAGCTTTTCTGCCCTCTTAACACGCCACTACATTTACTGTTAGGCTGTATGAGTAACCCTGTGTTACTCCTCAGCAGGACTATTGACTGCATAAATAAGCTACTGAAAGACTCATTTGAAATCGGGTAGCATGTTAAATGGAGAGAGAAAAGCGAGGTGTAATGCTTTGTTTGTTCCATTTAATGCACTTCCTTATTTTGAAGTAGTGATGAGGCAGAGTAGGGGCAAGGAGAGGAGATAACATCTTTGCCGTGCTCTCCTCCATCTCGTGTTTGCGTATACGTCTGCATGAGATTTTCATGCATGCATACATGAAATGGATTCCTATGGAATCCACCTCGGCTGTGTAACTGGTCAAGCTCAATTGGATGCAATAGGAACCCATTAGTAAACGTTATGTGCAAATCCTATTTGCAGGTGGTGTTTACTATTTCCCCAGATGGAACAGAAAATGTAATAGTAAAAGCGAGTTCCCTTCATTTAAAAAGTCTCATTTTACATTGGGCTGCATGGTAAATGGTTTCAGAATAGCAAGGCACAATGATGTTCTGCATCCATTTAAAACGCGTCTCCATTTTGAAGCCGGAACGAGGCTAATGAGGAGCAGAGGACATGAATAAGTGTGTCTTGTTGAACACCTACATTAGACGTTCATGGTGATGTACAACAAACAGGCAGGGCGATTTGTAGGTATCCTTTAGTAAACGACACCTACAAAGCATATCTGCAGAGAGCATGTACTTTTGCACGAGACGCAGAGGAGAGTGAAAGAGGAATGAAAGACTAACAGTGAGTTCACCATGCTTTTGCTCTTTCCTCTTCTCTTCAACCTTGTGAAGGTGCAACATTGCATGCAGGAGACCCCACAGTACAGACGCTCCAACAGTGGTTGTCCCATGCAGGCAATGAACAATTTTTACACAATGACACTGTATGGGTTACTCTGCGTTACTCCTCAAGAGGACTGTTGGATGCACAATAAATTACTATAATTAGTTTTGGTTTACTGCTAGTCTATCAATAATACATCAGAGTTACTCACTGTAACTTTTTCATGCATTTAGTAGCCATAATTTAAGAATACATCAAGGATAAGTTATAGGTACTCATAGTAACTTCTTTATAAATATGCACTTATTTTCACTCAAAGGGGTGGGGTCATTTAAAATAAGTGGAGCACAAAGTGAAACGGTAAAATTATGGTCTAATGCTTGTATACCTTCACATTCAGCACCGGATCAATTCTGCCCCTTTCCAAGGTGCAGAAGTGGCAGAGAGTGGGGTGTTGCTATGCTTTTCTTATTAGTCTTGGAGGAGCACCACATTTCATGCCTGCTTGAGTGGTTCATGCAGGCGTAAAACAAATTAAGTCTTTTGCAATAGAAATCCATTAGTAAACGCCATTGGGCAAAGTATAATTGCAGGTAGTGTTTACAGAGTAAAAATGAAGAGGGAAGGCAGTTTCACCTATTTTTACCATTCAGTTTTGTTGTATATTGTATATGTTAAAAATGTCATGAAGGTGGGGTCAACAGGTTGTAAGTGCCAACGTTGGTGGTCAACCGCATGCAATTACCTTTTTCTTAAATTACACCCTAAGTAGACATATCACATACAATCTGGAGTAGGTGTGCTACAAAGACATAATAAAGTTCACAACATTGTCAAAAGCAGTGTTGTGTTGCTTCTCCTTAGGGGAGGAAACCTTTCTATCTGAAATGTATTGTGAGAAGCCTCATATGTGATGAGGTATCCTTTATGATGTCATGGAATGTTGGTTCTTGTTTCTTGGTTCTGTTCCAATATTGTCAGTTGGTGGAAAGAGCTGAAGGGAAGGGAGCCCATGAGATGTGGGGGTCTTCTTTCCCCATATTAACCTAAATAAATCCTTATATAAAACTTACCTGCCTCTGCCGCATCTTCATAACAATGGCAACGAGGATGGGATGTAAGGCCATGGGAGGCAGGTGAAAGGAAGACCCCCAGCTGTGAGCCACGCCCGCTCCGGCGAGCCCCTGCGTTGAGTGAGGCCCTGTGAACCTGTTCCCTGCGTCCCGCCGTCTGCCCCGCTCTCGAGGTACACTCTGCGTGTGCCGGCGCCGAGTGACCTGAGGCGGAACCCTTGCTGGCTTCCTGTGTGTGGCCTCCGTAGGGGAACAGCCGTCAGCACCGCCGTAGCGAAAAGGACGGGCCTGCGCCGTCCGTTGGCTGCTCTGCCATCCCTGTGTTGAGCGGCCCGCTGCGGGGAGTTACGGATTCCAGCTGACTCGGCGAGCGCCGCCGTCCTTGAAGGGGCTTTCTTGAGGAAGAAGTTGATCCCAGCGTCAGGAGAGCAGTCCTGGGAGGGCCGCTCCACTCCTCCGTAGCGTCGAGCGGCCACCGTGCAGAGTCTGGCGATTCTCTGCATCTCCCCAACGTTGCAGAAGTAAGTGCATCTTTGTGTTTTCATCGCTCCTCCGGGGACTTTCACAAACTTTCCACTTTCCCCACGTCTGTCGTCCACCCCGTTGCCGGGCCCGAGGATCCGTATGGAGGAGGTGGGGAGCCGACTCTGACTCTGAGTACCGTATTACACTTAACGGTAGGAGAGGTGGATTGAGCTGCGATAACTACCGTACACTGCTCAATAGGGGGACAAGCCAATTTTCAATGAAGGCATCAGAACTTCATGTAACGCTGCTTGGTGCCCAATGGAGTGAGAGAAGAATTAAAAGAGTTAAGGAGTAACGCCGCTGGCTGGCAAGCATTACCATAAGTGCAGAAAGAGTGGGGCACAACAGTCTGTCCATTATACCCACGCAGGTAGATTGCATTCTTGCGTAGGACATTAGTATACCGCAGTGTTGGTCCATGCTGTGTAGCTAATCGGGCTGAAACAAGGAAGTTCCATGAAAGACGTCTAAAGCACTGAATCACAACAGAGCACAAAAGAGACCCCTTTTGCTGTGAGAAGAAAATAAATACATATCAAGACATATCACTTCAAACAGAAAATATGGCAGCTTTACCTGGGATATCAGGTCCCCCCATTTTTATGCCTGCCCCGTGCGCGGCGAAGATTGTTTGGCCCCAATGGCGCAAGGGCTTTATGCACTACATGAAAGCAGCCGGGGGAACGGCCTATTCCAGCGAGAGGAAGTTGGCATTATTGCTACATTTTTTGGGTTACGAGGGCCAGAGGATTTTTGAAACTCTCCCTCAGCTAGCAAGTGACGGAAGTGGTGATGAATTAAATGAGTTCGAGTCAGCATTGGTGAAACTTGATAAGCATTTCAACCCAAAAAGGAGCACGATTTTGGAACGTTACAATTTCCGAATGCGCACACAAGCTCATAGTGAATCTGTTGAGGATTATGTGACTGCGTTGCGACATCTGGCCCTGACATGCAAGTTTCAAGAAAGTTTCGACGAACATATTCATGATCAATTCATGACCCATTGTCGATCGAATGAGATTCGGGAGGAACTGTGGCTGAAGGATGAGCCGAGTTTAGATGAAGTATTGGACTTGGCCAAACCTGTGGAGCATTCCCTGGCATGTGTGGCCAAACTCTCCAAAACTGAAGGAGGAGAGCCCAAAGAAAACAAGTCGGAGGTGTTGATTGTGGCTGAAGGAAAGAACAAAAAGAGAGGAAGAAATAAACAGTCAGGGAGGAGTAATCCGGAAGAAAGGAGGAATCAAGATTCGATGCAGAGATATGAGAAGAAAGAGGATAAGAAGGACGAAAGGCTATGTTATCGGTGCGCTAGTGCAACACACTTTGCATCCTCTGCTGTGTGCCCAGGGCAAAAGAGCATATGCACTAAATGCAAAAGAAGAGGACATTTTGGTTCATGCTGCAAGAACTACCAATTTGGACAGTCAGGCCAAAGAAAGGTTCTCTACATAAATGAGGAAGAAGATGGGAGGTCATCAGAAGACCAAGTTGTGGTGCCATTGCAAAATGTTATCGTTAATACTGTTAATGTAGTTACCAATGGTGGGGACCCAGATGATTGTGAACAGCCCTATGCTGTGTTAACAGTGAATGCTTGTAAGGTATCCATGATGGCTGACTCAGGATCGAAAATAACCCTAGTATCCAGGGGTGCATTTGAGTGCGAAATGAAAGGGGTAGTGTCTGAGTTGTCAGAGCCCGACATAAGTCCTGGAAGGTACAACCAAGATAGCATTGATCTATTGGGTTATGTATGGAGTAGGTTTGAATTCAAGGGACGCAGTTGTGATGGCAAAGTGTATGTTACTAAGAAGGGACAATCCTTGTTAGGATGGAGGGAACAAAAGAATTTAGGGATCAAACTCGATCCCAATCACCGAGAGCAAGTACTGCAAGTCTCCGAAGTATCCTTGACTCAGGGCAGGTATATGTCGGAGTATGGGAAAGTATTTGATGAGATGTTGGGAAAGGTGAGAGGGTTTCAGCACCAGATAACATTAAAAAGGGGCATTATACCTACCGTGGCGAAACTCAGGCCGGTGCCGTTTGCTTTAAGGGATAGTGTGAAGAAAGAGTTACAGAAGCTATTGAAGTCAGGAGTGATTGAAAGAGCTGGGGGGTTGAATGGGTCTCCCCAGTGGTGATTGTAAAGAAAAGTTCAGGAGACCTAAGATTATGCGTTGATATGCGCGAGTTGAATAAGTGTGTGTTGGTGGACAGACACCCCCTGCCCAACATGGGAGAGTTATTGACCATGGTGAGTGGAGGAAGGTACTTCTCTAAACTGGACATGACGTCAGCCTATCATCAGGTTGAATTGGAGGAGGCATGCAGGAAAGTTACGGCGTTTGTAACACATGAAGGTGTTTTTCAATTTAGGAGAATGCCGTTTGAACTGGCGTCTGACTCGTCAGTATTTCAGAAAATCATGGATCGTTTGTTGAGGGGAGTGAAGGGGGTGTTCTGTTTTCAAGATGATCTGTTGGTGAGTAGAGTGACACTGGAAGAGCATGACAGGAATTTACGCGAGGTTTTGAGGATATTTGAGGAGAGAGGTATCACTTTGAGAGGTGAGAAGTGTAAGTTTGCGGTGACAAAAGTGGACTATCTAGGTCATGAAGTGTCGGGATATGGAATTAAGCCCAAAGAAGACATAGTGAATACCATAAAGAGTATTGAGAAACCAAAAAGCAGGAATGAGCTACCCTCCTTTTTAGGAATGACGGAATTTTATCATCAATTTGTGATAAACTATGCTGACAAAGTACAGGACATGAGAAAGATCCTGAGAAAAGGTGCCGATTTTGTATGGAATAGTCAGTGTGACATGGAGTTTAACAGAATAAAGGATGAAATAAATATGGCCCGTCCGTTAGGATGTTTTGACAAAAGGAAGCTATCCATTATCACAGTAGATGCTAGTGAAAGTGGTCTGGGAGCTGTGTTATCCCAGAAGCAAGAAGATGGTTCTGAAGAGGTGATAGCCCATGCCTCGAGGAGTCTCAAGGGAGCGGAGTTAAGATATTCTGTGCTAGAAAAAGAGGCTCTGGCGTGTTTATGGGCTGTGGAACGTTTCAGAAATTTTGTGTGGGGTGTAGAATTTGTGATACGCACGGATCACAAACCCCTGAAAGCCATTTTTGAAAATAAGGGCCTTGCCAAAGTTTCTCGCAGAGTGGCAGGTTGGGTCACTAGGATGCAGACACATTGTTTTAAGATGGAAGTCATACCCGGAAGGGAAAATGTTTTGGCTGACAGTTTATCAAGAATAAGGGTGGCAGATCCTGGATGTGTGGAGAGTGAAGAAATGGAGTTAGTGTTTGTCAACACTGATGGTATTGTGTCCAAGCAGGAGTGGTTAGATGAGATGGAAAGAGATGATATCATAAGGAGAGTAATTCCATATGTTGAATCTGCAGCATGGCCAAATAAACTGGAATTGGCGGAGGGTGTGAAGCCATATTGGGAGGTGAAGGATGAATTATCTGTAAATGATAATATTTTGTTCAGATGGGGTAGGGCAGTGGTCCCGATTGGTTTGAGAAAGAAAGTGATTGATCTGGCACATAGCGGTCGTATTGGAGTTACCAAAACCAAAGGAGTATTAAGATAAGATTATTGGTGGCCGGGTTTTGACAAGGAGATAGAACATTGTTTGGCAAATTGTCAGTTTTGTGTTAAGAGTGGAAAAGGAGTGGTAGCCAGAAAGCAGCCATTGGTGGACGTCCGTCTCCCGTCCAGGATATAAGTGATATCACCATGGACATACTAGGTCCCGTGGAACTAGGTTATGGTCGTGGTAAATATATTGTTCTGGTTGTAGATTTGTTTTCCAGATGGGTGGATTTTAAAATTGTAAGGGACATCACTGGTGAGAAAATGATAAATGTCCTACAGGAGATTTTTACAAATGAAGGTTTACCTGGAACTGTATTGACGGACAATGGTCCCCAGTTTATCGGAGAAAACTTCACCAACTATTTGAGGAAGTGTGGGGTTGGTCACAGAAGGACTTCATTATACCATCCCGAGTCAAATGGAGTGGTTGAAAGGATGAATAGGTGTGTGATGGAGAGTGTACGTATGGGAGAGGAGTGTGGTTTGGACAAGTTAGTCATGATACAGAATAGAATGTGGGCTTTGAGGAGGGTGCCACATTCTACAACCGGTTTATGCTCATTTGAGCTCATGAGGGGGAGAAAGCCGTATTCTATGGCTTGTCCACCATGGCTTGGTAGGTGTAGGGAGACCGATCTGGTTGTGGACGAAGTGAGAAGATCATTGGTGAAGAAGAAGTCAGAATGGGTCACGCGTGAAAACTTGAGGAGAGGGGAAAAAGGAGTTATGCGTGGAGTGTGGTGATTAGGTCAGGATAAAGAAAGGAGTTATAAAAAGGAAAGGGGACTCTCTTTATTCGGATCCTGTCAGAGTTGTGGCAGTCATGAAAGGGGCAGTGCGTGTTGCTGGAGGGCAAGTGTGGAATAAAGATAGAATTGCCACTGTGAGGAGAGGCCATGTGTGAGGCTCATGTGTGAGACGGTGTCCGGGAGATGAGGTTAAGGAACTGATAACCGACTCATTTACTGCGACCCATTTTAAATTGATTTAATGAAACGCAACCCAGTTGTTGCAACACATATAAAAGTAATAAAGTGATTTAATGAAATGTTACATGAGATGAAAAATTGAGTTTAAAAAAAAAAGGGAAGATGTGTTGTCTTGCTTCTCCTTAGGGGAGGAAACCTTCCTATCTGAAATGTATTGTGAGAAGCCTCATATGTGATGAGGTATCCTT
The DNA here is from genome assembly GCF_040938575.1 of Ambystoma mexicanum. Classification (NCBI taxonomy): domain Eukaryota; kingdom Metazoa; phylum Chordata; class Amphibia; order Caudata; family Ambystomatidae; genus Ambystoma; species Ambystoma mexicanum. The sequence continues at coordinate 1,258,943,303 of NC_090930.1, forward strand.
TATGATGTCATGGAATGTTGGTTCTTGTTTCTTGTTTCTGTTCCAATATTGTCAGTTGGTGGAAAGAGCTGAAGGGAAGGGAGCCCATGAGATGTGGGGGTCTTCTTTCCCCATATTAACCTAAATAAATCCTTATATAAAACTTACCTGCCTCTGCCGCATCTTCATAACAAGCAGCCCTTCTCAAAATCTACATAGCATATATAAGTGTAGAAAGAGTAAATACTTCTATGAAAGTCCTGGTATTTTTTACAAGCTACTTGAAGGTTGCAAGCATCTAAAGATATGTGGGCGGCTGATTCACAAAGATTTGCACTGGAGTAAAGGAGGAAATGCCTGTGAGAAGCTCAGATTTTCACTTGTTTCTTCATACCTGATTCACAAAGCTTACAACTAGAGCATATCTGGAGATGCTAAACTAGGAACATCTATGAAAGGTTCATGTCTAAACGTGAGTACGGAATATTTGCCCATGGGCATGTCAGAAACGTTTCAGGCATCCTCATATTTTCTCCAGTTTTAGTCTTTGTGAAGGAGGCACAAGGTAGCAGGTGCAATTGTGGGATGGTCTGGAGCACACACATACCACACATACAGAAATAACTCACTACGACAAAAAAGCAAATGACTTCAAAGCCAAATATTCTCACAATTTCGCTGTGGTGTGAAGTATACATGAGTCTTCGGCCACTACCGTTAGCCAATCGTGACTCACATAGCTTAAAACTCCAGAAATATGCCCAGTATGCTGATTTCCAATCACATGTTCATGTATTTCAATAGTTTGGTGCCAATCCCAATCAAACATGTCAACATCACATTTCCAGCAAATGGATTATCCTACTTTCAAACAATACGCCCATAATAATCATCTCCTGCACAAGAGACACGTCCACAATAGATGCTTAAGTGCAAGGTGGAAAGGGACCGAGTCATAAGCGATCCACAATATTACAAATGTTAATACGTATTATTGCTTTATTTGGGAAAGCTATTTGGTGGGCATAGCAAGCACAGAAAGTGTTAAGGGTACAACCAGTCGGGTCAAGAGCTAATTCATGCGGCCCACACACTACACCAAAGGATCACACACCACTCCATTAGTGGTGGATTAACTGCCAAGAGAGACTGCTCAGCCCTTTGATTCGAGGCATCACATGGTGTGTGCCCAACACGTGACAGTGGTCGAGGCCAGGAGAGGCTTAGGTTAGAACATCCCATGCAAGGGGCATAAACAAAATTTCAGCACAATAACATGATAGGGCACTTGATACAGTTTGGAGCTTGTTCATGGGAAAGCATTCCATGAATTTCACTTGTAGGCACATTAGATCATGCACTTGGTCACGGGGTATCAGACGCTGAACACATACATTTAAAAACCCAGCCATTTGGCACTTGGCATTGCTAGCACCCAAAACTCTATTAGTTCAGGAAAATGGGTGCACCAAATGACATGCACGTTTACTTGATCCTTTTTTTGCGATACAGTTTACACACAGAGAACACTTCCTGCGTCCGGTCATATCCTAGTGCAACTCATCATACATAAACCAACATTTAATTTAGAGTTCCCCAGGCAATGAAATCACCTCATTCATACTCATGGTTTCCTACTACCCAACATATATATTTTTAAAATCAGGAACATCTTTAGCCTACATGTATTTAATATTAAACAAAAAACATCATGATTGTACAAATAATACAAATGAATTCAATAATAATAATAATAATCGCTATTTAAAGTGTGAGTCTAAAACAATTATAATTCAGCAATTAATATAGGAAGCATTCAGTCCGAGAAGATCAAGTCAAAAAACCTCTCAGCTGCTATGAACAATGTATCACCTGGTTTAATCAGCAAACGATACCATCAACTTTAACAATCAACTGGAATTTATGAATTACCACCGTTAAAGATTCTTAGGCGAGATTCCGGTTTAACGTCTCAGTGTATCTAGTACAGTAATGGCACAAACTCTCATGTCTAGGGATTTTAGTTCTGGCCCCCAATACGTCTAGCGTAGGGAACAAATTGAACTTTATTTTTAGAATGGCTCTCTGACAAACCTGTCAGGGGTTTTTTCTAAGTATGGCTGTAAGGTACTGTGTCCTTTAATGTCAAATTGAAAGTTATCAAAGATTTTTTTAGCCAACCAGCTTTTCTCTATTTGCTATCCAATCTTGCTCTTTAACCATTCTTTTTACCCTTAATGGGTGATACATTAACTCGTCCTCAGAAGATTGTAGTTCTATCAATATAAGCTTCATAATGGCCACCCATGCATTCAAAATGTGACACTCGTGGCTTATCACTAGCTCATGAAGAACCTCAGAAAACATGTTCTAGGGGTATCAAGATGGATTTTACCAATAACAATTGTCACCATTCCTTTTGTGAATAAATTGACACCAAGCCGAGTTCATGACGGATAGCAGCATAGGGTTGTCCCACCATGGACACCCAACACCTTCTTTGATATGCGTGCCTCCGACCAACACAATTCCAGCCATCCTCTAAGATCTCTACCCCATGCATTATTCTCGGCACCCTGTTCTGAATTTAACGAGATTCTTCAAAATGTTCTATCACTGTTTTCATCTGAGCCGCCGTACTTCCCATTAGGGATTTAAGCAATGCCATTCTAGAGGACTGAGAGGTCTTGTCACACAAATGCCCCCCCAGGTATTTAAAGATTGTTACCACATTCAATGATTGACCATCAATTTTCCAATGATACTGTGGCCTTGCTCTCCCTTTCCCCGCGTTCAGCATCATAGTCTTTGATTTGGGGATGTTCAGATCCACATTCAAGCCGTTAAAGTATCTATTAACTTCCTCAAGTGAGTTTTGCAGCTCAATAGGCATTTAATCAATAAGCACCAAGTCATCAGCATAATAATAATAATAATTTAGCATTTATATAGCGCTACAAACCCTCAGGTATCTGAGCGCTGCTTATTATTACCCACGGTGTGTGGTGCTCATTTATCGACCTCGGAAGGATGAAAGGCTGATTTTGGCCCCGCCATGATTCAAACCTGCGTCAGCATGCTCTGCACAGATGTCAAAGCGAGCGCTCTACTCGGTGTTCTACCAGACCGGCTGAGAAGACAATGAACTCTTTGAAGGATTGAAATCTACTCACATCTTGCATGGCCTGTTGGTGGCCACCATATAAGCAACAAATGAGCACTTGTCTGCCAAACCTCCACTCTCCACGTTCTGCTCATGATTTCGTTTGAACCAAGGTTCCTGAATATGGGCCTCACCACGAGTTGGGCGGTAATGCCAGCGGTATTACCGCCGGCGGTATTAGCCCTACCGCCAAACTCCCTGGCGCTATTAGCGCTGGATCATGGGTTTGGCGGTAATGGAATTCCCCATTCCCCACTGAGCCCATTCGGGAATGCCCCATTCCCCATTGGGCTCAATGGGGAATTTTTGCGCTCTTACTGCCGGCGGATTTCCCGCCGGCGTTAATAGTGCGAATTTTCAGCGGATTTCCCCCCAGCTCAGAGCTGGGGAGAAGTCCGCCGAAGCCCTGATTTGGTGGACCCTTAAATCCGGCGGTAATAGTGCGACCGCCGGATTTAATGGTTACCGCCAAACCCGTGATGAGGCCCATCTTGAGAAAAGTAAGCCATGCTAAAAGAATTGCTGAAATATTCCCATATTACTACTCAATTTGGACAATGGCCTCCAAAACGCGAGCTTCTATATTAGTTGGATCTCTATTTGCAAAATATTGTGTGATAGCGAGTAGCAGGAAAAAAGAGATTAAGCATGCAAGAAAGCCTTGATGAAGGATGAGGTTAGAACTGGGACATAAGCCTAAATAAGCATAGATGCATCTGTATGCTGCAGAATGCTCCTTTAAAGAAAGCCACCACATGTTAGGGAGCAGCATCATAACTTACTTTTTTCTGATTGGAGGCAGTGAACAGGGCTAAGTAGATTACTGATGGTATATCTTGGGAACATCATCTGCAGGAAACTTCTAGGGAAGAGAGTTGGGATGGAGATGATACTGTGACAAAATGGCTAATGGTCTGCAGGAGTACTGGGATGATTAGTGGTTAAACTGTACACTCATCCCTACACTACTACTGAACCAAAAGTGATCCCAATCATAAAGATCAAAGAGACACAGCCTGACAGATATACCTCCTTTGCCTTATGTTGTATTGTAGCCCTAGCGCAGGCTAAACTTTCAGGAGGGGTGTGAGCTGATAACAATTGCAACCAAAACAACAAAAGTACAAGGACTCTGAAAAGAAAAAAAGGCCCATCAAGGTGCTATAAAAATAGAGACTTTTAATTGAAGAATAAAATGCAAATAATTAACTGGAAAACATCATAAAAGTCCAGAGAATGCAGATTTCTGTAGAAGGACCTTCTGGGTACGTGAGCTGGTGTGTTTAGGCAATCAGATCGGGCAACAATGTAAATGTTCATTGTTTTTAAAGAGAAAGATAGAGCAAGGAGGTTTAAAAGTCACGATGGTCCCAAAAGTGGAGCAGGGGGACAGGGCCACCTCACTCTACCTTAATACTTTGTCTTGGGTAATCATCAATATCAACATGGGCTTTTATCTGCTTTCCTGCAGTTGAGTTGTTGAGGTGAAGAGAGTTGCATGGATCCAGCGGCAAGTCATTGTAGAGTTGACTTTTAGATGGGGCTCTGTGTGGGTCAAGTCGATGCTTGAGAGAATGCGAGTCAATGGTACACAACCACTTAAGTTGGTTGCCAAATCAGGTAAAAACTATGCTTCTGCTGGATAGAGTTGGCATGCAAAATGTTGACATGCAGAGGGCCGCGTCAGCATTCACATTGGGTCATGATGATTTTATGTTGGGTTGAGATGACACTCGGAAGGTGGCGAAGTAGATGTGTCATGAAACCTTGCTTCTGTCCCCTCTGGTCATCCTGGTCTATACGGCATCGTACCAGAGTGACCTCACATACCCCCAAACATGGCAGACTCTGATTTCAGATCCACAGTCTAGTTCCTGGGAAAATCAACACAGCTAGATAAGGGCCCCACCCCTGCGGTATGGCGCGTGTCAACGTTTGCAGTTTCCGAGCTCCGGTCGCTGTTTTCCTTGTGTTCGCCTACCTTGGAATCTCTTATCAAGCGGTTCCATCCTGTTCTACCCTTACTGGACTGTTCGACCGCGGCTGTGTCCTGCAGCCTTACCGCGGTTGCCCTTGGACCGTGGCTCCTCCTTCCTGGACTTCCAATAGTCATGGTTCTCTTCGGACCGCTGTTCCTCCTTCCTGGGTTTCCAATAGTCACAGTTCCTTCAGACCGCTACAACTCCTCCTTGTGCTCCTGCATCCACAAACTTACGCTGTTGCTCTGACCTCTCCTACTCTTCCCTGGAAATACTGTGTTCACATCGGATACTGAACCACTACCTGACAGAGTGGCGTCGGAAGAAACCCGTCCTTACCTCCATGAGACCCGCACCTCCAAGAAGTGCCGGCAGCTTGAGTCAACAAAGAAGAAACACTCCAAACTCTCACAGGTGTGCCCACAGGCAAGATGCTTCCACAGTCACAAACCCTACTCACGTTGGATTGGTGGTTCTCTTCCCCAGAGCCAGGCAATGTTGAGATGGCTTGATTAAGCAGGTCAACAGCTTAAAGTTCCGAAAGTGTCAAACACAGCACTGCAGGCCCTGTATCAGCTAGAAGGGCAAGGTCTAAGTGGATACATGAGTTCTGAAGATGGTGAAACAAGATTCCAGCTGCTCTTGGATTTCTATGTTGCTCGGTATCCAAATCTTGCCTGGGAATCAAAGTGGCAGCTTCCTGCCCAATATTCCACATGGCTGTGGTGGACACAGTCAGGCAGACACTAATCCACATCATTCCTTTCATAGCTGGACTTGTCTCACTGAGCTGATACTAGGGTGATATCAAATGTCTGTGTCTAAATCATTTTATAACTCTTGCATTCATCATACAAACCCAGACATGTGTTATATTTACAGATTTACGTGCAACCAAAATGACTAGATTGCACAATTATTATAATTTAGATCAATGGTGCACATAGTTGAAAAGCCACCTCTATCTGTAAGACATGTGTGACCTAGCAGCTGTCAGGAAAGCTCATGTGACCTTTGAACCTTCGTTCTCTTTACCACTGCAGAGCTGGTGCTGCACAGGTCAGGAGACTGGTTAGAGAAAACAAACATGTGTGCACTATCATTTTGGCATGGAACGTTTAGGAAATGGGGTCTGATTAGCAGACCTCCATTTCAGACAAAGTTAACTTTATCATTAGTATCAAAAACAAAAAGAGTTGGGCTATTCTGCCCTACCAGATGGCATTATGTCACAGATACTGGGGGCCAGTTTGGGATAAACAACAAGCCTGTGAAATAATATAATTGTTGTCACCCCAGTATGGAATTTCACCTTTAAAAAGCCATTGGTGGGGGAAAGAAAAGGGATTTGCAGAATCTTTTCTATGAGGTTGAAGATGGATGTAGCTGAACACTGCACACATGTCTACATTACAGACCAACTTGAACGCAATCTTGCTGATGGAGAATTGCATTCAAATACACATTTTTGGAAACATTTCAAAATGTTCATAAATGCTATAACATTTTGCAATGCACATCTGAAGGATTGCATTTCAAAACAAAACAACAGAGTTGGTTGAATACATGCAACTGGTTATGCCTGTAGGTATATGAACCATCAGACCACCAGGGACTCAATCACCACAAAACTGCCACTTGTGATAAATGGATACAAAACTTATTTAGCAAAATAGTAGGTGAAATCCGGGTAAAAGAGGGGTGTCTAATCTCTTGATCCTAAATGTTATTTTAAAATTCGAACTCAATTGACTTCAACTGGAACTCCTTGCAAGCCAACATTCTTTTATGAGACTTTTAAGTTACTAAAAACATACAAAAATAGCCCCTACCCTTCTTTTGACCATTTAGTTATAAATTGTTTCAAAATAGACAGTATGCTCCTTTCATCAATATTCAGTTGTAGAACTATACATATATATAATTTACAATACTAACTGGGGTACCTGCTGTTGCCCGTGCCATTGATCGAGTGGTGTCTCATGTGCCCTGGAGGATGTTGCTCTTGTCTTCAAGTCAGCAAGTCTTGCTTCAGTTTGCTCTGGCATGCCATTTTCCCTGGAGAAATGTGCTCTTGTCCTCTGGTAGTCAAGTCTTGCTGCTGTTTGCTGTTGTGTTTCAGAAGCTCTTGATATTGATGTTCGTTTTGCATCAGACGGAGATTTTCCAAGTGATGTTCATTCTTTGTGCAGCATGTTTCAGTCACTGAATGACTTCAGCACATTTGAGAAAATGTCTAAGAAAGGTTGATTGTGCTCTCTTCTCGTGAATTAACTTAAGTACCTTGTAATTTCCCATAAAATGGAATTTCTTTTTTTTCATTCCCTTTAAAAATGCTTTAATAAACATTTTCAAACTGTATACAGTAGTAATACATTTCAAAGAATAACCAACACATCAAACATTTTGTTTCAGACACTTTTATAAATTGTGCCTCCTTCTAGTGTGTTGGCACCAAACTAAAAAGAAATTGTAAATATACAAACATGGATACTGTTCATGTATCCTATGCAACCCTCCTGTGAATGTTGACTGACATTTTATGAAGCAGCAGTCCCATTTGAGTACTTCATTTCTTATCTCCTCCGCCTCCCCCATAAATCCCTCCATAAATAGATTTTTTCTTCTCCTGTTTCCCAGTAGGTTTCTCACACCCAATGTCCTTCTTGCGCATTCTGGGCTATGCCTACCCTTCCCTTGGCCAATCTTTGATTCAATGGATGACCACCAAACCTCTCACCCCGATTACCAAATATGAAAGTGGGCCAGATAGTGGATTGTTGCCTCTGATGCCCCCCTTTGAGAGCCCAGGCCACTCCTTCTTGGAGTTCATAAGTGGGTTGGCAGCAGCCTGCCAACAAATCCTCACATCCTGCATCATTAAATGCTACCTACATCACTCCCCAAAATGGCCCTGTTGGCAGAAGCGGAAGACTCTCCCAGCATAAGGCCCATATAGGAGGCGTAAAGTATATGGTACTCAGAGATTTGACTTATGATTTGATCAAATGCAGCGTTATTTCCAGGTAGGGCTGTTTATGACATACAAACATCCTTTCGACATTGTCTTATATCTTGTGAATTGTCTATTCCATTTCAATACTTTGCCTCTCTTCCTAAATGCATTGGCCTTTCCTGCTTCCTTCCTGGGTTCCATCAGCCTTTTCCTGTATTCCCCTTTATTCCTACCACATTCCTACCACTCAACCAGGTTCAATTCTCATGGATAGAATATCAAACATTTCTGAATGCTGTCACTAGACCAATGCTCTCCTTGGCCGAGCAACCCAACCTAACACAACGACCGACCCTAAATAAAGGCCCTTTGCAAAGCCTAAACCATGCAACATTCCAATCCTCAGTAGCATACTCGTCCTGTCTGTTACAACAACTGCCGAAGGATTTAGATCGAAATTTGTTTCCTCAATGCTGCATAGGCACCATGTTGCTTAGCTCACCCATCTTTCATGCTCTTTTCCATTTTCCACATTAAAGCTTAGACCTCCAAAACTACTTCCATAGAATTCCATCCCTGCTGCTTTCCTGTTATTGTCACTGCCACAAATCTCTCCCAATTAATGAGAGTATACATTGCAAAACATCATGCTTTCTCATTGTCCCTATTTCCCGTCCCCCACCCCTACTACATTGTGCCCCACTTTCCTGAAATACACAAAGGGCCACTCTACATTGCACCAGTGTGGACTCCACGGTATAGCCTCTCTACTTCACCCTTGGAAAGTTTATCTATGCTTACCTCTTTTACATTCACTTTACTTCCTCTTCCTCTTGCTTTTACTTCATCAGCATCTTCATTATCAAAGTGGACATGGATACAGATATTGTAGGGTGCCGGGTTAGGGGTGGGTTAAGTATGCAGTGGGGAAAGATTATGGGTCAGAAAAAAAGGGTGCAAGGGATTGATGAAGTGAAGGTTAAAAAATGTGAAAGATGGAGGAAGTAAGGATAAGAATAGGTAAAAGGGACAACGTGAATAAATTGCAAAGTGAACGTATTTATTAATTTATGTATTTATTGTTTGCTTGTTAGGGGCTTATACAATAAGAATATATTGTTTCAAATCGCCCACAGGGCAGGGAGGGAGGGAAATACAATTACAACACAATATTAAGAGCAGAGGGGGAAAAGAGGGAGGGACAAACCTATTATGCCTTGTGAGTATTCAGAATGTGCAAGTGCAGAAGGAAGAGGGGGTAAGTGCTGGAGAATGCAAACTCGAGGTTGAGCCATGGACGAAGTGCTAGGAATTTGCCACACAGCATAAGGCAGACATCCTGCTCTACTGGTGTCCCTCACAGCAGTGCTAGCACCCTCACATTCCTAATGCCCACATCTCCACCAGCACTAGCATTGAACGACACAATGGAGACACGGGGGATGTTATCTTTGTAAGTGGTGTGGTAAGGTGGCTGAAAAGGTATGGGCAGCTCTTCTGGAGTAACTGCCATGAATTCAGCCCATCTTGATACTTTGTGAGCTGATGCAGATGGAACGTCTTTGGTATGTCTGCCTTGCTTGTGAAAAGATTGTTGATGGTGTTTAATTGTCAGTGTGTTGCAGTACTGGAGGGTCTGGCAGAGGATTGATGCAGTGCAAGAAAGATTGTTCATGTTGGATGCTTTCATCATTGTTTGTAGTAGTTTTCTTTGGCTGTGGTAATGAATGCCCTTCATGGTAAACACAGTGTTGGACGGTTATGAGCTCTTCTAGTTTCTGGGACTTTATACATCACATTTCTTGTCTGCGTTATGGCGCATCTGTTAACAGAGTTGTTTGAGCATTTTATGTTTGCTGTGTCAAAGATTCAGTGGTGCATGGCTGTTAGTGGTCTGGGTTAAGGAGAGGTTGAGTGCTCTTATGTTAACATTGACATTCTCTGAAGGTTCAGGCATGGAGGCCAAAGTGATGAGGTCTCCTTCCAGTGCATCCACTGGGTGGTTCTTGAAAGAGCCTTGAACTGTGACGGGTTTTTGGTTGGCTGAAGTGGGGGGTGATTTTTGGCGGAGAAGAATGTGAATGATGTGTGGTCCACGTAGTCCAAGGTGGCCATGATGTCATTCAGTGGCTTTGGGTGTGGTGAATACCAGGTCAAGTGTGCTGTCTTTGTTTTAGGTTGGTTCTATGACAAGCTTCTTGATAATTATGGTGTCAAGCAGTTCAAGTAAGGTCTCTATGGTCTTCTTGATATCATGGCTCTGGGGCCGGTTGAAGTCTCTGTGAACCATGTTAGTTTTATTTATTTTTTTGTTATGCTGCTGCGAGGAAATATGTTATTTTGTTTAGAAAAACATTGTTAGTTTGAGGTGGTTGATACAACTGGCAGAAGGTAGCTGTCTCAGCTTAGTTATGCAGTAAGTGGAAAGTGAGGAAGTCCAGAGATGCACTTGTGGCATGCTCCTGTAGGCTGCAAGTCCATCTGGCCTTGCTGATAATAGCACGCCCTGCACCAGTCTTCTCTGGGCAGGCCTTGAGTTGAATGCTGTATTCTGTAGAGATCAGAATATCCAGGAACAGTGTGGAGATGTGGGTGAAGCCGCTCTCTAGGATAAAGAGTGTGTCTAGGTTGTGGGTGTTGACAATTTCAGAAGTGCCTGTTGCGTGTAGTACTGTTGGGTGAGCATTGATAAGCATGTGGTTGCATATGTGTTTTTGGAGGTGGAGGGCGAGGAGTGATATGTGAGATGTGGATGGGGTTCTTTGGGTTGGAGGTGTGAGGGAGTGTGGTGTAAACTCTGTGTTTTCATAGGTGGGTGAGGGTGCAGATGAGAAGGGGTGGTAAAGGTGTGATGCACATTCTGCTGGCTAACGTAGAATGTGTCGAGCAGCTGTTTAGGTCCTTTCCAGACCCAGCATGACCAACCTGATTTTGCCCTCGTCTGCCCTTCACTTTGGGCACCTGGATGAGAAATACCTTGAGATCTAACCATTAAGAAGGAAAATAAAGGAATGGGGCAGTTAAAACGCACCAACATTTTATAAGTGATTAACAGGTGGGTGGTGCAGAGTTCAAGTGACCTACTTCTTGCATCAGCTGACCAACTGCAAAATAAAGGTGGGTGGGAGTGATCTTAAGAAAGCAAAGGAAGGGGTAGGACAAGCACAATTTACCAAAAAATAAGAACTCAACTATGTGCAGTGATAAGCAGGTGGATTGGGCAAAGGTCACATAAAATAGGCCCTCTTTCAACAACTGAGCAAATTAAAATTAAAACAGCCTGAGAGGCAGATTAATAAGAACAAAATAGGAGGGAGAGCTACAAAAAAGTGCACCAAAAGATTAGCAGTGGTTAGGCAGTGACTAGGTGGCTCACGCCTTCCCATTCAGAGCTAATTCTTCGTGAGTAATGTTTCCTATTCATTCGACCCATAACCAACCATTGGTGTTGGGTGAGCTAAATAATGCTTGGTCATGGCAACGTTCCATACGAAATCATCACCTGCCAATTCAATAGCCAATCAAAAGTCAATTCTTGCATGCCCAATACCTGTCACGCCTGAGTGCTCCCATAAAGACTCCCCTTTTCTATTGTCCCATCGATAGTTAGCCTCAAGCTCTGCAGTGCATATGTGGGCTCGTGAGTTTTTTATAAGGTAAGCTCAATCCCATTACCGCTGTCTTAGCACCACAACATAGATATATGGTATATACACTTTGGCCGGTGGCACCTCTGCTGTGTCAGCCTGAAGTCATGGTCTGCTGAAACCAAGGTCAAGCGTGCTTTAGCTAAGCTAGTACTAAAATATGGGTTTGCCTCACGAAAATTAAGCTTGGGACGCCTTCATCGATGGCTAGAAACAACGAGCTTTGCCATACATACTAGATACAATAGAACTTAAATACATAAATGTCAGCCGTCCAGTTTGTCCCTCCTAGTTCAGTTATGCAGCAGTGTGTGCTGTCCAACTTACAATCAAGCTACCTGAATAGGATCTGTGCCCACGGCCAAGCTTGCAGATTCCATTATCCTGGTCAAATAAGACAACATTTTGAAAGTGAGGCATACAGATCTGGAGATATAGTCAATAGGTTTGACGTCTTTCCCATATGGTTGAACAAATAAAGAATGGAACGAAACAGATGAGTTCATAATTGCTTGCAGGACAGAAAGCAAATCTTAACAGTGGTTTTTTTTTTTTTACCAGCAAAGGAGGTCCCATAAACTAGCAGCACACTGGTTTTGCAACACTGTACACATCAACAGTTAGCCGCAGTCAACATATCCCCAACAAATCACACTCGTATGGCACACATTCTGCCAAACTAGGAAAGCAGTGTGCTGGAGTATGACACACTACATGCTGAAAACCTACATGCCCTGCTGCACAGCCTGCAGCAGTCCCCCATCAACTCTTATGAAACTGAAGCACAATGAAGAAGAGTACGCAATCAGCCTGTGTACAATTCGGGGAGCACATCCAATGTAGAGAAGTTGATTGAGCTGGTTAACGAACAAGATATCATAACCTTTCTGAATATTTAAGAACTGGTTTCACGCAGAAGTAGCGCAATGAGCGAAATGTTGAGGCACGCCAAGAGACTCAACATCACAGTTAGTAGTAGTACGATTGTGCAAAACTCAACAGGAAGACAGCTTCAGGAGGAAAATAACTGCAGATCCCCCAACAAATTAATCTAGAATGGATCTGCGCTCCCCTCCCTAACCTCTATCGCCTGACTGTAGCCCTCTGTATTGCCTCTCTCCATGACCATCCGAGTCTACCCTTAGTAAGCTATCCTTCTAAGTGTTGTTTACATATTATTCTAACCTATCACTGCATCCCCTTGCTTTGTGCTAATACAACCCAGCACATACATGCACATGCATACACGGTTTCAGCCAAGCCTAACCTATCCCTTCACATTTCCTGATTGAGGGCTCTGGAGAAACTCCCTCTCCAATGTGCTACATGGAATTTTTTCTTAGTGGGCTCTGATGCTTTCCACTAAAGGTCTCCAGCTACTGGTCTCATCTGTGCCCAGGAAATTGTTATAATATTCATGACTTGTTTAGCCTTGGTCAGCTTCCTCTTTGAAATTCTCTGAGTGCTAAATTAGCATTGCATAAATGTTGGCTATTTGTTTTTTCTTTTTCTTTTCCTGATTGACTGTCTACTGCCCTTTTGCCCGTAGATGTCCTACATCGGCACAAATCACTATAATTAACATATACTCAATATGATGGTGGCACACCGTTGGAATTAAAAACTACATTTTGGATTAATGCAGGATAATGGATGATAGAAGGTTCAAGGGATCACACGCAATAGCATTTAGCAAGTGATACACTGTCTCGGAATTGTGTATGTATTTTGAAGGATGGCAAACACTGTCTCAATTCTATTGAACGTGAAGTTTGAGGCTTTTAACACGGACTAATGGGCATGTATGTCTAGGGAAGGTCTAGAGATGTCTTACTCTATTCTATTATTAACTTCCATAATTGCACTGGTCCAGTTTTCCCAGCTCTTTGTGTTTTCTTTGTTTGGTTACATTACTAGTTCATATCTCCATCAGGGCAAAACCTTTCTGACTTCAATTAAAATATGAAATACATGATAATTTGGATGTGGATTACACTGCAGATGATATGCGTGTTTGTTGCCTGTTTTTGTCTGGTATACTGACTATTACAAAAAAAAAAAAAAACAGGAAGGCAGAATCTATATATGGAACATCGTTCCAATGTGACTAGAGCAGACAAAGTAGTTACAGCAGGCACCCGATAGGTAGGACGAGATGAGAGCTACCAGCCACAAATCAGAGTGTAGCAAAACAGTGAACCGGAAGTAGTCTAATTTAAGCGCCAACAGTTCCTAAACACACTGTTCCAGCTTCAAAGTCAAGAAAACGAGAGCAAGTATGGTTAGAGTAGATGGAGGAGAGAATGTGTTGAGACAAGACACCTGGAGCAAGGATAAGGAGGAACGCTTGGCGGTATTTACGATCAATGAGGGAAGTTGCAGGGAGAGGGTTGAGGACCACTGGAAGAGAAGAAAGCGGCAGTGAGATGGGTCCAAAGCAACAGGGAAAAGATATCTACCGGGAGACTGCAAGGTCCACTGTGATGGGTGCAGGGACAGGACATGAACCTGGATTGATTATTTTCTTTGACAGGATCCTAATATTCTCACAAAATAAAGACAATGTGGTTGGTACATGTGCCCTTTTGACATTGTGCAAAACTTGGTTAGTTAGCCCGTTACACTTTTATAGTTTTTCTCTACTTTTCAATGTTCAAAAGCCATCAAAAAATTGTCATGTGTGTATTGTATTTTTACAAGTGTATACGCTATATTCAGCAACATTGTCTCGGGAGGATAGCTCAGGGACATCGTGCTCGCCTTGGAAACAAGACGACACGGAGCAACACAGGTTCGATCTCTGAGTCCACGCTTAGAAACCTCCGGGTATTAAGCACGCTATAAATATCCTATCAGATCATATGACTAAAGAATAGTAATGATTGTGGCTTTTCTGTCTAAAGCATGATGTTTGCTTACACACACGTCACTGATTTTAGAGATTGGCAAAGGCCTAACCCCTTTAAATTTGAGATTACACTATCCCTTCTATACTGCAAAGTACTCTGAACTATTACACCAAGACAAGAACAGTTACAAGTAAAATGTAGTTAACTAAAATGCCTAGACTACAAATATTAATTTGACGTTGTTCATCTGTGTATCAACTGAAAGGGCCTGATTTATGAAAATGCTTTTCAATGGGATTTTCCCATTGAAAAATACTTTTGAAAATTCCGGCTGAAAGTGTACTAACTTTGTACAACATCATTTTTTTCTGTCAGTCACATTTATTTTTTTGTATATGCTCTAGTGTGAAAGTGTGTGTACAGGGGCCAAAGTGCAGGTTTTCATTAACACAGTAGAACCACTATATATCATAAGGCAAAACTTCTCTCTATAACAGGCGAAGCTATGAGAATTGGCACTGTCTCTCTATATCCTAAGGCTGCAGCTTCCTCTAGTGGTGACAACAGGCAAAGCATCTCTGCTGTACATGACTGCATCCGTCAAACATACATCTGGCCTTTTATTATATAGGAGGTCATACTATTTGAACATAGCCCTGTGACACTGGAGTGCAGAAGAGCCAATAGATAACAAAATCAACGTCAAAAACACTTCTGCAAAAATACAATACCACTATTCAGGGAATAGATTGAGTACCAAGCTGGTAAATGTGGGACAATGGCACCCGCCTCAGCCCTCATTCTGACTAAAGTCAGGTTGAGGACTGGATGTAGCCTACTGCGACTCCCTGGAGTGCAGAAGGCAGTGGTCTGCCTCTGATTTCCATGCACATGGCATACGGGTACCAGGAAGGTTTGTGCCGGCATGGAGCACAGCTGGAGTCAGAATCCTGGAGAGAACCTCCAAGTGGGAAGAAGCAGGTAAGAAAGCCTTTTATGTTTTTTTAATTTATTTGTGTATGTCTGAGTATATGCATGCATGTCGGATGTGATTTCGTATGTATGTAATGTATGTATCTATATATAAAGGTTTATTTGAGAGTGCATGTGAATGGTGTATGGGCATGAGAATGTGTGTCGTGTGAATGAGGATGCAATGTGTGAATATTCTGACTGTGTGCCATGTGTGAGTGAATGTGATAGGTGTATGGGTAAGTGATTGGCTGGTTATACATGTGATTATATGTGTGTGCTAGGTGCTGGGGTGCCCTAGATCCTTCAGTGACGCACATAATCACAGATGCCCAACATGGCAATATTTACTGGGCAACTATCATAGATGCTGAGTAACAAATTGCCATGCTTGCTGCCACCTAAGCCCCCAGCACTCACCCACATAATCACATGCATAATATGTATATGTGTGCATCTAATGCACTGGGGGATCCATGAGCCAAGCATGACATTTTGTACTGGGCATTCATGATAAAGCAAGCACGATATGTATTATTACATGGCTAGAGCGGCATTTTGGTGCAGATAGTGTAGCCATTTCTTGCTGTAGCCTGACATATTTCATTGGGAATCTATGATAAGTTTAGAAGCATAAGTGTTATTACATGGTTACACTGGCATTTTGGTGCAGCCAGTCTTGCAATTTATTTCTGTGGCATGACATGTTTTACTATACATCTATGATAAAGCGAGCATGACAAGCGTTATTACCTGGCTAAACTGGCATTTTGGCTGAGCCAGTCTAGCCATTTCTTACTGTAGTATAACATGTTTTACTTGGAATCTATGATAAAGCAAGCATGATCAATGTTATTATGTGGCATATCTGGCATTGTGTTGCAGTCAGCCTAGCTATATAACTTTCATGGCATTTTTTACTGGGAATCTATGAGAAAGCATGCATGATAAGTGTAATTATGTGTCTAAACCATCTACATTGTTGCTGCCAGTTTGGACATGTTTATTGTTGCATGGCATTTTTAATGACAAAGCCAACAGGAGTCTGCTCCTACATATGGTATTGCCATATATTGTCAGAGTCAACTTGGACATATTTTCTTATAGTATAATCACTGGCATTATGCGCAAAGTATGTTGTTATGTGGAAATTCTGGCATATATGATATCATATGATACATCATGTATAACATGCCTGTACACAAGTGTTTCTAGGCGTGACAAGACAAGGGAGGGAAGACAGAGGGAGGACAAGACAAAAAAATCTTACTAGGCCTTGTGTCATTCAGGTTGTGCAAGTGCAAGAACGAGAAGTGCAAGGGGAAAGGGAGGGGGGAAGTGCAAGGGAGAGGGGTGGGGAAACAGGGCAGCAATGCTCTGAGTAAGTGCAGCCAGGGCAGCACAATTCTGGGTAGTGCAAGGAGATTAAGGGACTGTAGTGTTACGGTTGCATCCCCTAAGTGTGTGGTGAGCCCGGAGGCAGAGCAAGGGTGACTGATGAAGAAAATGTCTGGTACCCAGTGAGACTATGAGAGTAGCCAAGCAAACAGTCAGTACAGCAGACAGGTAGGGCAGCAGGGAAGGGAGAGAGAGAAAGCAGAGGAGAAAAGGAAAGTTTTGAGCTGCACCCTAGAACTTCAGCTGGTCCAACTCAAGTGTGAGAGGTGCAGGGAGGCCATTCCAGAGGGAGGCACCAGCAGAGGATAGAGATCTATCCCGCACTCTCTGCCTGGAGAAGCGTCAAAACCTTAGAGAGTTGGAGGTAGCTGAGCGAAGGGCTTGAGAACAAAGGTATTTTGGAAGGGAGCGTTGGATGTAGTGTGGGCCCTGGCCCCAGAAAGCCTTGTGGACAATGCAAAGGGTCTTGAACATGATTGTTTCAGCCACCGGGAGCCAGTCAAGAGATTTCAGGGCTGGAGAGATATGGTCCCTGGGCTTGAGGCCAAGGATACGTCTTGCAGTCCTGTTCTGGATTAATTGAAGAGGACGGAGAGTAAAGGAAGGCAGTTTTAGAAAGAGGCTGTTCCTGTAGTCCAGCATAGAGAGAACCAGCACTCTGGAGACAGTGAGCCTCTGGGGGAAAGTGAGTAAGGGAAGAGTTCCTTTGAGGAGGTGCAGCTGGTTGTGGAACCTCTTGGCAACGTCCCAGATGTGAGGAGAGAAAGAGAGAGTGGATTCAAAAATGCCACTACATTTTCTTCCCTTGCATGAAGGCAAAGGAAGGGTACCCGAGGTGGGGTCCAGAGTGAGAGAGGAAAGCAGGGGCTGGGTTTCCAATGAGAAGGACCTCTGTCTTACTGGCATTAAGGCAAAGATAATTGGAGGCACACCAATCCTGAATCAAGGATAGACAGTCAAGAATGAGCGAGAGAAGAGAGGAGGATGATGGTAGCCTGAAGGAAAGCTGAGTGGCATCCGCATAACACTGAAAGTTAGAGGAGAAGGTAGAGATCAGGGGGGCCAAAGGGGGCAACTAGAGGTTCAAAAACCAGGGTGAGAGGATAGAGACCTGGGGAACACCACAGGTAGAGAGAGAGGTGGCAAATAGAAAGGGACCAAGTTCGACCTGATCCGTGATGCTCAAGTTCTCATGAAGTTGATTCATCAGGATGGCGTGGTTGACCTTGTCAAAAGCAGAGGAAAGATCAATGGTGATGAGGACAGAAGAAATGCTGGAATCAAGGTTAGAGAGCAGATTTGGAGGAATTAGAAGCATCCAGGTGGATGTTGAGATTGCTGAGGAGGAAAAGTTGAGAAGTTTAGGCAAGGAGAGAAGAGGAAAGGCTGGCCCATCCAGAGAGGAAGAAGGCAACCTCGCCATGTGGCCTGTATATGGTAGCCACAGAGGCCAGGAGAGATAGAGAGCCTGCAGACCAGGCATTCAAAGGAGGAGTAGTCCTGCATAAGGATGACAGAGGCCGGGACCCACACCAGAAAGATCAGGGCTACTCCACCTCCAGGATGGTTCGTTCTGGGTTCAGAGAAGATCTTGTAGCCAACACAGAGAAGAGTGGCAGATCTTGTGACAGAACTGGGCGTAAACCATGTCTCAGTGAGGGCAAGGACATCTAGTTTAAGTTCTTTGAGGAGGTGACAGAGGAGTGTTTGACATTAGAACACGAGTTTACAGTAGCAGAGGGGTACAGGCTTGAGGTACACCCTGCTGAGGTGGTAGAAGGGTCCGAATGTGGGCAGAGGAGGAAGATGAGGGTGGCAGAGAGGTGGCAGAAGGGGTAGCAGGAGGAGGGAAGAAATTTATAAGATGCCGGAAATGCCTATCAAAAAGGAGGAGATCAGGCTGAGGTACCTGAACCAAGACTGTGCCATTCAGATAGACATTAGTGATGGTCATGGAACCCCACCACATTGGACACAGTGACCATCCCAGCACTGAACGAAACCCAGAGGCTGAATCTTGAAGCCGCAATAACGGAGGAGGAATTGACGACAGACATCTCCCAGCTTCAGAATGGGAAAACCCCAGGGCCCAATGGCCTTCCAGTGGAAATATGGAAGAAAATTGGCACCGGAGAAGTGGCGCCACATATGCTTAAAATGTTCTTACAGGCAAAGGAAAAGGGCATCTTACCACTGGACCTAAGGAAAGCCAACGTAGTAGTGATACACAAAGAAGGCAAACCTCCAGACGCATGCAGCTCATACTGCCCAATCTCTCTTATTAACACCGAAGCCAAAATACTGGCAAAAATACTGGCCAACAGATTGCAAACAGTGATACCCTCCCTGGTCCACCCGAACCAATGCGTTTTCATGCCACAAAGATCCACGCAAATGAATATCCACAGACTACACTCTGCCATTGAAAGATCACCCACCCTACAGGGCCCATTAGCCCTGCTAACTATCGACTTCGAGAAGGCCTTCGATTCAGTCCATTAGGAGGCCCTGTGGCTCATCATGGGCAGAATGGGATTTTGGGAGCAATTCACAAACTGGGTCAAACTCCTATACAATGCCCCGATAGCTGAAATTAGAGTCAACGGCTGGTCCTCACGAACCATAGAACTTGGGAAGGGCACCAGACAGGGATGTCCCCTCTCCGCAATGCTATTTGAACTCGCAATTGAACCACTAGCAATAATGCTAAGAGAGTCCCTGGACTGGAAAGGGTTCCAATGGGCACAGAACTGGGAGGACAAGGTGTCCTTATATGCAGATGATCTCCTAATCTACCTCAGTGACCCAGCAGTCTCCTGTCCCATTGTAACGAATATACTAAACACATATTGAACCTTTAGCGGGTTAAGGGTAAATTATGATAAATCCCTGATTTTTCCAATAAAGGGTCTCGATGCAGCAACTCTAGATAACAGCCCATTTAAAACTGAGAAAGAACAGTTCCGATATCTAGGGATACAAATCTCAACAGACCTAACACACTATATAGGGGAAAACCTGCACCCAGTAAGGGATAGATTTGTAAATGACATGAACACTGGATGACCCTTCCGCTCACCCTACTGGGAAGAGCCGCCCTATTCAAGATGTTGGCCCTCCCCCGATTTCTATACGTTCTCCAGAACGCGCCGCTATACATACCCAAGATAGAATTCCAAAAAATAGAAGAATCACTCAGGAAATTGCTATGGGGAGGGGGGCATCCACGAATTGCTCTTAAACCCTACAGCGTTCAATATGGGAGGGAGGAATCGGTCTTCCACACCTACAGACGTATTACTGGGCAGCCCAAATGTCAGTGGGGAATGATATCCTGCATGCCGATCCAATGATACCACACAACAGACGGACCAGGGAATCACCCCACTAGAAAGCCTCTATCAAAAGAAAACCTGACGAGCCACACCCACAATGGTGGCTCAGAGAACCCAGATTTGGATAGATGCGCATAAATACCTGGGATGGGAGGGGAAGATCACATTGAAACAACCTCGGTGGTGTAATAAACACCTCCCGGAACTTAAAGAAATTCCCAAATGGGTAGCCTGGGAGGAGGCGGGGATACAGACACTAGAAGATCTGGTACAGGATGTGGAAATCAAGACATTCCAAGTCCTGAAAGACGAATTCAATCTTCCCATCACGGAGCACTTCCACTACATACAGATAAGACATGCACTCACTGCAACCAAAATAGACCTACCGAATGTACCAGAATGCACCCCGATTGAGAGAAACATAGTGATGGAACGAATTGGGCACAAAGTAACATCCACAATGTACAATGCCATCAATTCATTTGCCACGAAGGAGCCCATAGAACTTAAAGAAAAATGGGAAAGAGACGTGGGTCAAATACAAGCAGAGGATTGGACAGTGGCACTTATGTACCCCAAGAATCAGCAATCTCAGCCAGAATCAGGCTGGTCCAGTTTAAAATCCTACACAGGATTTACTATCGCAGAGAGGCCTTGTACCAATGGGGAAGGGCAAAGGACCCCAACTGCCTAAGATATCAACACCTGAGAGGAATCTTCTTCCACATTTTATGGGAATGCCCGCAGATACAGGACTTTTGGCAACAATGCTGCGATAGGCTGTCAACAGTACTTGGCCGCGGAATACCGATGGACCCAAAGCTCCTGATACTGGGAATAGATGCGGATATCCAGATTCGAAAAACTCATGTTTGCCACGACCACTAGTCTCGCAAAAAGAAATATAGCTCAATTATGGGGCTCAGCCACACCGGCGCAATATGCCAAATGGGTAACGGATGTGGACATATGTGTCCCAATGGAAGCGAGAGTGTACACTACAAGGGGATGCCCAGAGAAAGAGGCCAAGATATGGCAAAGATGGGAGGACAACTGAAGGCAAACAAGGAAGAGCCATGGGGACACTGAGAGCCAAGCAGTGAACTGATAAAAGCCATCGAAACGAACTCAAGAAATATCAGATGTTACAACCTCACAATATATGCAAACATAAACCAGATGCCAGGAAGAAGTGTTTACCTGTGTGTTTAGACGTTTGAATGTTTGAATATTTAAGTGTAGTGACCCAATGTCAACTACCTTACGTTGTTGTGCTTGTTTGTACATACAAAACAATAAAAATTATTTTATAAAAAAAAAAAAATGATGGTCATGGAGGAGTGGAAGGGGGCCAAGATGACCTACCACCTAGTACCATGGTTAATGGGAGAGGAAGTGAAAGGAGAGAGAACAGAGACCATATGAAGGGTCCATACGTCTGGAGAAGGGACGACAAAGAGGATGTCAGTGAGAGTCTGTCTGGAGGAAGCACTGATGTAGGTATCCGAGATAGGGAGGCCTGGGCTGGAGATCAGGATGTCCCTTATGAACTTATTCCTCCCAGACTTAGTGTCTGATATGGAAAGAGATAGAGTAGCAATTATAGAAGATGGGTGAGACAGAGAGCACCATCGAGGGTGCAAATGAGGTAGGTGGAGGAGAAGGGGACGGGAGAAGAGAGAGAGATGCACAGTCCTGTGGCACACAACTCAGAATGCTCAGGGGGAGGATGAGGAGGGTGCCAGGGGCACAACAAAGGAAGACACAGGAGAGGAACAAGTAAATCACATCAATGGACAGCACTCCTTCCGGGGTTGAAGGAGGATCTAAGTGGGAGCTAGAGAGAAACAACAACAATGCCACATTTATCAGAATGGGAAAACACCCAGGTGCATCTTTCCCAGAAAGGGGAAAATGGGCTATGTTATTTAGCACAGCACAATACAACACTCCAAATCGACTTTCCTAGAAGGGGGAGGAGGCTACGTTTTTGAGCACAGCACAATAAAACACACCCAGATTCGATTTTACCTGATCAGTCGCTGCAGGTCGACAGCTGCAGGCTACGTACTGCATTGAGTACAGCCCGTATGAGAATATATATTGGCACAGCCAGCATGAATTGTTTTTTGAACTGACATATATTTTGGGGGAAGGCATCATGAAAGGGTGTTGCGAAATGCTCCTGTGCCATGTTAACCCATTATTCCAAAACATTTCTTTTTCAAGCCACTGCTTGTTTGCTTCAGGCTTAATCATTCAGGGCATTGCACATACGTAGTGGTCTAGACTGGCCCACAGTGTGTTGTGGCCCCTGATTTGTTGAGCTTGAGGGGGGAATGATGGCTCAAAGGCAGTACCCAAAAATTGTGCTATTCCACTGGCCACAATTATATAAATAATTGGAAGGACATGCATCTGTGATGTTAGTCTCAGCTCTGGACATATCCATGTGCAGTGACATGTACTAGTAACATGTTGCACAGTGAGGTTGGGCTGTCTTGTCTAAGAACGAGTGGAAAAGGCACATGGGTGCCAGTCTCAAAGCACCAGACTGTGGGTCATTATATATGATGCAGTGATCCGCCACAGGTGGATATTGTGTCAAATGTGTAGACAAGAGTGGAATTGTACAGGCATGACATGTTGTTGCTAAGCTAGGAATACATGGCCCCCAAACACAGAGCTATCTGCGTTTGCTCGTCATTTTCTAGGACAGCAATACTCTACATGTTTTCCTGTCAATGTTTCTACAGCTGTAGAGAAATAAATGCTACTGCTGATTTTGGAGCTCGAAGCAAAGTAGGTTTGATTTTGAGTATAAAATAATAAACAGTATTGCCCATCTCCTCCTTACTATGACACACAAAGAGGATAAACTCAGAATTATCATTGTTTAATTCAACGTTGGTTGCAGCCATCTAAACATCAATCTCGGTCACATAAGATGTAAGTCTTATCACATCATCAGCTGACAATACCTGAATATAAAGCTGAGTATCCTTGGTGTATTGATGCCTAGCAGCACCACAATTATAAACAAGAACACCCATTGTTTCCATGTACAAATTAAACAATAAAGATGAAAGAATGAGGCCTTGTGAAATACTGCAATGAATAGGTCGGGTAGAAGATATAAACTGCGTACCTGTTTGCAGGGAATCTTCCAGCCAAAATGCATCTGAATCAGCTTAACAGCTGCCTCATGTGCATATGTGGGCAGCAAAGTTAGAAAGTAGAGATCCAGGTGTCACTGTATCAAATGGTGCCAGCAGAGCTTGCGACAATAAACTGTAAGTGACTTCAATCAAGCACTCCAACTAAGTCAATGCCTAGTCTTGGATGCCCAATGGAAGCCCTTATTCATATATTTTTAGGTCAAGTTCTTACATCTGGATAATAAACCCTTATATAACGCCCCTCTCTTTGAATCCCCCTGACCTCAGTGAGCCAAGAAGTAGGTTTGTTTTGCAAATTAAAAGGTTTATTGGAAAAATTAAACTATATATATATATATATATATATATCACACTTTGAAGAATAAATTAATATTTGATAGCACACTCATGAATATGAACAGTGATCAGTATTGGGTAATATTACAATAGCGACAACTCTTTAATCAGAAAGGAGTAGAATAGGAAGGATAAGGTAGCAGAGAATACTTTTACGGTTCAAGGAAATGCAACATGGGAAAGAATGCAGGCACAGAAATAAAACTCGATATGGATTCAACAAGAGATAATATGATCGCTTTTTCCCTTGTGACAACTCACACAGGTTTTCAGGAATACAATCAAAAGCAGTTCAGTTCTCGTTCCCCCAGCAAGCTTAGAGAAACAGGGATGATTTTAAAACACAGGCCAAATACTTTTAAATGTGATTGCAATGAAGTGACAAATATGCTAAAAATGATTTTAATTCCCTATAGGAGATTGAGGGTAGGTGACAGCAACTTTGAATTGGTTCAGGTCAACACTAGCAATGATTCATGAATGATTATCAGAGTGAAAACGTATTTCAGCAGTGGAAAGCAAGAAGCAATTATTTTTACAAGTGGTGAAATTGAGCCAAATTGCAATTCGCTGCACTTTTTCCGAGTGCGTAAACCACGATTACGGAAAAACTATAAGGAGTTAGAAGGTCGTTTTGGGATTGTTGGAAAGCTTAGGTTCTTAGCTTTAAAATGACAGTTTCTAGGACATACGGTTCAAAAGATACAGACGTTTTTGTGGAGGTAGATTTTCAGAAATTAAGTCAAGATTTCAGAATGACAGATGACACTTTTGCAGCTTTGAAATCACAGAATGGACACACAATTTCTATGCAGTTCAGGACAGGTTGAAATGGTTTGAATAAGATTACTTTAAACTAAAAGATGGGTTCTGGACAGTTCTAGATACTCACTACTAGTTTTGGAAGGGAATGGACCTCGTCACAGATCTGGTCAGATTTGGGCTGCGGTTTTCTCGCCACGGGATGGTCTCTGGCACTGGTTCTGCTCACAGCGGGGCCTCTGGTCTGCTATTGGCACTGCACAGTGGTCTGGTCTGGGTTTGACGGGTTCTGGGTACAGCTCTGCTTTCTGGGTCTGGATATGGTTCTGGAACAGGGTTCTAGCAAGAATCAAACAGCTCGTCCGGCTGTTGAAAGTTTGGTTAGATTGTTGGATTCTGGGGCCCCTGAAAAGAGTTCAGCTTATGGGTTTGGCCCCTGCTTAAGGTTCTAGAGTTGGGTTCTGGAGTCTGGTCTCTGGATCTATCTGGAATCTGGAGTCTACGTTCTGGAGTCTGGATTCTAAGTTCTAGTCTCTGGATATTGTGTGGGTTTGAAGTCGTCCGGCAAAGTGCTGCGCAAGAAATCGATTGAAGAGTGGAAAATGAAGTCCCTATCTGGGTCTCAGCCGTCTCTTTTTATGTCTTTTGAAAGTGGGTGGGAAGGCTGACTTTCTATGCCCAACCCTCTGAGGATCCTGATAGGTTAAAGGATTTACTGTGACCTGACTGGAGAACGGAGTGGTGAGTCAGAATGAGTCATCAGGGGTCATGTTTATGGCCCAAGGAAAGGACACTCCCCTTTGTGTCCGTACAGCATACCTTCTTTTTCATAAAACACATATTTACAATATACACAACTTAATATTACCTAAATTACATGACAGATTGCTTAAGGTATAGTTCGGTTCAAGTCACATGTTTCTACGAGCTTGGGTTCAGAAATGACAACATTTTGCGCTTTTGATGGGTTTCACAATATTGGTTTTTGCATCAAATCTTACACGGAGGTACAAACCCTCTCTGGGCATATGACAGTAGGTTTTCATTTTTCTAGCATAAACACTGTGTCTGCAATATTAATAATTGTGGGGCTTGGCCTCAGAACATCCCACAGCGTCCAGCTTAGTCTCAAATTGTGAGTGAATTTTTCATATTAAGAATCTCCAAATTGTACATTTTTGTCCGCTTGGTATAATTAGTTATCAGGATTCTCATAAAACATATATTTGCTTTTACTTCAGTACACCCATTGGTTTGTCCCCGCCCCTAGAAACTTGGATTGACTCGGAGATCAGATGTCTTGCCTTCCCCCAGAGCAGTGTTGTTCAGGCACACCCAAATCAGCATATTCTATTCAATTGCAAGAGTCTATTGTTCCTTTCTCCAGGCTGCAGAGGAAATCTACTCCCTATTAATCAATAGGACCATGTGATTTCTTGTGCTGTTGCTGAGAAGACTAGGTGTGAAGGCTTCCCGGGGACAGCCAGCCTTTGAAGTCTCAGCCAACTCAGGTTACTGTTTAGCTCCTGAAATACAGGTCTCCTGTCAGAATTTAGATCGCTAGCACCGGTCAGTGTCAAGCACCGGTATTGCTCCCTTTTTTGACAGCTGCCTTACCAGTAAGAAATCCTCAAAATATTCTTTGTTCAAATATAGATGCACTTCTGTGGACCTCAGATTCATGTTGATTCTTGCGGGAGAATGATGTTGACCCCAAACGAGGAGGTGGGATCTTTTTAGTGGTTTTGTGAGACGTGATTTTAGCAATTTTTGATATCAAGAAAACGGATTCCCAAACAGATCTGGGTTGCTTTCGGCAATCAGTATTGCTATTTCCCAGTGGTTCTAGGCTACTGTGTGTGTAGCCCAATGGAGGTTTTAGGCAGTGACCTCCTATGCTCACTAATATAGGCAAAAGTGGGTGGCAGCCTATTGTTCCGGTTTTTACTGCACATTTTTGGCTGGTTTTGAGCGAGCTGCATGCTTTCCAGTGGCCATTCTGATGTTCCTGCGCCCAGCACAGCACAGTACTGTTGTAGGGCTTGGATGAGTGGGTTGAAACATCCCACAAAACGGCAAAATTCCATGCTATGCCTAATGAGTACCTTACAGTCAGAGAAACCCAACAAGTACAAATTAATTGATAAAATAAACAATGTGTGCAGGAAATGGACTTAAGCACAGCTTTTTCTAAGTGTTTACGAGCAATGACAGTCTTGATCTAGCTGATAATTTCTTCAAAAATCCGGATCAAACTATTTTTTCTTTTTTAAGAGGAGGAATCAGGATAGATTTAAAACAGGTTGGACAGGTATTTTGTGCAGGAGAAGCATTGTATAATCTGCACATATTAAATCATAATAGATGTGACATGTTTAAGCAAAATGGGATCAAAAGCCTCTCATAATGGAATGGCACTTTAAGTAAAAAGAGAGGTCATAATGCCTGAGGCTTTTCTTCTCATTCCTCTTGAATTATGGGAAAAATCTCTAGGAAACGTATAGATCATATCATATGTATCCAGAGGATAAACATTGGCAGGCCCAGGAAGAGGGTGTGGATATTGCTTAACAGTTTCAGAGGTCATTGGTTTCAGATAATGAGATTGTTTGGCTGCAACACTTAGAGGCAGTCCAAATGTAGGTAAATCTTTGTAAAAATCTTCAGAAAAATGTTTCACATTTCTGCGCAGTCATACATTCCATAGTCACAGAAGGGAAATCTGCTGCAACTGTTCAAACATTTCAAAATCTCCAGGTGATTTCCCAAATCTACTGAGAGTTTTGAAAGTCTGTGCTCATAGGAAATCTGTTCATTCTGCAGATTTTTCGAACAATAATCATTTGCTTCCACTGGGGGCAGGCAAAGTGAAGAATTAAAAAGGCTTCCTCTGAGTTCAATCTCTTCAAAGTCTTACAACCATTTTAGATTGCATTTATCCGTACAAGCTCTAATGAATACAAGGGGTTAATATTTCACCGTATAACATTAATGATATTGGGATCACAGATGCTATAAACAGAGTCATACACGTGTTAGTAGAGATAAAAAGAATATCTATATTATTCTCCAGGTGCAAGTATACAGCTGAAAGCATAGTTTCTAGTAGTGCACGGATAGACATTTTGGAAAAATCGTCTATGAGAATGTTCTCAATAATAGGTTGTCCAGTGTGGACTAACTGCTGAGAGAGACAGAAAAAATTGATTAAGTAGTGATCAGACCAATCAAGAGACAGCATAGTAGCCAAAATGCCCTTGTGGTTGGTAACCTTTGGTGAGGTTCTGGTAATTGGAGCTGAAATCTGATTGTGATAGTTTGCAAACCTATTTATAGCACTTTTGAACTTGCTGAATTGAAAAAAAAATCAAGTGAATGTGTGGGGTTACATGCTTGCACCATAGTATATGATTAGATCAGGGAATCCTTTGTTAATACAGGTTAGGCAGAATAAGTAAGCCATGAGCCAGTTGGACCATCAATCAACAAAAGGAGTGTTTTTTGAACAATTAAAGGTGTCTGCAATGATAATATATTTTCCTGTGGACTCAGTACCCACTTGTAATTAGGTACTCACTGAATAAATTAAGATACCCTTGGGACGCGCCCGACCAAGAGGGAGTGCCCTTCATTTTAGTTAAATATCGTGCCTGAGAAACAGTTAATGTTGAGGAGGAAGTAGTATAGAGGTTCATGCCAGCAAGCTCTGATGCAAAGGGCGGTACATATTTGTTAATAATACCTTTCACACATTTCAGCAGAGTTGGATCCATCATAATACTGCTAAAGGAAGAATGGAAATATGGAGCACTGTTTTTTGACTTGCCCACTGAAACACAAATAGCTTCAAAAAGGCTTTGCAACTGGAATACATGCCCAAACAAATCTATGCCTGAAGGGCAAGGAGCGATTTTTTCCTAGGTCAGTGAACCACAAAGAGTCAAAGGGATGTGGTATTATTGCACCACATATCAAAAACATTGCAGTGCACGAGGTGCTAGATCATCTATAAATATGCAATCAGATGAGATAAATTATCTAAATACAAAGTGTCTCCTTGTGAGGAAATGCCAACTGGCAACATGGGGAGGGGGCATGGGATTGAAGTACATTAAAAAACACAAATACAAATACAGCGTGGGAAGGAACAGATAAACCTAATATGCCTTGTGAGTATTCAGATTGTGCAAGTGCAGCAAGGAAGAGGGCAGTCAGGTAGGTGCTGGGGTGTTTGTGCTCGTGCATGCCCCACAGATGAAGTGCAAGGTATAGTAAGTACTATACGGCCTGGAGTCGCTTTGGGTGGAAATGTTCGAGTCTCCATGGTGGAGGGTGTGCGAGGCAAATGCTGAAGGCAGACAAAAGCTGGGAAGATTGGGTGTGAGTGGTCAAGGACCCAGAGGATGCATAAGGGTCCATGAAACAAATCACAGCAAATGTGAGATTAGCAGAGGAGGGAAGAAGGGAAGGAGTTGGAAAAGAGGAAAGTCTTGAGGGGCTTTCAGAATTTAAGAAGGTCCTGCTCAAGAAATAGAGGAAGGGGAGGCTGTTCCAAAGGAGGGATCCAGCTGAGAAAAGTGAATAACCTCCTGCTTTCTGTTTATCAAAACACTTTACACACAAGGAGTTGAGGAACTAAGAGGTCTACGAGGAGAGTATTTTGTAAGAGTTGTAGATGGTGTGGTCCCCGCCCCCAGACAGCCCTGTGGATGATGCAGAGGGATTTTAATTTGATCCATTCAGCAACCGGGAGCCAGTGAATACTTTTTAGGGCAGGAGAGATGCAGTCCCTGGGCTTAAGGCAAAGGATAAGTCTTGCTGCTCTATTCTGGATTAGCTGAAGGGGTTGTAGAGTTGAAGAAGGAAGATTGAGGAGGTGGCTATTGAAACAGTCAAGCCTAGAGAGAACCAGAGCTCGGAAAACATTTAGCTTCTGGGGGAGGAGGAAGAGTTTATCGTGGGACTTCTTAGCAATGTCCTGAGTGTGAGGGATGAAGGAGTGAGAGGAGCCAAATATGACTTCAAGGTTACTGCTTCAGAAGAAGCAGCAGGGGAGAGACTATGGAGGGAGGCCAGAGAGAAGGGAAGAAGGAGGGAATAGGGGTTCCAATCGGAAGGATCTCAGTTTTGCTGGCATTGAAGCAGAGATCGATGGAAGTGCACCAGGTAAGGATGGCAGATAGGCAGTCAGGGATGAAGAAAGGTGCGAGTGAGTTAGCAGGAAGTCTGAAAAAGAGTTGAGTGTCATCTGCATAACATTGGAATTTGGGGAAGAAGGAGGAGATGAGGTGTGCCAGCTGAGCAAGGTAGATGTTAAAGAGCCAGGGGGAGAGGTGAGCACCCTGGGGGACACCACAGGTGGAGAAGGAATTAGGAGAAGAGAAAATGCCCAGGATGACTCGGGAAGGGTGGTCCGCTAGGAAAGTGCCCAGTGCCCGTTCTGAGATACCAAGGTTATTGTGGAGCCTTTGTATGAGGATGGAGTGTTTGACAGTGTCAAAGGCAGAGGAGAGATCAAGTAGGATGAGGACAGCTGGAGAGTTGGAGTAGAGCAATGCAAGCAGTTCTTCATGGTTGTTTAGAAGAGCAGTTTCCATGCCTCCTCTGGATGCTTGGAATCCATACTGAAAATTGTGGAGACCACTGACAAGTTCAGTGTGCAAGTTGAGTTGGGGCAAGGCCATCTTCTCCAGCAGTTTCCCCAGGAAGGGGGTGATTGAAATAGGGTGGTAGTTGGCTGGACAGGTAGGATCTGCTCATGTTTTTTTCAGGGGGGGGTCACACAAGGGAGTACTTGAGGGAGGAATGGAAAGATCCAGCGGAAAATGAGTAGTTGCAGAAATCAGCGAGTGCAGTGGCAAGAGAGCCAATATTGTCTTTAATGGTTCTGCATGAGCAGGGTGCGACTTGTTTTTAAGAAACCTTCATGGAGCGGACAACTCTGGTGACTACATCAGGTGTGACGGGGTGAAGGAGGAGAAGGCAGAAAGAGGAGGGTGAGTGGGCAAGGTAGGGATGGGTTTGGCAGGTAAGTAACAAAGGTGGTCAGGATGCCCTGAGTATTGGTGGCAAAGTGGGTGGCTAGTGTGTTGCAGAGGGCATGGGATGAAAGAGGAGAGGAGGAGACTGCAGAAGTGTTGGCTAGTTCCCTGCCGATTTTAAAAGTTCAGCCGTGTTATTGGATGCACAAGGTACCTGTGCCTGAATATGGACCCTTTTCTTGGCACAGATGGAGAGTCTGTATTGCCATTAGAGCAAGCTGGAGGGCAGTTTGTGAAAGGTGAGCCTGAGGTTTTAAACCTCTGTTCGGCCGCTCTGTATTTTCTTTTCAGGGCTGCAAGTTCAGAGTCATACCAGGTATTACGCTTAGAGGCAGGTTTCAGGTGGATCCTCATGACTGTGGCAAGGATGTGAAGAGGATTGGTGATGGCCAAATTAAAGTTGCTAAAAGCATAGTCAGCAGAAGTGTCTGCAGTAGGAGTGGGTGGGGGATGAAGGTAGAGGCAAAGGCAGCAGCTGATACTCATTTCATCAGGCAGATGTTTGTCAGCAAGGTTTTTAGGGCTTTTGAGGGTACGGTAGGAGGGCCGAAGGAACCCATGTGGTAGGAGAGGAGAGACTGGTCTGAACAAGAGAGGGGGTTGACAAGAGGGGGGAAAGAGAGAGCTCAGAGTGGATGATGGCGTCCAGAGTGTGTCCAGCCGAATGGGTTGGACCAGAGGGGAGGATGGAGAGGGACAGAGAGGCACATAGGTCAATGAAGAGAGTGGATGCTGTGACAGGGGAGTCCAAATGGATGTTGAAGACATCTAAGAGAAGGAGGTTGGAGGTGGTTGAAAGTAAGGAAGAACAGAAATCAGCCCATTCAGAGAGGAACACCTGGAGGCCGGTAAATGGTAGCAATAGTCTGAGTGGAGGAGGGAGAGATGACCAACTTGCATACCAGGCTCTAAAAGGAAGAGTAGAGCTGGGTGGGTAAGATGAAAGAAGGGACGCACTCAGGATAGATTAAGGTGACCCCACCACCCGTACGGTGTGGTTGATGATTGGAAATGATCTTGAAGCCAGTGAAGGGAGTGAAAAGCAGTGACTGAGCTGGCATTGAACCATGTCTCTGTGAGAGCGAGGATTTCGAGGTCAGTGTCTTCAAGAAGGAAGCACATGCCAGGAGAATGTTTGTTTCCTGACAGGCGTTAAGAATCACCAGGTGGGGGAGGTCTCAGCCTTTGTATGTTTTCTAAGGAGGAGTACAAAGGCATGGTACTCCGGTCAGAGTGGGAGGGACAGTGAGAGTAGTAAGGGGAGAGGCAGCAGAAGGAAGGATGCTAATGAGGGTAGGCAGGATCCGATCAAAGAGAAGGAGGTTAGGTTGAAGGCCACAAGAAGTGCCAGTGTGGTACACATTAACGATGCAACGTGAGGATGAGAAGCTGGCCAAGAGGACTTCCCACTTGATGCCACTGTTAATGGGAGAGGAAGTGAGAGGGGATAGAGTAGAGATAAGATGAGGGGTCAATAAATCAGGAGTGGGGACAGAAAAAATATATCAGTGAAGACTTCTATGGAAGCTGCACTGCCATCAGTGTCTGCGATAGGAAGGCCAGGATTATCACGCAGCATGTCTTTTTTGTCCTTTTACATTCCAGGCTTAGTGAGCAAGGGGGGTTGGGAGTTAAAGAACATAGGAAAGATGGTGAGTGCCATTAGAGTGGCATGGGGTAGTGGAAGGGAGAAGGGAGAAGGGTGACTGAACTGCAAAGTTCTGGCCTAGTCTCACAGGAGGGCTAGTAGTTATAGAGAGGAGTCCATAAGCAATGCAATTAGTGTGCAGGATGTAAAATACACACAGCTAAATTTGGTGTTCAATGAAAAGGCAAAATGTAGTGAAATTAGGGCGAAGGATGTAAAATACACACAGCTTAATTTGATTTTCAATGAAAAGGCAACATGCTGTGAGATTAAGGCACAGGATGTAAAATACACACAGCTAAATTCTAAATTTGGTTTTCAATGAAAAGGTGCAAATACAGTCAGAGACTAGAGTAGGATAGGCAGAGTGAGATAGGCACATATATGGTTCAGGGTGCTAGTGGAGGAGGCAGATTAATAGTTCAGCACAGCAGGCTGCAGCATAATTTGTGGTGGGGGTGAAAGTGTGGGGTCCCTCCTAGTCCTGCTGGTGACCTAGATTGGCTCTTCAGTGCAGCAGCAGCCAATCAAAGATGGGCAGCAGCCTATGCTGGTTTGTTCACTGTGATACGGCCGCACCGGCCATTTTGGACGTGGCTTTACCCAATCTGGTTCAGATAGCAAGCTACGATGATTTAGGTCCATATGCAGCATGCAGGGACTCCAAAAAAATGCAAGGCAAAGCACAAAAACACCTCCTCAATTAACTGGGGTGCAAAGGCTCGCTCTGCTCAACATTTCTGAAATTATTATTAATTTCCTTTTTGATTGTTGAAGCCTCAAATAAAGCCCTCAGGGCTTACCTTGTCATAGTTTGGTGCCCGCGCTGCTTCTGCAGCAAGCACTGGTAGTGGGGGAGATCCTGCTCCCACAAGGCTCACAATACTGAGTTGCTGGATGGAGTGTCTCAGGCACACACAGGAGTGTGAGTGAGTGGGGATTATTATGAACTATCTTCCTGGTGGCAGGTTAATCTTTAAACATAAGACATACATGAGTTGGGGTATTAAAGCCACTTCTGATCTGTTTCATAGGTGTATCAACCATGTAAGCGCAGGCATGCCAATGACAGGCTATGTTTATTCTCGTTAGACTGGCTGTCTCTGCTGCACTCAGCAGAACAAAAGCTCATAGGAGAGGCCTCTCTTTTGTGAGATTGGGCAAAACCCATCTCCAGTAGGAGCTGTCCTGGGGAAGAGGAATCAAATGGCACACCCTAAACAAAAGGACTAGCCTCACACCATGGTGTTGTATACCAAAGGAGCTTTGATTCTTTGGGTATGAGAAGGAGCAGTGCTAGTGTAGTCAGAGGGACTTCAGCACAATTGGGGAAGAATTCCAGCACCATACTTTTTGCTGTACCTTGCCTTCCTTCCTGTCTCCTTCACTGACTTCAGCACAAAGCACTTTGGGTACAATGCAACCAGGCAAAGAACACTTGTCACAAGGACAGGGATTGGGCCCTTTAAAGCCGGCATGCTTTCGTTCAATCCCCTAGAGCCTTTTGTCTCTAAATGTGGGGGTCAATCAACCCTCCTTTTGATTCACTTTTGTACCATCCAAGACTCAAGAAATAATTCATTACTATCTTTTTTGGGAGAGTTGATCTTTCCAAACACCTCAGGTACTGAGGTGAAGAATGGGTACTCCAAGACAGAGGCAAGCTCTGCTCTCTACCGACTCCCACTGTGACTCTGGCTGAGGAACATGACTTGGTGGAAGGTTGTACAAGGCACTGCAATTATTATTATTATTATTATTATTATTATTATTATTATTATTATTATTATTATTATTATTATTATTATTTGCATTGATCATGAACCTAGCTTCAAGAAGGAGCACAGTGATTTACAATCACAGAAGAACAAGGTGAAGGGAGCAGAGGAACAAGTGAGTGGGGAGCTTACAAGAGATCAGAGGGAAGATGGGAAATTTGTCAGTAAGGGATCTAATAGCAACCAGGGGAGGAAACAGTGAGAATCAGATAAGCCAGTCTCAGGTGGGGATGTGAATGGATGGTTTGGGTATGAGGATGTTAGGGAGAAGTCATTCCTTAAAGATGATGTTTTTGAGATCCTTCTTGAACTGTTGACGCAACGGGAAAAATCTGATGTTCATGAGGAGGAGGATGCAGAGTCTTGGGGCATAAACAGAGAAAGCCAGTCCTATGGTTCTTTCCTTCCTGCCCCAGTGCAGTTCATATTTGCACATGCCCTTACTCATGGCGGATCTTAGGCCTCCAGAGATTCTGATTTTTTTCAGTGAGTGAGCTTGGGAACTTCAGGTGACAGCCTTGCAGATGATGCATCAGGGTTTGAAGATCAAATGGGCTTGCAGCTGGAATCAGTGCAATCTGATTTGGGTCGGGTTGATGTGTTCGAATTTGCATAGTCCTTTGATGTGTCATGCTGCAACATGCAGGACACATCTCAGGGGTGCCATTGTTGTCTTTTGGAAGGCCTTCAAAGGCCATTGCCCTATCCAAGTAGGAGAGGACCAAGGCATCAACAACAATTTGGATGTTGTTTTCTGGGATGAAGGGATTGGTTTCCACAGTAGAGAAAGTTGCACCTAGCTGTTTTTGTCTTCCTTGCTATGTGTGTTTGAAGTGGATAGGTCAGCTGATTTTGATCCAAAGGGACTTGCCCAACGTAATCATCTGGGTTGCGAAGACCTCAAGATGCATAGCAGAGAGCCAGGCCTGGATGTCAGGTTGTTTAGTGTTGTTGTTCAGGAGTAGGAATCCGTTTTGCGGAGTTGAGCTTTAGGTAAGCAGTGGGCATCAACAAATGGATCAATGAGAGGCAGGTCTCGTGCCTACAGATGCCTTTGATGGAGGATATCTTGAGGCAGAGCTGTGTGTCATCAGCGTATTGGTGGATGTGGATGTTGTGTTGAGCGAGGGGGTTTCAAATTGGCTGCATGCAAATATTGAAGATCATGGGTCCTTGCAGGACTCTACATATGATGGTTAGAGTTGGTGATTTGGGGGAATCCATTTGTACAAACTGGTGGTGAGTACTATGGTATAATATGTATCAGCTGAGGACAATCCTGCTGATCCCTAAGCAGCAATGTAGAGTTTTGGTGAGTGTCTGGTGGTCTACTGTTTCAAATGCTGCTGAGAGGTCAAGGCGAAAGTGTATTGTCAATCACCTAAAGGTAGATGTTGCTGTGCTGTATCTGGGTCTGAAGCCAGATTGGTAGGACTGAATGTGGTTGTGGGCTTTGATGTGTTGAATGAGTTGTATGAATGCTCCTTTCTCGAGT
This sequence comes from Ambystoma mexicanum, assembly GCF_040938575.1. NCBI lineage: Eukaryota > Metazoa > Chordata > Amphibia > Caudata > Ambystomatidae > Ambystoma > Ambystoma mexicanum. Next base: position 1,258,978,823 of record NC_090930.1, read on the forward strand.
ATCTTATCTAGAAGGGGAAGATGATTGATGGGGTAGTAGTTGCTGAGGTCGTCAAAGTTCAGTTTTGATTTCTCTAGAATCAGGAGAATTTGTCCAGTCTTGAGAGTCAAGTGGAAGATGCCTTGAGTTAGGGAACTGTTGGTGATGTTCAGGTAAAGATCAAATGCCTCAGCAGGAATGGACTTGAGTAAGGAGGCAGGGAGGATGTTGTCAGCGTATGATGTAGACTTGAGGGAAGTTAAGGTGGTAGTGATGTCTACCATAGTGAGTGTCTTGAAAATTGTCCAGGTAGTTGTGGTTTTGCAAGATGGGATCTGTAATGTGTTAACAGTTGTAGCATTGGTGTCTATGTGTCAGTGGATCCGGCTGATCTTTGTTATAAAGAAAGAGTTGATGGCAGTGGGTTTTTCAAAGGCATGTTTAAGGGGTGGGTTGGGCAAAGAGTTGATGCAGTGCTTGATGACTGTAACATGGCTCTGCATTACAGTTGGTCTTGGCTATGGTGTTTTGGTGGTAGTTGGCCTTGGCAATTGTGTTCAATCATCTGCGTTTAGCACAGAGTTCCTTGAGCAGGATGAGGTTGGGTGTGCTTCATTATTTTTGAAACATCTATTTTTGTTTACTGATATATCGTTTGTTGAGGTTGAGTTCTTGAGAGAACCACGGTACTTAAAGTATAGGCTTGAGAGTGTGTTGTTTCACAGGGACACAGTGGTTGATGTTGGTTTTGAGGACGGTGATAAGTTCTTAGAGAAGCAAGTCCCTCATTATAGGTTTGCCAGTATCCCACTGATAATTCCAGCGGGATACCAGCAAACCTGCCTTACCATCTCCAGAGTCTGATATCACAGTATTACCAGGATATTACGGGTAGTGGAGAGCCAGTAAGTTCCCATTCCTTTGGAGTCCCATATGATTACATGGGATGGGATTTTCTGAATCACTGGCACCGTTAGTAGAGGTGCTCATGATTCAGGCATTTACTTACCAGTAGGGGCCTGTACTCCCGGCAGGTCCGGCCTGCTGAGAGATCTGGGCTCCCATTGGCAAATTTGATGTATGCCAGTCTGGAAAAAATGCTGTATCCGGAATTACCAGCATTTCTTTCTGGACCAGCAAACTTATAATTTGTGCCTATGTCCTGGTTCATCATATTTAGATCAGCACATTTGAATTTGTTATATTCTTATGTGAGAGCCCCCGCTGTGAAGTTCTTGAATGAGCTGAAGGCATGTTTTCTGGTTTTCTGATGGGTATGCTTGACTGGTGTGGTGTGACTAATGTCAAAGGTGATTGCCAGGTAGTCTGGCCAGTAGGGAAAGAGACAGAGATGGAGAAGGTGCACCTCACCGTAGACACATGGACGTGTGCACAGAGCATTGAATACATCACTGGTCTCCTTTACTGAGTCACACTAAGCCACACAGATGGGTTCCCAAGCATACCACACACTGGGCCTCATTACGACCCAGGCGGTAAGTTACCGCCTGGGCCGTGACTTTACCACCATGGCGTAAACTACATTTACGCCATGGTGGTTGGCGGATTTACCGCCCCATTCCAACCTTGGCGGGGCGGTAAATCCCCATTTACCCATTTACCCTTCCCCATTCCCATTTTGCCCCATAGGGCATAATGGGAGTGGGGAAGGCGTTAATTACGCCACCGTAAATTACGGTGGCGTAATTAACTCCATGGTCCCTTAGCGCCATGGATTTTAACACCTGCTAAAAGAAGGTGTTAAAACCTCCATGGCGCTAAGGGACCTCGTACTCAGGCGGTAAGGGTCGGCGCTGTTTACGCCGCCGTAAAACCCTTACCGCCTGAGTCGTAATGAGGCCCACTGTTTCAAACACCAAGCACCAACATGCAATGGGCTGCCTGCACTCACTTCAGTTGCTCCTATACTGTTTGAAATGCAATAGCCAACTTCTAGGACCCATACCATTTTCCACACCACAAGATCAAGCTAGAGGTTGTCACTCGCTGAAATTGCCCCCTCTACATTAGAATGCCTCTTGAACAATGCCTTGCCATAATTGACTTTTGTCATGGCTGCCGGGGAAGGCAAGATATTGGGTGGTACTGCTCTGTCATCAGGGCCATTTCACATGATTCTCATTGTCTGCAAGGTACTTTTTCTGTCAATGCTGATGACCCTCGGTCGAGAGGGGGGTACGATTTTAGTGATAATGACACCATAAAGGTAATATGACAACTGTGATCATGACGTATAACAAACCAATATGGGAGGAAGCTGGGAGCAGATTTGGATGCCAGTAGTGTTATTCCTTATGTATATATATATATATATATATATATATATATATATATATATATATATATATATATATATATATATATATATATATATATATATATATATATATCATAGCGTGGCGATAGCCGCCCTATAGTTAAGGAGAGTTGTACTCCCACAGGAGCCCCTCAAAATTCTATTGTTGATAACTTTTGATTCTAGTAACGGATTTTACCGAAATTTTAAAAAGGGATTAGGGACTTGCAGCCCCCACCCTCACCCACACCACTCCCAGACTGCAAAGTTTCATAAAGATACGTTTAAAAACAAGGAAGTTTTTAAGAAGGCAAACAAATATGTTTTACCAAAGTTGCAGCCTACTTCCAATTCATTTTCCCATACCAAAACAAGGTCAATTTTTGCCTAAGCACACAAACCAAACTCCTGGATGGATTTGGTCCAGGTCCAAACAACTTGGACACGAAGCATTGTATTGCGATCCAAGCGTGTTTTTGGATTATTCCATGCAGTAGTTATTTTAGAAGGGGGTGCATTGCAAGATCATGGTTTTCAGAAATGAAAAAGCCACCATCCTGTTTTTCTCTCGATGCAGGAGATATTTAAGGTTATAGCTGAGGATATGGGAAAATGAAACACAGGAAAAAAGCTATTTGGAGGTAAAAAAAACATGCAAACTCCATCAGGCTACAGGTGGGCAGTGACTAGAGCGCACCAAGTGAAATTTGGGAGTTGGAGGGGGTCTACGGACAGAGTTTGCAACACAAAACTTTCTGTAGTCTCTGCCATAGTGCCATCTCAAAGCAAACTGCGTCACAGAAACAGTGTGTGTTGTGGGTGGAAAGGGAAAGAGCAGGGTATGTGACAAGGCCATCTTGTGAGGGGGGAGCTTGCACAGGTAAAGGGGGCACTTGGTGAGGGCCTGGGGTGCAAAAAAGCATCTTCTTTGTGGAGGTTTTTCTGATATTTGCTGCTATATTAGAGGCTATAAATGTTACGCTCACCTGGCTCCCACAGAGGCGTCGATCTGGACTGGACTGCTGCGGTCTCGACCAATGCGACACGTAGGGCCGAGATGAAGGTCTGGACTGGCCCACCTAGCTTCGTTCGCTTGGCCCGTAGGAATATTCTTCTGATGATTTGAAGAGATGAGCTCTCCATCCTGCATTGAGTGCAGGGGCGCGTAGATAACCAGTTGCTTCACTGGCTCGAAGGAATTGATGAGTTCCAGGACAATATTGATTCCGATATTCCCGGCAAGACGCCGTAAGTATGTAGTTCGGAAGAGTTCAAATGCCTGACTTTCACTCTTGTCCGATTCCTTGCAGGTTGCAGCTTGACCTTACTGAAGAGTTCCTCGTGGCAACCGGTAATGTTCTGGTAAGGATTTGTATTATCCAACACAGTTCGATAAAAAAACGTCCATATGTAACCTGTTGCTTTCTCCCTTATTCAGGCGCTGAGAGAGAGTATGAAGTCTCAGGGAATAATGCCTCTGGCGGTAAAATTAGGTAAGTCTTTTGTGGTGAGGAGGGTTCCCCTTGTTAGTCCCTTGTTTCACCTTGCTGTCCTTTTGTTTCCCCTTAGGGGCCGGGGTTTGACTAGGATGCAGTGGAAGCTGCGCCGACCCGTGAAGAAGAATAGTACCCCGGTGGTAAAATCAGGTAAGTCTAAGGGGGGTATTCCTCTGTGTATTCCCTTAGCGCACCTTGCTGTTCTTGTCTTCTCCTTAGGTGCCGGAGTGCAGCGGTAACATGCAGGAGGATGCGGTGAAATGTGAAGATGCTGCGAAGGCCGGTGAGTTCAGCACGGCGCTGCAGCAGGCGAGGCGACGTGCATAAAATAACTTCTTTCTTCCAGCTCGAAGGCGCAATGGATCGGGAATTCATGTAAGGATCAAAGGTATTGCTCTTGTTCTAAACTTTTCTCCTTCTTTCTCCGTTTTTCTAGGAGCTCCAAACTCGAGGCGGGTGTGGCAGAAGACTGGCTGCAGACTTGCAGGCATGGTGATCGTTACGCTGCTGGATGCAGAATAACGCGAAGCGTGTGCTGCTCTTCGGGCGTGGTTTAAATAGCCTCCAAAGAAGTCCCAGGTAAGTATTCCTCCCCAGCCCCACCCAAGTAAACAAATAGTCCCTAGGTAAAATAGTCCCTTCCAAGCCTCGTTTGGCTTGGATCTCTTGCAGCATGGTCTGCATCAGGTAAGTTTGCAGCATGGTCTGCATCAGGTAAGTTTTAATCTATGAGCCTGGCACCTATGACACCAGGACTGACTCTCCATATGAGCCTGGCGCCATAGGCACCAGGACTGCACCCAAATAGCCCCTAGCAGGGGTTGTTGGGCTTGCTTGGGGTAACTTGATGCCTGCTTCCGGGGTTGCTGGACTTGGTCTGGGTACCCGGGGGTAGGCATCATGACAATAAAGGACTATTGATAGCAAATGGTATGTCTAGTTCAGTTCCCGCAATTACAGTTTTCTTTTTTGAAAGATATTTTTACAGCTATAGTGACATTATGGGTGCAAAATCACTGGCCATAACATTTGCCACCCAGGTCTCCCAGCCACACAGTAACCAGGACAGATGCTGCTTAGTTTCAAAGTGAGGACGGGGTCAGCTTACTCAGGCCATGTTGACCCAGGCCATGTTGCCCACTGAATGAGCCAAAACTAAAAGAAACGTATAGAAATGTGCTGGCTCTTTCCTTACTTTGAAGCTAAGCAGCATCAGTCCTGGTTACTTCATGGATGGGTGACCAAATGGGCATCCAAATTATTGTAATTTTTTTAAAACCGTGCTACTGTCAGTCCTTGAAAGTTTTGCACTCAGAGACAATGTTTTCCCTTTTCCTGAATTGCATTCTGGTATTTGTATTCTAACAGTCAATATGAGGGGAATAATGCCACAATTGTACACTGTTTGCCTAACATAGTCCTATAAGGATTTATATATATGAGTGACACCATGGTATGTGTAATATTCAAGTTATCTTTACAAAGCAGAATATTGTTGAAAGCCAGACGTGGAGGTGAGGAGGGGAAATGGTGAGAGGCAGGTAGGTTATGAGTATTTGCCCACAATGTGGCAAAGTGAGTAAAGTACACATCTAGGAGGACAGAGTAGTTTTTTTCTTCAGAGGGTGGAAGCAACCCCTAGTGTTTTTTTGAGGTTGGCAAGCTTTCTCAAGTATTTGACTACCAGAATTATAATCAGGTTGTCATGTTCCCAGTGCACACATTTACTCACAAGACCACAAGTATTTGTTTCGTATTGGGATTTAATTTTCATGGGAATATTTCACAACACATTGCTTGGTTTAAAAGGTGAGCACCTTTTATACTTTGCCAGCATATTTATTGGAACATTTCCGCTCTTGTGTTATTTCTTTGGTGTTCATTACTTTTTTTGAAGTCCAATTCTATTTTGTCCTGTGTACTTTCATCGAAGGAGGAGGCCTATTAAACTACATTTGTATATTTCACTTTAAGATATTTGTTCACTTACTGTGCTTATATTCATGGGTGCTGGTTTTGATTTTGGCTATGGGGCCAAAAGCAACTTTGTAGCTGGTCATGTTTTCCCTTTTACTTTCTGCTTAAATGTGGTTAGTAGAGGCTGTGCGATGTTTCACAACATTCACCAAGAGAACGGCCATAAAACAACAAGCTTGCAGCACAATGCTTAACCATAGTGCGTGATCCTCAGCAAATAATGTATTCACACAGGGCATTAAGTAAACACATTGGGAGTTCTCAAAGCCTGCAATATTTTATACATAATTAAGAAAAATTGATATTTCTATAGCTACAGTGTCATCGGGGGTGAAAAATCACTGGTGACTCGGATCTCCCATACATGCAGTAACCAGGACCGACCATGCATAGCTTCAAAGCGAGGAAAAGGCCAGTCCCCTTAGGCCATGGTGCCAAATAAGTGACACAAAATTACAAGACCATTTAGAGCAACATGGCCTGAGGGGGCTGGCCTTTTCCTCGCTTTGAAGCTACGCATGTTTGGTCCCAGTTACTGCATGGATGGGAAACCGTCCATATTCTGGTGCCATGTGTTTTCTTCATTTTAAATATCTCATAACACACTTAGAAAACACATGCCAGCTGTTTTTAAAAAAAAATGTGCTACAGTCAGTCCTTGAAAGTTTTGCACTCAGATATCTTTTTATTGCATTTTGCTGAATTGCATTCTAATATTTGTGGTCTTCCAGTCAAGAGAAAAGGAGGTGGGGGAATGGCACATGTGTACACCTTTTGCATAACATAGTTCAATAAGGATTTATATATTTGAGTGACACTATGGAATGTGTACTTTTCAAATTATCTTTATAAAGCAGAGTATTGTTGAAAGCCAGATATGAGGGTGAGGGGGGGAAATGATGAGAGGGAAAGTAAGTCATGAGTATTTGCCCACAATGTGGCAAGAGAGTTTGTAGCCCTGCACACTGGCGCAGTTATTCTCCCTTGATTGTAAAAGACACATATGGGTGACGAGTGTTACTTTTTTACAGAGGGCAGACACAAAACACATGATTTTTTATTTATGTTGGCAAGGTTGCTCAAGTGGTTACCAGGATTTTACTTAGGTTGTCAAGACCACAAGCACTTGTTTCGTATTGGACAGATTGCTGAGTTTAAAAGGTGCGCACCTTTTTATACTTTGCTAGCATATTTATTGGAACATGTCCTATCTCCGGTTATTTTTCTGGTGTTCATTACTTTTTTAAAAAGTCCAATGCTATTTTGTCTTACACACTTTCTTCTTAGGGGAAAGTCAAATGTACTACATTTGCATATTTCACTTTAAGATATATGTTCACTTACTGTGCGTATATTCATGGGTGCCAGCTTTTGATTTTTGCTGTGGGTGCAGAAAGTACTTGGTCATTAGTTATTCTTGCAGCTGGTCAGTTTTTCCCATTACTGTGCTGCTTAAATGTGGTTAGTGGGGCCCTTTCAATGTATCACAACAGTCACCAAGAGACTGGCCATAAAACAAGGTGCTTGGAGCGTGCTGCTTAACCAAAGTGTGTGGTGCATGGCAGATAATGTAATCTCACTATGCATTGCCTAAAACATTCTGCATTCTCAAAGCCTACAATCTTTTATACATAACAATTCCACTGTCAAAACAGGATAAAAATGTTTTTGTGATTGATGAACGTGTTTGAACGTTGGGTTGCAAGTGTTTAAAAATATACAGTGTCTGTGCTCACCGGCCATGGACAAAGGCCATGGCTAGTCGTTTGGTAGTGTTCGGCCGTGCCCACAGCCATGGCTGAAGGCCATGGTTAGTGGTCTGGTAGAGTTTTAAAATATTCACCTTAATGTCACACACCCTGTTGCGCAGTCAATGACCACAATACTGACATCACAGCTCACATTACTGATAACATCACTAATTAAATGTTGCATGAGAACACTGATGACATTACAAGTCACATCACGGATGCCATCACTGGTGACAACACACATAACATTGTATATAACTGATCACATCAATAATGGAATTAGTCAACATCATTTATATGTTAGGTCATGAAAACTTTGATTAGCTTAATAACAATGGAGGCTATGGACTTGGCCATGACACAGAACGGGGTCACTGGCCAGCACCAAAGGCTAGTGGTCAGTTAGTGTTCAAAAATACCATGTGCATTGTTAAAAGCCATGACTAGTAGCCGATCACTGTTTTAACACACACAGTGGGCAACGTTGAAAGCTGTAGTCAGTGGCCATGGCTAAAGGCCATAGATAGTGCCCATTAATATGCTAGAATATAAAGTTGGCACAGCCAAAGACCATGGCCACTGGCTAGTATTGTATTAAAGAGCATAGCTAGTGGCTGGTTAGAGTATATAATACACAGTGGGCACCGGTGAAGGCCATCACTTATTGCAATTTATCATTTTAAAATATACAGTGAACTTGGGCAAAAGATGTACAAACTGCTCAAGGTCAAAGGCCATGGCTAGTGGCTCATTTATATGTTACACCAAAACACCAAAACTCCCCTTTATCATAGCCGTGGCTATGAAAATTGTTTTTTACAAAACAATCTGAGTATGGAATATAAATGACAAAAGAAACAGTAGTAATACAATTGTACTTAAAAGGTTTCAATACAATATGTAAAGTGGATGATGGTAAAGTATACATAGTATTTGGGATATAAAAGATTGGATTAGCTAGGGTGGATAAGGTTCAAAAACAGTTAAAGGATTGGTTGCACACAGTTCTACAATCTGAAGGACAAAACTGCATACAATGATAGCTTATATACTTTCCAAAATCAAAATCACAAAAAGAAGACTTTATTTACTAACCAAAATACTAAAATGGCCGACACATTTTGAGTAACCTATCACAGACAAACACAGAATTAAAACAGTAACTTCAACCAATTACAAACAGCAAAACACACACACACACACACACATCATACATACCCTATTAATAGAAATTGGTAGAAATTGAAACTAGGAATAGTTTTGCTGGAAAAAGAGAAAGACTGCAGATCTCATGGCATTTTTTTAAACCGTGTGGCTGACTGGAGACAATTGGCTGCTTTAGTTACTGGCTTTTTGTGAGAAACTAAATATTAACATGGATTTTGGCTTGAGAGATTATACAATAAAATGGTTTGTGTTGCGGGTAATGCATGTTGTTGCGCTTGCACTCACTAAATGTTTGTTAACAACCACAATTGGGTTGCCAACGTATTCACATTCACGGATACTATAGAAACAAAAGAAGGACAATTTTATCTATTTAACCTCCCTCACTCAAGATGGCGGTTGTTTTCTACAGTGAAACAATGCCGCGAGGAATGCTGTGACAGAGAGTTGCTGCGTATAACCTACTGAGCCGCACGTATCTAGGTAATTATACCACCTCCTTTTTCTGAATTTTCCAAGCTTAAAATATCTGCGAAGCTTACGGCTAGAGGCTTCCATGTAATATCTTGAGCCTATGGTTCGTAGCTAATATAGACGTTACCCCTTCTTGTACCTAGAAATCCATTCATGGTCTGTATTGTGGTAGAACCAAAAGAAGACTCTACAGAATGATATCACAACCAATTTTGGGCTATAATAAAGAGTCGTCTCCTACAATACTAAGGTGAGCTCTCTAAATCTATGCCTATATTCAGTAGCTCATATATATTTATGAAAACAACCGTTACAGGGGCAACTACGTTTTTTAACGTTTCTTTACAGATTGATTTGATTGCCCCCATGCTAGTGACTCGCTCTAATCCAGAAAAGCCACGATTTATAAACTCCGGTCTACAAACCGCTCAAATCTTTGATAACTGCTTCCTTACTAAAGGTAAGCAATTAATGACAGCAATACACATGCGATAGGAGAATAGGCCGGTTTGAACCTACAGAAGTTTAATCAAACTATGCAAATTATTTCTTGCAGATCCGAGTGGACTCTATTAAATAGCCACCACGGACCAACAGGATTAAAACCTGAATTAATTACAGGAAGATTCCTTATTAAGAAACACTTGTTTCTGACCAGACTAGGAATTTAATTAACCTAGCCTAGTCTGCTAAATTAAATTTATCTTAAAAGTATTTAATAGCACTTAAAGCTTACACTTTTCCATACTTTCTTGTAATCAACAGCTACAGCAAGAATAGTTAAGTCTATCACCTATCACGGGCAACTGCAACTATCAACTAAAGGGATGTGCAATAATAGCAAACTCCAATAGATTCATATAAGTTGATGTCGTCGTCGTTGTTGCTGTTTTTTAGAATATGACACTTCTCCTAAAGAAAGTTCTATGAATAACTAAAAGAACTGAAACATGTTGAGTTTTACCATCTAGTATTGACACTAGACTGACGATCTATTAGTCCTAATAAAGGTCCTGTGACCAGTGTGAGATAGCTATTGCTTCCCACACTTATCACTGAACCATACTTCTATCATCAAGATGGAAGCCAAAAATTACTCCGGCAATAATTAAAGTGTCACAAATAAGTTGTTTGTTTTTTAAACAATATACAATTGTTTTATGCTAAGTATATGGGAATGCCCCATTGCTTTTTTAAGCTATCATGTGCTTTTTCATTGATATAAATATTAAAAATTGATCGAATTATGTTTTACAGCGTTAATTTAAGACTGTAAGCTGTTGATAAATTGATTAACTACCTCTCTTGTCTTACAATATAGCATTCCCAATAAAAGATAGAGTTACTACGCAAATAGTATGCATTGGGTTTCCCTCCTTATAGTATTTTGATCCCCCAATTTCTATCACATCATGCCCAAGAGGGTAGGGAGCAAAGTTATGTCATGTTTTTGCTGCCTAAAATCTGATGAAACAAATCAGTCTTTTTGTTAGGCGACCTGCAAAAAGCAAAAATATGACAAAGAACCAAATATAATACCATGGGTGAGAATACACAGGATAAAATACAGTGTATGGGGCATCTAAAACTAGAGTAGGGTGGCTCCATTTTGTATAGGCTTTTTTAAACAATTGTCTTCATTTTTTTCCCCACAGTCTCACATGTAAGAACCGAGTCACTGACCATGGCTTTTGACCATGGCCAGTGATGTTTCACTCCTGACGTCACTATACCTATAGAAATAACTTTAAAACATAAATACAACACAGACACAAAAAAATCTATAGCCGGGGGACTGAACTACTTACACCTGTGGTTATTTGCAGTCTTATACAGCCTTGAATATAGCCGTGAATATCGGAAATACTGCTGTAAATAAAATGCTTTCCTGCCCCCCCAACCCTTCACCAAATGCCCCCTTCATCTGTGCCAGCTCTCCCCACTTCCTAGATGGCCTCCTCACCTCCCCTGCCCACTCCCTTCCCCCCACAACACACACTGTTTCTCTGACACAGTTTGCTCTGCGATGTTGGCTATTCGAGGCTATGGCTGCAGCCACAGAAAGCTTTGTGTTGTAAACTCAGTTCCCGGACGCCCTATAGCTACTAAATTTCACTCAGCGTCCTCCATCAACCTCCCCACCTCTAGCCTAAAGTTATTTGCAATTATTTTAACCTGCAAATAGCTTTTTAACTACTTTTTATTTACTGTTATCCTCGGCTACAGCAGCGGTTATCTATTGCATCGAGAGAAAAACAAGACAGTGGTCGTTTCATTTCTATAAACACCTGGTTTTGGGTAAATCCCTGAGATATAGCTAACTATTTTTGAGAAGGGGACACCCCCTTCTCAGTCAAATATTTAAATAACTCCTGCATTGAATAACACCAAACCATGCATTTATCGCTAGTCAACGATTGGTGGCAATGTTGTTTTGGACCTGGTCCAAATCCATCCAGCGGTTTGTGCTTTCGGCTTTGCGCTTTGCCAAAAATGTACCTTGTTTGTCTATGGGAAAATTAATGGGAAGTAGGTTGCACTTTTCGAAAAAAAGTGTTTGTCTTAATAACTTTTTTATTTTTTAACAAATCTTTACAAAACTTTGCAGTCTGAGGGGAGCCTGTGTGTCCTTAATTACTTTTGGAATTCCGGTCAAATCTGTTACTCGAATCAAAAGATATTAACAATAGACACACACAAGCTGCAAGGTACTGAATCCTACACCTTTCTGTGGCACCTCTCAGTAGGCAAACAGAAGGATTGGCTGGAGAGCATCCCATGTTCTCCTAGATGTTCTTGCATTGACCTTTCATGCCTTTCAGGGTCTTTCTGAACCACTCAAAAAGCCCATTGGTCTTGGGGAGAAATACTGTGGAGAGATTATAAGTAGCCCCAAATGCATCCCACATATCCTTCATAGATGTGGATATGAGGTTGGATCCCCTGTCAGAAATATCTTCTTTAGAATAGCCTACAGAAGAGGATATCCCTATCAAAGCCTCTGTCACCATTTGGGCTTTGATGCTTTTTAAGTTACATCCTCTGGGTGGTGGGTGGCATAGTCTACCACAATCAATATGTACCATTTCACTGAGGTGGTCTGAAGATCCAAAGGACCCACAATGTCCATGCCTATTCTCTGGAAAGGCTGCCCAATCACTGGTAGTGGAATTAAGGGGGTATTTGAAGCCCCACCACACTTACGGGATGCTTGGCAATTCTGACAGGACCTAACACACCTCTTTATTTTTAAACCCTTCCTGGGTAAGTAAAAATGGGCACACAACCTGTTAGCTGTCCTGGCCATTCCTAAGTGGCTTACCAAAAGAATGTCATGAGCAAAGTCCAGTAGGAACCTTCTTTGACATTGAGGCAACACCATCCTCAGGTTGCCTCCTGTCACATGATTCTAGAGCTCAATGTATTGGAGACCATTATACAGGGACAACTAGAACATATCAGGGAGTTCCCCCTGAGCCTGTTTCTCTGCCTGCTCATTCACTTCTGCCAGAGTTGGACGGTCAAGCTGTGGTTGCCAAATGTCTGCCTTTTTCGGGTCTCCAGCTAAGGACAAATCAGTTAGCTATGGTAAGACTTTGAGCTCTGAAATTACTCTATCCTCTTGCCCCCAGGATGTATTCAACACCTGTAGGTAACCCAGGAATCGCTGAATCTGGTTCCAATGCAGAAGGCACCTCAATAGCCACTAGGTCCTCTCCAGTAGGAGCAGGCCCCTCTTTGCACTGAGGATCTGGAATAAGCAGTGCCAGTGGCACTGTGTTTTTGCTACCCTCCGACTGGGGGTGCCACTGAGCCCTTGGATTTGAGGGTTGCTACTGTGCTGCTTTCTTAGCCCTAGATCTGCTGATCACAGCAATGATTTCAGTTTCAGGCTTATCATCATTAAAATACATTCCATTGGAATTGCATCTTTGACAACGATGTGCAGGTGAGAGGTTTCAGTGATACCACTAAACTCCACAACAAGCACTTGAGTTTGGGTATGGCCATCATAACCCCTGACTAACTCAGTAGGACTAGGTATGAACTGGTCCTCTCCTGCTCACCCTCGTCGAACAGTGGTGATACTTACAGTGGTATTACAAAGTGCTGGGATTATGCTCCCATTAATGAACACATGGTCCATAAATATCTCAATATTGACGGAAATATGGGCCTCTGTTGGAGACCCATTGCCTTTTCCACTTAGAGATAGTAGGAGGCATTTGGCCAGTCCCTGGCCTGGTGTGAATGCATTATCTATGTTGTGTACGCTGACTATTGCCTTCTCTTCCATGAGAAAAGCACTAAGGCCTGCTTAGGTTTCCTCTTGTATGTGTTATGTCACTAGTTAAAAAACAGACTGCTGGGGCTGTAGAGGTTGGTGCCCCAGTGCTATGGGCACCCACACTCTTTCTTTCTGTTAATTCTGATGAACTATGTGTCAGGGATTTCGTTTTGTGATTTTGGCTCCCTTTCTTGGCAGGAGGTGAGAGCCTGTTCTCTTGCCATTCTTGTATTTATGTTTGTCAATTGCTTTCTCACCTGGCTTAGATGTGGTTGCCTGAGCCTTTTTCTGGACACTAGTGCTCACATACCTGTCTGTAGACTTTGCTAGCTCCTTTGGGTCTGTGATATTCTTGTATGTTAAATGATTGCTTAACATTGTCTCACAATTCTTAAGGATTTTCTTAAACATGTCCTCAAACAAATGTGTCAGCTTTGTGTTAAAGTCGGGAGCCCCCTCACCCCCGCGAGGAGGGAAGATCAGTGATAATGAAGTGTCATAAAGGCACCATAAAATGTGCAGTTTGTACGTTGGTAAATGATGATGTTGGGAGGAAAAACCTTTTTTATTTGTGAACTATTGCTCCAAAAATGGAACATCTAAATGATCTGTTAGCATCATATAAGTTAGAGTGTTTAATATTTTCTTTTAATTGTAGCCAGCATTCATAGGGCAATCCCCACCTATGCACTTGGTTAGAATACTTGCACTGGCAAGCTCGTTGATGAGCAAGTGCTGCATCATTGCTAAGGCACTGGGTGAAGATCATCCAGCCGTTATTTTTGGATCCCGCCAGTCCATGGCGGTTAAGAAAATAGAGCCTTTTTCCCAAGCGGAAGTTCATCAGGAGGAGGTGGTTTGACGCACCTCGCATGTGGAGGTGGACACCAAATGTCATGAGATTGAAGCCGTTGATCCAGAAGGAGAACATCATATTACCAGTTGCAGTAAGCTAGAGAGAGTAGAAGGACTTAAAAGGGATACAAAGATGTCTACTGTTGTAATACTGGGTAGGGTAAGTCAAAAGGAAATGATCTGTCCTAGACGGGATCTGACCACAGAGTGATGAAAAGACAGATCAAGGCATTGGGACAACAACGCTGACCTTCTCTACGTCAAACTAGCTCTCTCCCCTAATTGCACCATCAACCTCCTAGTCACATACAGACCACCAGGCTCTCCTCCGGACGTCCAAAAGCATCTCCTCCAAATCATTAGTAACAACCTGAAAAGCTCCACCAAAACCATACTACTTGGTGACCTGAACCTTGGCCTAGATGACCCTAAGGACAAATCTGCCACACACCTGGCCAACGTTCTTTCCAACATGGGATTCATCAACAAAATCACCAAACCTACTCACTGCAAAGGCCGGTCCATCGACTGGGTAGCAGATCATAACTGTTCATCATCCATCACCTCCATCTAAGCCCTCCCCTGGACAGATCACCATCTCATCCAATTCTCCATCCCCACCACACCCACCCGTAAAACCCTTACTTATGCACCCCCTGCCAAAGTCAGAAGCTCCAAAAAGCTCACAGCAACCAATCTCGCCCCTCTTCTTGATATCCCTGAACTCAAGCATCCCTTCATCCAAGACCCCATCTCTCTCGCTAACATCTACAACAACGCCCTCGCCCAAGCCATTGACTCTATTGCCCCGCTGGAAGACAAAAAAGGAAAAAAATCCATGCATTCCAACTCTTGGTTCTCAGAAGAACTATCTGTCTTGCGCACCTGGAAGCGCAAAGCCCTAACCAACTGGAAATCTCACGGACCTACAAAAAGGCCATCTTCAAAGCTAAATCCGAATCATACAATCAAAGAATAACCAAATCCAGCTCCAAAACCAGAGAAATATTCTCTATCTTTAAAGAACTCACCACTCCCGAGTCCAGCCCAGACGGAATCATCAAGAATGAAGCTTGGTGCACAGGCATCCAGACAGCCCTCCTAAATAAAGTCAAAACGCTTCAAGACAAAATTGCATCCCAAAGTAAAGCACTCAATACCTCCACCACGCCTCTCTCTCTCCCCCCTCACAATCCTCACCCGCAAACACCCCTCTTTGCCTTCAGAGAAGTCACAGAACTAGAAACCGCCGCTCTACTCAAAAACATCAAACCCTCCACTTGCAAGGGGGACATATGCCCTCCCACTATCATCAAAGAGTGCTCACAAGCCCTCACCCCCATCATCACAGCTTTCATCAATGCTTCCTTCTCCTCAGGAACCGTACCTCATTGCCTAAAAGAAGCCTGGGTTTGCCCACTCTTAAAAAAAACCTCCTTAGATCCCACCTCCCCAGCAACTATCGCCCCATCACCACTGTCCCCTTCCTCCTCAAAATCCTCGATAAAGCAGCCCACAACCAAATTCAGCAATACATAGAGACCCATGCTATCCTAGGCAGAAGACAATTGGGCTTTTGCAAAGGCCATGGGACCGAAACTGCCCTACTAGATTAAAAAAATAAAATCACCAAAATAATGGACACAGGCAAACCTGCTCTCCTCCTGCTACTCGACCTCTCTGCATCATTTGACTTAGACAATGACATCCTCACATCTCACCTTTTCAATGCAGCACACTTCTCCCTTAAAGTAACCTCTTGGATCACCTCCTTTCTAGAAGGTCGAGCCATGAAGGTGTATTCTGACCAGGCCAATGCTCCTCCGACCACCATAAGCTGTGGAGTCCCACAAGGGTCATCAACTGCACTGACTCTATACAACCTCCTCACTAAACCCCTCTTCGACCTACTGGACTCCCTCGGCATAGCTTACTCAAACTATGCCGATGACACACAAGTCCTCCTCCCCCTCACTGGAGACTATGCCCGAGACACAGAAGCCCTCCTTAACATTTACTCCACGATCCAAGCATGGATGGCGATCAATGGCCTCTGCCTTAACGGAGACAAAACAGAGATCATCATCCTGGCCCCCAGCGAAATCCTTTCCAAGCTCAGCCAAGACTACTCACACATAACCATCGACAACACCAACATAACTGTCTCCACTGCTGTGAAGACCCTAGGAGTATACTTAGACGCTACTCTCTCCATGACAAGACAAGTCAACACCATCTCCTCTTCCTCCGCACTGACCACCAAACTCATCTTCGCCATAAAACCCTATCTTACCACTCCCAACTGCCTCTCCATCGGTAGAGCCACCATAGGAGCCTGGCTAGACTATTGCAACGTCCTCTTAGCCGGCACTTCAACTAAAAATCTAAACAAGCTCCAAACAGTGCAAAACAATGCGCTCCGCGTTGCCCTGCACATCCCCAAATTCGATCATGTGTCGCAGGCCAGAAGAAATGCTCACTGGCTCCCAGTTAAAGAAAGAATTAACTTCAAAGTACTCTCCCTTACACACAAATGCATCAATCACACCGCTCCCTCCTACCTAGAAGAAACCATCATCAGGATATCCTCACTTCGTCCTATAAGAACCACCCATGACAACCAACTCCGAGTTCCCACCATAAGAAGAGCTAAAGCTGGAGGCATTGGCTTCACACACATAGTACCTAAGCTCTGGAACAACCTCCCTAACTCTCTCAGAGCGGAACCCTCGCTGCTGTCCTTTTGGAAATCCCTCAAAACCATTCTCTTCACATAACCACCTCCTACCCCCCATCGGACATGAACGACGCATATTCCCTGATGTCTGCACTGCTTATGTATGTTACTAAAACATGATACTGTAAATCTAAATGCCTTGTAAACGTATTTATCTAAAACATGATACCTCAAATCAAAATACCTGTAAATTTAACAACCTTCCTTCTGTAACCAGCCAAATGCTTACATGTAACAGCGCCACGATGCCCACGGGCTGAGCATGCGCTTTAAAAATACAAATAAATAAATAAATAAACAGATGAGTTGGAGGGTGGGTTGAGTTGGATCAGGTGGTTGCGCATATTGGGATGCTGACCATTTGTTGACTTGCAAGCCGTAATAAATGGAACCCTATTTGTCCATTCTGTTCTATGCCTCTTGTTTTTTTTCTTTACTTTGATAGCTGTGTTACCTGTAAATCATCCACTCTGATCCTTCAAAGACTGATGCACAAATGTCTCAAAGTTTTGACCTCCTTTTTTGAGGTACTACTCGGGGGTCTTGCAGAATTTACCAAGGACGTCAGTCTTCATTTTTCTGTATATGGGCCTCTCATCAGGAGGCAACTGAATAAATACACAAGTTACAGCCGTTAGTAGACAGTTCATAAGGGCTGAACCCCACAACTCTTCTTCCACATCCTGCATACAGAAGGTGAGTTCCAGTCCCTCAAAACAATCAATGATGTCTTTCCCCATATCATGCAGTTGAACGTATGCCTTGGTACTGTGGTGCCCCCACAAGAAGTACTGCCTCCCCTCTGGAAGTCTGTTTTTCCTCCCTTTGGTGCTCTCTCTCCAACTTGTGCAGTAGCACAAAGTCTCTCTGCTTTTGCTCCTCCAGAGAAACAAGAGCCATCTGTGCTTACTACTGAAGAGCAATAACATCTCTTGGTTTTGTTTCTCAAGAGCGGGGGCATCCCTCTGCTTCTGTTCCTCTGAAGCAAAGATATTTTTCTGAAAGAAGAGTACCCTGTTTTTTAGGTCTCCCCCAGGATGTCTACTCTAGAGAGGATGCTATCTGCCCTCACAAAGGATCAAAAAGAGGCAACCCCCCAGGGCTGCAGTCTTTCTGGAAGCAGCTGAGAAAGCGTGGCTTGATGGAATGTACATAACCCTTCTACAGCTGAGCTCGACTCAAAGGGCTGACACATGTGTGATATCAAAATGATGTGGCTTGGACAGTTTAACATGCCACTAGGAAACCATTGTCATAGTTATGTAGTTTTTGGAACAGATGTGCCCCCATCTTAAATGCATTGCCTGTGCTACAGTGACTTGGGTATTACTTCAGCTATCAAAATGGCACCTGTGAGCTGAACGTGCTCTATGTCACTGGGGAGCAGCTTCTGTAAACCAGGCTACTGATTCTGCAGGGTGCACATGTTCACAATGTTTTTGGCAGGGGGCCTATGGAAGGGGGAATTAGTTAGCAGGTCATTGTTTCTGAGATGGAAATACCAGTTACAGTGGGCACGTACCTACACCTGGCCCTTTACCATGCTGTCGGTGGCCATACCGAGCCGTCTTGCTCTCTCTACTCCCAGGCTGGACACTTCATCTCAGTAAACTGCCCATTCTCAATGTGCTCTCAATTAGGAAGTGGGCCATCCCACAGCACTGCATCCTGAAATTACAAGAGGACTGTCCACAATTTTAAACGTTGAATGATCACTAACCAGACTTCTACATTCCTCTCTGACATCACTGGACTGGCTGGGTGCCTTCTTTATAAAGTGCAACTTCTGATTCTTCCCAGGGAGTCATGGTTTTTATGAAGTTTGAAGTTTATTTATTTGATATACATTTAGCAACAAGGCTTTGTATAACACAACATACAATAGATATAAAAATACATTCATCATGTTGATTACCATCTGATTAAAAACACAAAGCAGCTTCTTGTAGACATTTTACAATTTCTACTACATGCAGATAAAACTTAACAAGAACATTAGGTGAATATTGTTGCCTTGGATGAAATCCAACCATAGTAAGGGTATTTCAATCACATTTACTGCATTATTATATGCCCTAAAATATTGAACTCGTAGAGACACAAGACTTTCACATTCCGTAATCAAATGGAACACTGTTTCATTAACAAGGTTGCCACACAACCGACAATATGTATGATGATATACTAATTTGTTCTTCCAGCATTTCAGTGATAGAGCTACCGAAACATTAAATTTAAGTAGCAAGTATGTCCGAAAGATGTGCGGGGCAGGATAGGTAGAAATATATTTGGGAA
Organism: Ambystoma mexicanum; assembly: GCF_040938575.1. Classification (NCBI taxonomy): domain Eukaryota; kingdom Metazoa; phylum Chordata; class Amphibia; order Caudata; family Ambystomatidae; genus Ambystoma; species Ambystoma mexicanum. The sequence goes on from NC_090930.1 coordinate 1,258,998,159, forward strand.
TGGACGTTTGAGACCATCTCTCCTTACAGAAGTCAACAGTTGATGATACATTTGTAATATGGTGAATATTTTCTAAAAAGGCCCACTTGCCAATTTTGCCCTTCAGCCAATATTTTCTGTCACCAACGAGGAATGTAGTGGGGCCCTCGTATAACTATTTCTTGTGTAACTGCTTTAAAGCACCAATTGTGCCAATCGGTATATTTTGTCTTCAAGGGCTAAAAAGGCCTTCATATAAGGGACAATAATAGTTTCTGTATGCACAGTGGTTAGGCAGTGGTAAAGTAAGACCCATTGGGCTATATAGACGTTCCAAATACCCTTGATGTTAAATTCAAGATAATGTATTCAATGCTTATGCTTTGGGGAAGACAAAATAATCTTCGCAATAGTTTTGCTTCAAACCAGATGATGCGCGTTTTAAATTTTTGGCCCCAAATTGCTACAGCATATGACAACATTGCCAGGATTCTGGTGTTATATATGGACAAAACAGCCGGTGCACAATAGCCATTATTGCGACCAATAAATGCACTGAGTGATATTATACATTTCTGTTTCAAATCGACCATGTTTATGTCCCATTTTTATTCATCATCAACAATTACACCTAAATATTTGTACGACGTTACTTGCTCGAGTGGTTCTGAAGCTAATGTCCAGTGTAGTTTCTTTGGCCTACATTTCTGCATAAACACCATGATTTTACTTTTGGCAATATTTATCTTAAGGCCGTTGTCCTTCGAATATAAGACAAGTGCATTCAGCATTAGTTGCAAACCAGCAGGGGTGTAGTCCAGAAGTAGGAGCTCGTCTGCATATGCGAGCCAGCCCAGAGACACCTTATTTATTTTTATGGGGTTGGCAGCATGAATATTAAAGGAAACAATCATATCAGCAAGATATAAATTAAATAAAATGGCCGCGATCATACACCCCTGTTTTACACCACATTGGGTCGCCAATGATTTTGATAGTTTGCCCACTGCATTAAGGTAGACACAAACAGTTGTGTCGGCATGCAGCAGCATTAACATGCAAAGCAGGCCAGGTGGAATCCCCCATGTATCTAGTTTACACCACAGGCGATTCCTGCAGAAAGTATCGAATGTGGCGGAAAAAACGATGAAAGCGCAATATGCATCTAGTTTGCGCCACTGCCATGAGTGTTCAATGGCAGAGCTTAGTATGAGGAGATTATGAGAGGTACTTGATTTTTCTCTAAACCCTATTTGGTTTAATGGAAGGATCTTATTTACTTTGATCCATGTATTCAATTCATGTAGCAGAACTTTTGTAAATATTTTGGATGTTGAATCTAACATAGCCAACATACAGAAGTTTGATGGATTGTCCCAAACCCCTTTCTTGTGAACTGTTAAGATGTTACTAGATTTCCAAGATAGGGGGAGGATGCCATATATTCCAATGTGACAGAATAATGCATGGAGAGCAGCACCCCATAATGGTGAATCGCCTTTAATTACAAGATTTGATATGCCATTCGGCCCGCGGTACGGGAACATTTCAATTCATCAATGATAGCAATGATATCGAGAACAGAGGCCTTACATTCCCAAAATACACCAGGGATCGGTAGAGGTAACACAACAAATTCACCACTGCCCAATGTAGAAGCGATATGTTTTGCCCATGTGCCCTCATCGATACAGTTCATTGTTAAATCACGTTTTTTATTTTTTGCGATCTAGTGCCATATCCCATTGCCATTACCCGATAAGGCCCATCTAGCGATTTTTTTCCATAGTTTCAAATCAAGATCTTTTTTATGAGTTTTTAGCCACTGTTTATATTAATTTTTTAGTTCTCTGATTTGTACAGTAATTGGTAGATCAGAAGTCCCATTATTAGTTAAATGTACAATGCTTTAAATACTGTGACGTAGATTTATTTTTGCTAATTGCATCATTCTATCATTTCCTTTTCAGACAGGCAATGAGATATTGTCATGAACCACCGAATTCAGCCCTTGTGGACTTCATGGTCCATGATGCACCGCGGCATGAGCTCAGTGACTCCTCCAAGATGGCCGACGGCCCAGAAACGCTGTGCTCTAGCATTTACACGCAACACTCTGCTCACTAGAAAACAGGCATGCCCCCGCGGCTCTGCGCGTCTCAATGCAACTGCTTGGAGTTGCTAGACGTATTTTTTTCGAGTCCGTTAACCGTGCTATCTCCAGTTCTTATCCTTTTTTCTTCCTTCCTGGAACCCCCCTCCAGATTCTTGCCTTTACTCGCTAGCTGCGTCCCACATCCCGGACCCCGTCTTGCGCTCGTGCCGAGGTGTCTCGTAGATTCTCTGAGCGTAGGACACTTGCTCCTCCTCCTTCCTGGATTTGTGGCTAACATTCCTGGATACTGAACGCTATCCGGCTTAGGAAGCCGGCTACCCCACGCTGGAACCCGAAGACTTGTGCTCCAACCTGTACAAGTCTCGGACAGTGAGGAAGAAGGAAGTCGCATCCAAGAACACCACAAGCAAGGAAAAACAGGTGAGAAAGAGAGAAGCTTGTGACAGATTGAGACGCCAAAACCCTGATATAGAAGCAGACATGGAAGCTGCAGTTCAAGACCTCATGAGAGGTATGCAAGAATTAAACACAGAGGTTCAAAACCTCAAGGCCAAAAATGCAGCTTTAAAACAGCTTGTCCTGTCCCTGGATTCCGTGGTCAAAGAAAGCACCCTGGTAGGGGGTGTAGTGGACAAATATGATAGATCTTCCAAGTCCCTGCGTTCCTTCCTTGATTCCTGCCTAGTGCACTTCACTTTCAAACCCTACTATATTCCACGCCACGAGCAAAGGTCGGATTCATGATATCTCACCTCACGGGCAATGCCTTAACACAGGCGACCCCCTTACTCAATTCGGGAGACCCGCTCTTAGATAATTATGATGGGTTTGTGGAAGCCCTTGAGGCCATGTTTGATTGACCAGAACTTGTCTACACTGCACAAGAAAGACTTCTTGAATTCCAGCAAGGGAGTCAGGATATGCTTACTTATGTGACTCGCTTCAAGCAGCTAGCTAAAGAAGCCGATTTGTCTCTTGAAGCCAGTTTCACTCTATTCTGGAGGGGTTTAAATGATGAGGTAAAGGACGAGCTAGCCAGAGTAGCCCGGCCATCATGGACCTTTCCCTACAGATAGACTTCAGGATCCAGGAGAGAAAGACAGAGAAAAGAAAGGCTAAGACATCTTCCCCAAGGACAACCGCAAAATGCCCTTGTACCAAGGAATCACCCGCTCCACGTGCCTCAGATCCAGAACCTTTGCAATTGGGTGCCTTTTGTGGACCAATTTCTCCACAAGAAAGGATCCGTAGGATCAATACCGGACTTTGCATGTACTGTGCCTCTGATAAACATCTTGTGAGAGAATGCCCTATAGCGCCACCTCGGCGTTTGGGAAATGCCAGCTCCCGATCCTAAGCGGAGCACAGCTTTGGGAGAAAGATGCCTGCTCCGTATCCATTCCTTCCTTGAATACTCCAGGACAGAACACCTTAGTGATTCTCCAGACATTCTTGACATCTACTGAGAAAGAATCTTTTCCCATCCTGGCTCTAGTGGACTGCGGTGCCCTGGGTATTTTGATAGACCACGACTGTGCTGTCACTCATAACATCCGTCAAGAGCCCAAAGAGGTAATACATCCCGTAGAAGATATTGACGGCAGACCATTGTCTTCAAGACCCATTACTCACCAAACCAAAGAATTACTACTTTCAATAAATAACCATCAGGAAAGGTTCCGATTTGACATTATAAAGGCCGCTCATTACCCCATTGTTCTAGGCATGCCCTGGCTTCAGAAGCACAATCCTTACATCAACTGGGCAGCTGAATCCCTATTTCTAGCTTCTGAATTTTGTATGTCCCGCTGCTTGTCTCAGGACACATTGCAAAACCTTCCAGTGAACTCCCAGAACCACAAGCAATCATCCTTTAGTGTGTCCACCATTATCCAAGTACCTGAGATCTATCAAACGTACTCAGATGTGTTTTCAACAGCCATTGTTCAAGCTCTTGCACCCCACAAACCTGAGGATTGCGCCATTGACACAGATGCCTCAGCAGCGATTCCATTTGGGAGAATGTTCATATTATTCAAACCCGAAAAAAGGGCTCTATGAGAATACCTGGATACCAGCCTGGCAAATGGGACTATACGGCCTTAAAAATCTCCAGCCGGTGCTTCCCTATTCTTTGTTCCAAAGAAAGACACTAAAGAACTTCGGCCCTGTTTGGATTACTGTGGTCTCAACCATTGTACCCTCAAAGACCGCTATCCGCTACCACTAAATTCTGACATTCTGGAGGCAGTTTGTGGTGCTGTCATCTTCACTAACCTCGACCTTAGTGGTGCTTACCATCTCATTCTAATAAAGGAAGGTGATGAATGGAAGATGGCCTTCAGAACTCCTTTTGGCCACTTTGAATATCTGGTAATGACCTTCGGTCTCGCCAACGCCCCCGCGGTCTTTCAACGATTCATGGATAGAGTTTTCTCTGATATGCTGTTCCTTTTTGTCATCGTGTACCTGGATGATATACTGATTTACTCCAAGGACCCCCAGATCCATCAAGAACATGTAAAAGCAGTCTTACAATGTTCACGTGAACAAAAACTCCTGGCCAAACCCAAAAAATGTCTCTTTCATGCCCAAACCGTTCATTATCTTGGATTTGTGCTCAGCCCCAAAGGAATTGGAATGGATCCAGCCAAGACTGACTCCATACTTTCTTGGCCAGCACCCACCACTGTGAAACAGATTCAATCCTTTGTGGGACTTGCAAATTTCTTCAGAAAATGAATTCCCACATTTTCTGACATAGTGCATCCCATAACGGCACTCCTAAAGAAGGATACACCATTTAAATGGTCTACTGCTCAAGAGAAGGCCTTTCAACAACTGAAACAAAAATTTACTGAAGGTCCAATCCTGGCCCAACCTGACATAGATCGGCCATTTTTTGGTGGAAACAGACGCTTCTGACTACGCCATTGGGGCGGTCTTAAAACAAGAATTCGAAGACAAGATGGAACATCCTATTGCCTACCTATCCCGCACCGTGGCTAAAGCCATTATTCCGTCCTGGAGAATGAGTTATTGGCCATCCGACAAGCCTTCACCGACTGGTGCCATCTACTCTTGGGTGCTAAACATCCAGTGCAAGAACGAACAGATCATCGAAACTTGCAAGTCCTACAGTCCCTGGAATGCAGAAACAGTCGCCAAGCCCGTTGGACCTTTTTTTGCCCAGTACCAATTCCACTTCATCACTTTCCTGGAACTAATAACATTGTCGCAGATGCCTTATCTAGGCATACTGACTATGAGTCTGTCGAAGCCCGGGCCTTTCCCAAGATGTTCCGTAATACCATGTTTGTGTTTTCCCTCCTGGAAGACACCCGTGCAAGAACACCTTCTGCCGAACTTTGGAAGGAATACACCAGGAACAATCAATGGAACTTAATAACAAAAGATGGTTTTCTCTTGAAGGACAAACGGCTGGCCATACCTACACAAAGCTGAGAGACAAAATCATGAATCTATGCCATGACACCTTCCATTCGGGACATCGAGGCATCACTACCACTCTGGTGGCCGAAAATGATAGCTGACATAAGAACCTACATCCAATCTTGTGCTGTGTGCAATCAGAGCAAACATGACAACAGAAAACCTGCTGCTCTCCTACATCAACCCGCATTACCAACACGCCCTTGGGAAATCATCGCCACTGACTTTAACGTGGAATTACCCCCATCCAGAGGATATACAACCATAATGGTTACCATCGATTTGTTTGCCCATATGGCTCATTTCGCACCGTTGTTCAAACTGCCATCCTCGCTTGAATTGGCTGGAATATTCATAAAGCACATATTTAGGCTCCATGGATTACCTTCCAAGATCATCTCCAACAGAGGACCTCAGTACATATCCCAGCTCTGGAAACAACTATGCCAAATATTAGGCATCCAGCGTGCATTATCTTCGGGCTATCATCCTCAGACTAATGGGGTAACAGAATGAGTAAATCAGACCCTAGAACAGTACCTCTGCTGTTTTGCAACCAAGGTCCAGGATGACTGGTCGCTTTTGATTCCCGTAGCTGAATTCGCTTACAACAATTCCAATCATTCGGCCATCAAGACAAGTCCATTCTTTTGCAGTCAAGGATTTCATCCTTCGGTTCTACCATCTGTTATACCACATCCTACCCGGTCTCTGCAGTTGATTCCTGGATTGAAACACTGGTAAACATACATAGTGACGCTAAAGAACACCTGGAAAAGGCCAGGATAGAAGACAAATGATATGCAGATACCAAGCGGAGACCAAGCCCTTCTAATGCAGTCAGGGATAAGGTTTGGCTATCCTCAAAACTTCTTCCTCGACATCTGTGGCCTAATAAACTGGCTCCCAAGTATTATGGACCTTTCTCCATTAAGGAAATCATTAACCCAGTGGCCTTTCGGCTCCAGCTTCCAGGATCCTGGAAGAGAATACATCCGGTCTTCCACACTTCCTTATTGAAACCATTTGTACAGTCCACCAGAACTACTCCTAGACCTAACCCTGTGCTCATCAATGACCAGATTGCGTTTGAGGTCTCCAGGATATGTGATAACAGATACAGATGGGGTCAGCTCCAATATTTGGTAGAATGGAAGGGATACCCCTCAGCGAGCGCACTTGGGCACCAGTCTCAAACATGAATGCCCCCCATCTAATACAAAGGTTTCATTGAGTCCACCCGGGCAAACCCGGTGGTTCTGGGTTCCGGAGAAGGCATACTGTCATGAACCACTGAATTCGGCCCTTCTGGACTTGGTCCATGATGCACCGCGGCATGAGCTCAGTGACTCCTCCAAGATGGCCGACGGCCCAGAAGCGCTGCGCTCTAGCCTTTACGCACAACACTCTGCTTCCCAGTAAACAGGCACGCCCCCGCGGCTCTGCGCGTCTCAACGCAACTGCTTGGAGTTGCTGTATATATGTTTCAAGTCTGTTAACCATGCTATCTCCAGTTCTTATCCTTTTTTCTTCCTTCCTGGAACCCCCCTCCAGATTCTTACTTTTACCCGCTAGCTGTGTCCCACATCCCGGACCCCGTCTTGCGCTTGTGCCGAGGTGTCTCGTACATCCTCTGAGCATAGGACACTTGCTCCTCCTCCTTCCTGGATTCGTGGCTAACATTCCTGGATACTGAACACTATCCAGCTTAGGCAGCCGGCTACTCCACGCTGGAACTGAAGACTCGCGCTCCAACATGTCTCAAGTCTCAGACAGTGAGGAAGAAGGAAGTCGCATCCAAGAAGACCACAAGCAAGGAAAAACAGGTGAGAAAGAGAGAAGCTTGTGACAGATATTGACTCTCTCGAAAACCATTTTATAAGAGCGTTGTTCTATGATCATGCTTTGGATCTCGCACATAATTGACAAATAGTTTTGTATGAGTGTATCACATGAGTTAGAGTTGGATACACTCAAACGAATAAAATCAGGTAATAAATCCTGCGCCTTAGTGCGAGCTTCTTGAATATTATGTTTTTTTTCGTGTTATGCGGTTGTGACCATCGTTTAATGAGATCTGGCCATTCCTGTCAAAATCAGGTAGAAGCATATGTGTATGCAATGTGTCGATGAGGAGACATAAGGGCAAATGATCACTCTCTTCGCGACAGGCAACTCCCATATCTACAATAAATTGCAGCCCCAACTGGTTTGAAAATATATATTCTATGGTTACAGCAGAAGAACCCTCAATTCTAGTGGGGGCCATTTGGGAGTCGCTCATTGTTAGTCCATTTAGGGTGTTAAATACAGGCTTAATGACGTCTGATTTCTGGGGACTATTGGTCAGTTGTTCAATTGGGGCTAATTTGCCTATCTTGGCATTAAAATCGCCAAGAAGCCATATTGGAAAGCGGTGGGAATATTGTTTTAGGACCATTTCCACTACTTGCATGTTTTTGGTAATTAATGACATCTTAGGTGGATCATAAACATTTATTATAATGATGTCTATCACAGCAGTAGAAATCTTAGCAATTAATGCATTAGGCGTAGATTCAGGCAATTTGACAATCGACCAAGGAACGTGTACTGATATTAGGAGCCCACCTTTTGGTCGACCCAGGTGGCCCTTAATAGCTACTTCATACACAGTAGAGCGGTTGTCTATTTGTATCGCGGCAGTGAACCAGGTCTCTTGGAGAGCCACTATGCATAACATATCCATATTGCTCATTAGACCATCGGGATCAAAGATGTGTGAGTGACCCCAAGTGTTCCAAGAATAAAGAAACTCAGACTGTATTGGTCATTGTCGGATCTCAGTAAAGTGTTCTTTGAATGTTAGCGGCAACCATTGCCAGTAGCCATCAGGTACATCTTTGGATGAGCTGATACCTGTGGCCACTGGACGTGCGGCATCATCCTTCGATTTTGCAGGCCACATTGTATTATAGGTACTGTGGGCATAGTTGTTGGATGGATGTTTGGTCTACGGTCAGATGCGGGACCAATCTTATTGGAGGAGAGAGATGCTCTAATGCAAGCCTTGTCTAAGCATCGTTTATTGGTGGGAATATCTACTTTTTGGGCGATGTAGCCCAATTGCAGAAGATCTTCTTCAAAACTCAATGTATAATTGAGAGTGGCAACATTTTTAAAACACACATTGGAAGTGTAGTGATTACTCAATTTGATCTGGTCGACTAAACATATATCATTTGATGTAATAACTCGCATTGGGACTATTTCATGAAAGATCTCAAGTATAGCCGATCTATTTAACAGACCTTACACTTGGTCAATAGGGACTTGGGTCAGTTGTAGAGCTGCCATTACAGTTGGTTCATTGATAATGAATGGTTTAGAACTGAATTGAGGAGTATCATTTATTATTGGGTGGTTTGTTATCCGTTCCTTGGGCAAAGTTCTTTGCCGTTGATCGTCAAGGCTCACTGCCAGAGGTTGTTTTTGCTGGGTTTTTCTGGTTTGCTTAGCCTTCATGGTTTTGGAATAACTGGGAGGCCAGGCATAGGATTACAAGCTGGCACATCTGACTGAGTAGGGTTGGATACAATCACAATGGGATTGACATGGACAGGATACTAGTATATGTATATGAGGCAGACTTAGGAAGGGAAAGCATTTGTGTAGCTTTGCATGTTTTCTTTCTTTGTATTGCTGTGTTTCTGTACATAAAAGCATGGTGAATACAATTGGTGGTATGGGACTTACTTTTAGAAGGGAGCACACAGTGTACCATTGGCTTGGACTTTGGGGAAATCAGAGATATAGGTGGAAGAGGTACCACAGGCACAGGAATGGATTGGGCAGGGCACTGTGCACCACAGTTTCGCCTGAGGCTAGAATGGATCAATAGAGATTGGACATCGTTTTTGGACTCCAAGAGGATACATTTTGCTAATAGATTGGACAGTAGATTTTCAAATGCCTCGAATTTATCATCAGAAGTCATGCTTTGATCGATATCACTATCATCCAATTTGGGGCCTCAATCAGTAATAAAATCATGAGTCAATGAGGTATGAGCAGGATAGGATGCTTTGACAGAGGCCTTGAACATAAATAAATGCTAGTATTGATGATTGTCTCAGCCTGATGGTGAATTTTAGGTATATCAAGAATGGGATCAGCTAAAGGTAGACGTTGCTGATCTAGAAGACCGGCTGGTTTGGATGGTGGAGTAAAGAATAAAGGGGTATTAATAGGCTCACCAACAGAATGGTCGAGTGGTTGGCCTAAATATTCTAACTCCATTTCTTCAAGCTGAGAGTTGGATAGATCTATTGCTTGATTTGTGGTAGAATCATGAGTCGCAATTGGGGACACAATAGTTGATACAACAAGGTCGACTTGCAGCGGACCATTTGCTCTATCCACTATCATAGCAGTCTGTGGATTGTAAACTGCTTTGGGTATAGAATCAGGTGGACCAATCAAATTGGGTTCATGTTTGGAAGCCAAGGACCCACCCAATACATCATTAATTAGTTTGGAGTTTACGCATCCCAGCTCACTGGAAAGTTCAACTATCAAGTCATCAGTAAATTTGATTATTGAATCATTTGACACCGGAACTTTGCTAATTTTTGACCCACTTAAAGGATCGTTCTACAAATTTGTTTTTGAGAAATAAGCCCTGATGTGATTATCTTGGATTGGAAGGTGAGTAATAACCTTTGTTATACATATCCAGCGATTTCTAAGAGTTTTGTGCATTTCGATTTCACGTAGATGATCTGCCATAATACTTAAATTAGAACACAACAATTGTTAATTAATACTTAGTATTGTCTTCATATATGACACAAAAGAGGATCACGGTTCAGGGTATAGTGGGTTCACAGTAATACACCAGGACTGTGAATGTGTAGACCTATAAACTGTGATCATATGCTTCTATGATGTGGGATGTTTTTACCCATGCATCCAAGCCCTGCTACAAATGGCAATGCTGATTGCCAAAAGCAACCCAGAGCTGTTGGGAATTAATTTTCTTAATGTCAAGAATTTGCTAAAATCATGGGCACAAGACCACTCAAAGGTTCAACCTTCTTGTGGGGGGTCCCACATCACCACTCTACTGTAAGGATGTCCATCAAAACAATAGCAAAATTCTCCTGTTAAATTCAAGACAACTCCCAAAAATGGGTGCAGTACCGGCTTTGGACACAAGCCGGCGCTAGCGGTCTAAACTCTGACAGGAGTGAAGCCTGGCTTAAAGAGAGTGAATTCTGCCTGGCAACAACCCCCGACAGGAGTTGAAACTTGATCAAACTGCATTCCCAGGCCTGGCTGCCTCCTGCTTCCCCACCAAAAGGAGATGACACCTCTCTGATTAGATTAGGGGAGGGGCACCTGCAGAGGGCAGAGACACAGAACAATGCACTGTCCTGGGCTCAGGCAAATGTTATATTGGGGGGGTCGTAAAATAGCTTCCTCTTGGGAGAAGTGGGAGGAGAAGTGCCTCTGGGAGCCACCTGAGCTGGAGGCGGGGACAGACAGAAGCTTCCCCCATGTGCTTTGGAACCTAAACCACACCCATCTGGGCCAGAGCATAATTTAAAAAAAGATGGATAATTCATAGTACGGACTTGTCAGAATTATATAAGTAATATCATTATTCTTGTGATTTTTCTGTGCACGTTTTAAGAGGTGTTAGGACCCTGTGGTGTATTCTGGGGGGTTGCTAGCGGAAAATGTCTGCATGTTAAAAATCTGACACTTCATCAATTAATGTCCATACTCCTTGCGCACATTTGTGTAATTTTTGGTAAATGTCTGATATTGGCAAACCGACCAAAAAGCGCAAAATGTTGTCATTTCTGAATCCCAGCTCGCAGGAACATCGGGCTTGAACACAGACCTGTCTTAATTCATCTGCAACATGTACATGTAATGTCAACCACTTGTGTATCTGGGAAATATGTATTTGAATCAAATATAGATTTGTGGGCAAATTGACAAGGGGTGGATCCTCTGACCATAAACCTACCTCATCACTCTGACTCACAACTCAGTTCCCCCAATCAAGGGAAAGAGGAGAACTGGGCCAATGATAAGCTGAGAGGGTTGGGCATGCAGAATGAGCAGACCCACCTACTTCCAAAACACATAAACAGAGACTGCTGGGACAGGTAGAGAGATTCATTTTCCATTTCTGCAGAGCATTTTGACGGCCGACATCCCATCCAGACAGAGACCAGAACCAGGGACCCATAGACTACAGAACTTTGAACCTAGAAGGCCCACTGCAAGCAAAAGTATTCTCAGCAGGCCTTCAGAATCCAGCAAACCTAACCAAACTATTCAACAGCTGGGTGAGCTGTTTGAATTCTTTGCCAAGAACTTTTGCCGGAACCGCAGACCAGACCCAGACCGCTGTGAGTAGAACCAGAGATCCGGATCGCTGTGAGCAGAACCGGTGCCTGATTGACCCGCCGAGCAGAGAGAACCGCCGCTGGACGTGTTGACCAGATCCGTGACGAGGCCTAATTCAAATTTGTATTGTGAGTACCTAGCAGAACTGTGCAGAACCAATCTCTTAGTTAAAATAATCTAATTCAAACTTTTTTAGCCTATTAGAACTGCCTCCTAGAATCGTGTCATTCTGTCATCTTTAAAACTGAGAACTGTCATCTGTCATTCTGAGCTTTAAAATTTCACATCTGAAAAACGACCTTTACTAAATCGGCCGTATCTCCAGAACCGATTGTGCTAGGAGTGAGTTCTAACTGTCATCTTAAAGCTAGGATTCTAAGCTTTCTAGCGAGCCTAGAACCGACTCCGTAATCGCGCTCGATGCAGGCGACTAAATTTGCAGCGATTTGACATTTTGCTCAATTTCAGCCACGTGTAAAAATATTTGTCCTTGCTTTGCTTGCTGAAATTGGTGTGCAACCTGACAATCATTCATAGAGCATTGCTAAAGTGATCCTGAACTGATTCAACGTATCTATCAACTACACTGAACCCCCTATAGGGAATTAAAAGCCTTTTTAGCGTATTTTTCACTTAATTGCAACCACATCAAAGTATCTTGCCTGTGTTTTAAAATCATACCTGTTTTTCTCTAAGCTTGCTAGGGGGGAATTGCATTTCGTAGTGCATTTTTGTTTGGATTCTTGAAGACTGTGTGCTCCCCTTCCATTTCTTACATTGCAAAGGGGTGGGGGGTGAATTGCCAGAGAAAAAGTGATTATCTTATCTTTTGCTAAAATCATATCAAGTTATTTCTGTACTGCATTTTATTACTCATTGCTTTTCCCTTGAAACCATAAAAGTATTTTTGCTACCTTATCCATCCTATACTAACTCCTCATTGATTGTAAAGAAGTGTGCTAGTGCCAGATTACCCATTGTTGATCAACATTATATCCATAAGTGTGATATCAATTATTAATTTATTATACAAGTGTGATATATATCTTGTTAATTTTTCAAATAAACCTTTTAATTTGCAAAACAAACCTACTTCTTGGCTCAGTGGGGTCAGGGGGATTCTAAGAGGGGGTGTTATACAAGGGTTGTCATCCTGAGTACTGAACTGGACATAAAAATACAACAATAAGGATGTTCCTCAGTATCCCAGACTAGGCATTGACTTAGCTGTAGTGTTGATTGAATATCGCTTACAATGATCCTGTGACGGACTGATGGTTAATCGCTAGCTATGCAACACTTAAATGGACTTAGTCACACTTCACATTGCGTTCAGTACAGCGTCATTAAAAAAAGGAAAGGAAGTGCATTTAAAAGGCAACATGAAAAACTATAGGATACTTGAGCATATAGTGTCACTCTCTAGCTAAAACAGTGCTCAATGAGTGAAAATGAGTTGGATGAGTTAAAAAGGGGAAAAATAGCAACCAGAGGCAATCCTAAAATAGTGACCAGAGGCAATCCTAATAAGGGTTACAAGATGCTAGAACAACGTGACACAACGCGATACGCAACACAAGAGTGCACACATAGTGTGGAGAGCTGTCTAGCAATATCAATGCTCACTAATAGTTTGTCAAAACAGCTATCAACAGACTATCAACAGACTATTGCTAAAAGGCAAATAAGGTGGTAAATACAGAGGTCACCGCCGAACGCGTTGCAGTACCTTTTTTTTTTGTTTTTGCTTTCTCAGCCAATAACACAACTCAATCAGCGGAGAACAGTTTGATTATTACACGGGGAGCAGCTACTTACTTATAACATCGACACGAAGGCCCGTGACACCGTGAACCATGAGTCAAAAGGTAATGGCCCCCAAGCTAGCATAAAAGGGGTACAACGCTGTTCCGCTGTGAGCAGCGAACAGCTACTTCTGAGCTACTTCAGGAGTGCGCGCGCAGGAGTGCGCGAGGGCTCCACTTTATTGCGTAGAAAAAAGTAGGAGGGGCCAATTCCTAAAAAAGTGTAGAAAAGCGTGTATAATTACTTATATTTAGCTGCAAGTCCAGATAAACATGTTAGCAGCAAAGTGCAAGTGAATAAGCACAAAGGTGCTCAGTAGCAGTTCATGGGGTGATCCGTGTTTATGTTGAATGATCGTACCGGGATCAGCATGAGAAAGTCTCCAGCGAACAGCTACTGCTGAGCTACTTCAGGAGTGCAAGCGCAGGAGCGCGTGGGGGCTCCACTTTATTGCGTAGAAAAAAGTAGGAGGGGCCAATTCCGGGTTCAGCATAAGAAAGTCTCCTCCAGCGAACAGCTACTTCTGAGCTACTTCAGGTGCATGGTTTTTATGGTTTCCATTGAACTGGTCAACATGGGGCCTAAGTCTTGTCTTGTGAACAATTCTCACACGCTTCTCTATTTTTGAGTCAACTGTTTCACTGTGTGCATAACACTACTTGTAGACGTCTTCTCCAACATTTGTCTGAGTGGCTCACTTCAAACCTGGAGCCATATGGACTACCAAAAGTATATGTATAGTTTTCAGACCATGCCATTGAGTTTTTGACAGGGGCACTTCTGACATACTAAAGTAATTGGATGGGAGGCGGCCTTCGGGATTCCTGGTATACCTCCTCCAGTGCCCGCATCATGGAGAGGGTAGTGGTCTATAGGCCCCGGGATAACCCAAATCCCATCCTCTAGCTCCAAGTCTGTGACTAAGCACCCCTATACTTTAGTTGTTAGTACGCAAAATCTTGTTTGAGCTTCTCCAACATTCAGCCTAATTTATAAACACACCACTATTAGGGGAAGAGTGTCAGCCCCTTAGAAGCAGCTGGATCATCAGTTCCTAGGAAAGAGTCAAAGATATTGGCGGGCCTTGTAAACATTTCATGCAGGGGCACCTGCAACATATAATAGGAATTACTGAGTAGGACAGATGTGTATAATAGGTGAATGTCTTAGCCGGAGTGAACATTCCCATCACCTAGCCTCAGTGGTCACATATATCCATTGTATACTTTCAAAATTCCTTCGTGTTTGTTGAAAGATCACATTGAATGTTATTGGAGGTGGCTTGGGCTGCAGTGAGGAAGAGGAACAGACTAATAACTTGCACGATGAATAAGGGCACTACCACAGTCGGGCACAGATGCAGAAGCTTTTTGCTGCTGCATGCTAAAAGTGTGTTTGGAAGAAATGTAAGGATGGGAGGTACCCAGAAATCCCAGAATATTTGGGAAGCCTAGAGGTGGGGGATGTGCTACATTGGATATGAAACCCAAAGGCAAGAGAGAGAGAGAGAGAGAGAGAGAGAGAGAGAGAGAGAGAGAGAGAGAGAGAGAGAGAGAGAGAGAGAGAGAGAGAGAGAGAGAGAGGGGTGAGAAAGAGCATGGAAGAATGTGGAGAAGGAGACAGGAAAGGAGTATCAACGAATGAGAGTCCTCTAAGGATCTATATTCAGAAAAAAAGTCCTTAACAAACCCAGCATGGACAAAGATGTTTCCATTTTCTAACCACACAGCTCACAGGGACCCAGAAGTACTTTCTTGTCTGGCCCTCTAGAATGATGTCAACGATCGAGAAGGAAGTAACAGTGAAAGGGCTAGCAATCAACGAGGCACATTTTACTTCCAGAACATACAGCCACCACAAACATAAAATAAAGAGTAAGATGATAAACTATATCCATCACTAACAGAAGACTATTGGTGAATATCATTAAGAAAACTTTACATATAAAAAGATTCTAAACATTGAGTTAAATTGGAACAAACAAATGAAAGCAGGAAGAAAAAACACAATACAGAAAAAGTGCCCTCACATTTCTACTCATCTGACTGAATACCGGGTAACACAGACGGCACCACGCCTTCAAGATAAACGTTGAGAAATGAAAGGCCACCACTAGACAATCACTTGGAATGTGCCAGGACACGAGTCCCTTGCAGGTGCGTAATGCAATCTCTGGGGCCCGAAAAGTCTCTGTCTTATCTGACTGTAATGGTCACACAAAAAGCGAACATGGGCCATAGGCTCCATGGACAATATGAGCACAAAACCCATGGTCATCCATGTATCACCTCAAAGCTTTTCAGATGCAGTTAAATGCTTAGCCTAGTGTTGGACCCACTCATCTAGTATTTGGTTCTGGGCGCAGAAACCCAATAGTTTTTCTTTATATACTTAGTACCAGAAGGGCAGATGCTGCCATGTGGTTTCCAAAGATGAATTAAACCCAAGGCCAATCAAGCTTCTAATGTGCCAAAAACAGGGCAGAGATATTGCAACCCTCAAAACCAACACTTCCTGTAAATGTATCTTGAACACTGTGTCACCATCAGCAGCCCCCCAAATAAAGGTCACATATCACTTGCACCAGGGCAGTTGAGAAACACAAATGGATTCAAAAACACATTTTTTATGAAATGATCGTCAGCAGTTTTGAGGTGATCAACTTTTGTTTCACCTTCACGGTTTGCTCACATAGACGGTTCCTGCTCTGGACATGGCCTTCTAGGCCTTCACTGGAGCTGAAACATCATGGCACCCATACCTTTTATTAATCCAGAGAATGCCCCAACCTTCCGATATCTGAGCGAAGTCACTCTGTACATGCTGTAGCTTCCACGCTGACGTGGGGGAAAACACATCCCAAAATAATGATACCAGTGGACAAAGGCTCAGGTGAGACCCTCCAGAGCTAGCATGCAGCATTCAGTATTAATCCTCTAAGCTGCACGATACTGCTCAAGAACCTCTCATCAGTTTAACAAATATATTATCCATTGGTGAGGATGGCAGAGTTGCCCACAAACAGAAATATTGGTAAAATAACACTTCCATCCTTAAGGCCCCATCACTGGTCCTCTGAAACCATATACTCACTTTATGATAGGCAAGCATTCTGTGAACTCCCTCTCTGTGCTGTATCTGAATGATCCCTTGATATTTCTGTGCAAGACTCTAAAGGACTGGCACAAAGGCTTGGACCATCCCTTCACTTCACAATGCTTCCCACAGCAGGCCCTGGCCCACCTATCAAAGGTGGCCCAGTGGTCTATAAATGCCAGGGCGAGAGTACCCATGCATTAATAGATGTGCTTGGCCTTTCAAACCAAGAACCTCAGTCCCTGCGCCACCATCTCACAGCCATGTTGACTGCCACCCAGTAGTGAAGCGAGGATAGAGACATCATAATCTAACCTCAATATTCAAAACAGGCGTGTGCTGCTATCAGCAGCTACACCCAAGAAATGGAAGGAGTGAGTCTTAGAAGACGTTCATGCATTAACAACAAAGACTAGGAGTTCTGAGGGTTGCACTCACTTGCAATGGCCCGTAAGACTGATTATTACTTGAGGTTTGTCGCTGGTTGGTTCAGCCTCCAGAACAGTAGATTATTGCCATTAGCAGCCTGGTAAACAAACTGAGGTTCCAAGGGTCATTTCGTTTGATGGAAAACTACAAAGGAAACGTTGCACCATGGGCATGGCAAAAGGATCTCCAGGCAGATTCCATTCTCCATGTCCTTGTCTTGCTTCAAGACTTGGTGGCACGTAAGTGGGATCGTGGTGTGGTTGGGGGCTTAGCAAGAGGAAGAGTGAGGCCTGTGAGAGTATGTGTGGGTGAGCGGGGAAGGAGAATGGAACGTGTCCTGGCATGAGTAATCCTTCGATGTTGGTGCCGCTTGATTGGAAAGCAGGTCTTTACAGGTGGGGAAATCACAGTCCTGAGCAACCAGGCCCTGCAGCAACCCCCTCCCTCCCAGGGAGTTGTGGATACGTTGCACAAGTGTAGGATTGAATTGAAGGGGACTGTGCAGTGAGTGGTACTATAATGGACATGCAGCTAAATTCTTTAGTTAGGTAGGTGGGTTCTGAGATGAGGATGGGGTTTTTGAATGATCATCCCTATTCTCGATCCCACTGCAGCTCCGAAGCTCATTGCATTCCCATGGCCATTATCCCACGTCGCAGGCCCATTTCTACCACAAGGCACATAACTGCCCAGAAACGCAAAGCTGTGGCGGGATCCCCCCCACATCTCAACCAAAATGCATTGCTGCTGATTGAGTAGAACATGGGGTACATAGCACAGATGGCATACAATGGCCACATCGACAGAAATTAAGCCATTGCATGTGAAAACGAACGAACCAATCGGAGACAGAGATATCATTCTGGAGGTTTATTACATGTGAAACACATGTCTAGGGTCGCTGTTGGTAATCTTGTTCAAAGGAGGTTTACCTGGCATTTCTGTGCTGTACTGCCCTTGTGGGCGGGACAAAGACTGATATGCACATGTCTATTCCTCCTTTGTGTAAAGTACAGTGAGCAAAAAGCGATGGCTGCAGATTCTTAACGTGGGAAACCAACCACACAACAGGTTATCGTGCCATGTTCCTTCTAGAGAGTGGTGCCTGGTACCTTTTATGTACATGTGAAATACTGACTGTTGGGCTAGGGCAGAGAAAGTAAAACTTGGTTGAACGAAATACGTTATCACTGTTACCCCGACCTCCAGAACCCCACAGAAGGATGTATAGACGCAAACTATGCACCTGAAACCTGCAATCATTATGAGTTTATGCAACCACCTTTGGTTGTTACACTGAACTGCAAAGTTGCACTTGTGAGATGCTTGTCTGATATATATTTAAGCAGCACAATGCATTGAAAGTTAGTGTTTCCTTTTATTTCTATTAATAGGGTCTGAAATACCATAGATGTGTTGATTACCATTGTCTCCTTTGCATTAATAGTATTAGAGTGTGGGCCTGATTACAAAAGGCTTTTACAATGGTGCAATCCCATTGGAAAATGCTTTGTAAATCAGGCCCTATGTATCCTGAGACATAACATAAAACTATGTTGTGCAATAGACCATGTTTAATGTTGCCTTATAAAGCTAACATTAGTCATCTGGATGAGAAGAACAAGGATGCCAAGGAAGAACATATGGGCTTGGACATTTTTTTGACATTTATTTAAGGATTTCTTCCTGCGAAGATAGCTGCCTGAAATGAATGGGTTAATGACGCATGTCAAGCAGCTTTTGGTGTAATTCAATCTTCAGACCCAAGCATGGCTTCAGCCACTGGATTCCTAATCAATACAGCATCCAGGCACACAGCCTTCAGGTACAGTACTTACTTTGTCTATGTGTTCATGTTATTGTTATTATTATCATTATTAATATTATTATTATTATTATTTTATTATTCTTTTTTTTATCAGAGAAATTCAAGACGTGCTAGGGTTTAGAAACAAACCTAAAGACCCTCTTGTCCGAGAGTGAATCAGTGACATTGTTCGACCTCCCTATTTACTGGACCGCTGCGCCTCTTTTTCGGTTTCCTTCTTTCTCCTCTCCCTGTTACTTGCACTAGAGCACTTTGAAACATTCAGGGTAGTAGTACCTTCAGTCCATTAAATAGAAACAGGAATATTGCTGCATTGAAACATACCATAATGTTGTAAATATATGAATAGGTGGTACATGCCTGCCCACAGAAAGGTCAAATGATTTACTTTGCCAGTGTTTGTTTTCACATTGAGATGGCATGCTGGTCCTCACTGAAGGCTGTAGGGCACGCTGGAGCTTAGATGGCATGTTCATTAGGACATTATACATGGTTGTGAGGCAGAAGAATGAGGTATACAGGTCACAACACAAATCATTCATACAATCAGAGTCAGCTCCCCACTGGCACACATATGCAACTTCTTGCACGTGACAGGTCTATATAAAGGGTATATTAAAAAAAAAAAGAAGAAATACAGAAATTCCAATTAGGCATCGCTATAGAGCTCAACGCGATTATCCGGATGCCTACTGTGTTATAGCTTCTAGAAGGGTGGTGCCCTCTCACTGCCGCATACAAGATCCGCATTCATTTATACATTAATTCTCGAGGGAACCACGGTGTTCAGTTGCCACCCCATTAAATTGAACACGTCGAGGCGTGAAGGTTCATTATATGTGAAGTCATCGTGATAATCCGATCTCCGGGTCATTGCGACTAAATTGTTCGGGGACACGCGAGAGCGCGCAATATGGTTGTGCGGTCTTATGCGGTCTATGGTTACCTCCCATGTTTACAAGAGTGCAAGAAGCTGAGAACTGTGTCAAGAGATATGGTCTTGCGATAAAACCTCTGCCATGTAAACACACACTTCAGCAAAACCCATACAATGTTTTTGCAAAATGTCCGACGAGTCTGTAAAACACATTTCAAGGTGGACTACAGAAACGATGGCAACGTGGATTTTAATTACCAAAGAAAACAGCCAAAACTCATCATGTCGTAGATCAAAACATGTGCATCATTGGCAGAAACAAAGGGTCCGATTCACAAAAAGCCCAGGCAAGCTGGACGCATCCTCTTCACTTGAGCTGTGGCCTGTTCACAGAGGGCCTCTGAAAGGCCACCACAGGCGCGCACATTCAGTCGCCTTTTCACTCCTGCGGTTATTGTACAACCGTAGATCTAAAGGTGCACGAAATGCATTTAAAATGGAAGCACCCTTCACACATATTTGGAACAGATGCCGAGGGATGCAAATTATATGAAAGTCAAATGTGAACCATCGATATGCATGTTTGAACCGCTGCTGTCTCGCTTGCGTTTCTATCCCACGAACAGAGATAGAACATGCTTTGGTATTATTGTAACAATTGCCCTCTGATTGGACCTTCAGTTTCTTGTCACAGAGAAATGTTCTCCTATCCCCTCCCCACACTTGTGCTGGGAGGCAATCACACATTTGTGTTGAGAGCATGTGTCGAGCCCACTGTTTTAATTGGGGCTAGGATTTGCAGAACAAGACTGATGGTAAAGGTGTTTTGGTGAAGGGGTTCCACAACAATGTAATTGGCTATGCAGTTTTAATGCCTACAATTCAGGGTCTCCACGACCTTTAGCAATGGAGGGGGATCCCCTGCATACAACTCTTGAAGGATGTTTAGGTGGCATGTGTATGCATTTCCGGTTATCGCAGAGACCCTATAAGAGAAGTCCAGCGTCCTTGCATTCGGCAGAGCTCAGTGACTGACAATAGTGACAAACTCGTGTTGTCTAAGAGAAGACTGATGTGAAGTTGGGGTGCTTGTGTGGTGCTTTTTAGGGGGTTATTTGTGAGTCTTTGATGTCCAGGGATTTCCCTATTTAGCCCTGCATTTTAATGCAGGTGCCAAAAGGGGTGTGTTCCATTTGGAAGGTTCCTTCTATGTCGCCCTTGCAAGTGTCACGTGGGTTCTTCAGTATAGGGAGGCATGGAATCATGGTGATTTATTTCTTTTTTCATTTCTTATTGCCCCCCAAGCTATTCCATAGTATTGGTAAACATGTGCACGGGCCCAGAGACTTCTAGCAACTCCACGGTTTCTAGAATTTTCCAGATTGCCTGTTCAGAGTGTGTTTACGGACAGTATCATTGAGCAAATAGTGGATCAATAACTGTGCTACAGTCCCCAAGGTGCTCTTTACTACTAGGAGTGTGTTTTTCCACGTTCTAAGATGGACTCTATGGCTAAGTATCGGGAGTATGACTGTGTGCATGGAGAAGGTATCAGTAGCGTTGTTACATATGAAAGTGTGAGACGTGTTTGGGGAAGCTGACCGCTCATGGGTGGTTCTTTAGTATTTCTTCTCTGTATTAGCAGACGAGATTTCATGTACAGCCTGGCTGGGTGAGAATTGAAACACCCATTCCATTCTGCCACAACTCCATTGTGCAATTCACTATAGGGAACATGTTATCAAATGAGATGGATCCATGTATACAGTTTTTACACTTTTGTATAAACCAAAGCCCAGTGTATTGGTCTATGGATTACTTAAAAAGAAATCATAGTTTGAACTTCATCATAATGTTATGATGGAGTCAGCGTGGGAGCCGCTGACTTGCTTATTTACTCGAAGCCTGTGCTGCCTTGTTAATCCCTGGCAGGTGTGGGCACTACCGTATATTTATCTTATCACTGTTGTGTTTGCATAGTCTGCCCCTTGACAACTTTTGCACATGAATGTCTAGTTGTTTCTCTGAGCACATGTATTGTGAGGCACACTCCTTTTCTACAGGATTTCTCCGAAGTAGTTTGTCAGTATATAGTGAGGAGCTGTGCGATTCCACTGAAAGAGCCCAAAGTGAAAAAAGGACTGTACAGCTCCTCTGGACACAAATGTATGCGAGGAGGCTGGCATGCACATCATTTGTGCTGATGCTACAGGCCTTCAGAAATGCATAGGTCACATTTCTGGACACAGTGACATGAGCATTGCTTACAATAGTTCAAGTAAAGAATGACTCACATTATAAGTTTGCTGGTCCGTAAATAGGGAGTAACAACATTGTAGCCCCTACTGGCAGCTTAATCACCTATGGTTCTGGTGCTTCAGTGTTCGCATTGCCATGGAGTCCTATGGACCCAATGCGGGGGAAGGGGGGCACTATTAGCATCGGCACAATTACTGATGCGGTAATAGTTCCGGAAAATGGGCGGAAAGCATGATTTTTACCTCCAGCAAACAGCTGGAGGTAAAACTCCAAACTTTCCACCCAACTCATAATAGGGCCAGCTCTTCAATGTGGCAGTAATAGAGTTACAGTAGGGACAACCAGCCTCAGTCACAGGCGAGTATCAATCAGATTGTTTAGCTCACTATCCCTTTCACAGAAGAGAAATATCCATACCATATGAGTCTTTGTCCTGCCCAGGGGCAGTCCAGCAACAAAATGCTATGCCAGTCTCTTGTGAACAAGAGTACCAACAACAACCCCAGACACATGTTTCTGCCTGGCTGGGCCTCATTAGTGAGCTGGAGCTGTGCCTCTCTAAGAACAATTAGCAAGGAGTCCACATCTGCATTACCTTAGTAATTTAGAGAAAGGCCGAAAGTTACTTGTTAATATTTAAAACAGGGGGGTTCTGGGAGTCTCTGTACCAGCCTCAGTCACAGGGGAGTCTCAACCACATTTATTAGCTCACTATCCCTGTCACAGAAGAGAAATCTCCACAACATATCAGTCTTTGTCCTGCCCAAGGGCAGTCCAGCACGCAAATGCTAGGCAATTCTCTTCTGAACAAGAGTACCAACAGCAACTCCATATAAGTCTTTTAGCCTGATTGGGCCTCATCGATGAGATGGAGCTGTGCCTCTCTAAGAAAAGTGAGCAAGGGGTTCACATAGGGATTACCCTAGTGACATAGGGTGAGACCCAATATCCACAGCATATCAGTCTTTGTCCTGACCAGGGGCAGCCCAGCTTCAAAATGCTAGGCAATTCTCTTCTGACCTAGAGTACGAACAGCAACCCCAGACATGTGTTTCGGCCTGGCTGGGCCTCAACAGTCAGGAGGTGGAGCTGTGCCTCTCTAAGAACAGTGAGAGGCCCAGCACCTCTCTAAGAACAGCGAGCAATGGGGTCCGCGTCTGGATTACCCTAGTAACTTAGGGTGCGACCCCATGTTACTTTTCAATATGCAAAACAGGGGGGTTCTGGGAGTCTCTCTACCGGCCTCAGTCACGGGGTAGTCTCAACCAGATTTGTCCCTTCACAGAAGATAAATATATACAACATATCAGTCTCTGTCCTGGCCAGAGGCTGGCCAGCACCGAAATGCTAAGCAACTCTCTTCTGAACAAGACTACCAACAGCAACCCCAGACACATGCTTCTTACCTGTAGACATGTACATGAGGGCAACATGGGGTGGCTTCTTGTGTGGGTTGAAGCTGATATTTGTCAAGAGACCCTGAAGTTACCTACAGCACCTGATGATATTGTTGTTGGTCAAGTTAAATTGAGAGGTTTTACATCTTTGGTCATCGGCAATATCTTAATTAGACATAATGTGTTATCTATTGAAACCCTGGTAAGTACTCTCTTACTTTTTGAGACACTAAAGCAGGACAATAAGTTTGACAATATACATTTCTTAGGGCATTTGAGTTGCTAGATAGAACCATTCCCCCTGTTAAATTCTGCATAGAATGACGATGATGAGGCATGGAAAATTCCTGACTATGCTAGTACTCATTCTTATAAATATTACAAAAAATACCCAAAAAGCAATCAACTTTTGTTAATGACCTAGGTTTCTGCTGTTATGATGGGAATTCAGGAGGAATTACACTGACAGTGTCAACCTTTTGGTCTGTACACGAACAGAGTTACATTGATTATATCATGTCACATGTGTCAAACTGGTGGTGTATGGGTGATTTAAAGGTGATCCATCAATACCAGAGTGATCATGTTCCTCGTTTTCTTACATTGTCAATTGACATCAATTGTAGGGCAGGCCTCCAACGTTATTGCAAATGAAAATGAAGGCAGAAATAGGATTTTTGGAGGACAATTGAATATTCATCAGCCTTGGAAAGTGTATATAGTGATTTACCACCCTTACTAAACGTTTTTGTAAATCGTGATTCATGTGCCTTGAAATAATGTCCATTCTGTCTCAAATGCTATCCTTTATTTAGTATGCCCCAATTCTATCCTTTATTTAGTATGCCCCATGTAACAAGAGATTCTAGATTGTCAAGTAAGTGAGAGCATGTAAATGAATGCCCCATGTAACAAGAGATTCTAGATTGTCAAGTAAGTGAGAGCATGTAAATGAATGCCGCATGTAACAAGAGATTCTAGATTGTCAAGTAAGTGAGAGCATGTAAATGAATGCCCCATGTAACAAGAGATTCTAGATTGTCAAGTAAGTGAGAGCATGTAAATGAATGCCCCATGTAACAAGAGATAGATTGTCAAGTAAGTGAGAGCATGTAAATGAATGCCCCATGTAACAAGAGATAGATTGTCAAGTAAGTGAGAGCATGTAAATAGTTGCTGATTCGGTAAGGAATGCATGGTCTAAACATGTATGCTGCTAGAGGTGGTAAAAAAAGGCCTGTTAAAGTCAACATTCGAAGAAGTGTTGACGAGGAAATCTTAAAAACTTATGATAGCCCATAATAAGAAACTAGAAAGAGAAAGAAATGGGAACTCCTTAGGTTTATTGTAAGCACCAAAGATATACACAGATTCTTATAACTGGTCCATACTGGGGATTTTGAAGGACCTTCTGTTCAATCACGTCGTATTCCTGAATCGGCTTGGTATGCCCGTTTTGATATTTTCTATAACAGTGAGGCAGAATTGATACAAATGGCTGTGCCCGCTATTAAGTTGAATGATTTGGAATATATGGTATTTTCTGAGGATGAAGGGAACCAAGCAATAGCGCAATTGAACACTAAAGCTCCTGGTCCTCTTCAAATTCAAAAATACATATTTCAAAGCAAACCAGCCATTTGGTTTCCAGCTATAACTAAGTTGTTTAACAGTATTAAGAATGAACTTGGTTTTCCACATAGATGGCATAGTGCCCACCTAATTCCATTCTTAAAGAAGGTAAACTGTTGAGACATAGCACATTATACGTCATTTACTTAGTTGATTATCTAGTAAAGATGTATAGCATAATTTTATTTCCATATGCATTTGCATTTTTTGCATTGGTATTTGGATGTATGTCATGCCAACCCAGCTAGGAAGCAACAGAGCACTGTACACATAATGGGTGTTAACAGAGGATTGTGGAAGGTGGGGTTAAAGGTTATAGGGACATGGAAATCCCATACTACAGGGTAGTATATACCTAGATGTAGCTGGCCCTAATTGACTACTCAGTAATTCCCGAAGAGAAGGCTCCTGAGTTCCTTCCTGAACAGCAGAAACATTAGTCTGCTAGGATGGGACATACCAAAAGAAGCTATGTTATCTGGTTGTCTCTTTGCATGCCAGTTTAGGCTTGGGACTTGCAATGGTCTGACTTCTAGATGAGCATGTCCCACAAGAGTCCCCAATAATTGTGGCTAGGTAGAGTGTGTTCAGCCAGTAGATGCCTAATATGAGATGCAGCTAGTTTTGCAGAATACCCTGGCTGAGATAAGGGGGGGCCAGGCGTGTGGCTGGGATGCTAGTTCAGAGGGTGTTCAATACATTGAGGTGTGAGATTACCAGGGCCTGGGCAATGCTTCTAAAATTCTGAGGTAGGAGAAAGGATTTTATCTTCTGAATAAGTGCTAGTTGGTACCAGGTGGTTCATGTTTGTTCTATATGTGGCAAGATAGAGCAATTACTGTGAATAATGAACCCAAGTAATCTGACATATGGGGACATCCCCTATGGTGCAGTCCATGCATCAATCTCTATTTCCAGGTTGCCCAAATCCGAGCCTTCTGTTAATAACAAGTAAACACAGAGTACACATAAGAGAGTGAAACATACACTGAGAACCAGAGAGTTTGAGGGAGAGAAAGATAATATGTGTGTGTGTGTGTGTGTGTGTTTTATATGTGTGTGTGAGAGAGAATGAGAGAGAGAGAGAGAGAGAGAGAGAGAGAGAAAGAAAGAAAGAGAGAAGAGAGGGAAGCAGTGAGAGACATAGAGAGTGAGAGAGACAGTGACAGAGGACAGAACGAGACATAGAAAGAGTGAGGGACACGGATGAGTGATAGAAAGAGAAAAGGACATACAGAGGGAGAGAAAAAGAGAGAGAGGGAAAGAGAGAGAGAGAGAGAGAGAGAGAACAACAGAGAAACGGCGAGAGAGAGAGAGAGAGAGAGAGAGAGAGAGAGAGAGAGAAAACTTCGTGAATAGACAGCGAAGTCATTCTTATGGCTTCAGAAACATGTGCAGGCTCATTACATCCATCTTCTAACAGAGTAAAATCGGGTATGAGAAGATGATGGATGAAAGGACGCAGCAGAGTGAGGATGTCTGTGTTATAATTTTCTCTGGCTAATCTCTGTCCCCAATCTATCATTGAGTATTGTCTACGTGTACTTTGGCAAGATTGTTATTTCAAATCCCTATCATGTGTTTGTGTTGTAGCGGCTTACAGTGCAGTGCATTTTTCATGGATCCCAGTCATTGTCCATTATCTAGGCTATGGACGTATAGATTTCGCGTGGCATCTAAACTCACACAGTAATGCAAGCGATACTGCATGCTAGGGTACATAGTATTACTCTTGATGTTTATAATAGGGTCTATGACTAGTAGGTGTGTTTCTTATTCTGTGTCCAACACGGATAAAGAAGATCACAGGACACTATAGGTTTGCCATTGTTTATAGTGTTGTGATTGTTGCCTACAGTATCAAGCCACATGCGGGATGTGACTAAGCTTAGGTGGGGTAACAGTGATTCTCAACACCTTCTTTTTCTTTGAGCTCGAGGCCATATTTGGCTATGGCTGGGCCCTAAAAATCCTGAAAATGGTCCTGAACTGAAGCGGTGTGACTATCTCTTGCTGCCTGTTTTAAGGGGGGGGCATTGCACTGCCCCCTTTTCATCCGCTGAAGGACACACATGCCATTGCAAAGGCTACCATATCGTTGATGATACAGATTTTCAGTTGGCATGCAGCAAGGGGGTTCTTCCCTTCAATCTTCACCACATCTTTATTATAGACAAAAAATGCCATGTTCTATAATTATGCACCTGACTAGCAAAATGAAAAAGGGAAACGCTCTATTTTAGAGTTATTCACAGCACATGCACACAGGTAGATCACAGGACATTATCCACAGTACCTTTAGGTATTCCTGAGAGAACATGTGTTGTCATGGCCATTTGCCAAGATCAGAGTAGAAATGGTGTGTACATAAATGTGTATTCTGCAGATGCTGTACATTACACAGCTCAGGACCAAAAAGCCCTTAGACCAAAACCAGGAATGCAAATGCTGCATTTGATGTGTGTAAGCATGCATTGTAGTCCTACGAGTTATTACAAGAATGTGTGCCTGATGCTACATCACATACACAATGACATGAAAGTACCCAATGTTAGGCCAGGTGTTATGGTTTCTCGTATGCCCTGCTAGTCTGTGAGTGCTGAGGTTTCATATCCCTGAGAAGTGACATGTTCCAGTAGTCATCAGCCATACATCTGTCAATCTGTGTAACCTTGATCTCCTTATCTATTAAAACAGACTACCCTGTATTCCTGATAGAGATGCTGTCAATAATTATAGTTTCTTTCATTATCAACTTTTAATGATGCTTTGTATAATATAAGCATGGATAGCAAGTTTGGACAACCACTCTGTAAAACTAGTATCTCGTTGTTCAACCCTGTGTCCTCATTTGTTTTCTGACCAAGGCCCATCTACTGCTTTTTTCACCCGCACCATACATGACAACAGATCCTGGATGAGAGCAGCCACCAAATGTTCAATAGGGGATAGATTGTAAACATTGTTAACCGTTAGCACACAGCAACACTAGTGCCTTTAGGTGCAGGGTCAGAGCAATGTTAACAATGTGGTAACAAAGTTAAGGTACTACTCTGCTGTAAATAATAGAAACGTGTGACTGGGGGGATCAATGTATATGTTGCCTGGCGCCACAATTGTATTAATAATAATATAATTTATTGTGACTTAGTTTACAATGAAACTTTACACATTAAAATGTTACCTAAATGAGAACAAGATTATAATGAAAAGAACCGTCAATAATTAACAAACATTACATATGGTATTACCACGAAAGGCAATACATACAATTCTCTAAATATACATTTCCTAAAACCATTAAAAAAAAAACAGCTTCATTTTAAGTTCACATTTACAATAGTTCAGGTAAAATTACAGATGGAATATCAATCTTATTTCAGTATAGTTACAGTTCCTGTATAAATGGGGGCCTGTGTTGCCCAACAGCCTCTAGTGGGTTACAGCGATGGCTATACATCAACTCCTCTTTATGTCCGCCTAAATGGTTATATTAAGACTTATTTCCACCTTCAGCCAAACATTGTACAGCGCCGTCATGAGTCTTATACTGTTGGAGTTGATACAGTGATGCCAAAATAACTCCTCTTTAATGTAACCTTGGTTATGCACCAGCTGACCCAGGCCAAGCTTTATGGTACTTGACATTTTGTGACATTCAGTCAGTACATGTCTGGCCGTTTCTAGCTGATTCACTCCTTTGCATAACCGACAAATCCGTAATTCTGGGGGGATCCTGTCTCTTCTGCCTGTTATCATTAACGTAGGTAGTTGTTCTAGCCTTAAGAGTAATATGAATCGTCTAAGTCGCCTATCCGGGCATAAATTGAGATGATTCTGCAGATTTTTATAGTTATACAACCTATACTGGACAAACTGATAGCTTTTCAGCTTCTGGAGGTGAGCGTAATTTTCCAGCCAATCCCAGAGCTCTATGCGTTTAACCAGAGCCCTTTGCATGTATACAGTTACAATTGTATTCTTAATATGATGCAACGATCAGCATATTACATTTTAGTATGGATGCCCCAGGTCTTGACAAGGGTAGAGGGATGGCCTTGGATAACAACAAACAAAATGTGTGTGCTGCCACCTCAGCCATCAGTTAATTAAGTAGTAATATTAAGGGGCAATACAGAAGACTGGTGCTGTGCCCGTTTGCGTGTCTACTTTAATGTGGTTCCCCCGACCAACAAACGAGACATATGAGATAAATCATTTCAATATAATGCAAGTCCAATGTGCTGTAGGGGAACAACCCACAATTCCGACAAAGCATTGACCAAAAGTATCACATTTGTTCCCATTACTTACCAATTGTTTTGGACAACTCCCATCAGTTCTACACAAGCAATTCAATGGGGAGGCCTGATAGGCATTGAAGATTGAATCATCTCTTGACTCTCAGAAACTGTAGCAACTTCAAAGCATGATCCCCTGTTCTTTTTGCGGCAATAGAATGTGTACTATATGCACTAATGTGTGTGGCATAGCAATGGTAGAAACTGAACTGCATCTGCAAGAGTGTGTATCTCATAAAACTATGCAATAACAAAACATTAATAACAACATGTACCACACAACATAGGTAATATGCAAAAGCCATCAATAATAAGGTAAAAGTAGGAGAAAAATTAAAAACAAAAAGAATAAATCAATTTCACAGATGTAAAATGTACTACTAATCAACACCTTCAAAATGGTGGGCGGATAGAATGCTGAGATCCATATGATTTAGCGGTCATCCAGTTTCCAGTTGATGAGGCTTTCTCATACAAGGATTAAATACAGGCCGCCATTTTCTCACGTGTGCAACAGGTAGGCTTTCAGCCCTGAAGCCAATATTGTTACAGCAAGTGACTCATTTATTTATTCATGTATTTATTTATGTATTGCATGTTTTTTAAAGAATGTGCAAGCTTCTAGAGCCTCCTTAGATCTGTCGTTTTTCCACTCAGTATGAGGGGGTTAATCCATGAATAGCTTTAATTGTGATACAGAATCATTTTAAATAAATGCTTGCTTCTAGTGGAAGCCAAGGCAAACTTTTCAAAAGAGGGGTAATTCTGTCGAACTTCATTACACAAAAGTCAACCTGGTGACAGCATGAACCCCACCAGTATTGTATTGACAACATCAATACGAGACAAAACTAGAGATTGGACCAATCAATGAAAGTGAACAGGGGAAGCTAAAGATGTATTGCTCTTAAAGAATGAACAGTAACACATTTAACTAGGTAATGGATCAACCCTATTTCACCCTCCTGAATCATGTATTTCTTTGCGTTGAAGGCTTAGATTCCACCGTGACACTACAATCATAACATAGAGATGTGGAGTGCCTCAATAATTCTGGGCTCTCACCTGTAGAATCGTTCATTTAACTTGGTTACTGATAATACACGAATTTCCATAGTGGGATACAGGCACCCTTAAACCACTTATTTCAACTAAGCTATGCTCTAAACTCCCATGGATTCTGATATCTTTCTGCATATTGCTGAACATTCCTGGATCATAGAAGTTCATCTGAGCTGCCAATTTGTCTCACATCACTTCACGTTTCACCCTGATTATCCTTGGGTTGTTCACAAAGACCACTCATTTATTTTCACAGCATTTGTTTTGTCAGCAATAGCAGAAGATCACAAAAAACAGCTAATGTAAATGTAGCCCAAATAAATGTGTAACTCTGTTTGGAGCAATGCATTGTTTTAACCGTAAGTAAACAAATCAAAGCGCAACATATCAGCTATCAATCATTCCAGATAAAGGATATTTGTTTTCCCCCAAAGTACATTTACTGGTCATTCGAAGGCATCCATTGGGAAACACTTTATGTACTGTTTGATTCCCAACTGTCTTGCAACTCCTGTGGCTCTCATTAAGATAACAGGGAAGTCACATCTGAGGAGAATATGTTGCTTCTCAGAGGAAATGTCAGACCTGCAATTAATACCTGCAATGGATATGTATGAATAAAAACAATGTTCACTGTTTTGGCTTTGGAAGACATGCATGGGACCTGTGGACTGACAGTAATCTATGAATATTGAGAGGAGGTCTTGGACCACTGAAAAGTGATGAATGGAAGGATTTGAATAGATCAAAACAGCTACTATTGCTCTTAAAAAACGTTATTGTTCAGCCTGCAGTGCTATTGCAGATGGGGAAACACCAAATGCAAATCAGGCGTGCACCCCACCCTAAAAAAGGGAAGTGCAGCCTGAAATGAAAAGTCAAACAACCTTCTGCAGAAGACTATGTGCAGCTTGAGACACGTTTTGCTCATTGTGGGCTTCATCAGTGAGGTGCAGCTTGGCTGTCTGGACACGCACAAACCGTGAACCAATACTAATCAGAACTAAATGATGGTTGTGTTTTGTGATTTAGATATTCATGCTGGTATGAACTTTTTGATTGTTAGCATTATTATATCCTGCAATCCTCATTTTAAGTTATGGTTTATTGATTCCTGTAAATTTGACAACATTTTTTATGAATTTGCCCCTGGCCTTTTTGATTAACTAATACAATGATGTGATCCGCTGGATCACCGCCCTGATCTACAGTGCCTTCACCTCACTAGCACAGAGCAGGTTCAGGGGGTCACATATGCCCTCTCTACAAATTGCAATGAAAGCCATGCTTCTGCAGCACACAGACTGAATGTACGACATGCATCCTGTTCCCTGTTAACAAACCACATAACTACGAAAGGTAACGTGCTGGTCACAGTTGCAAACTCGAAACATAAGCCATACCGAGTTTTGGGTGTAGTAGCTAGCATCTCTCATACTTATTACATCCGCAT
Source organism: Ambystoma mexicanum (assembly GCF_040938575.1). Lineage (NCBI taxonomy): Eukaryota > Metazoa > Chordata > Amphibia > Caudata > Ambystomatidae > Ambystoma > Ambystoma mexicanum. Next base: position 1,259,030,249 of record NC_090930.1, read on the forward strand.
TTGTTTGATATACACGTATGTCTGCACTATGGTCCCAGTTTAGCTGTGCAAGGGTAATGTGTATTCTGGTCATACAGCCTGCCCCTGCCAAGAGACAGGGCAGGAGAGTGGATGGCTATGCCTCTCTTGTTGATCCTTTGTGGGTTTCGGTAACACCCCTCTCCAGTGAGTCAGCCTCCCAGCAGGAGCTGGCCTGGGAAACAGGATTCAAAGGTACACCCATCTCAAAAGGATTAGCCTCACTTCGGGGTGCTGCATACCAAAATGACTTTTGATGCTATTGACAAGGGAAGGGGTTAGCGTAGAGAAAGAAATCTCAGACTAGCCGAAGGAAAATTCCACTTGCTTGTTTTCTCTGTGTCTCTCGTCCTTCCTGTCCCCTACACTTCCTTTAATGGAAAGCACGTTGGGTGTGATATCTGAAGGCAACGTCCACTTGTTCCAAGGACAGCTATTGGACCACTAAAGCAAGCTTGCTTTTGTCCAATCAAATGTACATTCTTGCCTTTAAAGGAAGGGGTCTCCCACTCCTTCTCTGAATTATCTCTAGACTTCAAACCTTGAAGAAGATTTTGTTTTGACCCTGTTGGGAGAACAATCCCTTCCAAAGTCCTTCAGTTGCAAGGTGAACACATGTAGTCCAAGGCAGAGGCAGGTTATGCTCTCCAACCATCCCTAGGGCACATTGCGGGTGACCTGTTGGTGGAGCAAGACCTGCTGCTCTGGTAGCCGCAATGGTACCCAACACCTCACCACACTGAATGACCACTGCAGGTGTTTGCCAGACTCCCCCATGTTTGGGAGCCCGGGATGATAGACCACTCTTGCCCTTGAGACCTTGGAGTGGGACGCACAGCTCCTGAGTGTCAGGACAGCCAGGATTCCTGCTCTTTCACAGTCATACCACTTTGAGGCATGATTCTGTCTTGTTGGACCTTGTTCGAACCAAAAGGACCCTCAAGAGCTACATTTCACCCTTGTCGAACTTCAAACCAGTTCGATGTTGCATCAGACCATCTAAAGCACGTTGTTGACTCAGCTTGAGCAAAGAAGCATTGGTGCACCTGCATAACTGGAACTGCTGTTCTAACCTCCAGCCTCTTCTACGCCAATCCAGTTGTTTCTGCTGGTGCTCTTCCAGTATATCAACCCTCAAGCACAGAATCAAACGGATTAATTTTATGCCTCCGATATCAACCGATCCTTCATCAAAACCTGACTGTCAAACCAAACCTGTTCAATGCCATGATCTATATCACTCATGCACCGCTTCAAACTTCTGCAACTTTCAGTTCAACCCTGACTCGCCATTTGCATGCCATCTTGACATCCACGACTGACACATTTGAGCATGAAGCAAACCTCTAGCACAGCTTTGAGAAGCCTGGTTCATTGTTGTCAAACCGCAAAGCACAGTAAAGCTATTATTGCCTGATAACTGCACCCTGGTCCATTGTTGGGCCCTAGAGTCTGGCAAGGTCACTTAAAAACACATTAGCTACAATAACATGTCTTTTTGGAAGAGGTGCGTGATTTGCATTCTATTTTCTCCTTCTGTCTCATTACCCAGACTGCTGCATCTTGCTATCTTGCATTCTACAGGGGTGAGTTTCTGTAGTGATTTCTATTTAGTTATTATTGCACATGGTCTGCATAATTGTATATGCTTGTAAAAACTTGATTGGGCATTCCTTTAATTTTAGACTGTTGCTATTTGGGTTGCTACTGTTTCACATGCACACCTTTTGACAGATTCCCATTTGGCAAAGGTGTAGAATCCTTAGCTTTGTTATTCTTTATTAATAAAATAATACTGATAAGGGTAATTCAATCTCTGATAGGGTAATCTGCCAATCAGATTGACATTGAATATGCTCCATTCCAAAAAATAGTGTTTACTTGTTTGCTACTGCATCAATATCCCGATCTGTAGTTGCACGAGCAGGTTCAGAGGTCACAAGTGCCCATTTGACAGCTGCAGTGGCAGCCAAGTCTCTGTAGTACAATGACTGCATTTAAAACATGCAGCCCTGTTCCAAAACCATATAATTAGGACTCTAATGTTTTGTTGGCAGATACATCTTTAAGTCATCTTTAAGTCATACCTGAGTATGGTATGTTATGGGGAATGGTATATCCCATAATTATTACAGCTGCATCAATTTTGATCACACTTGTTTCAGTCTTGTGAGCCCAGATCAGCTGTGAAAGGTTATGTGTATTCTTCTCAGACAAGGCTGCCATTGCACCTGCTGGCAAGACTATAGCCTTGGGGATTGCCTATCGTTGTTCCTTTTGTGAATGCAGGTAACACCTTTCCCAGAAGAAAGCCACCCAACAGGAAGCTAGCCTGAGAACAGGAATCAAAGTGCACACCCATTCACAAAATGCATGGTCTCAGGCCATGGTGGTGCATATCCAAATGTTTTGGATTCTATTGATATGGAAAGGGGGCAGAATTAGGGTAGATAGAGGGATGAACTTAAGGCGCCTCAGTACACCCACCACCGCTTCTTCAAGCCACCAGCATCTCCATTGCCGATATTTATTGACACTCAACCAAACTCTCAGGGATCCTGCGTACTGTGACCTACGAACACTGCACTGGGGAGCTGCTTGGCTCAGCTTGATCCACCTATCCAGCCATCAATCCCTTCACTGTAAAACAGACAGCTCAACCTAACCTGGAGGCTCTCACGATCCCCACTTGTGCAAACATCATATTCGAACTGCACAAGCTCCTGTTTGACCCTTAATTGACATCCACTCCCCTTTTAAAACAATGCAACAACTGCTGTACCTGAACCGCTGAACAGCACATTCAAACCTGTTTGCCACTGCACTGTGCTATCGTGGTGTGTCATTGCCTCGGATCAAGTGACAAGCTTTTAATTGCATCTGCCGCTTACAAATCGCAGCTTAATCCGGCAGCATATTTGCTGCCGATCTTCATCTCCAGTTGAACCGTCCCTGGAGGACCATTCAGCCCCAATCATCGAACGCTGCAGAAAACCACTCGAGCCAAACAGCACATTCAGTTTACAGCTTCTTCAAATACACCATCAAACAGACCCTGAGGGTCGACATGATCCACAACACCTCAAACGCTTCATCAAATCAATCCATTAAGAACCTCGCATCCAGTCCCCAGAATCTTCACAGTCGGATCCAACTGTCAAAACAAGCTTGGTGGAAATCACTATCTGCACTTGTTCAAGCATCACATTCAAATTGTCTTGCTCGAGTCAGCTTTCCCCATCTGGAACTAAGCGACCGCTGCACTCGAACATTATCAAACTGAATGAATAGCATTAAGAAGCATGATTCAATGCTGTGAAACCGTCCAGAACCACAGAATGTATTATTGGCTCATAACTGCCCCCTTGGTCAACACGGTTTGCCAAGAATTTTGAGCTTCCCTCTAGCCTCTAAACTGTCTGTCCCATCAAGCTCAAGACATTTTTGCTTGACCAACATCGGATTAGTGATCAATGTGTCTGTTGTCTGGTACACACTGGCTAATATCACAGTGCAAACTGATTTCCAGAAAACTGATTTCCAGGTCCTCAGGGACGGTTCTCTATTGATGGACAAGGCTCTTTTAAGTGCACCAAATCCTCCTTCGACTTGCCCCATTAGACACTTGCGATCGCAGATGCCCAGGATGTCAGACAGGAGACTTCCAAGATCTTCTCACATTGTATGAACCATACATACGGTTTTGATCTTTCTTCCTGTTTATGTCCCCGAGTGCGAATTTTTGATTTTTTAGCATTGATTTTCAGGCAGTTGGTATCAATTTAAGCAGCCAACGCGTCTAGTTGACATTGGAGGCCTACCTGCGTCTGGTCCATTAGGATCAAAACATCTGCGTATAACAACCTGCTCAATGGTATGCCATTGAGACAGGGCGTAAAACATCTGACATCCTTGAAAGCTACTTCTATGAGCAATAGATAAAAGTTGAAAATTCCTGTTGCAAGTCGACAGCCTTGCTTGATTCCCCTAGTTGTTTGAATATTGTTTGATATGTTTCCTCAGTTTTCTATCCTTACTCTCAAAGATGTGTTGGAGTATAAAGCCTTTATCACTTTTGTTAGATCTTGAGGACAGAACCATGCCTCCAATTTAGACCACAGAGTTGGTCGGTAGATCATGTCAAAGGCCTGGGCCAGATCACTGTAGGCCAAATAGATCATATTTACGTTTCTACTCTTGGCCCTGGTCTTTAAGATGTTTATGATGAAAAGATTAAGCGTTGCTCCAGTTCCCTGTACAAAACCTGCCTGCCACTGGTCGTAATGTTTAGTTTGGGTACTGCAGTCAGTCAGTTCCTTCAGGACAAGGACAGTAAACATTTTCCCAATAACACATTGAAGGTCAATAGGCCTATAGTTAGCAGGATCAGCCCTATCGCCCTTCTTAAATATCGGGACTACTATGGAGGTTGTCCATGATGGTGGAATGTTTTTACTAATCTTGATGTTTTCAAATAATAACTCCATAAATGTGGCCCATTCCTCCGGGTGCTTTTTGAGTTCTAAATTTGTAAGCCTGTCTGGGCCTGGTGCCCTTGAGTTGTTTAGAGATCGAATTAAGGCAAGGATGTCCTCTTTTTCTGTCTTCAAGCTCGACAGTCCACTATGAGGATCAACTTGATATTCACTGTTGTCTGGCCCGGCCGTAAATAGTCAACTGTAATACTCATCCCATGCCGCTTCTGAGACAGGATTTACCATCTGAGCATTCTGAGGGACCGTCATGCCCTTCAGCGCCTTCCACATCTGTGAGGGGTTTTTAAATGCCAATATTTTTAGCATGCACTCTGCATTTTGTTGGAGGAGTTGGAATGTGTGCTGTTTTGACTAGTTCCTGTAGGTCTGTCTTAGTTTTCTTATGTCTCCCACAACCTCCGGTGAGTTGACCTTATTCCGCTTCCTGACTTGGCTTAGCAGTAGGTTTGTTCTTGTGGCTACCTCAATGTCAAATTGGTGACAAGTGTGGAAGTGTCTTTTTGACCCGAGAGATGATGTTTCGGTGAAAGCTAAAAAATGTATTGAGTAATCCAAAGTGCCCCGTTGATCTGGGGTCACATTATGACAGGATTCTCCCTGTAATGTGTAGGTCAGCACTCTGATTTCCTCCTGGTTGATTTTAATCCTGTTTCTCCCAGCCGCCACATTCAACTTGACCCCAGTCGCATCACTTTTAGAGGTGATCCAGATGTTGCCGGTCAGTTTTAAGATGTAGTGGTCACTGAAGTGAGAAACCTGTATGTCTAAATGTGTTAGGTTGTTGAAGAGTCTATCCAAAACAAAGATGAAATCCAGTATTTTGTGTTCAGACCCTTTCGTCCACGTCACCACAGGTGGAGAGTCTCTGTTGATGTTTCCATTTTCTAACCACACAGCTCACAGGGACCCAGAAGTACTTTCTTGTCTGGCCCTCTAGAATGATGTCAACGATCGAGAAGGAAGTAACAGTGAAAGGGCTAGCAATCAAAGAGGCACATTTTACTTCCAGAACATACAGCCACCACAAACATAAAATAAAGAGTAAGATGATAAACTATATCCATCACTAACAGAAGACTATTGGTGAATATCATTAAGAAAACTTTACATATAAAAAGATTCTAAACATTGAGTTAAATTGGAACAAACAAATGAAAGCAGGAAGAAAAAACACAATACAGAAAAAGTGCCCTCACATTTCTACTCATCTGACTGAATACCGGGTAACACAGACGGCACCACGCCTTCAAGATAAACGTTGAGAAATGAAAGGCCACCACTAGACAATCACTTGGAATGTGCCAGGACACGAGTCCCTTGCAGGTGCGTAATGCAATCTCTGGGGCCCGAAAAGTCTCTGTCTTATCTGACTGTAATGGTCACACAAAAAGCGAACATGGGCCATAGGCTCCATGGACAATATGAGCACAAAACCCATGGTCATCCATGTATCACCTCAAAGCTTTTCAGATGCAGTTAAATGCTTAGCCTAGTGTTGGACCCACTCATCTAGTATTTGGTTCTGGGCGCAGAAACCCAATAGTTTTTCTTTATATACTTAGTACCAGAAGGGCAGATGCTGCCATGTGGTTTCCAAAGATGAATTAAACCCAAGGCCAATCAAGCTTCTAATGTGCCAAAAACAGGGCAGAGATATTGCAACCCTCAAAACCAACACTTCCTGTAAATGTATCTTGAACACTGTGTCACCATCAGCAGCCCCCCAAATAAAGGTCACATATCACTTGCACCAGGGCAGTTGAGAAACACAAATGGATTCAAAAACACATTTTTTATGAAATGATCGTCAGCAGTTTTGAGGTGATCAACTTTTGTTTCACCTTCACGGTTTGCTCACATAGACGGTTCCTGCTCTGGACATGGCCTTCTAGGCCTTCACTGGAGCTGAAACATCATGGCACCCATACCTTTTATTAATCCAGAGAATGCCCCAACCTTCCGATATCTGAGCGAAGTCACTCTGTACATGCTGTAGCTTCCACGCTGACGTGGGGGAAAACACATCCCAAAATAATGATACCAGTGGACAAAGGCTCAGGTGAGACCCTCCAGAGCTAGCATGCAGCATTCAGTATTAATCCTCTGAGCTGCACGATACTGCTCAAGAACCTCTCATCAGTTTAACAAATATATTATCCATTGGTGAGGATGGCAGAGTTGCCCACAAACAGAAATATTGGTAAAATAACACTTCCATCCTTAAGGCCCCATCACTGGTCCTCTGAAACCATATACTCACTTTATGATAGGCAAGCATTCTGTGAACTCCCTCTCTGTGCTATATCTGAATGATCCCTTGATATTTCTGTGCAAGACTCTAAAGGACTGGCACAAAGGCTTGGACCATCCCTTCACTTCACAATGCTTCCCACAGCAGGCCCTGGCCCACCTATCAAAGGTGGCCCAGTGGTCTATAAATGCCAGGGCGAGAGTACCCATGCATTAATAGATGTGCTTGGCCTTTCAAACCAAGAACCTCAGTCCCTGCGCCACCATCTCACAGCCATGTTGACTGCCACCCAGTAGTGAAGCGAGGATAGAGACATCATAATCTAACCTCAATATTCAAAACAGGCGTGTGCTGCTATCAGCAGCTACACCCAAGAAATGGAAGGAGTGAGTCTTAGAAGACGTTCATGCATTAACAACAAAGACTAGGAGTTCTGAGGGTTGCACTCACTTGCAATGGCCCGTAAGACTGATTATTACTTGAGGTTTGTCGCTGGTTGGTTCAGCCTCCAGAACAGTAGATTATTGCCATTAGCAGCCTGGTAAACAAACTGAGGTTCCAAGGGTCATTTCGTTTGATGGAAAACTACAAAGGAAACGTTGCACCATGGGCATGGCAAAAGGATCCCCAGGCAGATTCCATTCTCCATGTCCTTGTCTTGCTTCAAGACTTGGTGGCACGTAAGTGGGATCGTGGTGTGGTTGGGGGCTTAGCAAGAGGAAGAGTGAGGCCTGTGAGAGTATGTGTGGGTGAGCGGGGAAGGAGAATGGAACGTGTCCTGGCATGAGTAATCCTTCGATGTTGGTGCCGCTTGATTGGAAAGCAGGTCTTTACAGGTGGGGAAATCACAGTCCTGAGCAACCAGGCCCTGCAGCAACCCCCTCCCTCCCAGGGAGTTGTGGATACGTTGCACAAGTGTAGGATTGAATTGAAGGGGACTGTGCAGTGAGTGGTACTATAATGGACATGCAGCTAAATTCTTTAGTTAGGTAGGTGGGTTCTGAGATGAGGATGGGGTTTTTGAATGATCATCCCTATTCTCGATCCCACTGCAGCTCCGAAGCTCATTGCATTCCCATGGCCATTATCCCACGTCGCAGGCCCATTTCTACCACAAGGCACATAACTGCCCAGAAACGCAAAGCTGTGGCGGGATCCCCCCCACATCTCAACCAAAATGCATTGCTGCTGATTGAGTAGAACATGGGGTACATAGCACAGATGGCATACAATGGCCACATCGACAGAAATTAAGCCATTGCATGTGAAAACGAACGAACCAATCGGAGACAGAGATATCATTCTGGAGGTTTATTACATGTGAAACACATGTCTAGGGTCGCTGTTGGTAATCTTGTTCAAAGGAGGTTTACCTGGCATTTCTGTGCTGTACTGCCCTTGTGGGCGGGACAAAGACTGATATGCAAATGTCTATTCCTCCTTTGTGTAAAGTACAGTGAGCAAAAAGCGATGGCTGCAGATTCTTAACGTGGGAAACCAACCACACAACAGGTTATCGTGCCATGTTCCTTCTAGAGAGTGGTGCCTGGTACCTTTTATGTACATGTGAAATACTGACTGTTGGGCTAGGGCAGAGAAAGTAAAACTTGGTTGAACGAAATACGTTATCACTGTTACCCCGACCTCCAGAACCCCACAGAAGGATGTATAGACGCAAACTATGCACCTGAAACCTGCAATCATTATGAGTTTATGCAACCACCTTTGGTTGTTACACTGAACTGCAAAGTTGCACTTGTGAGATGCTTGTCTGATATATATTTAAGCAGCACAATGCATTGAAAGTTAGTGTTTCCTTTTATTTCTATTAATAGGGTCTGAAATACCATAGATGTGTTGATTACCATTGTCTCCTTTGCATTAATAGTATTAGATTGTGGGCCTGATTACAAAAGGCTTTTACAATGGTGCAATCCCATTGGAAAATGCTTTGTAAATCAGGCCCTATGTATCCTGAGACATAACATAAAACTATGTTGTGCAATAGACCATGTTTAATGTTGCCTTATAAAGCTAACATTAGTCATCTGGATGAGAAGAACAAGGATGCCAAGGAAGAACATATGGGCTTGGACATTTTTTTCACATTTATTTAAGGATTTCTTCCTGCGAAGATAGCTGCCTGAAATGAATGGGTTAATGACGCATGTCAAGCAGCTTTTGGTGTAATTCAATCTTCAGACCCAAGCATGGCTTCAGCCACTGGATTCCTAATCAATACAGCATCCAGGCACACAGCCTTCAGGTACAGTACTTACTTTGTCTATGTGTTCATGTTATTGTTATTATTATCATTATTAATATTATTATTATTATTTTTTTATTATTCTTTTTTTTTATCAGAGAAATTCAAGACGTGCTAGGGTTTAGAAACAAACCTAAAGACCCTCTTGTCCGAGAGTGAATCAGTGACATTGTTCGACCTCCCTATTTACTGGACCGCTGCGCCTCTTTTTCGGTTTCCTTCTTTCTCCTCTCCCTGTTACTTGCACTAGAGCACTTTGAAACATTCAGGGTAGTAGTACCTTCAGTCCATTAAATAGAAACAGGAATATTGCTGCATTGAAACATACCATAATGTTGTAAATATATGAATAGGTGGTACATGCCTGCCCACAGAAAGGTCAAATGATTTACTTTGCCAGTGTTTGTTTTCACATTGAGATGGCATGCTGGTCCTCACTGAAGGCTGTAGGGCACGCTGGAGCTTAGATGGCATGTTCATTAGGACATTATACATGGTTGTGAGGCAGAAGAATGAGGTATACAGGTCACAACACAAATCATTCATACAATCAGAGTCAGCTCCCCACTGGCACACATATGCAACTTCTTGCACGTGACAGGTCTATACAAAGGGTATATTAAAATAAAAAGAAGAAATACAGAAATTCCAATTAGGCATCGCTATAGAGCTCAACGCGATTATCCGGATGCCTACTGTGTTATAGCTTCTAGAAGGGTGGTGCCCTCTCACTGCCGCATTCAAGATCCGCATTCATTTATACATTAATTCTCGAGGGAACCACGGTGTTCAGTTGCCACCCCATTAAATTGAACACGTCGAGGCGTGAAGGTTCATTATATGTGAAGTCATCGTGATAATCCGATCTCCGGGTCATTGCGACTAAATTGTTCGGGGACACGCGAGAGCGCGCAATATGGTTATGCGGTCTTATGCGGTCTATGGTTACCTCCCATGTTTACAAGAGTGCAAGAAGCTGAGAACTGTGTCAAGAGATATGGTCTTGCGATAGAACCTCTGCCATGTAAACACACACTTCAGCAAAACCCATACAATGTTTTTGCAAAATGTCCGACGAGTCTGTAAAACACATTTCAAGGTGGACTACAGAAACGATGGCAACGTGGATTTTAATTACCAAAGAAAACAGCCAAAACTCATCATGTCGTAGATCAAAACATGTGCATCATTGGCAGAAACAAAGGGTCCGATTCACAAAAAGCCCAGGCAAGCTGGACGCATCCTCTTCACTTGAGCTGTGGCCTGTTCACAGAGGGCCTCTGAAAGGCCACCACAGGCGCGCACATTCAGTCGCCTTTTCACTCCTGCGGTTATTGTACAACCGTAGATCTAAAGGTGCACGAAATGCATTTAAAATGGAAGCACCCTTCACACATATTTGGAACAGATGCCGAGGGATGCAAATTATATGAAAGTCAAATGTGAACCATCGATATGCATGTTTGAACCGCTGCTGTCTCGCTTGCGTTTCTATCCCACGAACAGAGATAGAACATGCTTTGGTATTATTGTAACAATTGCCCTCTGATTGGACCTTCAGTTTCTTGTCACAGAGAAATGTTCTCCTATCCCCTCCCCACACTTGTGCTGGGAGGCAATCACACATTTGTGTTGAGAGCATGTGTCGAGCCCACTGTTTTAATTGGGGCTAGGATTTGCAGAACAAGACTGATGGTAAAGGTGTTTTGGTGAAGGGGTTCCACAACAATGTAATTGGCTATGCAGTTTTAATGCCTACAATTCAGGGTCTCCACGACCTTTAGCAATGGAGGGGGATCCCCTGCATACAACTCTTGAAGGATGTTTAGGTTGCATGTGTATGCATTTCCGGTTATCGCAGAGACCCTATAAGAGAAGTCCAGCGTCCTTGCATTCGGCAGAGCTCAGTGACTGAGAATAGTGACAAACTCGTGTTGTCTAAGAGAAGACTGATGTGAAGTTGGGGTGCTTGTGTGGTGCTTTTTAGGGGGTTATTTGTGAGTCTTTGATGTCCAGGGATTTCCCTATTTAGCCCTGCATTTTAATGCAGGTGCCAAAAGGGGTGTGTTCCATTTGGAAGGTTCCTTCTATGTCGCCCTTGCAAGTGTCACGTGGGTTCTTCAGTATAGGGAGGCATGGAATCATGGTGATTTATTTCTTTTTTCATTTCTTAGTGCCCCCCAAGCTATTCCATAGTATTGGTAAACATGTGCACGGGCCCAGAGACTTCTAGCAACTCCACGGTTTCTAGAATTTTCCAGATTGCCTGTTCAGAGTGTGTTTACGGACAGTATCATTGAGCAAATAGTGGATCAATAACTGTGCTACAGTCCCCAAGGTGCTCTTTACTACTAGGAGTGTGTTTTTCCACGTTCTAAGATGGACTCTATGGCTAAGTATCGGGAGTATGACTGTGTGCATGGAGAAGGTATCAGTAGCGTTGTTACATATGAAAGTGTGAGACGTGTTTGGGGAAGCTGACCGCTCATGGGTGGTTCTTTAGTATTTCTTCTCTGTATTAGCAGACGAGATTTCATGTACAGCCTGGCTGGGTGAGAATTGAAACACCCATTCCATTCTGCCACAACTCCATTGTGCAATTCACTATAGGGAACATGTTATCAAATGAGATGGATCCATGTATACAGTTTTTACACTTTTGTATAAACCAAAGCCCAGTGTATTGGTCTATGGATTACTTAAAAAGAAATCATAGTTTGAACTTCATCATAATGTTATGATGGAGTCAGCGTGGGAGCCGCTGACTTGCTTATTTACTCGAAGCCTGTGCTGCCTTGTTAATCCCTGGCAGGTGTGGGCACTACCGTATATTTATCTTATCACTGTTGTGTTTGCATAGTCTGCCCCTTGACAACTTTTGCACATGAATGTCTAGTTGTTTCTCTGAGCACATGTATTGTGAGGCACACTCCTTTTCTACAGGATTTCTCCGAAGTAGTTTGTCAGTATATAGTGAGGAGCTGTGCGATTCCACTGAAAGAGCCCAAAGTGAAAAAAGGACTGTACAGCTCCTCTGGACACAAATGTATGCGAGGAGGCTGGCATGCACATCATTTGTGCTGATGCTACAGGCCTTCAGAAATGCATAGGTCACATTTCTGGACACAGTGACATGAGCATTGCTTACAATAGTTCAAGTAAAGAATGACTCACATTATAAGTTTGCTGGTCCGTAAATAGGGAGTAACAACATTGTAGCCCCTACTGGCAGCTTAATCACCTATGGTTCTGGTGCTTCAGTGTTCGCATTGCCATGGAGTCCTATGGACCCAATGCGGGGGAAGGGGGGCACTATTAGCATCGGCACAATTACTGATGCGGTAATAGTTCCGGAAAATGGGCGGAAAGCATGATTTTTACCTCCAGCAAACAGCTGGAGGTAAAACTCCAAACTTTCCACCCAACTCATAATAGGGCCAGCTCTTCAATGTGGCAGTAATAGAGTTACAGTAGGGACAACCAGCCTCAGTCACAGGCGAGTATCAATCAGATTGTTTAGCTCACTATCCCTTTCACAGAAGAGAAATATCCATACCATATGAGTCTTTGTCCTGCCCAGGGGCAGTCCAGCAACAAAATGCTATGCCAGTCTCTTGTGAACAAGAGTACCAACAACAACCCCAGACACATGTTTCTGCCTGGCTGGGCCTCATTAGTGAGCTGGAGCTGTGCCTCTCTAAGAACAATTAGCAAGGAGTCCACATCTGCATTACCTTAGTAATTTAGAGAAAGGCCGAAAGTTACTTGTTAATATTTAAAACAGGGGGGTTCTGGGAGTCTCTGTACCAGCCTCAGTCACAGGGGAGTCTCAACCACATTTATTAGCTCACTATCCCTGTCACAGAAGAGAAATCTCCACAACATATCAGTCTTTGTCCTGCCCAAGGGCAGTCCAGCACGCAAATGCTAGGCAATTCTCTTCTGAACAAGAGTACCAACAGCAACTCCATATAAGTCTTTTAGCCTGATTGGGCCTCATCGGTGAGATGGAGCTGTGCCTCTCTAAGAAAAGTGAGAAAGGGGTTTACATAGGGATTACCCTAGTGACATAGGGTGAGACCCAATAACCACAACATATCAGTCTTTGTCCTGAGCAGGGGCAGCCCAGCTTCAAAATGCTAGGCAATTCTCTTCTGACCTAGAGTACGAACAGCAACCCCAGACATGTGTTTCGGCCTGGCTGGGCCTCAACAGTCAGGAGGTGGAGCTGTGCCTCTCTAAGAACAGTGAGAGGCCCAGCACCTCTCTAAGAACAGTGAGCAATGGGGTCCGCGTCTGGATTACCCTAGTAACTTAGGGTGCGACCCCATGTTACTTTTCAATATGCAAAACAGGGGGGTTCTGGGAGTCTCTCTACCGGCCTCAGTCACGGGGTAGTCTCAACCAGATTTGTCCCTTTCACAGAAGATAAATATATACAACATATCAGTCTCTGTCCTGGCCAGAGGCTGGCCAGCACCGAAATGCTAAGCAACTCTCTTCTGAACAAGACTATCAACAGCAACCCCAGACACATGCTTCTTACCTGTAGACATGTACATGAGGGCAACATGGGGTGGCTTCTTGTGTGGGTTGAAGCTGATATTTGTCAAGAGACCCTGAAGTTACCTACAGCACCTGATGATATTGTTGTTGGTCAAGTTAAATTGAGAGGTGGTACATCTTTGGTCATCGGCAATATCTTAATTAGACATAATGTGTTATCTATTGAAACCCTGGTAAGTACTCTCTTACTTTTTGAGACACTAAAGCAGGACAATAAGTTTGACAATATACATTTCTTAGGGCATTTGAGTTGCTAGATAGAACCATTCCCCCTGTTAAATTCTGCATAGAATGACGATGATGAGGCATGGAAAATTCCTGACTATGCTAGTACTCATTCTTATAAATATTACAAAAAATACCCAAAAAGCAATCAACTTTTGTTAATGACCTAGGTTTCTGCTGTTATGATGGGAATTCAGGAGGAATTACACTGACAGTGTCAACCTTTTGGTCTGTACACGAACAGAGTTACATTGATTATATCATGTCACATGTGTCAAACTGGTGGTGTATGGGTGATTTAAAGGTGATCCATCAATACCAGAGTGATCATGTTCCTCGTTTTCTTACATTGTCAATTGACATCAATTGTAGGGCAGGCCTCCAACGTTATTGCAAATGAAAATGAAGGCAGAAATAGGATTTTTGGAGGACAATTGAATATTCATCAGCCTTGGAAAGTGTATATAGTGATTTACCACCCTTACTAAACGTTTTTGTAAATCGTGATTCATGTGCCTTGAAATAATGTCCATTCTGTCTCAAATGCTATCCTTTATTTAGTATGCCCCAATTCTATCCTTTATTTAGTATGCCCCATGTAACAAGAGATTCTAGATTGTCAAGTAAGTGAGAGCATGTAAATGAATGCCCCATGTAACAAGAGATTCTAGATTGTCAAGTAAGTGAGAGCATGTAAATGAATGCCCCATGTAACAAGAGATTCTAGATTGTCAAGTAAGTGAGAGCATGTAAATGAATGCCCCATGTAACAAGAGATTCTAGATTGTCAAGTAAGTGAGAGCATGTAAATGAATGCCCCATGTAACAAGAGATAGATTGTCAAGTAAGTGAGAGCATGTAAATGAATGCCCCATGTAACAAGAGATAGATTGTCAAGTAAGTGAGAGCATGTAAATAGTTGCTGATTCGGTAAGGAATGCATGGTCTAAACATGTATGCTGCTAGAGGTGGTAAAAAAAGGCCTGTTAAAGTCAACATTCGAAGAAGTGTTGACGAGGAAATCTTAAAAACTTATGATAGCCCATAATAAGAAACTAGAAATAGAAAGAAATGGGAACTCCTTAGGTTTATTGTAAGCACCAAAGATATACACAGATTCTTATAACTGGTCCATACTGGGGATTTTGAAGGACCTTCTGTTCAATCATGTCCTATTCCTGAATCGGCTTGGTATGCCCGTTTTGATATTTTCTATAACAGTGAGGCAGAATTGATACAAATGGCTGTGCCCGCTATTAAGTTGAATGATTTGGAATATATGGTATTTTCTGAGGATGAAGGGAACCAAGCAATAGCGCAATTGAACACTAAAGCTCCTGGTCCTCTTCAAATTCAAAAATACATATTTCAAAGCAAACCAGCCATTTGGTTTCCAGCTATAACTAAGTTGTTTAACAGTATTAAGAATGAACTTGGTTTTCCACATAGATGGCATAGTGCCCACCTAATTCCATTCTTAAAGAAGGTAAACTGTTGAGACATAGCACATTATACGTCATTTACTTAGTTGATTATCTAGTAAAGATGTATAGCATAATTTTATTTCCATATGCATTTGCATTTTTTGCATTGGTATTTGGATGTATGTCATGCCAACCCAGCTAGGAAGCAACAGAGCACTGTACACATAATGGGTGTTAACAGAGGATTGTGGAAGGTGGGGTTAAAGGTTATAGGGACATGGAAATCCCATACTACAGGGTAGTATATACCTAGATGTAGCTGGCCCTAATTGACTACTCAGTAATTCCCGAAGAGAAGGCTCCTGAGTTCCTTCCTGAACAGCAGAAACATTAGTCTGCTAGGATGGGACATACCAAAAGAAGCTATGTTATCTGGTTGTCTCTTTGCATGCCAGTTTAGGCTTGGGACTTGCAATGGTCTGACTTCTAGATGAGCATGTCCCACAAGAGTCCCCAATAATTGTGGCTAGGTAGAGTGTGTTCAGCCAGTAGATGCCTAATATGAGATGCAGCTAGTTTTGCAGAATACCCTGGCTGATATAAGGGGGGGCCAGGCGTGTGGCTGGGATGCTAGTTCAGAGGGTGTTCAATACATTGAGGTGTGAGATTACCAGGGCCTGGGCAATGCTTCTAAAATTCTGAGGTAGGAGAAAGGATTTTATCTTCTGAATAAGTGCTAGTTGGTACCAGGTGGTTCATTTTTGTTCTATATGTGGCAAGATAGAGCAATTACTGTGAATAATGAACCCAAGTAATCTGACATATGGGGACATCCCCTATGGTGCAGTCCATGCATCAATCTCTATTTCCAGGTTGCCCAAATCCGAGCCTTCTGTTAATAACAAGTAAACACAGAGTACACATAAGAGAGTGAAACATACACTGAGAACCAGAGAGTTTGAGGGAGAGAAAGATAATATGGGTGTGTGTTTTATATGTGTGTGTGAGAGAGAATGAGAGAGAGAGAGAGAAAGAAAGAAAGAGAGAAGAGAGGGAAGCAGTGAGAGACATAGAGAGTGAGAGAGACAGTGACAGAGGACAGAACGAGACATAGAAAGAGTGAAGGACACGGATGAGTGATAGAAAGAGAAAAGGACATACAGAGGGAGAGAAAAAGAGAGAGAGGGAAAGAGAGAGAGAGAGAGAGAGAGAGAGAACAACAGAGAAACGGCGAGAGAGAGAGAGAGAGAGAGAGACAGAGAGAGAGAGAGAGAGAGAGAACTTCGTGAATAGACAGCAAAGTAATTCTTATGGCTTCAGAAACATGTGCAGGCTCATTACATCCATCTTCTAACAGAGTAAAATCGGGTATGAGAAGATGATGGATGAAAGGACGCAGCAGAGTGAGGATGTCTGTGTTATAATTTTCTCTGGCTAATCTCTGTCCCCAATCTATCATTGAGTATTGTCTACGTGTACTTTGGCAAGATTGTTATTTCAAATCCCTATCATGTGTTTGTGTTGTAGCGGCTTACAGTGCAGTGCATTTTTCATGGATCCCAGTCATTGTCCATTATCTAGGCTATGGACGTGTAGATTTCGCGTGGCATCTAAACTCACACAGTAATGCAAGCGATACTGCATGCTAGGGTACATAGTATTACTCTTGGTGTTTATAATAGGGTCTATGACTAGTAGGTGTGTTTCTTATTCTGTGTCCAACACGGATAAAGAAGATCACAGGACACTATAGGTTTGCCATTGTTTATAGTGTTGTGATTGTTGCCTACAGTATCAAGCCACATGCGGGATGTGACTAAGCTTAGGTGGGGTAACAGTGATTCTCAACACCTTCTTTTTCTTTGAGCTCGAGGCCATATTTGGCTATGGCTGGGCCCTAAAAATCCTGAAAATGGTCCTGAACTGAAGCGGTGTGACTATCTCTTGCTGCCTGTTTTAAGGGGGAGGGGGCATTGCACTGCCCCCTTTTCATCCGATGAAGTACACACATGCCATTGCAAAGGCTACCATATCGTTGATGATACAGACTTTCAGTTGGCATGCAGCAAGGGGGTTCTTCCCTCCAATCTTCACCGCATCTTTATTATAGACAAAAAATGCCATGTTCTATAATTATGCACCTGACTAGCAAAATGAAAAAGGGAAACGCTCTATTTTAGAGTTATTCACAGCACATGCACACAGGTAGATCACAGGACATTATCCACAGTACCTTTAGGTATTCCTGAGAGAACATGTGTTGTCATGGCCATTTGCCAAGATCAGAGTAGAAATGGTGTGTACATAAATGTGTATTCTGCAGATGCTGTACATTACACAGCTCAGGACCAAAAAGCCCTTAGGCCAAAACCAGGAATGCAAATGCTGCATTTGATGTGTGTAAGCATGCATTGTAGTCCTACAAGTTATTACAAGAATGTGTGCCTGATGCTACATCACATACACAATGACATGAAAGTACCCAATGTGAGGCCAGGTGTTATGGTTTCTCGTATGCCCTGCTAGTCTGTGAGTGCTGAGGTTTCATATCCCTGAGAAGTGACATGTTCCAGTAGTCATCAGCCATACATCTGTCAATCTGTGTAACCTTGATCTCCTTATCTATTAAAACAGACTACCCTGTATTCCTGATAGAGATGCTGTCAATAATTATAGTTTCTTTCATTTTCAACTTTTAATGTTGCTTTGTATAATATAAGCACGGATAGCAAGTGGACAACCACTCTGCAAAACTAGTATCTAGTTGTTGAACCCTGTGTCCTCATTTGTTTTCTGACCAAGGCCCACCTACTGCTTTTTTCACCCGCACCATACATGACAACAGATCCTGGATGAGAGCAGCCACCAAATGTTCAATAGGGGATAGATTGTAAACATTGATAACCGTTAGCACACAGCAACACTAGTGCCTTTAGGTGCAGGGTCAGAGCAATGTTAACAATGTGGTAACAAAGTTAAGGTACTACTCTGCTGTAAATAATAGAAACTTGTGACTGGGGGGATCAATGTATATGTTGCCTGGGGCCACAATTGTATTCTTAATATGATGCAACGATCAGCATATTGCATTTTAGTATGAATGCCCCAGGTCTTGACAAGGGTAGAGGGATGGCCTTGGATAACAACAAACAAAATGTGTGTGCTGCCACCTCAGCCATCAGTTAATTAAGTAGTAATATTAAGGGGAAATACAGAAGACTGGTGCTGTGCCCGTTTGCGTGTCTACTGTAATGTGGTTCCCCCGACCAACAAACGAGACATATGAGACAAATCATTTCAATATAATGCAAGTCCAATGTGCTGTAGGGGAACAACCCACAATTCCAACAAAGCATTGACCAAAAGTATCACATTTGTTCCCATTACTTACCAATTGTTTTGGACAACTCCCATCAGTTCTACACAAGCAATTCAATGGGGAGGCCTGATAGGCATTGAAGATTGAATCATCTCTTGACTCTCAGAAACTGTAGCAACTTCAAAGCATGATCCCCTGTTCTTTTTGCAGCAATAGAATGTGTACTATATGCACTTATGTGTGTGGCATAGCAATGGTAGAAACTGAACTGCATCTGCAAGAGTGTGTATCTCATAAAACTATGCAATAACAAAACATTAATAACAACATGTACCACACAACATAGGTAATATGCAAAAGCCATCAATAATAAGGTAAAAGTAGGAGAAAAATTAAAAACAAAAAGAATAAATCAATTTCACAGATGTAAAATGTACTACTAATCAACACCTTCAAAATGGTGGGCGGATAGAATGCTGAGATCCATATGATTTAGCGGTCATCCAGTTTCCAGTTGATGAGGCTTTCTCATACAAGGATTAAATACAGGCCGCCATTTTCTCACGTGTGCAACAGGTAGGCTTTCAGCCCTGAAGCCAATATTGTTACAGCAAGTGACTCATTTATTTATTCATGTATTTATTTATGTATTGCATGTTTTTTAAAGAATGTGCAAGCTTCTAGAGCCTCCTTAGATCTGTCGTTTTTCCACTCACTATGAGGGGGTTAATCCATGAATAGCTTTAATTGTGATACAGAATCATTTTAAATAAATGCTTGCTTCTAGTGGAAGCCAAGGCAAACTTTTCAAAAGAGGGGTAATTCTGTCGAACTTCATTACACAAAAGTCAACCTGGTGACAGCATGAACCCCACCAGTATTGTATTGGCAACATCAATACGAGACAAAACTAGAGATTGGACCAATCAATGAAAGTGAACAGGGGAAGCTAAAGATGTATTGCTCTTAAAGAATGAACAGTAACACATTTAACTAGGTAATGGATCAACCCTATTTCACCCTCCTGAATCATGTATTTCTTTGCGTTGAAGGCTTAGATTTCACCGTGACACTACAATCATAACATAGAGATGTGGAGTGCCTCAATAATTCTGGGCTCTCACCTGTAGAATCGTTCATTTAACTTGGTTACTGATAATACACGAATTTCCATAGTGGGATACAGGCACCCTTAAACCACTTATTTTAACTAAGCTATGCTCTAAACTCCCATGGATTCTGATATCTTTCTGCATATTGCTGAACATTCCTGGATCATAGAAGTTCATCTGAGCTGCCATTTTGTCTCACATCACTTAACGTTTCACCCTGATTATCCTTGGGTTGTTCACAAAGACCACTCATTTATTTTCACAGCATTTGTTTTGTCAGCAATAGCAGAAGATCACAAAAAACAGCTAATGTAATGTAGCCCAAATAAATGTGTAACTCTTTTTGGAGCAATGCATTGTTTTAACCGTAAGTAAACAAATCAAAGCGCAACATATCAGCTATCAATCATTCCAGATAAAGGATATTTGTTTTCCCCCAAAGTACATTTACTGGTCATTCGAAGGCATCCATTGGGAAACACTTTATGTACTGTTTGATTCCCAACTGTCTTGCAACTCCTGTGGCTCTCATTAAGATAACAGGGAAGTCACATCTGAGGAGAATATGTTGCTTCTCAGAGGAAATGTTAGACATGCAATTAATACCTGTAATGGATATGTATGAATAAAAACAATGTTCACTGTTTTGGCTTTGGAAGACATGCATGGGACCTGTGGACTGACAGTAATCTATGAATATTGAGAGGAGGTCTTGGACCACTGAAAAGTGATGAATGGAAGGATTTGAATAGATCAAAACAGCTATTATTGCTCTTAAAAAACGTTATTGTTCAGCCTGCAGTGCTATTGCAGATGAGGAAACACCAAATGCAAATCAGGTGTGCACCCCACCCTAAAAAAGGGAAGTGCAGCCTGAAATGAAAAGTCAAACAACCTTCTGCAGAAGACTATGTGCAGCTTGAGACACGTTTTGCTCATTGTGGGCTTCATCAGTGAGGTGCAGCTTGGCTGCCTGGACACGCACAAACCGTGAACCAATACTAATCAGAACTAAATGATGGTTGTGTTTTGTCATTTAGATATTCATGCTGGTATGAACTTTTTGATTGTTAGCATTATTATATCCTGCAATCCTCATTTTAAGTTATGGTTTATTGATTCCTGTAAATTTGACAACATTTTTATGAATTTGCCCCTGGCCTTTTTGATTAACTAATACAATGATGTGATCCGCTGGATCACTGCCCTGATCTGCAGTGCCTTCACTTCACTAGCACAGAGCAGGTTCAGGGGGTCACATATGCCCTCTCTACAAATTGCAATGAAAGCCATGCTTCTGCAGCACACAGACTGAATGTACGACATGCATCCTGTTCCCTGTTAACAAACCACATAACTACGAAAGGTAACGTGCTGGTCACAGTTGCAAACTCGAAACATAAGCCATACCGAGGTTTGGGTGTAGTAGCTAGCATCTCTCATACTTATTACATCCGCATTTGTTTGATATACACGTATGTCTGCACTATGGTCCCAGCTTAGCTGTGCAAGGGTAATGTGTATTCTGGTCATACAGCCTGCCCCTGCCAAGACAAAGGGCAGGAGAGTGGATGGCTATGCCTCTCTTGTTGATCCTTTGTGGGTTTCGGTAACACCCCTCTCCAGTGAGACAGCCTCCCAGCAGGAGCTGGCCTGGGAAACAGGATTCAAAGGTACACCCATCTCAAAAGGATTAGCCTCACTTCGGGGTGTTGCATACCAAAATGACTTTTGATGCTATTGACAAGGGAAGGGGTTAGCGTAGAGAAAGAAATCTCAGACTAGCCGAAGGAAAATTCCACTTGCTTGTTTTTTCTGTGTCTCTCGTCCTTCCTGTCCCCTCCACTTCCTTTAATGGAAAGCACGTTGGGTGTGATATCTGAAGGCAACGTCCACTTGTTCCAAGGACAGCTATTGGACCACTAAAGCAAGCTTGCTTTTGTCCAATCAAATGTACATTCTTGCCTTTAAAGGAAGGGGTCTCCCACTCCTTCTCTGAATTGTCTCTAGACTTCAAACCTTGAAGAAGATTTTGTTTTGACCCTGTTGGGAGAACAATCCCTTCCAAAGTCCTTCAGTTGCAAGGTGAAGACATGTAGTCCAAGGCAGAGGCAGGTTATGCTCTCCAACCATCCCCCGGGCACATTGCGGGTGACCTGTTGGTGGAGCAAGACCTGCTGCTCTGGTAGCCGCAATGGTACCCAACACCTCACCACACTGAATGACCACTGCAGGTGTTTGCCAGACTCCCCCATGTTTGGGAGCCCGGGATGATAGACCACTCTTGCCCTTGAGACCTTGGAGTGGGACGCACAGCTCCTGAGTGTCAGGACAGCCAGGATTCCTGCTCTTTCACAGTTGTAACACTTTGAGGCATGATTCTGTCTTGTTGGACCTTGTTCGAACCAAAAGGACCCTCAAGAGCTACATTTCACCCTTGTCGAACTTCAAACCAGTTCGATGTTGCATCAGACCATCTAAAGCACGTTGTTGACTCAGCTTGAGCAAAGAAAGCATTGGTGCACCTGCATAACTGGAACTGCTGTTCTAACCTCCAGCCTCTTCTACGCCAATCCAGTTGACTCTGCTGGTGCTCTTCCAGTATATCAACCCTCAAGCACAGAATCAAATGGATTCATTTTATGCCTCCGATATCAACTGATCCTTCATCAAAACCTTACTGTCAAACCAAACCTGTTCAATGCCATGATCTACATCACTCATGCACCGCTTCAAACTTCTGCAACTTTCAGTTCAACCCTGACTCGCCATTTGCATGCCATCTTGACATCCACAACTGACACATTTGAGCATGAAGCAAACCTCTAGCACAGCTCTGAGAGGCCTGGTTCATTGTTGTCAAACCGCAAAGCACAGTAAAGCTATTATTGCCTGATAACTGCGCCCTGGTCCATTGTTGGGCCCTAGAGTCTGGCAAGGTCACTTAAAAACACATTAGCTACAATAACATGTCTTTTTGGAAGAGGTGCGTGATTTGCATTCTATTTTCTCCTTCTGTCTCATTACCCAGACTGCTGCATCTTGCTATCTTGCATTCTACAGGGGTG
Source organism: Ambystoma mexicanum (assembly GCF_040938575.1). Taxonomy (NCBI): domain Eukaryota; kingdom Metazoa; phylum Chordata; class Amphibia; order Caudata; family Ambystomatidae; genus Ambystoma; species Ambystoma mexicanum. Next base: position 1,259,052,994 of record NC_090930.1, read on the forward strand.
AGTTTCTGTAGTGATTTCTATTTAGTTATTATTGCACATGGTCTGCATAATTGTATATGCTTGTAAAAACTTGATTGGGCATTCCTTTAATTTTAGACTGTTGCTATTTGGGTTGCTACTGTTTCACATGCACACCTTTTGACAGATTCCTTTGTTATTTGTTATTAATAAAATAATACTGATAAGGATAATTCAATCTCTGATAGGGTAATCTGCCAATCAGATTGACATTGAATATGCTCCATGCCAAAAAAAATAGTGTTTACTTGTTTGCTACTGCATCAATATCCCGATCTGTAGTTGCACGAACAGGTTCAGAGGTCACAAGTGCCCATTTGACAGCTGCAGTGACAGCCAAGTCTCTGTAGTACAATGACTGCATTTAAAACATGCAGCCCTGTTCCAAAACCATATAATTAGGAGTCTAATGTTTTGTTGGCAGATACATCTTTAAGTCATCTTTAAGTCATACCTGAGTATGGTTTGTTATGGGGAATGGTATATCCCATAATTATTACAGCTGCATCAATTTTGATCACACTTGTTTCAGTCTTGTGAGCCCAGATCAGCTGTGAAAGGTTATGTGTATTCTTCTCAGACAAGGCTGCCATTGAACCTGCTGGCAAGACTATAGCCTTGGGGATTGCCTATCGTTGTTCCTTTTGTGAATGCAGGTAACACCTTTCCCAAAAGAAAGCCACCCCACAGGAAGCTAGCCTGAGAACAGGAATCAAAGTGCACACCCATTCACAAAATGCTTGGCCTCAGGCCATGGTGGTGCATATCTAAATGTTTTGGATTCTATTGATATGGAAAGGGGGCAGAATTAGGGTAGATAGAGGGATGAACTTAAGGCGCCTCAGTACACCCACCACCGCTTCTTCAAGCCACCAGCATCTCCATTGCCGATATTTATTGACACTCAACCAAACTCTCAGGGATCCTGAGTACTGTGACCTACGAACACTGCACTTGGGAGCTGCTTGGCTCAGCTTGATCCACCTATCCAGCCATCAATCCCTTCACTGTAAAACAGACAGCTGAACCTAACCTGGAGGCTCTCACGATCCCCACTTGTGCAAACACCATATTCGAACTGCACAAGCTCCTGTTTGACCCTTAATTGACATCCACTCCCCATTTAAAACAATGCAACAACTGCTGTACCTGAACCGCTGAACAGCACATTCAAACCTGTTTGCCACTGCACTGTGCTATCGTGGTGTGTCATTGCCTCGGATCAAATGACAAGCTTTTAATTGCATCTGCCGCTTACAAATCGCAGCTTAATCCGGCAGCATATTTGCTGCCGATCTTCATCTCCAGTTGAACCGTCCCTGGAGGACCATTCAGCCCCAATCATCGAACGCTGCAGAAAACCACTCGAGCCAAACAGCACATTCAGTTTACAGCTTCTTCAAATACACCATCAAACAGACCCTGAGGGCCGACATGATCCACAACACCTCAAACGCTTCATGAAATCAATCCATTAAGAACCTCGCATCCAGTCCCCAGAATCTTCACAGTCGGATCCAACTGTCAAAACAAGCTTGGTGGAAATCACTATCTGCACTTGTTCAAGCATCACATTCAAATTGCCTTGCTCGAGTCAGCTTTCCCCATCTGGAACTAAGCGACCGCTGCACTCGAACATTATCAAACTGAATGAATAGCATTAAGAAGCATGATTCAATGCTGTGAAACCGTCCAGAACCACAGAATGTATTATTGGCTCATAACTGCCCCCTTGATCAACACGGTTTGCCAAGAATTTTGAGCTTCCCGCTAGCCTCTAAACTGTCTGTCCCATCAAGCTCAAGACATTTTTGCTTGACCAACATCGGATTAGTGATCAATGTGTCTGTTACACACTGGCTAATATCACAGTGCAAACTGATTTCCAGCAAACTGATTTCCAGGTCCTCAGGGACGGTTCTCTATTGATGGACAAGGCTCTTTTAAGTGCACCAAATCCTCCTTCGACTTGCCCCATTAGACACTTGCGATCGCAGATGCCCAGGTATGTCAGACAGGAAACTTCCAAGATCTTCTCACATTGTATGAACCATACATACGGTTTTGATCTTTCTTCCTGTTTATGTCCCCGAGTGCGAATTTTTTATTTTTTAGCATTGATTTTCAGGCAGTTGGTATCAATTTAAGCAGCCAACGCGTCTAGTTGACATTGGAGGCCTACCTGCGTCTGGTCCATTAGGATCAAAACATCTGTGTATAACAACCTGCTCAATGGTATGCCATTGAGACAGGGTGTAAAACATCTGACATCCTTGAAAGCTGCTTCTATGAGCAATAGATAAAGGTTGAAAATTCCTGTTGCAAGTCAACAGCCTTGCTTGATTCCCCTAGTTGTTTGAATATTGTTTGATATGTTTCCTCAGTTTTCTATCCTTACTCTCAAAGATGTGTTGGAGTATAAAGCCTTTATCACTTTTGTTAGATCTTGAGGACAGAACCATGCCTCCAATTTAGACCACAGAGTTGGTCGGTAGATCATGTCAAAGGCCTGGGCCAGATCACTGTAGGCCAAATAGATCTTATTTTGGTTTCTACTCTTGGCCCTGGTCTTTAAGATGTTTATGATGAAAAGATTAAGTGTTGTTCCAGTTCCCTGTACAAAACCTGCCTGCCACTGGTCGTAATGTTTAGTTTGGGTACTGCAGTCAGACAGTTCCTTCAGGATAAGGACAGTAAACATTTTCCCAATAACACCTTGAAGGTCAATAGACCTATAGTTAGCAGGATCAGCCCTATCGCCCTTCTTAAATATCGGGACTACTATGGAGGTTGTCCATGATGGTGGAATGTTTTTACTAATCTTGATGTTTTCAAATAATAACTCCATAAATGTGGCCCATTCCTCCGGGTGCTTTTTGAGATCTAAATTTGTAAGCCTGTCTGGGCCTGGTGCCCTTGAGTTGTTTAGAGATCGAATTAAGGCAAGGATGTCCTCTTTTTCTGTCTTCAAGCTCGACAGTCCACTATGGGGATCAACTTGATATTCACTGTTGTCTGGCCCGGCCCTAAATAGTCAACTGTAATACTCATCCCATGCCGCTTCTGAGACAGGATTTACCATCTGAGCATTCTGAGGGACCGTCATGCCCTTCAGCGCCTTCCACATCTGTGAGGGGTTTTTAAATGCCAATATTTTTAGCATGCACTCTGCATCTTGTTGGAGGAGTTGGAATGTGTGCTGTTTTGACTAGTTCCTGTAGGTCTGTCTTAGTTTTCTTATGTCTCCCACAACCTCCGGTGAGTTGACCTTACTCCACTTCCTGACTTGGCTTAGCAGTAGGTTTGTTCTTGTGGCTACCTCAACGTCAAATTGGTGACAAGGGTGGAAGTGTCTTTTTGCCCCGAGAGATGATGTTTCGGTGAAAGCTAAAAAATGTATTGAGTAATCCAAAGTGCCCCGTTGATCTAGGGTCACATTATGACAGGATTCTCCCTGTAATGTGTAGGTCAGCACTCTGATTTCCTCCTGGTTGATTTTAATCCTGTTTCTCCCAGCCGCCACATTCAACTTGACCCCAGTCGCATCACTTTTAGAGGTGATCCAGATGTTGCCGGTCAGTTTTAAGATGTAGTGATCACTGAAGTGAGAAACATGTATGTCTAAATGTGTTAGGTTGTTGAAGAGTCTATCCAAAACAAAGATGAAATCCAGTATTTTGTGTTCAGACCCTTTCGTCCACGTCACCACAGGTGGAGAGTCTCTGTTGATGTTCCCATTCACTAGCCTAATGTTTCTATAGGCTGGTTGGTCTCTCAGTTCCAAGTCTCTCACAATTTGGGTTGACACGTTTGGAAGTAAGTCAGTGACTAGGTTGAGGTTTTCATCAAAACAATGGACATGCAGGTCCCCACACACTAATACGTCCAAGTTTTCCCATGTCACCATAGCTTGATCTATTTGGGTTGTGGCCTCCTCGACAAATCCCCAGGATCTTGGGAAGCTCTGTTCCAATAAGAATTCAATAGCAGACCGACTAAGGGATGATGATTTCTGTTTTCAAACTCTTTGATGATGAGAGCCTGTATTAAGGGTGATAGATTTTTTGATGACAGAACTTCAAGACCACTGTTGTTGCTGATCAAGGTCAATAGTCCTCCCATTGGGCGACCCTTGTGACCCTTAGTAGTCATGTTTTGATGCAATAAAAAGCCTTCCAGAGCAGTGGTCACCCTGAGCCAGGTTTCCTGGAGACATATTATATCGTACTGGTCAAATGCTAGGTCCCCTTTACCAAAGAGGTGGGAGAGCCCTGTGTGTTCCAGCTTACAAGCACAAAGTGGGACTTTTCCTCCCCCCAACAGATTTAAGACATTATGAATGAGGGGAACCAGATGCCAGTGCTCCAGCTAACTAACCCCAGTCTTCCTTTCCAGTGGGTTAGGTTTTGAGCATCTGGAACCGGGTATTGGAACATTAACTCCTTTGGATTTGATCAAAATCTGGAAGTTTGGTTTTAATCTTTGCCCCCATTTAGGTGCCCCTTTCGGTCCTCCACCTGGGGATTTGCCCCTCTTTCCCTGTTGATTAGAGGTATCTAGTCCACTTAAAGAGGGTTGAAGCCGAGCTCTACATGAAGGAAGTCATTCAGAGCTCTGCAAGGTGGCTTCCTGTATTTCCAATTTCTTCATGGGTAGCAGTTTATTGCCCACAGCGAGCAACAGCTGGTTTTTAGCTGAAGCGTCGAGGTAAACCACCACTTTGTTCTTTCTTGCTTACTCCACAAACTCAATCAGGAGGACATCCTTGTATTGTATTGCCCTAAGTGTCAGAATAATATAGAATAAGTGCAGGACTTTTGCTCTATTTAAGATGAGTTTGCCCTTTATATAAAGCATCCTTTCCAATGAAATCCAAAAGGTGTCCTTGTCTTTAACTTGCACCTTTTCTGAGTGGCATTTAAACCCGTTCATCCCTGTTGTTCTCGAAGGCTAGAGCTAGTAGTTGTTGTTTTTTTTATTTTTTTTATTTATTGATTTAGCTGATTACTCAACTTTTCAATTTATACAAAAGATTTATCAACATTTCATAAAATACATAGTTCAATAGATAGTTCATGTCACTGCGAGTTCAAACAATTCATCACAAATTGACAATGTTAAGCACAATGTACAGAACACAGTAACAATTACACCCTTTAAACATTTAAACACTTAAAAAAATATACAAGTATGCAAGTATACAACTATACAAGTCTATAATAAGTGTATGATAACTTGGGTCATAGTTCATAATTCATAATTCAAGCCACAAAACACGAAACGCTTATTAGCAGCCCATTTCCTATTTTATATATATATATATTTTTTTTTTTTTTTTTATTTTATGGCTAGTAGTTGTTGGTACTTTGTTAGCCAGCTCAAGTGTCTTCTGTTCAAGTGATCTTAACTGGGTTACTTTTTGTGTTAAAGTTCTTCTAGAGCCTCTCGAAGAGTAAAATTCCACACCATGGCCCAGTGAGGTAACTGCCCCTCTCCCACGGAGTTCTTGCTGGAGTACCGCACTATTTTGCTTGTTGGGTAGTTTTTCCCACTCGTTCTCATCTCCAGATGATGCTTCATCCCTTTCGACATCTGACCCAGATCCATGAGACACCAAACCAGCCTCCTGGTTGCCACTCCTTTCCTCCCTCTGCTGTGCTAGGCCAAGTTCAATTGCCCCTGTGAGGGGTCTAGAAGCGTCCTCTTCTGAGGAGTAAGTAGAGAGGTTTATTAGGTCCCTATTTTCATCCTCAACATACTGGTTTTCTGAAATTGACTCATTAGTTGATTGCCTTCTTGTCTTATTTGCAGGCCCTTGATTTGACATGTCTTGTTCCATTACTGTTGCTAGCTACCTGTTGACGTCTCACTTGCTTGTATTTGGGAGCATGAAGTTTCTTAGTAAGGTCTTTTTAATCTTAGGAAATTTATGTTTATAGTTTTTTGTTCTCTGAGAGTCTCTGTCGACAGCTTTCCCCAGTTTGTTTTTATTTTGGGCCGAGTGGATTTTAATAACTTTCGTCTGAGTGAGGTGACTTTTCTGGTCCTTGGATGGTCTTAGGTTCCGTTTCCAATTTGGAAAATATCTCTGATTGTTTGGAGTAGTTAACCTGGGCCTTTACCTTCAGAGGGGTCTGGATTGACAGAACTAACTTCATTGTACCTGATCTGGTTGGTATAGGTGGAGTAGCTGTAACTTTGGTCTCCTTCTAGTGAGGATCGATGTTATTTGTGCATCCCTTCTTTGAAGTGTTTAAAAGCTCTGGAGGGAAGGGAGTCCCTTGTGGTGAACTATCCTCAATCCTTATGATTTCAAGGGAAGAGGCGTGTTACAACTACGAGTGTGGTTATCCCGTTGCGTCGGTCTTTCCTCTTCAACTGTGATGTCCAGTGGATTCGTCAAGTGGACTGCATTGGGTTGGAAGATCCGAACCCGGGATGTCCAAACCCAAAGAATCCCAGTCACTGGCTAGGTGCTTGTGCTGTTTTGTCTGCTTTGATCTTCTCTGGTTTCTGTGGCTGACTACGGGTTCGATAATACTGCGTAATATGTTAGTGATTTGTTTGGCGATTATTTCAGTGAACTTTTCCAAGTTGCCTTGGATTGCTGTGATAAAGCCCTCCACAAATATAATAATTTGGAATGGTGCATCGCAATGACCATTGTTTGGTCCTTAATTTGATCACTCAAGCTCTAGTAAAGCTTCATAAAAGGTGCCAGCATAATGGTAATTGTTGCTATAAGCCCAGCGCCTATCAATGGTTTCGGTGGTACTTGCTCCTCAATTTGGGTTGCAGCAAATCTCGTAGGAGGTCCTTGTCCGTCAAATCCTTCTCTAGTAATTTAGGGAGGTCCCCTTGGGCCGAAGGCAAACTTGCCTGAATGGTGCTATGATTTGCAGTTGGAGTTTGAGCAGAGGGTCCTATTTCAAAGGACCGTCTTGATTTTTTGTGGCCAATATCATGAAGGCCTCTCTGCATTGCAACTTCGATCACAGGCCTTTACCGGGCAAGTTCAGGCACCCTAAACTTAGGTTTCAGGGCCTCCATTGTCCTCTGAGAATCCTGTTTGGTCATCGCCACGTTTTATAGCTGGGTACCTTTGTACCCCATCTCGAATGATTTTTGGCTTTGCTGCTCCTTTAATGGATCCAGGGCAGAGGCACTCTCATCCTCGACCGTGTGTAGAGTTGCCCCATAGAATTTTTACAGGGGTAATCGGCACCAAGTCCTTTGTTTGATCTGCATTGGAAGCCACTCTCTGGCTCGCTAAGGACCATGATCTGTCTGGTTTCCCATAGAAGAATCTCTGTTGTAATGAAAAGTTTGCTGGCGCCAGACCTTTAGGTATCCAAACCACTTTCACAGCCACTTGACCTTGTTTTATATGCAGTCTTCCAAAAGTGTAGAGTTCAAACAGGCTCTTATGTGGGGAAGACACCCTCTTGTCTTCCGCAAGAGTGCTTGTTTTTCCACTGGTGTCTGAGTTTCCTTTTGTGTCTGGTTGAGCCAGTGGTAATTGATTGTCATCCTTGGTTGAGCCATTTGACACCGGCCTGTATGTAACTACCAGTGTCGATGTTGCTGTTACATCAAAGTATGTCTTCTCAATCAGATTATCACATCATTTGTGTCAATACAAGCCCTCGCAAGTTAGTTAAAGCTGGCTCTCGCTCTCTGGTCATGCTTAGTTTGATCATGGTCAGTTACACTGAACAAGAACCCCACTTTGAAAAATGAATGAGAAACACGTTAACAAATCCTTGCAGTTCTAGTCCCTTGTCCTTTGTTTTCTGAAGGCCGTGAGCCCAAGGGAGGAGACTGATTAGTAGCATAGGACCGTAGAGGCTGGAATGCTCACACCAGGCTAAGAGCCCCTCAGGAGACGAAATGGGGAATATGTTTGGCGTGTGACTTGTTTACACCAGCTTTACAGGAGTAAAGCAACTAACATCCAGTTAGAACTACCCCCTACTCGGCCTGTCCGTGTATGTCCAAACAAGACTACAGCTCCGGTTCGTGCTGGATCCTGGATTCCAAGCAAGCTGGAATGAGGATTTTTTTCTTGTCTGCCGTCTGCCCTCCGTACCGCGGATTACCGCGGATTGCAGACTGCCTCACTTTGCAACCACTTTGTGGCCACTTCGTGGTCCAGCAGGGTTTGTTGCATTCCCTCAGCTGGTTAAAGGCACAGAGTCTATTTCCTGGTAATGGGTCTCTCAGATAAGCCCCGGTTGCACAGAAAGTTTTCTCACTCCAATGGTCACCAGATAAACGTTAGACTGCTGCCGAAATGCCTCACTTTGCAACCACTTTACCAACAACACAGACTTTAGTTACATTCAGCACCCCGCTGCTTAAAGGCCAGGTCTGGAGAGTGGTGACAGTTAGAAATGTCATTTTTAGACAAGAACACTCTCACCATTTATTGAATTCTGGGGTTTACAAGGAAAATATATGTACTCAATTCCTTTAAATGACTGTAAATTGAATTAGTGCTAGGAAAGAGGGAAGTGATTTCAAACTCCCCCCGAGGTCCTCTTGCGTCAACATATTTATGGGAGTTAAGTAAATTATTATTCAGTAAACTATGCTAGGGGTCTACTCTGTTGGCCCATCCCCTGACTATTAAGGGGAAGATATAAATTCAAACATATCCCCTGCACACTTGGTTCTGTTTGAAAAGCTAGTTACATTGGAAATCTCTGTTTTTGGTGCTCAGGTAAGTCAGCAGTGCTCCTCCTACAGGGACTGGGCAGGGACATCAGAATCCACCATCAATCAGGGATCGTCACCAGGCTCATTTGCTCTATTCAGCCTCAGCCCCCTCTCCTGGTGTGGGTAGAAGCCAGCTTCAGTATTTCCCAATAGCTCTCTTGCAGGCAAAGTTAAACCTGCAGCAGTTGTTTTGTTCCTTCCAGCAAGATGTTTTTTAGCAGTTTTCTCATCATTCAACATGATGGTTTTTAGTCAAGTCCCGCCAGATGAATTTAGCCAGATCTCTCCTGTTTCACTGTGCAAGGCCTTCTGATCCTCTAAAGCCAAACCTCTATAATATTAAAATTAGTAGGTTGGTTCTGACTTTTCAATGGACATTTATGGTCCTCTCCTTCCCCTAAGGACCAGCCACTCTTGAAGGATAGGCCCTTTGGAGTTTTGAAGTTGAAATGATGGGAAGGATGAACCCACCCACCGGAGGTTTGATTTGACTTTTTTTACACATCCATAGAACTTGTGCTGGAAAGTTAGATACGCCTCCATATTGTTTTTGTTCATTAGACTTTAATCCTCGAGACAGTTTTCTTGCACACAATAATGCAAGTCTGACAATCCTTGCACTAGAGGACTCTTCTTGTTTCGGCCATATCTGAGCTCCACAGCAAAGCCTTGGATGGACAGAATCCAGGAATTAATTCTGGAATTACTTACATTCCCCACCCAGATTCTGTCACTTTGTAAGCACTGCAAGGGTTGGTGAGGAGTATCTACAATTATATGCTCCCCCTGGACAAACGGACAGTACATCTTCAATGTGCATACCGTTGCCAGGAGTGGCTTTTCACAGTCATTGAATTTTCCCTCCACACAGATCAACGTTTTTTTCGCGTATCGGATCATTGTGTGAGCCTTGTTGTGCTTTTGACACAATTCCACTGTTAGTCAGGTATCTGAAAACAATGTCTCCAAGAAGAACTTGTTATTCTTGATGGGGCAATTCAAAGACCAAGCTTGGGAAAGGCTTCTTTTTAGTTGTTTCACTGAATTCCTGACCCCTCTCCCACTTTACTCCAGCCTTTAATATATGTACCAAGGTTTGAGGGACCTCTACGTAGTCTTCAATGAACCTTCGACAATAATTGCTGAGTCCAAGACAGCTTCTCAATTCTTACAGAGTAGTGGGGTCTTTTAATTTCAATAAGGATTCCATCTTCTGTGCCTGGTGTTCGAGACCCTCATGGGTGATTTTGTGCTCTAAGAAGTTCACTCAGGTATTTCACAAATGTGCCTACTGAAATGATAGTTTTGCTATGACTTTCTGCAACTTGGTCAGAACATAGCAGATTCTTGCTATCTGTTCCTCCACAGCTCATGAGCAGAATGCTATCTACATAAGCCAGGTTTCCCCTTTTGCCCAAATTAGGCATGGCCTTATGCAGAAAGATGTTGAACTCATTGCCAGAGTTTATGTATCAAAAAGGGGTTCAGATCCACATTTATTGCCACCACCCGAAGGTCAAGACAAACTTGCATTGTCTTTCCCAACTCACTGGTACCTTACAGTAAGCGTTGGTCAAATCAATAGGAGTGTACACCTTTGACGCTTGGATCTGTGGCAGTCCTTGTTCGAGGTAGGGAAATGGCGATGTTTGAATGTGGACCTGTTTGTTCAAATCCCTCAGGTCTACAAATAGTCATCGGTACTGTGGATGAGATTAATAATCCCACTGGATTCAAAATTGTTAACAATCTCTAAGTGACTCCATGAACGCAAGAGTAATCCATAAAATGTTCCAAGGAAAAGTACAGAGGAAAGGTACTAGATACCCTGCCTATATTATGAAGTATCCTTAGTCTGCGCTGGTGAGCTGCCTGTATAACGCAGGAAAGAAAAGAGGACACAAACAATTAATCAATGGTTATTTCTTTTTGTTTTGCTCTATTGGATGAGCAGTGTCACAAAACATAATTTTGCCATTTCTCACAATACATTTTGGCAAAAGGTTCCTCTCCAAATTGCCTACGGTTACACTCAAGCCATGTGAGAAAAAGAGTGCAAAAGTAACTAAAGTTAAAAAGCTGGAAGAACATCCAATATGATGTTGACGGCAATATCTTGACTTTAACAGCCTATATCCTAGTTTTGGTGGTGTTTTATGTGATACCACCTTCTTCTGGATGGTCTTCATGGAGTGGTTAGCTCACAGGAGTCATACACAACTGGTATTTAGTTAATTTACCAGATGTTATCATTTCTGAACCTTTGCTTGCCCGGCCTGTGAATGTGGCAGTACTATGAATGGAACAGTCTCACATTCTGTTACTGTTTTTCAGAATGTATCTTACATCGCAGGGTAGGCCCTAAAATGTAAAATATAAATATTTTAAAGGAAGGATCGATTGACTCTTTTACAAATGCACAGCTTTTTATTAATGTAACTGTTTGTTATTGCTTAAAAACATATTTACATATTTTTATTACTTACATTATGTGGCCCTCAAGTTGGTACCTGGCAGCATCAGAATGGGCATCAAGGACTGTATCGTCATGTCCTTGTTTTCATGTGAATGAGAACCTGTGATGCTATAAAGAAGGTGTTACTAGTATATTTGTTGTATAGCGTTCCAGCCTATGTAATTTGAATTCAGTTTTATTTAAAGCGCAGTGATATTGCACTCTTAAAAGAGTAAATATACATTTTGGGTCAGGTATGCCCGTATTTCTATTATTCAATTTAATTTCCAGCAGTTTAACTTTTAGAATGTATTGCCCCATGGTTACCATTGTGGGCTTGTGCAGTGTGCATGGCATCGGTTGCCTGTGGTTACAAAAATCCGGCATCTAAGAGCCATAGTTGGTAACACATCTCTGGTATTTTGAATGATGTAGCTGCTAAGCTGCATCAAATTAGGCCCTTAAACCATGACTTACCCGTTATTCGTATCTGTAAGGCTCTGTGAGGCAAGGGCACAGCATTTGATTTCCCTGCATATCCTAGTAACAGCTGGTTGGGATGCTCCCCATCTAGATATTTTTTTCTGCACGGTCACGTGATACAGGTGCGTGAGGCCACCAGAGAAGGTTTTAGATTTCAGGGAGCCATCTTGTACTGATTTTTTAACATATATAGTCGGTCTGTTTGACTTTTCCACTAATTTTAGCATTATTTCTAAATTCTTGTGCAATGTAAATAATGGTATTGGTGAACATGATAATTAGACAGAAGGGGGATGATTCATGGCATTATTTGCACCGAAAAACAGGGATTTGTGTGCCATTCTGCCCGCAAATCCCCATTTGTTAAACAGGGATTTGCGGGCAGAATGGTGCACAAATCCCTGTTTTTCGGCACAATAAATTCCATGAATCAGCCCCAAGATGTTTCCTATATAATGGATTGTGGATCGCCATTTATTATTTTCTTCTTTTTCATACTCATGTTGTTGCATTATCATTGAACTCTCTGTGTGCTTAGCAATGAATCTCAGTTGTGAGGATGGAGCTCCAGGAAAGCTCTATAAAACCTTTTGTGGTTTACCATTATAGAGACACCATTTTTCGTCTTGTGACATTAGTGTGTATGGTGCAAATAAGCCAATTGCAACAGGGTGGAATGCTCTGCGTGCCTCAGTTAGTGTGTTGGCTTATCTACTATTTAAACATTATTTTATGGAACTGGTGAGAAAAGGATATTAAATTGGGATAACAAAACAAATGCTGTTTTATTATCAACTTTTTGTCATCATTCATTGTTTAATATTGTATTTGCCCACACAATTGCACTCTCATAGATCTATAGAGTATGTATTACAAGGAATATCATTCGCAGTGGAGCAGCTTCAGGGCAGGTAGGAAAAAACGTTGTAGTTTAGCAGGCACACATTTATGGCACAAATTTGAGGGACATATATTTGTCTCATGACGCTTTTGTGAGTGGTGCAGATGGGTCCAATGCACAGGGATGTAATACTCTAGATGCCAGTGAGGGACTCCTCCACTCCTTCAGAGTTTCCCATTAGTTTTATGCTGTTTCTCATTGGCGGCTAACTGTTTCATGCAGTTTATTTGGTATATGCTCATACACCTCTGGGAAACACCATTATAGAGTTGCCAGAGTTTGCCACACTATGTTTCCATTTAGACCGCATTGATCAGTGCACAATTGGAAGATCCATCGCTGTTCCCTCATCAGTAGTAGAGTCTGTATATCACCACCTCATTTGGGGCATGTTAGTCTTTCTACTACTGTCCATTTTACATCGAATTATGCATGTTTTTGTTCCAGGAAGTGTTCTACTAGTGGGGAGTTGGCCCGTCGAGTATATATACAGGATTTGTGTTCCTGCATCCTGCACTTTATCAGTATGCTGGTCATTCCGATGTATTTAATATGGTAGGTGTACAAATCAAATAGATCAAATAACTGGAATTACAGTTGGTGAAACACATTTGTAGACAGGGTGTTTTTAACCCTAGTTATAATGTGTTGGACCTAAAGGTTTGTTGGCCAACTGAGCACAATCTGCACGGTGTATGTCCCGTTGGGTGTGTGGTGTTCCGTAGCGTAGGCTGTTCTGTTGTGGGGCCCCATGGCTCATAGGATCGCACCAATGTGTCTCCAATGTTTCGCCTGCATTTTTATTGCAAAGTATGGTATAAGCAGCTGTATTTCACCAACATTCAATATTGGCAATAATTTCAAAATGTCCTTTTTTATTTTATTGAATTTAGATGAATAGCTAAACCCTGCAATAATGTATTGCTCTTGCATAGGTATTTTGTCCTGTAGGAGCGTAACAACTCTAGGGATGTTTCTTGCTCATTTTCTTGCTCTCTTGAGGAGTTGTTTTGGTGTGTTCCCTTTCCTGTAGCCTGGCCATGAAGATGTCTGTTCTTTACTTTTATTTCCAAGTCAAGTAAGTGTACTCTTTTTTTGAGGAGGAGAAAGTGAATAGTAGGTACCCTTTTCTGCTGTTAAGTCAGTTTATACATCCTTCCAGTTGTCTGTGGTCCCCTTTTGAGATCATCAAAACATCGCCTATGTATCTACGCCAGAGGGCGATCCTATCAGTGTGCTGGTTACTGTCATAGATATATGTGTTCTCAACATGGACAACATATAGCTTTGTTAGTGTCAGAGCAAACATTGCCCCCATTGCTGTTCCTAATAGCTGCTCAAAGAACTCTTCTTTATACATAAAGATGTGTTTTTGTTAAGGCAATCTCTGTTAGTTTTAGCAGTAGAAGTTGTGGTATGTCTAATGATGGTGTGGTGCTTTCATAACTTCCCTGCAACTGATATTCCTGGTAATACATATTCAAGAGATTGATGAGAGTGCAATTTTGTGGGCACATAAAATATTAAACCATAAATGATGACACATATTTGATAATAAAAGACACACTGTTTGGTGTGTTATCTCAATGTATTATCCATTTCTCACAAGTTCCATAAAATAATGTTTAAATAGTGGATAAGCCAACACACTAACTGAGGCAAGAACAGCATTCGATCCTCTTTCAGTTGGCTTATGTGCACCATATACACTAATGTCACGAGACGAAAGATGGTACCTCTATACTGCTAAACCATTAAATGTTTTCTAGACCGTTCCTAGAGTTCCATCCTCACAGACCAGATTCACTGCAAATCACAAAGAGAGTTCAGTGATAATGCAACAATGTGGGCATGAACAAGAATAAATAGTTAATGGTGATACAAAATCGATAATACACAAAACACCTTCTGTCTTATTATCATGTTCACTATTATTTACGTTCCACAAGCATTTGAAAATAAGACGAAACTCACGAAAATAAGACAAACTCACTACATGTGTACATCAGTTCAAGATGGCACCCCGAGATCTAAAACCTTTTCTGATGGCCTCACGTGCCTGTATCACGTGATTGTGTAGAAGATAATATCTACATGGGGAGCATCCCAACTCGCTGTTACTAGGAGACGTGGGGAAGGGGAAATGAAACAGTGCACCCTTGGCAAGCAGAGCCTCACAGATACGAATAACTGGGAAGTCGTGGGCATACTTAACTCAAAATGTATATTTACTCTTTTAAGAGTGCTATATCCCCATGCTTTAAATAAAAATAAAAAATGAAATTACATACATTGGAAGGTTAGACAAACATATATACTAATGAGACCTTCTTCACAACATCACAGGTTCTCAGTCACATGAAAACAAGGACATGAGGATACAGTCCTTGATAGCCATTCTGTTCCTGCCAGGTACCAACTTGAGGGGCACACTATGTAGGTAAGGTAAATAAGTTTAATTAATAAAAAAGCTGTGCATTTGTAAAAGAGACAATTGATCCCTCCTTTACAATATTTATATTTTACATTTTAGGGCCTACCGTGTGAAGTAAGATACCTGCTGAAAAACAGTAACAGAAGGTGAAACCATTCCATTTATAATACTGGCACATTCACAGGCCAGGCAAGCAAAGGTTCAGAAATGATAACATCTGGTAAATTAACTAAATACCAGCAGAGTATGACTCCTGTGAGCTAACCTTCCACGAAGACCATCCTGAAGAAGGTGGTATTACATAAAACACCACCAAAACCGGTATACACATTTGTAGGATGGTAGGAACACACCTGCCACATTCTACATAAGAGCAGCTGGGTCAAAAAGTTAGTACACTGCCAGGCCAACTGCTCAGTCTTCACAACATAGTTTTAGTATACCTTTTACTTGAGTTTGAAGTACCTACAGTATAGGCTAGTGAGGCCAAAATATTGCTGTGAATACCATACTGATTGCTCTACCAGCTTTTTAACTTTAGTTTCTTTCTAACTAATTTGTTAATCTGGGTTGGGTGTAACCCTAGGCAATTTGGAGAGGGACCCGTTGGCAAAATGTATTGTGGGAAATTGCAGAATTGTGTTTTGTTACACTGCTCATCTAAACAAACTAAAAGAAATAACCATTGCCAAATTGTTTGTGTCCTTTTGTCTTTCCCCTGATATACAGGTGGCTCACCAGCGCTGACTAAGGCTAATTCATAATATAGGCAGGGATTTCTTGTGCAATTCCTCTGTCCTTTTCTTTGGACCATTGTATGGATTATGTCAACATTTTGGATTGTGCGTGTTGAATGATAGATGTCAAATTTGTGAGCGATTCTCTACAAGACTTGAACAAATTAATACAATTGATAACTGTTTTGGTCTCTGGCTTACCATCACACTCTAGATTCTGTGCACAGTTCATGTAGTGAGTGTTATACTCACACTCATTCAATACTTTGGGTTCAACTGCCCTCATTTCCCTGGTTACCAAGTCTTTCTTTGAGCTTTAAGAGCCCCGCAGGGTGTGTGAGTAACAAATACTGGAGTCATTTCTGGGTCCGTGGTTATGGTTGTTGAATGAATATATGTACTTCCACAGTTGTATGATTCTACTTAAAAGATATCCTCGTAGTCCAGGGATACCTGTTTCAGTTTCTGTATTTGCAGCTTGGTCTCACAGGCATCAGCAAGATTGATCCATTCTTCGACAATCTGCTTGAAACCTAGAAAGTCCACATGCGTGGCAATTTCAGCAGTATCCTCCAGTTGGGTGGGGCGATCACTCTTTATATTGTTAACCTGGATAGGAAGTTCCAATGCTTTCAGGTAGTAGTTATTGACTATGAATACTATCTCATCCTTCCTGATGCCACAGGTCACCTCTTCCACCCCATAAGGGCAGGAACAGTACACCAAGAAATTCCCCCCATGACCGGTAAAAATCTTTTCTGGAAGAATACCATCACAGGTCTCGAAACAGTTGTTTGGAATGGGTCTGATGATTTTTTTACTTAAATCAATACAATAATGTTGGGCGTCAACCACTATTCCAATAAAGGTGTCTGCACCAAAAGTGATACTTTGAGGGTCTCTGTTATCCAGCAATATTTGAATAGTGTCATGTTCTAGATCCACTAGAGGTGTCAGATGTAAATAGAAACCTTGTTGTTGGAGATCAAAATTCAAATTTTTCCTAATATTTGAGGTTCTGTCCTCGCTTAATTTTGAGGGGAATCATGAATTGTCGCACCTTTCCTGGGATGGTAACCTCTTCTCACACTTGAACATCAACTGCAAAAGACAGCAACTGAGTTGACTGAAATGCTGTTTTGGTGTTTCAAGGCTAATGGGGTTACCCCCCATTCGGGACTAGATTTTATTATTAATTAGATCCACATTGATTGTGAATAGGTTAAGAATGTCACTGCCTAAATAAAAGGGAGAATGAACATAACCCAACAATTGTGTTATATGCTTTTGTTGCCAATGGACATTTTTAGGATACACCTGCTAGTCAGGAAATGTTTGAAATGTGGGGTTTCCAACCCCTTTCCTATTTATCAATCAACTTAAATGTGGGAATGGTCTGATCTTTTGGGTTTTTCCTGAATAATCCTTCACTGATTAAGCTTTGTCCATTATTCAGGCATACTCTGGTGGGCACAGGCTCCTCCCCCTCATTTAACTGAATGGTGAAAACAACTGTTTGCCCAATTGCTGAATGTTGGTTAGACTTTGAGCTGGTTCTTGATCATCTTTTTTCATGAGTTTCAGTGTTTCTTCTGACTTTGAACTAGTGTAAAATTGCAGGGTGTTCCCTTCCAGTGTGTAATGCCACTTAAAATTGTGAGGAAGGTTGATTTTCAAGAATTGAGAAGGGCCCCCATCACCAGTTTGTTCTCCTACAGGGAAGACAGTGATGTCTGGGACCCGATTATTCTGGAAATGGAATTCCACTTTCTCTGACCGTTGTTCGATTAAATGGCAGGTAACATTAAAGCTCAAATAATTTGCATGCTTTTTTATATGTCGGTTAGTCTAGGTCCAGAGGACATTGTTAACATTGAAGAAATTTCTCAGAACCTGTTTGTGGGGAGGATATCTCTTCTATTTATATATTATCTGGGTTGCATTTTTGGGGCCTACAAGCTTGTTGATCTAGGTCGGTCTTCATACTTACCCTGTCAAACTCAGGTTCTTTTTGGACCAATTTTTCTTTGAGAAGGATTCCACCATTCCTGAAGAGAGATTTGCTTACCTGAATCCACCAGAGATTCTTCTCTTTCAAATTGGATTATCTTGTGTTACGCCACAAAGTGGAATCTTCTTTAACTTCTCCTACTTACCATTTGCTCTTTGTGTTCCAACTTCCAAGTGGTAGAAGATTCACTGCAAGGCTGAGAGGTTTCCAGGGTTTCTGTTTTGGTTAGAAAGGAAGCTTCCTCGAGGGATTGTCATCTCCCTTCCACCACTGCCCCATCATCAGGAACATGTTGCTTGTCGGAACTTTCCTTCATTCATTTCTCACCGGGGCATCTGGGAAACAGAGTTAGGTTGAGGGTTTGACTGTCCCCTCAGCATGCGCCCCAGCTCATCGGTCAATTGCTGGACCAGTACCTCCAACTGGGACACTTTTTTTCTGGGTCTCGATTCATACCTTTTCTGCTCCCTAAAAGGGAAACTGTCCCTTCTAGCGGAGTAGCTCAGGTATCCGAAATGTCCCCCGTTATTTTCCATCCTGATTCTCCCTTCTCCCTGGTTCAGGGATCTATTGGCCCAGAACCGGGGAGAAAGAGGAGGATTGTTCTGGTAGTTCTGATTCTGAAGATAGCTGTTGAAAATATTCGGGTTGGGAGGTGTAGTGGTACTTTTTTCCTGCAGGAAATTTGGAACAAAGTTTTTCAGGGAAGTACTTACCTCTTTTGCCCCCCTGCCCTTTTGTGCCAGGAGAGTGTACACATATCCCAGGATTGGTTTTGTATCCTTAACCCAAGGGCTTATATAGGTGGCAGGTCAGAGGGGCCGTTGTTCTGGAATTCTGCGTGGCTACCATTCGAATTGGGGAAAGGATGGCAGGTCCACTCTGCCTTCCATTTGCATTGCTGGCAGGAGGAGTATTTTTTTAAGACCTTCCTGTCTCAAGGTGCAAAGGAGAGGTAGATTTCACCTCTGCCAAATTCGCAGCTGCAGGTGTGGTAGATGACCTTGTGGTTTTGGGGTTCTTTTTATTTTGAGTGGGCTTCTGGACCTCATATATCCTGGTGGCTTGCTCTAATATTGAATCCAGTGTCCTGTGCTCATGGAAATCATACACCGAGTAGCGTCATAGGGAGAATTGAGCATACCCCTACCATGTGTAGCATAGTGCACGGAAGTAACCGGTAATCTTCATAAAAATGAGAGTAGCATTGATCGTGATTGAAATAGAATGTGTAATTCCTCTAAATCTCATGCAGTTGCCTCCACACATCAACCAATCTAAGATCTTACTTTAGTGTATGGAGAGTTTGAGCCTTCTTCTGTCTAAATCCATTGAAAGGGCAATATTGAGCCCCCCATGAAAGTAAGATGTCCCATATATGGTGCACATACCAAAACAAAGGTGTGTATAAAACCCTGGGGTGTCAGTCGTGGGCCGTAAATATTAATGATGGTAATATATTGCTGAAAGAGCAATGTTTGCAGTAGTACACAGTGTCCCTCTTTGTCTGTATTCGTGGGTAGGACTGTAAGAGGAACCCATTGATGAACACCCCCCATTTCCTGTGACAAGGAGAGTGCATAGCCATTCCCACCCATCCCCTGCATAGTTTAGCTGACTCCCCCACCTCCAGGTGCATTTCTTGTAGAAAGATAACATGCCCCCTCAGATACTGCAAGAGATTCATCAAGCAACATTGTTTAATATAGTGACCCAACCCCTGGATTTTAAGTGGGATCCATGTCAATTAAGTCATCGCCAGTCACCATTAGCGCCAAATCGCCAGGGGTCATCTCTTCGTGAAAGGACATACCTCCCCCAGAGAACCCAGGTATCAGATCAGGGCAAGTTCTTGATAAAAATATGTCTTTAGCCCATGGACAAATATTTCCCCAACACCAACCATATATATCCAACAACAATAACATAAACATTGAAGCTTAAGAATGTGGCTCCAATAGAGCCATCTACAGCATAAAGAGCCCATGCAAGGGTTGTGCTGGGCCAGACCTTGAGGACTTTGTCCCGTACTTATCATTCCAGGGACCCTGGAAAGGGCACCTGCCATGTTACTTGAGCAGCACATTGGGAATGTGTCTGTGGCTGCAAGGTGTACCCTGGGAGACAAGCTCTGCATTGCGTCTCATCCCTGGAATCATAGATCAATATGCTCAGATATGCACAAAATTAAGGCCCGCCATTTATAGTCAGCTGCTGGGGACCAATATACTGTTTCTGTGTCTCTGGCACAGAATGCAGCCACAGCGAATACAGACACCAGAGAAATGCCTCTAAGATTGCCAGCACGTGAAAACATGGAGCATGCTAAGATGCGTCACTCCACATCGTTCTCACTTCAGGGGTCAGTGCTGTCTTTGCTATGGTCCGCATATAGTTTCCCCCACCTTTTTCCAGCCATCCCTGGATCTGGCTTGGCACTGCGGTTGTGGTGCTAATGATGGTTGACTTGCATGTGTGTCCTTATCCTCTGTCGAGACATAATCAGATGTGACCACAACCTCTTGTTTCAAGAACCTCCAGGCCTCTTCAGGGTCATCAAAATAGTGGCATTCACAATATGCCTTTCAAATTCCATTCACCGGCCTGGTTTCATTTTTCACATATTTCTTGCTTCAACTGCAGAAGTACATATATTTGAATTCACTAGGCACATTAGCAGTGTTTAAGTTTTGAGGCTGGCTTTTCATTCTGGCAGTGTGCCTTTCCATGACAAGAATGTATTTCAGCGCATTTGGGGCCTAGCGTGGACTTTCTGTTCATTTGATCCTGGGGCAGCCATTAAACCCCCCACATGTTTTATCTTTATGACTGTTAGCTTTAGCCTATACTTATCCTTGTACTCCTGCAGGGCAGAAGTTAATTTGCAGAATCCTGGAGCCTCATTTTTGGTAATTCATATACCTATATGTTTAGCACATATGGCAAAATAAAAAATTAGTAGTTTACTAGCACGTTTATAACTTAGAAAATGACTGAAAGTAAAAAACCTTTCTAAGTTCAACAATTGTTTGACTCTTCATAACTTAAAATGCAGTAGATATCATGTACACTATTTCATCATTCTGCAAACTTCCCTTGTTTTAAGTGCTAAGTACTTGATTCAAAAGATCAGCATTTGCCCTTTGGAACAAACACATTACCCTGGAAAAGAGACACTGTTATGCTCTTGTGTCCTGTTTTTCTAATTGAAAATCTTAACTTGTAATAATGCAATAATTTGCATTAGACCCATTGGTGGGTGCAGCAGCATGTCAGGTTGCTCCAAATGCAAGTCTGGGTTTGGAGCAACCTGAGTCCTATATGCACCCGATCTCTTCCCGGCACTGCTGTTTTCCCTCCTCCCCTGCCTTCCACCCTAGAATACAGCCCCTGAGCACCCCCACGCTCTCCTTACCTGAAAAGAGCTCCTACACTCGAGCTGCACCCTCCAATATGCTTCCTGTTAAAACCATGTAAATGGAAGAGCTTCTCTGAGTGGTGCCTGGCCTTCCCTTTCCATGGCAATCCTGGCTCTCCGCAGCCACTGCTGTAAACGAAGCAGCTTGGGTTTTTTTTTTAAAAATTTTATTGCTTTTAGCACCTCAAGGGTTTGCACCGAAGTGCTAATAGCAATCGATAACTCATGCCTATAACTTGGGTCACAGGCTGTTACCAGCCGGTGAAGTCCACAGAACACATAGGGCCTCATTACAAGGTTGGCGGAATGGGTTTACCGGCAACGGTAATGGTGCCGATGCCCGTAAACCCATTCCGCCCTATTACGAGATTCCCTTGCTGGACCCGCTAAGAACGTCTGGTCAGACCAGTAACACTTTGCGGGTCCCGCAAGGGGACCAGGGAGCTAATACCGGGCCTCTTATTAGCTCCATCCCCATTCCCATTGAGCCTGATTCAAAGATAACAGCTGACTCTGTGGCTGCATTATAATTACATTATTACCCACACCCACCGGCATTATGGGTATTAATATGCCCAGCACGCTCATCATGTACTTTTATTTACTCAGGGCCATATGTCGGGCTCCTTGGAATAAAAATGCTAATATTGCCCTGGGAACAATAATAATGAGTATTCCTCTAGTTGATGTAATGATCTGTCTAATACTTATAGCTGTGTAATTATGGGCCAGAAGGATAGGTCAGGGGCAATGCATTTGTCTTGGAAGCAAAACGCAAATCAACACAGGTTTCAATCCAGGTCTACGCTTAGAAACTGGTCTGCGGTATTAAACGGGTTATAAAAGAACAATTTGAGTTCCAAATGTGCAATGGTGTAAACCTGGGGATAATACATTTTCAATTGAATCCTCTACCAACTTCAAATACACATTACATGTAAAGTGATCTTTAAAATGTTCAATCTATTTCTATTCCTTTTGCAAACCCCCACCTTAAAAAAAGAGATGTTACAGCACGGGTCCCACCCGAGTGCACTCAATTGAATTGTCTATCCACTCTTGCGTGGCAGGATGCACATTTCAATACATAACCAAAAAAGTTAACTGTGGTGCGAGTGGAATGGCGTTAATGCATTTGGCGCCTGACTCTCACTTCAGAGGGATGAACTGGTGCCACGTTCTTTTCCTAAAATGAGAAAAGAAATACTGGTTGATCCTGACAGATCTTGATTCATCAATGCAGTCACCTGTTCTCAGTTGTGATGCTCTGCAATGTTCGACACTGCAGCTGTAGGCCTCCTCAAAGCGTCACTCTGGTGTCTGGAGGGGTGCTGTGCACCATTCACCACCTCAGCCGGGACTTCTTACTGCAGTGTTGGGCCTTTTGGGCAAGGAGGGTGTGTTGGGCCTGAAAGAGGTAACACATGGGAAAAGAGATAAATAATGTGAAAACTCAAAGACACAGGAAATTATGTATGTGTACTTAGGTGCTTCTGTACATTATGCATAACCAATCAAAGAACATGTACTTCCTAGTTGCTCCATCGTTCTAAGTAACCAACTGAGATGGAATTCCAGTTCACTTTGTGCAGCTTTAAAATAATGAACTGTTCTGTGCCAAATTGTTCTTTTGTCATCTTCATTGTTTTAGGCCTAGCATGGCCTTGACCAACTAGTGCCGTTGACAAGTAGCATGCCCTATTTATTTGATTGTGCGTGATGTTTCTAGAAGTGCTTAATCGGTGGGCAACTAGAGAAAGTTAAATCATCATAACCATTATATATCTCTTTTATTTGGCATTAAGCCATTAAGAGTACAACAACACACCAAACAAGTTCATCAAAATGCAAATGCACAATTACGACCAAAATGATACACTTCAATGATTTAATACCATGGTTACATTCAATAAAAACGATTTGGTCATAAATAGGACTAATCATCACATAATATTGGAGGGAGACCCCATCAATACGGTTTTAGATAAAATATGCTAACCAAAAACACAGATTAACAAACAAACCTACTAAAATTACCAAGGTAAGGTTTTAGTGCACAGGGAACGTTGTGATGCCACTCTAATCAGAGTTTGTTTATGGCATATGTTCTGCTGCCAATTTGGAGATCCCCATGGGACAGTGCTCAGTTGTCCCACTTTTTGAAAGGATGGGGTTGTGGTGGGAATCCGAGGAAACAGGTGCTTCGTATCTACATTATAATTAAACCTGTGAGGTTTATTTAGTTGGATCCCAAGAATGAAGGATCACTCATGTTTTAGGTAAGTTTTCACATCGGTCTACATTGTTGCTCAAGGTGCCGACACGTGTTTTGACCCCACAAAGGTCTTTATCAAGGCTGTAGTATTTGTAAGTCATACCGAATTTGACAAGATTCATAACTGGTGTCAAGATTAGTGCGCAAAAGTAAACAAAACTAAAGTTGCAATAATCTAGAGTGTAACCAGTGTGGTTTGTGTTCGGTATTGGTGAAGTGCAGTGACATAACTGTAATTATAGAGCAAGGTGAGTGACATATGTGGGAAAATATGATATGATATGATATGACATGATATGGCATTGATAGAGCGCCTATACACAAGTGTTTCAAGGTGCAAGATGCATTTCATTGTGTACATTTGAATTCATTACACGTGTTTATAATAGGTGAGTACCATTTTCAAGTTTGGATGATACGAGGAACATATGGTGACAACAAGAATGGAAAATGCACTAAGGGGAGAAAAAAAGGGGTGTGGTAAAGAAAGAGTGGTTAGTGTGGTTGGTCCATGTGACATGGGTGTCGTGGGGGCTCTTAATTGAGTCCCAAGGTTAGCTTTGTCTTGGTTTGGCTTACCAAATGATATGTTCCATTGGGCTTTGCAAGAATGACTGTTGCCATGTGTTGCACTTCTGAGAATATATTTGCTGGAAAGCAATCTATTGAGGGAAGTAAGGAGTAGTGGGTCTGTGGCAAGTGGGGCGGGTGTGGTAGGAGATCCCTAAACTCTGGGTGTGGATGCTGGCAGTGCTGGATAATAGTGGTCCCTTCGTTCTGGTGCTTAGTTGTGGTGGTTAAGAGCATCTGTGATGAATCTGTCCGAACTTAAGAGGTGGCATTGGATAGGGTCCTGGCCACCACCCATCATTGTGCTAAAGGGAGAGGTGCCCAGAATTAGGGTGCACGATGCGGAGAACATGAATGGTTATATGGCCATCCATGGCCTGGTTTGCTGCAAACTGCAAGGTGAATTAGTGTTGTGGTGTTATAGACACAGTGGGTGCCATGGGGCACCCATTGTAAGGTTATTTGTTGTGAATCTAGATCTTGGCATGTCATTGTTTTGTTTTTGGTCCATTATTAGTGCTAGTGGCAGGGTTCCGACTAAAGTGCATGCTTTTTGGCTGAGGAGTGGTTGTGGGCTGACTGGGTTGAGGGGGTGTGAGTGAGAGCTAGTAGGTGGGTGGGCAAGGTTTGAATCTTGGTTGCCCTATGTGCCGTAATGCCAGAGGTATGGCAGCAGCCTGTGTGCGCTGACTCTTTCATTTGGTGCAATGCGCGATGCATGGTGTGGGGGGGTGGAGAGAATTGTGAGAGTGGGGGAAGTGGTGCCAGGGCTGCATCCAGTAGTGCCGTGTGTCCCATGACTCGAGCGAGTGGCGGAGAAAACAAGTTTATTAAAACAGGTCAAGTAAGTCTGGCAGGTCCGCCTGTGCGGAACAATTACCTGTGTGGGCCGGTTGGCCTCTGTAATCAGGTCCAGGTGGTGTTGGTGATCGTGTCCATCCCATCCGCCATGTTTGTTGGTGTATAAGTAATGGTAAGAGGCTGGTTGGACGCTGGTAACCCAGCTCTGATTGGTTGGTTGGTTCTAACTTGGGATTTAATTGGCTGAGAGGATTCCGGAGCCTTAGTGCTAATGTGGTGTAGTTGCGTGAGCTACTGCTGATTAGCAATGAATGCTTGCTTGTATATGTATATGCCTGTGCATGTGCAAAGTCTAGTTTTCAGAAATGGTACGCATATATGTAGGTAAGAGCACAGTGATCAGCCCCGAGTGACATGGATATCCTTGGGGCGGGTTCATGTCCAGCTGTGTGACATTTTACGTTTGTTTTATATTCACCCATTGGTCTGAGAAGTCCATATATGTTTCAGTATAATATGAAAACTATCAGCTTGTTTATGTGAATGCAAAAGAACACTGGTGCCAGCACGCACCCCTGCCTTACACCTTTGGTGACATCGACCTGTGGGGTGGTTTCGCAAGCTAGGCCATAACTTGCCACTACTTTGTTATTGCAGTAGATTCTCTCTTTCCTAACGCTTGGCAAAGGAGATCAGGTGGTACTCTGTCAAATGCAGTTTTACAGTCAACAGAAACTGTGTATAATTTCTTTTTTTGCAGAACAGTGTCTTTTTTAATCAACAGATGTAAGCTGAAACCTTAGTCGTTGGTGCCTATAGCACACTGAAACCTGTCTTGAAGGAAGCTAATGATATTATTGCTTTTCACCCAGAATTGGATGTGATACAAAATTACCTTGGTGAAATGCTTCCCTGAGCTGTCCACCAAAGAGATCGGGCGGTAATTCGCTGGTTGACCCCCACAAACACACTTTTGCAAATTGGGATAAGTTCTACATTTCACCAAGAGCCTGGTTCTTGAACCAGATAGATACAAGAAGAAATTAGTTTTAGCAAGAGTGGTCCCCAAGCTAGCAGTTCTCCATTAAAGATGCCTACATGGATCCTGTCGGGACCTGCTGCTTTGCCCCTCATTCACTGATTTGATGGCCCTAACAACCTCCTCAAAGGGCATTTCCAATCCACTTGTGCAAACCTCCAATTTCGCATCACTCAATTTACTCCAACCTTTCCACTCCCATATAAGGATGAAAAGTGGCTCTGCCAGGCACCAGAAGTAATACTACTCCGGGTAGCTGTGTCCCCTTTTGACCTCTATTCCAGAGGATAGCTTTGAAAAACATAATAGAATCACCATTAGCATGGGCTTCTGCTAAGTCAGCCTATCGCATTCTTAAGTGCATCACTTCTTTCTTTTTAATGGTTATTTTATATTACATGCGTCTAGCTCACAATGGAGATTTATCAATAGGTGAAGCTGTGGACTGCTGGATATTTTGTGTAGACTTGGGGTCTGGCGGTATTTTCTTACCGCCAAAAATAATGGTAATTTGGTGATGGCTACTCCTTGCATTTAGATTGGGTTTGGCCTTATTTCCTTTCAGTGACCATTCCTTATTACATTATATGGGATCATTTAGTGGTATACATTACTGTTGGTGATTTAGTGGTGAGCATGATTTTTCTATTTTATTTATGTCCCCAACATACACAATACCTTCCTTATTCTTATAACATTCTTGTGATCTCTAGAGGCCTTGGACCTACATTCAGAAACACCACAATTTCACTTATAGCATTCTCAATAACCTGTGGTATCATCACTAATTTATATACATTAGTGAACTATGTTTCCATAGGCCTCTTTGCTGGTTCATGGACCCCCAGCAATGTCTAGTGTATTAAATTCCACCCAAACACCATGCACTGAGTGGACGCACACACACAGATATTTATCACTGCTGGTGCTATTATACCATCTGCATGGGAAACATGACAAATGTATTACCCAAAAAATCTTCCCACTTTCCCGAGATATTTTTCTAAATGCACCAAGAAAAGACAAAAGCAAAAACACTCTACATGATTTGTGTACATATCATTTGTATTATAAACAGTTGCATTTCAAAATAACATCTTACCCTCTTTACTTCCGCATTATCTGTAACAAACAGAAGAGAAAAAAAAGAGCGCAACAAAACGAAATTCACTCCGCATTATTTGTAACAAGAAGAAGAAAAAAATTACAGCGACAGAACAAACTTCACTTTGTCAATTAAACACAGGGAATTCCCTTGGCTACTCTCCCTGCCTGATATTTATAGAAGGTCATCCGTACAGCACACAATAAACTCAATTCACTTGGATAATTACCAATTTTCTGTCCCCCACACAACCTCCCTTCACTCGCCTCTGAGGAATGGGCCCAGGGTTGTCTTTGTAATCTTGAAAGCTTGAAGTGCACAGTGAGAATATGGAATTCTCAAGCCGGTGCTAAGTGAGACTGGGAATGCCTCCTCACAGCCCAGTCTCAGATGGTCTGTGTCAGCAGCTCAGCAAAAAGCAATCTGAACTTTTTTCTGTCAGACTTTTCCAGAAAACCTCTGTCTTGTCCCCCTCTGCTTATGTGGAACCACTGCATATACTCTGCACCAATAAAATTAAAAAGACCATATCACCCTTCCTTCCACAATAGCTCATTTTCTTTACAGTAAGAAACAGTAAGAAACTGTAGCTAAACTCATTTCCTGGCATGCAGATGCTGTTTTCTGCAAACACAGTGAACAAAGAGAGAAGAAAATAAATCCAAGTGCACCTTTAAAAATGAATCTGAGAACATGTATTTCTGCCTCTTTTCCACACAGAGATTACATTATAATGTTACTGAGTTAGTATTAGTGATTAGTATTTGTTTATTAAGTCAGTCAATTAGATAGCTAATATAGTCTCCTGTGAATGAGGCATTTCAAGTAAGAGAAAAATGAAAAATTGATGCACATTTAAACCTGCAGCCTGTCTCCATCTGCATACCCATACGTTATGCTAGCAACATAGGGCTGGCTATATGTATAAAACAAAAGAGTTGATGGCTGGAAGGTTTAGAATAAATCTTGACCTCTGGCATTGCTCTGGGCAACCCTCCAGACCATCGTTCTTCGCCTGCCAAGCCATTACAAAAGGGGAAAAACCATATGCAAATCAGGCTTGGTCCCACCCCCAAAGGGGTAGTCCAGCCCCGACTGCTAGGTCACATCCCTTTTGCACGAGACCACAAGCATCCCCAGATATGTTTCAGCCTTGTTGGGCGTCATCAGTGAGAGTATCTTGGGTCTCTAGGCCCAGCAGGCAAGGGACCCACGTCTGGGCATACCCTTCCCACTCGGGGTGACAATAGCAAAACAAAAGAGTTGATGGCTGGAAGGTTTAGAATAAATCTTGACCTCTGGCATTGCTCTGGGCAACCCTCCAGACCATAGAGCAACCCTCCAGACCATCGTTCTTCGCCTGCCAAGTCATTACAAAAGGGAAAAAACCATATGCAAATCAGGCTTGGTCCCACCCCCAAAGGGGTAGTCCAGCCCGGACTGCTAGGTCACATACCTTTTGCATGAGACCACAAGCATCTCCAGACATGTTTCTGCCTTGTTGGGCGTCATCAGTGAGGAGTAGCTTGGGTCTCTAGGCCTAGCAGGCAAGGGACCCACGTCTGGGCATACCCTTCCCACTCGGGGTGACAATAGCAAAACAAAAGAGTTGATGGCTGGAAGGTTTAGAATAAATTTTGACATCTGGCATTGCTCTCGGCAACCCTCCAGACCATCGTTCTTCGCCTCCCAAGCCATTACAAAAGGGGAAAAACCATATGCAAATCAGGCTTGGTCCCACCCCCAAAGGGGTAGTCCAGCCCGGACTACTAGGTCACATCCCTTTTGCACGAGACCACAAGCATCCCCAGACATGTTTCAGCCTTGTTGGGTGTCATCAGTGAGGAGTAGCGTGGGTCTCTAGGCCCAGCAGGCAAGGGATCCATGTCTGGGCATACCCTTCCCACTCGGGGTGACAATAGCAAAACAAAAGAGTTGATGGCTGGAAGGTTTAGAATAAATCTTGACCTCTGGCATTGCTCTGGGCAACCCTCCAGACCATCGTTCTTCGCCTGCTAAGCCATTACAAAAGGGGAAAAACCATATGCAAATCAGGCTTGGTCCCAACCCCAAAGGGGTAGTCCAGCCCGGACTGCTAGGTCACATCCCTTTTGCACGAGAACACAAGCATCCCCAGACATGTTTCAGCCTTGTTGGGGGTCATCAGTGAGGAGTAGCTTGGGTCTCTAGGCCCAGCAGGCAAGGGACCCACGTCTGGGCATACCCTTCCCACTCGGGGTGACAATAGCAAAACAAAAGAGTTGATGGCTGGAAAGTTTAGAATAAATCTTGACCTCTGGCATTGCTCTGGGCAACCCTCCAGACCATCGTTCTTCGCCTGCCAAGCCATTACAAAAGGGGAAAAACCATATGCAAATCAGGCTTGGTCCCACCCCCAAAGGGGTAGTCCAGCCGGGACTGCTAGGTCACATCCCTTTTGCACGAGACCACAAGCATCCCCAGACATGTTTCAGCCTTGTTAGGCATCATCAGTGAGGAGTAGCTTGGGTCTCTAGGCCCAGCAGGCAAGGGACCCACGTCTGGGCATACCCTTCCCACTCGGGGTGACAATAGCAAAACAAAAGAGTTGATGGCTGGAAGGTTTAGAATAAATCTTGACCTCTGGCATTGCTCTGGGCTACCCTCCAGACCATCGTTCTTCGCCTGCCAAGCCATTACAAAAGGGGAAAAACCATATGCAAATCAGGCTTGGTCCCACCCCCAAAGGGGTAGTCCAGCCCGGACTGCTAGGTCACATCCCTTTTGCACGAGACCACAAGCATCCCCAGACATGTTTCAGCCTTGTTGGGCATCATCAGTGAGGAGTAGCTTGGGTCTCTAGGCCCAGCAGGCAAGGGACCCACGTCTGGGCATACCCTTCCCACTCGGGGTGACAATAGCAAAACAAAAGAGTTGATGGCTGGAAGGTTTAGAATAAATCTTGACCTCTGGCATTGCTCTGGGCAACCCTCCAGACCATCGTTCTTCGCCTGCCAAGCCATTACAAAAGGGGAAAAACCATATGCAAATCAGGCTTGGTCCCACCCCCAAAGGGGTAGTCCAGCCCGGACTGCTAGGTCACATCCCTTTTGCACGAGACCACAAGCATCCCCAGACATGTTTCAGCCTTGTTGGGCATCATCAGTGAGGAGTAGCTTGGGTCTCTAGGCCCAGCAGGCAAGGGACCCACGTCTGGGCATACCCTTCCCACTCGGGGTGACAATAGCAAAACAAAAGAGTTGATGGCTGGAAGGTTTAGAATAAATCTTGACCTCTGGCATTGCTCTGGGCAACCCTCCAGACCATCGTTCTTCGCCTGCCAAGCCATTACAAAAGGGGAAAAACCATATGCAAATCAGGCTTGGTCCCACCCCCAAAGGGGTAGTCCAGCCCGGACTGCTAGGACACATCCCTTTTGCACTAGACCACAAGCATCCCCAGACATGTTTCAGCCTTGTTGGGCGTCATCAGTGAGGAGTAGCTTGGGTCTCTAGACCCAGCAGGCAAGGGACCCACGTCTGGGCATACCCTTCCCACTCGGGGTGACAATAGCAAAACAAAAGAGTTGATGGCTGGAAGGTTTAGAATAAATCTTGACCTCTGGCATTGCTCTGGGCATCCCTCCAGACCATCGTTCTTCGCCTGCCAAGCCATTACAAAAGGGGAAAAACCATATGCAAATCAGGCTTGGTCCCACCCCCAAAGGGGTAGTCCAGCCCGGACTGCTAGGTCACATCCCTTTTGCACGAGACCACAAGCATCCCCAGACATGTTTCAGCCTTGTTGGGCGTCATCAGTGAGGAGTAGCTTGGGTCTCTAGGCCCAGCAGGCAAGGGACCCACGCCTGGGCATACCCTTCCCACTCGGGGTGACAATAGCAAAACAAAAGAGTTGATGGCTGGAAGGTTTAGAATAAATCTTGACCTCTGGCATTGCTCTGGGCAACCCTCCAGACCATCGTTCTTCGCCTGCCAAGCCATTACAAAAGGGGAAAAACCATATGCAAATCAGGCTTGGTCCCACCCCCAAAGGGGTAGTCCAGCCCGGACTGCTAGGTCACATCCCTTTTGCACGAGACCACAAGCATCCCCAGACATGTTTCAGCCTTGTTGGGCGTCATCAGTGAGGAGTAGCTTGGGTCTCTAGGCCCAGCAGGCAAGGGACCCACGTCTGGGCATACCCTTCCCACTCGGGGTGACAATAGCAAAACAAAAGAGTTGATGGCTGGAAGGTTTAGAATAAATCTTGACCTCTGGCATTGCTCTGGGCAACCCTCCAGACCATCGTTCTTCGCCTGCCAAGCCATTACAAAAGGGGAAAAACCATATGCAAATCAGGCTTGGTCCCACCCCCAAAGGGGTAGTCCAGCCCGGACTGCTAGGTCACATCCCTTTTGCACGAGACCACAAGCATCCCCAGACATGTTTCAGCCTTGTTGGGCGTCATCAGTGAGGAGTAGCTGGGGTCTCTAGGCCCAGCAGGCAAGGGACCCACGTCTGAGCATACCCTTCCCACTCGGGGTGACAATAGCAAAACAAAAGAGGCATTTCAAGTAAGAGAAAAATGAAAAATTGATGCACATTTAAACCTGCAGCCTGTCTCCATCTGCATACCCATACGTTATGCAAGCAACATAGGGCTGGCTATATGTGTGCCACATTATTGATGGCAATAGAATGCTATCACATTCAGTGAAGCGTTATACTTCAAAGCACAATGAATTATACTACAGGAAAAGCAATCCAACAAACACTGCTTAGCCTGGACACATTAAAAAAAAATCACCAACCCACCATTGATAATGTGTGTCTTTTTACTTCTGGTCTTCAATGGGTTACAAGAGTTAAAATACCCAAAGTGATTTTCCAAAAGTCAGAGAGAACCGCATGATCCTGGGCTGCAGATAGTTTCTGTAGATAGGGTTCGCCTGAATCAACAAGGTCTATTAACAGAAGAAATAACAACAGCCAGAGGGGTCAAACAGGGCTGCCCCCTGGCTCCAGCCCTGTTTTGGTCCTATCTAGGTGACTTCCAAGACACAGAAAAAGAGATCCGAGCCTTCCCCCCTAAACTTGGAGGTGCCCAGATTAGTCGTCTCCTATACGCTGACGATCTAATCCTTCTGGACAATACCCCAATAGGCCTACAACGCCAACTCACAAACTTACAACAATATATGACGGTAAACAATCTGGAAATCAACCAAGCAAAAACCAAAACGATGGTTATAGAGAAATCTGTAAAAAAGAAACCCACCCCACCTCTAAAACTAGGCTCAACAACAGTCGAGAAAGTTCCGAGTTTTAAATATTTAGGGGTCATCTTAGACAGCTCACAAAGAGACAACGCGATGAAAGAGGCATTACAGGGAAAAACCACAAAACTAGCTACACAAGGAAAAGCCATCGATATCAAATTCGGCAGTTTCTCAATCATACCAGTACGAGACTTCTACAAAAAGAAAGTCATACCATCTTTGACATACGGCGCCGACGCAATGCCGAGCCTCCCACAAGACCTGTGGCAAAACCTGGAAGCAACTTTTTGGAGAACAGTCCTAAGTCTCCCTAAATCCACGCCAATAATATTGATTAGACGTGAACTTACTCTTTCATCACTAAAATCAACTATTGACTGTAACAGTGTCCTGCTCTACCGGAAGTGCATCCAGAAAGACGCTCCATACGCCTACAAGTTGATAGGTGAAGAACTTCGCCTTGGAACTTGCCAAATGCTCACTCGTTGGGAAACTAAAATCCTATCCATCTTAGCTACAGTCGCTTGCAGTACGGAGGACCTCATTTGTAATCCAGTCAGAGTCACCAAAAAAATCAAGGAACTGGACTGGATAACCACCACCGAATCTGCAACACGATACAAACTTACAAACCATCTTCCAGTTTTCTGCAAGAAACTTGACTCCGTCCAACCATACCTGAAATTATTTCCAAATAGGGCCGCGAGAAACTACTATTTAAGAATCCGACTCAACCTCTTGGAAACAAACGAGATCCTAGCGACCAGACACCTATCTTCTTCCAGTAGCTGCCGGCTCTGTAAATCCACCACGGCAAAGGAAACAATACGCCACCTTCTTCTGGTTTGCCCGACAACGACGGACATCCGCCGCACTTACCTGAAAGAAATGTTTACAAACTTCACTCTGCAAGATGAAGAATCGTGCTGGAATAAACTGATAGACGGTGATAAGCAGTCATGGCAGCTTGCAACAACAAACATCATGACTTACATCTTCAACGTACTTCTTCCGCTACAGGCCTCACGACAAGCTTTACCACCATGACTACTAAACACGCAGGACACCGCGTTTTCTTTTTCTTCTTTTTCTGTTCGTAGACGTTCTCGACGATCAGGAACCTTTTAAGCACAACCACCTGGAAACTTTTGTTAAAAAATCTTTTAGATTAAAAAAAAAAAAAAAAAAAAAAAAAAAAGATATTTTCAATGTGTGGGAAACGTATCTTATAAAGTTGTATCCACTTCGAAAGGTTCACCCACTTCTCCCCTTTCCTTGCATGTCCTGTGACAGCTACAGCTTGGGTTGATGAGAGGCAACTGTAAGAGAGAGTGAGGTTAGAATGAAGCGAGAGGGAGCTCCAAAACAGTTGGTGGCCGCTTTCTTGTTGATGAAGAATCATACATTTAGCTATGTGTTTCCAGCCCCCAAGGGAGACTAAGATATGATTGATCAAGGAAGAACCTTTAGGCCCAAAAACCTGTGGGCAGCGGGTTGTTCTTCAGCAAATTGCCCATCACACACCTTAAACCGAGCATAGAAAGTAGGCGAGATGTTTCAATGCCAGATTTTGTGTGTGCTTAGGCGGGGCTGGAGACAGAGATGGTAAGTCCCATGCTACCTTCTGGTCGTCCCACAAACCCTCAAATTTACCATGGGTTCAATTTGTAGATTGAAGTCGCACACTACCACTAAATGGGTTTTTAGTTTGTCATACACTTCCCGTGTGGTTACCAATTCACATATTTTATTGGCAGTAGCCATGGAATTGGTTCTATTGTATACATTACATTTTTTTTTAAATGAAGACCACCCGGCATGGACATAACCAGATGTTCTAATAGACCAGTTTATTTCAGGACTACTTATCAGTTCAAGGAGGAATCGACCCACACTGACAACCCGCCACTTGGACAGCCCCTAAATCCCATCTGTGCAGGTACCTGCAATGACTGTATCCCGGGAGCACCAGTGTTACAGTCCATGTTTCCTGAAATAAAATTAGCTGGTGTCTCTGAAGAATGTTTGCCAACCTGGAATCTGCACATTCTTAGTCAGCCCTGCTATATTCCAGGACAATAAATGGCAGTTCTGAGCTTTGCCCTCCCTTGCACTACCCACAAATCGCCAAACGACACCCTCAGACTATTCTCTGTACCACACACTTGATCATATTGTGAATTGCTATCAGTGCTCAGGGTTTTAGATGTGGCAACATTGGGATCTTCATCCCCCATACTAGCCATACTGTAGCCCAACAAATGGGCTTACGAATTGAAAGAGAACAGTCTTAGGGTTAGTGCTGATGCTTAGTGGGTAAGTTCTAAAATCGATGGCCAAAAAACCTTCCACCAAGTTATTAATCGTGAAAGAAATCTGCACAAAATTGGACAGGCCCTCAGGGGCCAGCCTCTGAGTTCACCCGACTATATCCTCCATGATAATAGAAGTGCATCCCTTGACATGTCTTATCCAATGGGTGCACTTGTTTATTAGGGGTGATTGTCTCCCAGCGGTATCTTGAGGTAGGTTAGTGATATTGCACATTAACACTGATGAAGAATCAGTCGCAAGTGGTCCTCTGGTTGGTCCTCCAGATATATTTGAAAGTCTCGAACCATACCCCCTACCCTCACATATTTTGCCCCTGGTTAGGCCCCTGCATGCCAAAACCATTAATTACAATATCGGTTACATTATGGTAGTTGATGATATCTATTCCCGGGGCCAGTCTATGAGAACAAGGGTTGGCTCTTGGCACAGATAGAGGGTTCTTGATTTTAGGATCTAGCTTCGCCCAGATACTTAACAGACATTGAAGTCCCTTCAACCCAGCTGTACCTTAGGACCCATCCCATCTTGAGTCGTCGATACAGTGTTCATACCAGTCTGAGGCAACTTTTCGGGCTGATAGCCCTGTCCCTGATCAATTTTAGTTGCAAGTGGATAGTCGGACAATTATATCCAATATCTTTGCATCCTTAAATATAGAAACAACCTCCCCTATACATCCCAAAAGAATATCTATCTGATTAACCAGCTCAGAATGATCCCCATATGCATGAGTGGGAGATGGGAATTTTCATTTGGCATTCATCATATTTCCTTTATTTATCATAGTCTTTGCACCGTGAGAAGGTACTTTCTTGTTCATGCCTTTGCCAAGTCCCGATGCAGTCTTGACGGGCTGATTGCCCTTGCTTCTTGCCCTTGCATACCTTAGCCTGTTCAATGGGGAGACATGATTAGATAGTAAAATAGGTGGGTCAATTGCAAGACTGGAATTAGTGCATACATCTTCAATTGCATTGGTAGTAAGTATTTGAATAACCTCAGCAAGAACCCGAGCCTCTGGGGCATTTCTCTCTAAGTTTGCTGTAGTTCCAGCTGAAGCAGTAACAGATAAATGATTAGTAGGCATTGCTCTCATCATCTGGAGGTAGATATTAACTACATCTCCAGGAAGGCTATGTCCCTCTGGGCAAGCGGACAATACCAAATGCGATTCCTCATTTTGATCCATTCTCCTCCTAACCAGAAAATCTTCCAAAGGATCCCACAGGGTTCCTAGAGTGATTAGAAGACAAAATGCCAGCGCTAGCAAGTGAGAGAGTATCCTTCTTAACCTGCTCCATGAGCTTACATCCCATGCCTTCAACTACACAGATAGAGCCTGCACTGGCACCATTCAGTGACCTCCCATTTTTAGAAGACCTCTTCCTCCTCCCACAAAGATCCAAACAGTCAATGTGTGAATCAGATGCTCGATTTTGGATTTAAGAACTTTGACCTCCTTAATTGGCTCAAAGATTTTAAAGATTTTTTTCTGCCGCTCCCTCAATGATATTGGGGTAACGGCTTTCCCCTTAGACATACACGTGAGCTGATAAGGGCCGTTATAAGCTCAGGCTATCAACAAACACTGGCGATTGTAAGAATGGCTGGAGGAGAGTCACTCAAATCATATGGGATAACAAAGAGAAGGGGAGCTCAAACCATACAAATAAAGCAAAAAAATATATGAAATATGTCCAATTATTGAGCCACTAAACAGCACACATTTCAAAGCAGGAGCAAGAACAAACAAGCGGTACCTCCTCAGCTGTGCAATGTCACACTGGTGGGGGTAGGAGCTGGGCATGCCCGACTGGCTCAAGGGGCAGCCAATGTCCAACCCCCATCTCACTACCCTGCCCCTATCACCTACTTTCCCTGGCCAGAGCCACCATGCCCCCAAAGGGGTGAGCAGAGAAGAGCCAATTAGGGGCGCTGCAGAAATGACAGCAGAGCTGAGAAGGGAAGTTGACCAGCACACGGATGTCACTTGCAGCTTGTAACGACTAACAATTACGTGGCTGGTCAACCGGGCACCATAGGGCTAATGAAGCCAAGTCAACGTAATAGTTCCAGTGTTTTTGTCAGCAGAATTTGCAGGCTCCAGACACAATTCCGCCAGTAATAGCCTATAACATTAAAAAAAGACCTCAATGTGTGTGATATCGCCATCCAAAACCAGATGCATTCATGGTTGAAGTGAGCAATATGCAGGACTGTCATCCCCTCAAGATTCCCCCAGCTAGAGTTATATAAGGAGCACATTCTTTAATTAGTCTTTAATTGGTCGGAGACGCCAGCTTTGGAGAATCATGCAACTTCTGCCAGGCACTGGACACCCTGGATCCATGCAGCTACATCTTGCGGGACAAAGGAGTGATCAGTGATCCATGTTAATATTCGAGGGGTCATCAGTACAAAGAAGGATCTGAAAGAGCACCCCATCTGAAGAGATTGGCAGAGTCAAGACCGAGCTAGCTGAAGGCCACACATAAATAGCACAGTGAGGGGCGAGATCAGCATTATCTATGCAACGATATTGCTACAGCCTTGCTAGATTGTTTGCATCACCGAATCCAACAGTTTTTTAAAAAAAATGTATTTTCGACATGCTACTTTGCTCTTATTTTGAGTTCCACTTTAACGTGCAAATGCATATGTGAATGCACGAGTTTGAAAGTGTATTTTCTAGAATCTGTACTCATTTATTTCGCTTTCCTATACCTTAGGTAAGAGGATAGTTTAGTACTCTGCCGGATTGCTGACGGGCGACACGGACAAGCCCATGGCAGATCGGAGCCAGGCGCATTGACTCCCGGCTGGAGCTCAAACAGTTGGACTTCCCCCAAGTGGAGAGGGAGCACCACAGGGACCCGTTGCCCACTTCCACCAGTACGCCTGCCCTCATGCCCTGGTATGCTCTGGGAATGTGACTAGGGCACATAGCTTGATGTGGCCCTTATGCTGCTACCCTGGCGCACCTTGCACACATGGACCAGGCTCACAGAGACTCTTAAGGAGCCATAGCTAGGTTAAACTTCGCCCAGGAACCTCTGACCAGGCTGCCTGGCACTTGTAAGGAAACATTTTGCAAATATGTTTATGTAAAGTGCACTTTATAGAGTTTGTATATTTTGAAGGAATATTTTTCTATTGTTATGTCGCTTCTTACTAGGGAATATATATATATATATATTTTTATAAAAGAGATAGTTAGGTCTTAAGTGCGTTTTATTCTCCTCATTTATAAAAACAAATCCCGATACAATTAAGGGTATACTTGCCCTGCTTTGTATCTGTCAGATTAAGAGCCAAAGCCAGAGACTGTGGTCCCGATTCATGGAATATTCGCACCGTTCAAAGCAACTTCTGGACAAAGTGGTCATGTCTGCAGAACACAATGACTTTGCACTGACTTTGCACTTTTTAGCCCTGCAAAAGTTCCATGAATCGGGCCCTGTCTAAGAAACATCATAATACTAACGACAAAGTGCACGAGCAGCTTTGTTGTCAGGGAGATGTCAGTGACACCTTGTGTCGCCTCTTGTTTTGATCAAAGTTCCTTTGAGGGAACTGGGCCTTTCAGGAGCTACCCACCTCCCTGCCCCTATTCTACTCGGCATACTGTCCCTGTGCATCAAAATCCCATTACACTGAGAGTAGCACCGGCAATACAAGCTTGTTTTTGCTCACTGTTAGGTTCTCTTAAGCTTTTATTTAAGAAATGCCAGCATATTTCAGATGTAATAAAAGTCAAAGCAACATGACTGCTGTCTCACTCAATATTTCCTATCGAATGCCTGACTTTTGTTTGTGTTATGTTTGTCATGTACATGCAGTTCTTTTGTCTCAACTTCAGTATTTCAAGCTAGATAGTTTTTGTAAGGAGTTTCTTGTTAAGTATTTCAAACAGTGCGTGGCTCCAATGAAAGACAATGGAATGACACACGAGCAAAGGCATGAACTGCAAATAGTGATCTAAAATGATTCCTGTTGCAGCACTGCCTTTTTTCCCCACAGAGGTCATGCGTGATGAGGTCATTATGAACAGACATCATGCACCAGTCACTCATATGGCCTGTCACCGGATTAAATGTGTTGATCAAATAACACATAAACTTTACCCCAAATGACGCAAAGAGAACTGATAAAACCCTGTATGCGTGCTAGTTAGTTAATTCGCTTCTGTGCTGTGTTCTTTGCATAAGCAAGACGCCAGGGATATTGTTCGAGTCTTAACTTGCGCGAGCAGCCCGTCACCAAACCAGATTTTACTCGCAAATTGCTTATTATGTCTAAGTGCTGGGGAGCATATGTTCGTCATTCAGACCATATAGGATGCTCAATTAAACGCGCTCGCACACACACTAGCAAAGACTTCCAGGGCCCTCTCCAGATGCTCATAGTGCTGCGTAGGCAGCACGAGCAGCCTATTCAGCTATGCATCAAGGAAATGAAGTACTATAAATTACACCGCGAGAACATAAAGTCACCCCAGATTGATGCCGTTCTCTCATGATCATCAGATGATGAAAGATCATTTTCTCATTCAGGCTTCTTGGAAAATGTCATTTTCCACCCTGTTCACTCCCTTTCATTCCACTACCCTTCTGATTTCCAGAGTACCCACATGATGATAAGTGCATTTACATTTTTATGGAACTGCTTCCTGGCATGTTCCTGCTTCATGTTGCTAACATTATAATGAGACATTCCTGCTAGATTCACTTTACAGTCATTCACAACTCGGTGGAAAGCAATGCAATTCCACATAATCCAGGACCCCTCTACCCCCTCCCAGGATTTTGATGCATTCGTTTTTTGGACTAAGTTTGAAACATTTAGAAAAAAAGTTGATAATCACTTTATTTATAGATATAAAGATCGGTGTGTTTCGGTGTTATATTCATACAATTGTGTTTTATGCAAAACACCAATACAATGAAACGCATATATATTCATTAAATGCATGAGTATAGGGTACAGGCTAACACAGAACAATGCACGGGTTAGGTAAAGAATTACAGTACACCGGGTGCAGGTTATGATGCTGCACAGACAAACGCACGTATATTCATAACATATATACATAGCCTCATACAGAGTTTAAGCAAATATTTAAAATGCATTGCTTTGGGCAAAGAGCTACACGCAATTACGAGCATACGTCATGACGTGTTAAACCGTAACTGTACCATACAAAGAACAATGATTGATCGGCTGTATTCTGAGTAAGGGCATGCGCAGTAGCACATTCATGATAAAATCATATCTCGGTCAGGTAATCAGTGTCATGCCACAATCACAATATGTATACGGTTATAAACGCATTCCATTGTTGGCAGCCATTGGAGCTTGCCTTCGCTCCTAGGCTACATTTAAAAGACAGATTTATTGAATACCGCATATTAGTGCTTTTCTGAAAATATCAGAAGCTAGGAAAAAGACTTCATATACACAGAGAGGTAATCATTTTCAACATGTTTTTTGCATGCAAAAAAAAAACAGTTTATAGGCGGAGAAATGTACATAAGAATTTTGGGAAAGTATACTTTATGTTGCGTGTGCACTATACACATTGAACTCTATGTGACAAATTGTCCCCCCACAAAATGTCGGTGCAAATGACGAGAGTCACGAGCATCACTCGTCATTTGTTCCAATAAAAAAGAGGCGCCCCAATCTCAAAAAGCATTTGAATGCGTTCTTAATAGCCCTTTCTCATCCGCTTCGCTCTTCTGTGCAACTCAAGATGCATTGTAGTGCATTTCATTTTTTAATTTTTTTTATTTATTTTAAGCATTTCTGAAAGCACACCAAGCCCATGGCCATCTTGGCGCTTTGTTAAACAGATAACAGATATGAACAGCATACCATAAATGCAGGTGTGGAAGTGGAGGAAAGTCAGTTAACAAGGTGGGTTTTGAGCTTCTTCCCGAAGTTGTTGTAGGGTGGTTCATCTCTAAGGTGGGGGGGTGAGGGCGTCTTTCCAGAGAGTGGAGGCCCGGACCGGGAAGCTAGCCCCCCGGCTCTTTTGCAGTTGAATCTCGGGATGATGAGGAAATATTTGTAGGGAGTTCTCAATGGTTTTACCGGGGTGTGTTTTTGGAGTTTTTGAACAAGGTAGCAGGGGGCGTTGTTGGTCAGACAGCGATGAGTGATAGATCTTGAAGTTGATTCTGTTATGTTATGTTACCTGAATTTGTAAAGCGCACGGTCGCCCAAAGGCATCATGGCACTAGATTCTGTCCTTGACCAGGAGCCAGTGGGCATTTTCTTTCTTGATTTACTGATATGTTCCCACTTCCCAATATCTAGGGCCGCTCGCAGTGCATTGTTCTGAACAGTTTGGAGTCTGCTCAGGTTTTTGGCAGAGTTGCAATAGTCAAGTTTTGAGCAGATAAGCGCTTGTGCAACTCCAAGCTCTTTCTTGATTTACTGATATGTTCCCACTTCCCAATATCTAGGGCCGCTCGCAGTGCATTGTTCTGAACAGTTTGGAGTCTGCTCAGGTTTTTGGCAGAGTTGCAATAGTCAAGTTTTGAGCAGATAAGCGCTTGTGCAACTCCAAGCCGGTTATGAGCAGGCAAAACGTGTTTGCTGACAGTGAGGAGCATAGTTGCATATCCCGATGTGGAGGTGATATGATTCACGTGTCGAGTCATGTTTAGAGAAAAGTCGAGGTAGACCCTTAGCATTTTCACTGACATAGCCACAGGAACAGTGTGCTCATCGATGGTAAAGGCTTTGTAAGAGTGGTGTAGTTTAGGTAGGTGAGACGGGGAGCCAATGAGGAGGAGCTCTGTCTTATCATCATTGAGGCAAGGGCTTTGCATGGCCATCCATGACTGTATGGTCTTGTATATTGTATTTCCTCTGAAAGAGTCCTGTGTGTGGTTGCCAGTGAGGGGGACAGAGATTTACGGGTCATCGGCATAGTTGGTGTATGAGATGCCCAACGAGTCTAGAAGGTCAAATAATGTCTTAGTGTAAATATTGTATAGTGTGGCAGAGATGCAGGAACCTTGTGGAATTCCACAGGGTATTGCTGTGGGACAGACGGAGGCTTCGCCAGCAAAGACCTGTGAGCTTCTGTCAGCTAGGAATGAGATGATCCAATTGGCAGCATTCAGAGAAAGTACGCTGAAGAAGTGAGGTGGTGGCAGAGTGTTTAGTGATCGAACGAGGCCAAAGACTGCAGAGTGG
Source organism: Ambystoma mexicanum (assembly GCF_040938575.1). Taxonomy (NCBI): domain Eukaryota; kingdom Metazoa; phylum Chordata; class Amphibia; order Caudata; family Ambystomatidae; genus Ambystoma; species Ambystoma mexicanum. The sequence continues at coordinate 1,259,094,756 of NC_090930.1, forward strand.
TTGAAGAGTAGGAGGAGTGAGCGGCTTCCTAGGTCATTTTATTTTGACTTCTTTTTATTGCATTTATGTAAACATATCACATTTGCGTTTGGTTACATTTCCATTGTTTCGGTGCATTTACACATGCTAACATTTTGTATCCATAAACCAATGCCCGTTTAGCAGCCATAACAAAAACAAAAAAGAGAACCATAACAATGAGAACAACAGAAAACTTTCCTCATGCAGTGGAATCAAATTCTCATGGCATTAACACATGATCAGAACAGAACCATGTGGTAGCTTTTTGAGCGGTACTGTCCCGCTCTTCAAGTTAAACAATCCAATCTCGTGGTGCAATTAGCAATTATTGAGCGCCGACTCAGGCACATATCTACAGCGAAAGCTGTTATTAGCATCCTGCTTCACAGTGGGTCTTAGTTTTCAAGGGGGTTTATCATCCGAGGGGTGGAACATTTCCCAAACCAATGCTCCCCAGGACTCATATGTAGCACTGGCAAGCACATCCTGCCCATTTATTGCATTTCCTTATACTCTAGTCTCAATTTCAGACCAGAACTCGAGCTCTCTGTGCCATCTCACATACTGTGGGCCACTGCACGCTTCCACGGCACAGCAATGCCTCGTTTCGCCAGTATACAGGCCATATCCGTGAATTTCACTACACGTTTACATTTGCTGTTTCTTGGATAAGTGTCCAACAAGAAAACTTTCCGGGTCCAATTATACCTGACAATATCTGCATTCCTACAAGCCTGTTCAATTAGTGTACAGTAGCACCGACCCTTCATACAGGTCCAAAACATATGCATTAAGTTTGCCCATCTGCTGCCACACCAAGGACACAGTGGTGGGGCCTTGTTGTTGAAGCTAGTCACCCAGATTGGCGTCATGTAGGTGCAGTACAACACATTTAGCTGGAGTAACCGGAAGCGTGGATTTCTGGACACCTCCCTAGGGTAACCCAGCATACAATCCCATTCTTTCCCTTCAAGTTCCACCCCATGGTCTCATTCCCATTAAGCCCTCAACTCAGTGCCCCTAGGATTAGGCCTTTCTATCAAGCTGTTGTACTGTAATGACACTGGTTTCCAACTATCTACTAAGTTATACATCAGAGTGCTCTGGCCATTCCAACCACTTTCACTTCGCCACTGCTCTCACCCGCAAATACCACAGGAGCTGGCCTCTAGGCATTCCTATCTGTTCAGGAATGGTTTCCATTTCCCTGACAACTCCATCTGTGTGCATGTCTCCCCATGTTGTGAGCCCCCATTCCTCCCAGTGCCTTGCCACTATGAGGTCACTTCTGATTTTGCCGACGTCCAATGCTATTGGGACCTCAGGCGAGTATGAGTCCTGCAATTTTATCAATTTCTGTGTTCTGTTCCACACTCGGCAGACCAGAGTTACTAGTGTTGGCACACTTCCCAAGCAGCCAGTTGGCAGCCATAAAATTTCTTTCAAATATGCCAGGGCCACTAGTTGTTGTGGTAGCAGTGATACGGACATCGATTTGTCAGAGAGCCATTTGGTGATGAAGCTAAATTGCGCTGCTAAATAATATCTCTCCATGTCTGGCAGCTGCATCCCACCCACCTTCAGGGCAGACATAGTGTTGTTAGTGCAATGTTATGTCTCAATTTGCCCCAAAGGAATTATCTGAGCATTGCTTCCAGCGTGCAGAAAAAGGGGGGTTTAATGTAGTGGGGGACATTTTGGAGAAAGTACAAAAATCTCAGCAGGATTATAATTTTTGTTATGGCTACCATACCCATTAGTGACACTGGCAGTGTTGACCAGAATGACATAGACCTTCTTAACCCCTTTACCACACCCTCAGTGTTGCGAGCCTGCATGGCATCGGATGTATGCATGATGTGTCCCCCTAAGTATCTGAAAGATTCCAAGCACCAAGGGAGACCTAGGTCCAACAGGGCACAGCACGTTAAACCCCTCAGACTGGCTAATGGGAACAAGCATGACTTCTCTCTCCCAAAGCATATTCCCGACACCTTGGCAAAGTTATCAAGTACTTCCATTACCAGTGGTAGGTTGTGTTGCAGATTCCAAAGATAGAGAAGGACATTGTCTGCATATAACGAGATCAGGTGGTCAATCCCTCCCACCCATATGCCTGCTTCTAGGAACTCCTTGCGGAGATAGATTGCTATTGGTTCAAGCACTAGCACATATATCATGGGTGACAGTGGGCACCCCTGCCTTGTACCTCTCTGTATTTCCCAAGCCTCAGCCACCGGCCTACCCGTTTTAACGCACACCCACCTGCGAAGCATAGAGTAACCTCACCCAGTGAATGAATCATTCCCCAAATCCAAATGCCCTCCATACTTCAAACAACCACTCGCAATACAACGAGTCGAAGGCTTTGATGGCGTCGAGTGACAATACCACAAACTGCTCATGACCGTCAGCCGTCTGCGCCACAATGTGTTGTAAATGTCTCAGATTTAGCGCAGTGCTACGGTCTGGCACACAACCATTTTGATCTTCGTGCACCAGTCCCCAATCACTCTGGAAAGCCGCCCCGCTTATATTGTTATCAAGATTTTCATGTCGTAGTTGAGCATGGCTAATGGGTGGTAGGAATTGCAGCTATTAGTGGGTTTCCCCGGTTTGGGGATCCGGCTCACTAGTGTCTCCCTCAAGCTTTTCGGGAGCTTGCTTGTTGTACAAGCCTCTACAAATACTTTGTGCAGCACTGGGGCCCCCACTCCTGCAAATGTTTTGTAGAATTCTGACGGTAGACCATCTCTGCCGCAGGTTTTACTAGTGGCCAACGAGCTGATTGCCTTGCTCACGTCGTCCACAGTGATATCGGCTTCCAGCACCTCATGCTGTGCTCTTCCCAGGCTAAGGAGGCCTATCTCCTCCAGGGTGCCTAATACTTCCCCCTGAGTGAGCGGTTTCCATGCAGCATATCATGGCTGCCAGGAAAGAAGCCCACTGCCTTCCTAACAAAGAAAGGGTCATCTTCAAAGTCCCTGCAGTGACTCACAAATGTATTCCTCAAACCGCTCCCACCTACCTCTCTGAAAGAGTACACCACATCTCCTCAACCAGGCCTACCAGAACGCCCTATGCAAACATGCTCACAGTGCCTAAATTCAAGAGAGCTCGAACAGGTGGCACTAGCTTCCCCTACCTAGCAGCTACGTAATGGAATTCCCTACCACCTACACTTAGAGGTGAAAGCTCACAGCTAGCCTTCAGAAAAGCTGCCAATACTCTACTTTTCACCTAATCATGCCACACACCTGCCACTCTACGATGCTCATGCCTAAATTCCTGAGTGCATATTGTTTTATTCAATCCCCTAAATGCATAAATGCAATGTACTACAACTGTAACTAAGATGTAAACCTTCGAGTAACAGCGCCGCAATGCCTAGGAGCTGCCCTGTGTGCTATATATATGTTAAAAAAAAATAAATAAATAGGTCATACCCGCCATCAAGCTGATTCTTGAGATCCAGAAGGGTTGTTTCAGGTGCTTAGGGCACAATTTTGATTGCTGAATGCCCAGAATATGATATAGTTTTAGGAATTCCTGGATTTGTAAGTAGGTGACTCTGTCAATGATTTTTAGAAGAAAAGGCACAGAGGTGGTAGGTTGATGGTTACTTTGGAATGGCAGGGTCAAGGGTCGTTTTTTTAGCAGAGGGGAGATCCATGATTCTTTGACTGTTCATGTGGCGAGGGAGGAGTTGATGAAGGGGACTATAAGTGGGAGATGAGGTTTGGCACATTCTTTTACGATGGATGCTGTGCAGGAGTCTCCCTTGCATTGAGATGGTTTAAGGCGTTCAATGACATTGCTGAGAGGAGACACACAGATGGGGTGAAAGTTGAACAGGGGGATATTTCTAGGTTCCCCATGCAGTGAGATGTTGGGCGGAGGTGGTGTGATGCTAGATAGCTTGGTTTTCATCTTGGCTTTCACTAGTGCAATTTTGTTCCTGAGTGTGTCTTGGATGGTGTTACACCATGAATTATCTTTGATGGTGGTAGATGGCGACAACACAGAGGTCTCCAACTCTCTGAGGATAGGAAAAAGTTAATGGGAGCTAGATGTCACCTTGGTAATTTTGTGATTGAAGTCAGCAGCTTCGGCAGCATGAATATTTTGTCTGCACAGGAGGGAGGTCTTGACAAAGTGAGCTTTATTGGCAGGGGTAAGTTCTTTGTGCCAGGCAGCTTCAGCTGCTCTTTTTTTCGCACGGGTGTCCATGAGTTCCTGAGTGTACCAGGAGTTAACGTGTTGATTTTTTTTTGGCTTGCCAGGCTTTGCGGGGGGATAGGAGGTCTACAGTGTATTGTTCCAGGGAGGCAGTGTCATTGATGGGAGGATGGCTACCTCAGGAGTGGGATGATCCGGGCAGTGGTCAGGTTGCAGGTGCTGTGGGTCAGAATAGGCGTGGGTATAGTGGTAAGTTTGGCACAGGGAGCTCTGTGTTGGCTGGGATAGGCAATGGTAAAGGAGATGGGGTGTTGGTCTTACCACAAGCATGGGCAGTTGGAAAGGATGGTAATGTCATGTTTGTGATCCAAAATACAGTCAAGTGTGCAACAGTAAGAGTGAGTGGGGTCGGTGACCTGTTGGGAGTAGTCGAAGGATGCCATGGAGCTGTTCAACATGATGGCTTCTAAGTCTAGGGGTTCTTTGTACCCAAGGTTGAGGTCTACAAAGATTAGGAGTTGGGTGGTAGGCTTGAGGTTGGATAAGATGAGTTGGGAGAGGCTGTTGTCTAATGTAGCAATTAGGCTTGGAGGGCTGTAGATGAGGTGGTGGGTGATGGTGGTGTTCAGTGAGCGTTTAATTTAGCAGATATGGTTTTGCTATTTGTTAGTGGGGTTGTGCTGATTGAGTAGAGAGGAATAGTGTCTTTGTAAATAAGGGCTGCACTAGGTACGGCTATGGAGAGAGTGGGGCCAGCAGCAGGTATGAGCCAGGTTTCTGCGAGGATGTCAAGGTTATTGGAAGTGATTAGATCAAGGATGTTGTGAGCGAGTGCTACCAGTGACCTGGTGTTGAGGAGGGAAGATTGAAGTGGCGGATGGGATAGTGGCAATGCTCAGACCTGTGTGTTGGAAGTCAGTGCGGTTGTATGCAGTGGGGAGTCCGAGGGGTAAAGTCTAGGGTCTTGCGTAATACGATATTTGAGATTGCGTTGTCTACTTGAGGGGAGCAGTGAATAGCAGGTGAAAGTAGCAGTGTGTGTAGCCAGGTGTGTGATACGATCACCAAGAGCATGAGGATGGGTCTTGGATGTCCATCGCACTGCTGGATTGGTGAGGGTTGCTAAGAGTGGGACTGATTGTCACCATGGAGGTGTGGAGGGGTGATTTTCCATGGGCACAGTATGGCTTGGTGAGGACTGTGCTAGCAAGGAGGTGAGGCAGTATGGGTGCAGTTAGTGATTTAGTCGGATATGTGGGCAATCCAGATTATGAGCTCAGCCGCGCTCATTGATATGGGTGTGTGTTGTGCTGGTGTGCCTGCTTAGGGTTTGCACTGCTGCTTGCAGGTTGTGCTGAGTTCAAATTGTGCTGGTGGGGCTGCTTAGGGTGTGCACTGCAAGTTGCAGGCGTTGCTGGGCGCAGGTTGTACTGGCCCTGGTGTGGCTGCTTTGGGTATGCAGTGCCAGTTGCAGGCTGTGACAGGTGCAAGTTGTGCTGATGCTGGTGGGACTGCTTAGAGTGTCCACTGCCAGCTGCAGACTGTGCTGGGTGCAAGTTGTGCTAGCACTGGTGGGGCTGCTTAGGCTGTGCACAACCAGTTTCAGGCTGTGCTGGGAGCAAGTTGTGCTGCCGCTGGTGGGCCTGCTTAGGGTGTGGATAGCCAGTTACAAGTCTGCTGGGCACAAGTTGTGCTGGTGCTGTTTGGGCTGCTTACGGAGTAAGTTGCTTGTCGTAAGGGCTACACTGCCCATTGTAGGCTTATGGAGGCATGTGCAGGCTTCAAGACCATTAGAGGGTGGTTGTGAGCAAGAGTGGTTGAGCAGGGCTCTGGGGTCAAGTTAGGTGGGGGAGGAAGGTTGTCTTAGAGCGCACGGGTGCTTGTATGTTATATCAGGGGTTGCGACTATAAGAGTGATCTTTTAGTAATGCAGCAGCAAGAGGAGCCGGTCCAACAGGCTGTCGTGGATCTCTTGGTAGAAGGGTGGAAGGAGTGGGGGTCGGGAGGTTGGCGCTATGCAGGCAGATATGGCGGGTGACATGAGGAACCCAATAAACACATTTTGAAGCTGGGGTGGACGTACAAAACGACGGGCAAGGCTTACCTTGCAATGATGTCCCATTATACATGCCAGTAGTAGGGCGGGCCGGGTGGGTTGGTGCCATGCCACATCGCCGGAGGAGACCAGAAGAGACACTGGAAAAAAACCTTAGCTGTAGACCCTGAAAGCAGACCAGCTTTGCCTTATAGCTTGCTGGGGAGGGGAGGGCTGGGAGCTCAAAGGAGCCTCAGAAATGGTGGCAGCCATCTACTGGTTGAGCATAGGGACTTCAGTCCCAAGGGATGTGCTGCCCAGGTCTATGCAAGGCTCGTAGTTGAGAAAGGGGCCCTGCTGCAAAGCACAGCCGGCAGAGAAACTGGACAAAGACCTCATCTGTAGGCCTTCAAAGCAGGGTGACTTTGCTCCCAGCTTACTGGGGAGGGGAGGGATGGGCCAGGCAGTGGACAATCAGCTTCTGTGCAGACTGGTGAGGGCTTGGAGCTTATAGGAGCCTCAAAAATGGCAGCAGCCATCTTCTGGTGGTGTTCATTTACTCCGGTCCCAATTTAGGTGCTGCCCAGGTCTGTGCAGGGCTCCCAGTTGGGAAAGTGGTCCTGCAACAAAGCACAACTGGCAGAAACACTGGACAAAGGCCTTATCTGCAGACCTTGAAAGCAGGCCGGCTTTGCCTCCCGGCTTTCTGAGGAGGGGAGTGATGGCCCATGCAGCATCCAATCAGCTTCTGCACAGCCCGGGGAGGGCTGGGAGCTCAGAGGATCCTGGGAAATTGCAGTGGCCAGCTTCCGGTGATGGTTAGGGACTCCAGTCCCAATGGAGGTGCTGCCCAGGTCTGGGCCGGGCTCCCAGATGATAAATGGGCCCTGCAACAAAGAATGACCGGCAGAGACACTGGACAAAGGCCTTATCTGCAGGCCTTAAAAGCAGGGCAGTTTTGCATCCCGACTTGCTGGTGAGGGGAGGGATTGCCCCAGTTTCGACCATTTACCTTCTGTGCAGCTTGGGGAGGGCTGCAAGCTCAGAGGAGCCTCAGAAATGGCAGCATACATCTTCTGGTGGTGTTCAGTTACTCTGGTCCCAACTGAGGTGCTGCCCAGGTCTTTACAGGGCTCCCAGGTGAGTAAGTTGCCCTGCAACAAAGCACGACCAGCAGAGGCACTAGATAAAGTCCTTATCTGCAGGCCTTGAGAGCAGACCAACTTCACCACTCCCGGCTTGCGGGGAGGGGAAAGATGGCTCAGGCAGTGGCCAATCAGCTTTTTTGCAGCCCAGGGAGGGCTGGGAGCTCAGGGGATCCTAGGAAATTGTGGTGGCCATCTTCTGGTGGTGGTTAGGGACTCCTGTCCCAATGGAGGTGCTGCCCAACTCTATGCAAGGCTCCCCGGTGGGAAAGGAGTCCTGCATCAAAGCACGACTGGCAGAGACACTGAACAAAGGCCTTATCTGCACATTCAAATTAACAAAAGGGGTGCCCTTATAAATATGCATAAATATGGCACTTTCCCAAATATCGGTTGGGAACAGGCACAGGGGGTAGGCAAAGAAGGACAAGGACATGCCTGAGCCTGTCATGGATTTTTCATTAAGTGCTACATAACCAAATTGACCACCAAGGTCATCCTTGCATTTCTATTATTCAAACAGGTGGGCTCTTTAGGAACCCATCACTGTGATATTCAGTCCTGTTGTATGACAATGTTGAGAGTGTCATAAATAACCATCTGGAGTTCTCTATTGACACTAATATACGGAAGACAACCGGACAGTACATATTTTGCATTTCCACACATCCCCGAAGAAAACAGAGTAACTTTGTAATTAAGGTGAGAAGTACATTTCTTAGTGTAGTCTCAGTAAAAAAAAATGATCCTATGTACATTTTGAACTTCCACCACTTTATGAGAATTCACCCCAAATGTAAACTTCATCCAATAAGGCATGGCAAGGGATGGCTAGATAATCTTAGAACATTCCTTATTTAGAGTGGAGTCATCTACAAAATGTACTACCCCGTTTCCTGGTTTTTCTCCACACTTCTAACTAATATGTGTAGTGCAGACTGATGTGTTTCAGATCATTGCTGTTGTGAGGATTTGGATTCTGCTCCACAGGAGTACAACAATGAGTAGGGGTAACATTGCCAACTCAGCCCTCACACTTCTACAAACCAAAACACAACACAATCATAAAGGTAAAACAGGGACAGTTAATATACCGCCTTTGTCTTTTGTGGTAACGTGGGCATAGTAGAAGGAAGGCTATTCTCTCAAGAGGGGTGTGAAGGTGAACCAGTAGTGACCCAAACAACACAGTATCACAGTCCAAAATAAAAGGACTGTCCAATCAAGGTTCCATAACAATATAAACACTTTAATTAAACACACCATCAGCACTTAGAACAAATAGAGAAAAGAGCACAAACACCCACCCAAAAGTAAGAACTGAGAAGATGTGACAGACAAGAGAAAGTAGCACTCTGAGTGTACTTCCAGGGGTGGTAGGTAAAGTACTAACCACAAAAAGGATACCATGTTGAAAACAGGAGTGATCATGACCTAACAAGTCTCTAGGTCCAAGTGGACTGAGGGGGAAATTCATGGTCAAAAATACCTGTATTCAGTTCTTCATGGGCTGTCGCAGTTAGACCCTGTGTCAAACGTAGATCCAAGCTGATCGGGCTCAGTTCGGGCACATAGGATTGCCGAGGCCCAAGCAGCAAGCTGGCATCCAGTGAGTCAAATGTGAGTGTTTTATGCAGTAGAACTGTGCTTCTTCGAGGATGCAGGTCGGACGGTCCCTCCTGCCTATCATAATAACATCCACTTCTTACAGAGAACAAAGGTCTTTAGAGATGCAGCTCCCTGGTGTGAAGCTACCCCTTTTGAATGGGTGTGCTCTCTTGATGCCCGGTTCCAGGGCAACTGCTGGCTGTATGGCTGTCTCATGTGGAGGGGGTTACCTGTCCTCATAAAGAGATCAAAGAGGAGACCTGGCCCACCAGGTTCTCGTCCTACCATTTGGTGGGCTACACCAGGTCACCACATCAAACATAACCTTCCATAGTGGAGAGGGCTCACAGGAGCTGACACATGTGCAATACCATTTGGAATGTGGTGGTAGTGATCATAAGTAGCACCATGCATTATGCCTACACGTAGGCATAGCTTTTATTTAGAGTTTACGCTACCACCAGCATGGGTGACCTATGATGATCATAGTTTTAGTTACAGGGTAACAAATCTTAAATGCTTCTGCATCACAGGGACGTGGGTGTCTCTGCGACTATCAAATGAGCATTGTGTGACCTTCAAACCTGCTTTGTGCCAGGAGTACAGCAGGTGCAGCAGATCAGACTACTGATGCGGAAGGGCATGAAGACACTATGCTTTTGGCATAGAGTCGATGAGATCAGGGCAATATGGTTGGTAGAGAACCCCTTTTTGAGATAGAATTGCCCTCATCATTCTATTCTTTTTAATACAAATAAAAAACCCAAGGCTTGTACCCTTGCCAGATGCACATTCCTTACATGCCCACAGCCACAAAGATTAAGACTCATCCTTCTAAAGGTCTTACTAATTCACCTGGTGAAAGTACCGACTGAGGCAATCTGCACTAAAGTGCTGCGATCCAGGTTTGTGTTGGATGTCAATGTCCAATCCCTGTACGGATATGGCCCAATGCACTCACTTGGGGTTCTCTCCTTGCATGGCCATAAGCCACCTCAGAGGTGTGTTGTTGGATTGGAAAGTGAAGTGAGACCTACATATGTACGGTTTCAACTTGAAAATTGCCCAAACTAACTCAAATGCCTCCTTCTTGATGGTGTCCCAGTTGCACTCTCGCTTGGTCAAGCGTCTACTGAGGTAGGCACAAGGTTGTTCTACCCCTTCATTGGTCAGTTGTGATAATACGACACAGATGCCAAATTCACAATCATCTTTCTGCATGTTACATTGTTACCCAAACTCCGGGATCTTTAGAACTGAGGCCTTGCACAGGCCTTCCTTCATGCTCTGGAAGAACGACTGACAGGCAGCGGTCCAGGTGAACATTTTTGGCAGTTTCTTCAACTTGACATAATTTAAGGTAAGGGCAAGTGTCAAATATCCCTTAATAAAAGGCTGGTAATAAACAATGAGGCTGAGGAAGGCCCTCACTTGGGTCTGGGTGGTGGGGATGTCCGAAATGTTCACTGCCTGCGCTTTGGCAGGAGAAGCTGTTTCTTACCGCCTCCTACTTGGTGACCTCAGTAAGTCACAGTGCCCAAGGCTATATGACACTTGGACACCTTGGTAGTCAAGCCACCCTTCTGCATGGTTTTGAAGCACCTCTTCTAGATGTGAACAATGACCTTCTCAGGTGTTGCTGCATACCACCACATCATCTAGGTAGATGACACTGAAGTCTTCCAGACCCGACAGGACCTGGTTCACCATTCTCCAGGTGATAGCAGAGGCATTCTTTAATCTTCAGGGCATAACCGTGATCTGGTAGTGCTTGTGTGGGGTAGAGAATGCAGACATTACTTTTACATGATCAGTCAGGCCGACCTGCCAATAGACTGCTGTGAGGTCAAAGGTTCTAATGTACTTGTTAGTGCCTAACTGTTCAAAATGAGCTTATTGACCCCCAGGTATTGGGTGTTTGTCTGTCTTCATGACAGAATTGAGCCTACGATAATCCATGCAAAAGCAGACCTCGATCTTCCCACTGCTGGACTAGTTCAAGGGCTGTGGGATGGCTCAATCACCCCCAAGGTCAACATCTCAGAGACTTCATCACTTCCTACTTGATGGTGTCTTTGAACTTTCCGGACATCCAGTGAATTCTACTCTTCACCGGCTTAGTGTCTCCAGTGTCAATATCATTGATGGACCAATCACTCTTCCCAGGAGTGAGCGAAGTCAGTCTGGTGAACTGATACAATAGCTGCTAGCAGTCCTGCCATTGCTGTTCGGTGAGGTTTGGAGAGATGTTAACTCCCCTGAGAGACCCATCAGTGGCCTAGCTCTACATGCAATAAGTCAGGGATGGGGCCAGTTTCCTATTCAGTCTCATCATCCCTGACCAGAGCTATCACTAAGTCATCCCGGCTGCAATGGGGTTTGAGCCGGTTGACATGGAAGACCCAATGCGTTTGCCTCGGAGTCTTAGTGTCAATGAAGTAATTAATTTCACTAACTTTTCCTAGCACCACATAGGGCACAGACCATTTGTCTTGTAAGGCGCTGGGCTTGATGGGCTCCATGATCCTGACCATCTGGGGTGGTGTTTACTCCATCAGGGTGGCCTTGTGGTCATGCCATTGCATCTTGTGTGCATCACTTGTCTTGAGGTTCTGAAATCTCTGAAGACCAAGCCCCTAGACCTCTATGTCATGGGAAGGAGTTCAGGGACTGCCTTCTCATCATTCCTGCACCAGACCCTAACAAGATGGCCAAACAGGAGCTCAAAATGACTGAACCCAACACCGTTCTGTGGCACCTTGCGTTAGGAGAACAGGAGGCATGCCAGAAGAATATCCCACTTTCTCCTGGGGAGTTCTTCAAAGCTGCCAATTATGTCCTAAAGGGAGGGCTTTGTTGAACCACTTAACAAGCTTGTTGGTTTGTGGGTGAAAGGCTTTCAAGAACTTGTAGATCACTCCACATTCATTCCACATTGCCTTCATATATGCTGATATGAAGTTGGAATTCTGTCAGGAAAATACTTCTTTAGGGAATCCACACAAGAGAATATCCCTATAAGAGCCTTCACAACCAGTGGATTAGTTATGCTCCTCAGGGCGACAGCCTCGGATACCGAGTGGCATGATGAAATACGACCAAGATATAGTGGTTTCCTGAGGAGTTTTACACATCCAAATGATCAACAATGTCCATATCTATCCTCTCAAAAGGCCGCCCAAGTATGTGTAGTGGAATTATGGAGGGTTTTGGTGGCATCTCAAGCGTTGCTGGATGCTTGGCAAGTGTGGCAGGATCTGACCAATTCTTTTATCTTTGACCCCATCTGGGGTCAAAAGAAGTGGGCAGACACCCTGTCAGCCGTCTTTGTCATTCCAAGATGAGCTTCCAATGTGATGTTGTTAGCCAAGTCCAAAAGGAACCTTCTGCGGCACTTGAGAACCACCAAACTGTAAGCTGGAACCTCCTCAGAAGTTTTGGGCTCACTGTACAGGAGATCTAGCCTCGCAATGCAGCTTGGACATCCCTGGGCTTCTCACAGTCCTGCTACTCTGGCTGTTCAGATCTGCCAAAACTGGACAGTCACTCTGTGCCTGGCAAAAGTCAGCCTGACTCGGGCCCCCAGCCAAGGACAAGTAACTAAGCTCAGGGAGACCATGGGTTCTGCGCCTGTAGACAATGCTGAGGTCACTGATTCGGGGTGCTGCCATTTCAGTGGCCACTAGACCCTCTGCCAGGAGTAGGTGTCTCTGTGGACTCTGGATCAGGACTGGGTTGTACCGGCAGCATCAGTCTTATGCCATCATCAGCCGGAAGAGCCCTTGGAACCGCGGCCATCTTGGAAGCTTCCCCTGTTGCAGCCTTTGCCCTAGATTGTGTGATGCTGCAATGATTTCAGAGCGGGTTCATTATTTCCCAGAAGTCAGCCTGCTGAAATGGCATCTTTAACAGAACTGCAAAGCTGAGAGGTATCATCCCTCCAACTGAACTCCGTGATAGCCAATGGGCATCGGCTCAGAACACCGAATCCCCTGACTAGTCTGGGAGGACTAGGGATACTCTGGTCCTCATGCACCCACTGTTGTTAGACAGCGATGATACTCACAACAGTATCACAAAGTGCTGGGGCTCTGCTCCTGTTAATGAATACATGAACCAAAAATATCTCTCTATACATGGGAACAGGGGCCTCCATGGGGGACACTGTACCGTTCCCGCTCGGGGATACAAGGTGCATTTGGCCATCCCAATTCCAATTGGGAATTCATCATCTAAGGTGCCCACGTTGACTATGTTCTTCTCCATGAGCGTAGCAATAACTACAGCCATCTTGGGTCTACTGTTGCAGGTGGGATCTCACTTTTGATGCCTCTGATCTATGCAGACAAAGCAGCCTTGAGCGGCTCTGAATGTGGTTGCCCCTTTGCTATGGGTGCCCTCAATTCTCCTTTCTGATGGAGTGAATGACACACGTGACTGGAATTTCGCCTCTGGCTTTTTGGGGCCATTTCCTAGCAAGAGGGTGCAGACCCTTGTCCTTACCTTCATAGAATGCACTTTTTGCTACCCCCTTGCCATCTGGTTTGGATGCAATGGCCACTGCCTTTTTCTGTCCACAAACCGATCGGCTGCCTTGGCAAGCTCCAGAGGATCTGTGATACTCTTGTCCACGAGATGCTGGTGTAACTGCACTTCATATTGTTTACGAATCCTATCACATAAAATCAGATTAAACATGCCCATAAATGTGTCATCTTTGTGACCTGTGAGCAAACCACTAAGATATTTCAAGTATTTATGTGTAAACACCTCGAATGTTTGACTCCCATTTTGGAAGAGATCTCTAACGCTCTAGTGGTATTGTTCTGGGGGCTTGCAGAACCTCCTGGGGACGGGGGCCTTCATCTTGGAAAATATAGGCCTCTCTTCAGGAGTCAACTGAATAATTATATAAATTCCAACCATCAGTAGAGGGCTCATAAGTGTTGCAAGCCACAACTCATCGTCCACCTCCTGAGGGCGGAAAGCTAACTCTAGCTTTTTGAACCAGTTTAAAATATCCTTCCGCTCACCATATAACTGAACTAAGTCCTTGGGAGGTAGTGAATAGGCTTTACTTGAGAGCCACTGCTGGACACACTTGCTTTCCCACTGTAAGTCTTGGTGGCCTCCTTCTGGGCCTCAAGCTCCATTTTTTTGCAGTGTCCCAAATTCCATTTGCTTCTTCTCTGCCAGGGCCTGGACCGCCTGCTGGTTCCATTCCTCCAGCGATACGCTCCGTTCTTCCATGATGTAGAGCCTGTCAGAGCCAAGTACAGCAAGATGCCTTAGGGGCCTGGCAGAAGCGTGGGAATAAATGGATGAGTGTGGCATGCGGGAGACTTGTGAATTTTGGGAGACCACAGTGCCCGCCCTGTGGGAGGAATGCTGAGCAGTGCTATCACTGTTGCTCTCCTCAGCAGTTATCTGTGCCCATGTGCATTGGCAAAATGGCTAGTGGATACAGCCCGCTGCTGGTCCCCAGATATCCTCCACCCCCTAGCTTCCTTGAAAGATTGGAGGTGCTTTAGCAGTTCAGCATTCTTCACCTTACTAGCATGAGGGAGACCCTTTTCGACAGAGGTCGTGCAAGGTACTAGCTGTCAAGGTCTGCATCATGCTCATGTTGAATTCCATGGTTGTAAAAATATCTTGGCAGTAAACACTAATGTTAACTGCACACTTTTATTTTGGCTGGCTGGGCTTTAGGCACAGTCTGCTTCAAATCCCACCGCCGCCACCAGTGTGATGAATTGGATTCTGCTCCACAGGAGTACAAGGATGTGTAGGGGGAAAATTTCCCACTTAGCCCCCACCTTCTACAAACCAAAACACAACGCAATCATAAAGTTAAAACAGAGACAGTTATACCTCCTTTGCCTTTTATGGTAACGTGGTTTCGAGGCAAGGCTATACTCACATGAGGGTTGTGAAGGTGAAACAATAGTGACACAAACACCACAATATCACAGTCCAAAATAAAGGGAATGGCCAATCAAGTTTCTATAAAAATATAAACACTTTAATGAAAGACACCATCTGCATTTAGAATGAATAGAGAATATTGTACACAAACCCACCTCAAAGAAAGAACAGAGAAGATGTGACAGACTGGAAAAGGTAGTACTCTGAGCATAGTTCTCGGTGTGGTAGATAAAGTACTAACACAAAAAGGATATCATGTTGAAAACAAGAGCAATCGTGACCAAACCAATTTCTAGGGTTCAAGTGAACTGAGGAGCAGTTTCAGAGACACCAGTACCCGGATTCAGGTTTTGGGGTGCTGATGCAGTCAGACCCGGTGTCAAATGTATATGCGAGCTGATCAAGTCAGTTTGGGCATGCAGGATCATGGAGGCCTCAGAAGCAAGCTGGTGGTGAGTAGGGTGAATGCATGTGCTCTATTCAGTAGAACCTTGCTCTATAATGATGCAGGTTGGGGCAGTTTCAAGAATGCTTTGCAGGTGGCCAGTCTGAGACAGGCTTTATCCTCTGGCACTCCAGTGGTTCAAGCCGAAGGGCGACAGTCAACCTGGTGCTGATTGTGAGTTCATTGATGTTAAATCACAGAGTGGCAGTTTACATGCTAGCTGGGCCGAGCCATGTTGTAACCCGTGGTTAGAGTCACCTTTTGATGCTCTAGTGATTCAGTTTGGGTCCCGGTGTTGAGCAGTCACTTTGGTCCTACCAGTTGACAAGCTTTAGCTGGGACATGATGCAGCGTCAGGCTGGTCGAAGATGCAAACAATGTTCGATGTGGTGGTGGAGCACAGCAACCAGTGCTGGCCAGGGCTATGTTAAGCACATTTGGGGCCCTGGGCACGGACATCTTTGGGGGACCCCCTCCACCAAACCAAAGAAATGAAGTGATTCAAAATAAGAATATTTACTGCCTTTAAGTTCCCATAAGTCCCCTTACCCTCTTCATTCTTGCTCTAATCGGAATGATAAACAAGTAGCATTTGAATGCCAACATTAGCAGTCTACGAAGAGGTTACTTCTTTTCTAGTATACAATAACATCCAGGAAGGTATGCAGCCTGTCATATTAATGCAGGACCTTATGTAAAAGGTACATTTAACCCAGAATAGAGAAACTCGCATTATCTGCCTTACAGAATGCAAAAGTGCTCAAGCATCGATAGAGGAGACCAATTGGAAGGACGTAGAAAGCTACACATACCATAGCATGGATAGTGGATGCAGAATAGAAGCTACCAGGACAGTGTCTGTATCCAGTCAGACCTACTAGAAGTGGAAAATTGTTTTCAAATAGTGTTGTCATTAGAGATTAAAGGAACATGTGCCTGTATTCTGCAATTTATCAATGCTCACTATTATAGTACATGCAACACTGTAGCCAGTGAAACCATGAGTGAGGCTTTTTTGAAGATCATATCCTGAAAAGGAAATCACTCTGCAGGGCTCACAGTTTTGAAAGATTTAGGGACTGGCAATTTTGAGAAGTTAGGCAATACAAGATTAAATGAGATGCCCAGGATCACACATTGGTTAAGGGGTGAAGCTGTAATGGGCGCCAACTCTGCAATTCCTGCATTTGAACACTTTGTTTTACAGTTCTTACCATGTACTAAAATAATAATCTCATTTTATATAACTCACTTGGAAAGTATGCACATCACATTACCAAACATGACAATTTTTAAGAACTAATATTATAGAAGGGTGTTACACAAAATGGGAATGATTCTAGCTTCATTCTCTCCATCATCAAGGGAAGTTTATAAGTACCAGAATACCCGTTGATGTTATTTAACAATCCGGGGTTGTCTTTTGTATTTTAAAGGATGAAATACTTCCAAAACACTGATTTGTGAAATTGTAATGTATAAATGTGCAGAAAAATCTTTGACTTTTACAAAAAAAAGCAAACTGTTTTTTTGTGTCAAACGAGCAGACTTCAAAATATGGCCTGAAACATCTGATCTGCTCTCTTCTGTCTATCACCCCTTCCACTCAAATGGCATACATAAGAAACAATATCAATTAATGGCCAGTGGTTGAAGTGGGCAGGAACAGTTGGGAGCGCTGTTCCACTACTTTTTTTTTTATTTTTGATTACAATTTACTATTCCTATACTTTTATTTTAAAAAGAAACCAGTCTGGAATGGAAGTGTAGGAAGAAGTTGAAGCTTGCACTGCAGTACACTGAACGTTCCCTTTAAAAGCATGCACATTTTTTTGGGGGGGGGGTATATTGTGTGTGGGATGGAGCTTGGAGATGGGTTTTGTGGGGTGCAGGCTAGCAGGGAACATAGTTCCACTATTTATTTTCATACACATCGACCACTAGTAATGGGCTAAACGATACCACCAGCTTGCAAGAAGGCAAACATTGCAGAAGACAGCACAGTAATGTAAGAGATATTACATGATTTGACTAGGATCATCGTATCGTCTGCTGGCAAAGCCAGGGCACAAGCATGAACGCTTTGGTTCCACAGACATGAATTTGGATACTTATTTATCACTTGGCCTGGAGGTGTTTGCTTACGTATTACAGCATCCTATCTAGAAATTCTAGACCTTCATCATACAGATGACATGTTTGTTTTTATAGCAACTCCTATCTGGTGCAGGTACATTGCTGATAATAGCACCTGTGGTGTTTCAAAACCCAGTACATATGTAGGCAGGTTTATACAATTCAAACATAGAAAAGGCTCAGCCAGCCTTGCTCAAATGTGCTATTCTAAACTTGCATATGAAGACATATCTCTGCAATTAGTGCCTAGCATACTGAGCTAACTTCTGAACCATTGTGACACTGAATTTATCAATATGCATTTCAACTTTGGCTATTGCACATAAACAGCATAATTCCCTCAGGAAGGAAATAATGCTATAGGAGCTGTGCCATAAGGAACACACATACTATGTATACCACAAAAAGCATTGCATAATGAATTGATCAAGGCAGAATGTACTTGTCAAAACAGAGAGGCAATAGGTTTAGAGCCTCAGCAGCATGCCATAAAATATCCTGACATGCGCTATTTCGTCTGGTGAACAATGGAATCTTACTTTTTTAGATCAGGCTGCCTTGTGGGGCCCCTCTCCAAGGTGGGGGCCCTGTGCAAGTGCCTCTTTTGCCCTCCCATAAAAACGTCACTGGCGCTGGCGACTTCACTCTTGTTCAAGGTGTGGTGAACACGGAGCAACTGGTTCAGTGTGGTGAATAGAGCGGTTTGGCTTGTCTGGCCCTTTGGTTGCTCTGAGGCCCTTTCAGACATATGTGAAAATAGCCGATTCACTTTTAACTTCATCTGTTTGACCTGTTAGTCACAAAACTTGCAATTGTTTGGTTGTCCCGTCTTAATGGAGCATGGCAGTAGAAAAGCCAAAAAAACACTTGTACTAGAGATAATCACGAAACTCCATCAAAGACAGTCGCCAATTGAGTATATTACACCTTACTGTTTATTTCATAGTAAGGGTACGTCTTGCATCATAATATAGTGCCCTTTGGAGGGCACGTGTTTGACACCATGTGTTTTGGCCACTGACAGATTTCAGCAAAGAAGATACACAAAGAAATGTATCAACAAAGCGTATCAAAAAGCTTGTAAACTTACACAGGATCAAACATTGGGAGAAAAGGTACAAAGTAAACAACCAAATGGCTTTCAAGACAAGATTGGATTCATAACAAAATGCAGTAGTGACTTCTATCACTGGTACCCACTAAACCTGGATGAACATATCTGAAAATATGTTGAAGGAAATCCACGCATGACTTACAGACGAGCACATACAATTAAAAACGAATTGAGCCCTTCACTTCTACCAAAGGAAACACCAATAATAGCCAAGACTTGGCTGCAGTCGGACACTAATGAATTTAGGAAATGTAGAGCGTGCACAATGTGCAAATATGCCCATGATAAAATAAGTATTTTCCTGGACAGACACAGCAAAGAACATAGAATAAAGGAGACAATCAACTGTTGTACCAAATATGTGGTTTACGGTATAATATGCAAATGAAATAAAATATACATTGGAAGCACCATTAGAGAAACAAGAATTAGGATCAGAGAACATCTCTCCAAGATTGGCAGTCAAGACCCCCAATATCCAATAGCTCAACACTGGCAAAAAGAACACCAAATGGACAAAAAAACTGATATCAAGTTTATAGGTCTACAGAAGATCACACTCGGCAGGAGAGACAGTGACAGGGAGAAGAGCCAAAAATAGGCAAAAGCAAGAATGATATGTAAATTCAACACTACTCTAATTGGTCTGAACTCAAACAACAAGATGGTTTCCTTTTTGTAAAAATAATCAATGAAAGGATTTTTGTGTAACTTTTGAAAACAAATGCAAGATGCACATGGGAAAAACAAACACTGAATGGCAGCTTTTACTCTAATACCCTGTACACATGGTAAAAACCTCCTGCAATGTGTATATATATATAGTCTAAAGGTTTAGAATGACCAGTTAAGATTGTAGGATGTACAATATAATGCATACAACACCATGTATCGCTCACCAAATAACTAACAGAACACATCAGACCTCGGGAAATATCCTTTTACACTGTGAAATCCAACCTCACCAAAAACCCATTGTATAGACACAACTAATGAATGCCTTATTGACTTAATGACCGTCAGACAATCCAGGTATGAGTCTGCTAGTCTGAGACAAACCTCAATATCTAATTATGAGATCAGAGGTCCCAATTAAAGTAAGACAAACCAGGATACCTAATTAAGAGATCAGAGGCTCAAATTACACAGAGAAATATTTGTAATACCGCTAAAATTAACCCTAGTATAGGATTACCTATGTGACACGGGTACGGGAATGTTATCCCTCAACATGGCACTTATTGCTACATTAACGCCTTCTGGCACAAAGCTTACAACATTTATTAAGCGATCTACTATTTAAATATGTAAATGAGATGCAATATAATATATAACGAAGAGACCCTAGTCCCCAAAAAATGTAGGGTATAATTTAGGCATAACTGTACATGAAACTGCAAGCTTTGGGAACTTTCATTGTTTTACCATACGAACGTGGGGATTCTAACCCAAAGTATGGCGCCAGTATGGAGCAGGAGCAATCGATGATGGACAACGTTCCAGAGGTTACCATAGTTACGTTTCTAAACAACATAACAATGGCGCCGGTTTCTGGAGCAACTCGCAGAGAACTGACTCGAGAAATTGATCAACATCTGCCGAACCGGTAAGTACGATCACTATGTGTATACTTGATCTATCTCATACAAATATTCAGATACACCGTAAATACATTGCGATTAGTTTTCTCACTGAACTGAAAGCAGAGAGCAAACGCAGCAATAAAGTGCACGTAGCAACAATACGCTCAGGAGACTTCTTACCTCACAATGGTTTTATGAGCCCTCTAGGCAAGTCTTCTAGAATCAGAATTTCTCCTATGGATATTTGAACGTAACCTCTAAATGATTCGAATATATGAAGCCGGACGATGTGCATGCAAAACAGAACTCCCCTTAGGCTAAACCATGCAGCCCATATGCAGCTAACGAAATAATGTGTCATTTCGCACTAATTATACAAAACACAAGTAGCCGTTTTAGAACAAGAATTTTTACGGATGATAATTAATTGCAGGGATTCAACCCATGAATATACTGGACCGAACTGAAACTAATAAAGACAAATGGTAAGCATTTACCTAACTTACTAACATCGTTTAGTACTTATTCTATAGCTGAGTGATAAACTATGGTAATTTAGTCTACATGCAAGCATGCTAAAAACAGTCCTCATTGGTCAAACCATATTAACCAATAAGGTGGACTTAAAAAAACAGTAAACATAATATGTCTGAAACGCAAAAATGACTGATTGTAATATTGAGACCCGAACTCAATCAAGACTAGAAGTAATGACACAAAAGACATATAATCATCTGTGAACTTAAAACAAATAACACTGTGAATTTATTGATGAATCCAACTAGACATAATCAAGTGATTACTAACAATGTCCTATGTTATTTTTCTCTCTGTCAATGTTTATCATTTTTCTTATGTATTATTGTTTATTTCTTACTCCTTAATTGTTGGGTTTTTGCTTATCTTTAATGAACCCACCTTTACCCCCTGTTTGCTAATGAATTGGCTATAATTTCGTTGCTGGGTTTTTTAAGTAATTACCAATGTCTGAAATTGTGATGTATAATATGTGTAATTTCATGATGCAAACTTTCAATACAAGACACCCTGATTTGAAAAAGGCCAGTGGCCGAAACATGTGTCAAACATGTGTCATCTAAAGGGCACTATCTTATGATGCAAGACTTACCCTTACTATCAAATAAACAGTAAGGTTCAACATACTCAGTTGGTGCCTGTCTTTAATGGAGTTTTGTGATTATCTCCCTTTCAGGGGTACTCAAGGATAGAATGGTTCCATTCAGGGACTGCTCTCCCAGCTCAGGAGATTCTGGTGCAGAGTGATAGGTCCTGATCCACAACAGCGGTTACTTCTGATGTGCCCTGGGAGTGGTAGGGGACATATCTTTCTTCTTTACCTCAAGTGTGAAGGATAAGGAGAGAGCAACTCTCCCAAAGGAAGTCCAGCAATTTTTTCAGAACATGTCAGCAGCCTTAAAGGATCTCAAAGGATCTGGCCAAATTTGCTGAAGTGTTGGAAGACTTCTTCTTTTAAGCGCTAAAGTCCTCAGGTGATTGGGCTAAGGCAAGCCTGCCTTAGTGGTTTAATCTCTTCACCAGGAACGGAGTAGACTTCCCCTGTTGATGTCACACCAAAAGAGCATTGTCCAGAGGAAGTGGAGGGGATAGGAAAGAGAGACGAACGAGAGAAATGGACAGTGAGAATGTAGATGGTGGAAACCTTCACTTATTTATCAGGGCAAATCTGCCTATTAGTTGAGGGACATGTGTACTTCTGTGGGATTTAAAGTGAAGGGAATTTATGAATACCGGGGGTGCATTGCAAATGAAGCATGTAATCATGTATTACCAGATGTTTTTCTGAATGTTTGGGCGAGGGCCTGTGTGACATGATTAATGAAAGATGGGCACCGCTACAATTTATGAATCAGAATTTGATCCATAACTTCTTTCAGAGTTTATCCTATCAAATATATTGTAGGGGCCTTTTTTGTTCACCATAAACAATGAATGAACCTCTTAAAATAATGTGATATCTTTTATTGTTTAGGGGTTTCAGTTTCTGTTCATAGTTGGTTTTCCTGAATTCGAAACAAAATATCCTACTATTTTGTTACAGGTTCTGGTAACTGGCTATAACATTTGAAAATGATTTAAGAGCAGTTACACCGTGTAATTTATTCTATCTTCCAGTAAAATTATGTTGTTCAAAATCTGATACCTCCAGATATCGAAAAAGTGACTTAAAAGTAGAACTTCCACCATCAGCCAAAAAAAGAAATCGATAACAGTTTTTTATTTTGTATATCTTATGTCAACAAAAAAATAAATCTCCCATGGTTACTCCAAAATGTTATGAAAAGGTTTTAGAGTGTATTAAGAAGAGAGCCGAGTCGAACAAAAACAAATACTTGAACATAAGTCTACAATTAGGCAACTTAACACCTGAAAAACTGAAAAATGAAAAAGCATCATGGCATTCAGAATGCTAAAAGCAACAAACTCATAAAGAAAATGGAGAGCAGTTACTTAAGCCAAAGCCGTCTACCTCCAGCAATGAAGAGGACGAAGTAGAACAAAACTACATGAAAAGGTCAAAAATACCTGCGTACGTACGACAGAAATAAATGCTTCTTTTGCAATAAAGAAAGAAAAAGAAGAAACCAATTATATTTGATAACAACGGAATCATGCGGCATCCATTTTAAGAGAGCAATAGAACTGTCAAACAATGACACTTGCAGATTCATCTTATCAATTGCACAGATCCTGGAGGCCCTCATGCAAGAGAAGTTGCATTTCACAAGCTGTGTTGGAACATACATGTAGTGAATGTCTTACAACGCGAGCCTACACTAAGTGGAAAAATGCAGCCAAATTCACTGTCTTACACAGCAACAATCGTTGAATTTGTATCTTTAATCAGTGATTTTCTCCTTGAAGGCACCGTAGCAATGCAGGAAATCGAAAAGCTGTACAGGAAAATTGTAGCTAACAACGATTTCGAAGAGGGGCAGATAAAAACACAAAAACAGATCAAATGTTCCATAGAAGAAGAGCTTGAATGTTTTGGGATTACTTTTAGTAATCCCAAAAGGGTAAATGAACCACAATGAGTCTGACTGAAAGTAACAGTAGATGAAGAATTTGAGGCTATTGAGAACAATATGAGAACCTTTCATGAAGCAGCTACGATTTTAAGGTGAGCTGTACTAACTTGTGAACAATGGAAATGCACTGGAAGTTTTGAAGAAGTGAATTTAGCAGATGCTGTTCCAAAGTAAGTTGTTCTTTTTATACAAGTGGTACTGTCAAGGACATATGGATATGAAAAGTAATTCAGACAAGCGGGATACCACTGTAATGAACAGGCCTCATAAATTGTCACAGATGTTTATATATGAAATGCTATCACCACAATGGGCTTCCTATTTGAGCACTTCTATCACACGGCATACCAGGTAAATGCACTTGGAAGTTGCAGTTGGGCTCACAATGCACATAACTACCCATAGCAAATTCATCATTCAATTTCTGTGCATAGCATGGGAGCTTCAATGGATCACGCCAGAGTCCTTGGGTTTGAGGCACAGATAGCTACAGAGATAATAAAACACATGGATGAGTGTGGAATATCTTACATTCCCTCAGAGTTGTCAGAGGCAGATTTGTCTATTGTGCTGCTGACAACATTACCTTCCTTAAGGTTACTCCATATAGTAAAAGAACTTTGCACGGTACAGTTATGGTAGTCTATCAGGGGAAGGAAGAGACAGATGTCATATGCCCAATTGTAACATCAGGACTATCATCACTTTGATCACTGCAGAAGATTCATCAGTCACTGTTGGAGGTCATGTCTTTCAAAATTCCCAAAGGGTGTAGACCATAGAATCCTGCAAGCAGTGAAATCACTGATTATACAAATAGGAACAAGGTTATTTTAGATTCTAAGAGGCTTGAGGACCTAATTTGGAGGATGGCAGAAGTCTTGCTGTTGAGTGATGTTCAAGAATGTTTTGATGAAGAATTGCTTGATACACATTGTAATCTCACTGAACAAACAAATACTGATGAATGTGAGACAGAGTCAGAACCACTCACAACAGTTCCAACTTGGTCAGCTTAAAATTCCATTAGAAGTGATGTTCCAACTAAAGAAACTAAGGTCTGTGTACTCCCACTAATAGATGGCAGCCCAACAAGCACACAAACACAGCTCACATTCATGAAGAAGTTGGAGAAAAGAACATATGATGTCACCCCAGAATCAAAAACAGTTGTAGCATTGGACCTTGTCATTTACAAGACTGTTTTAAAATTAGTTATGGCTAAAAGACATGTCAAAGAACTGTATGTCTTGACCAGGTGAGCTACATATAATAATGACAATGCTTTGAGCTATTTGTTCTTTCTTGGATCATACAGGCATTGAGTCCACCATAACTGTACTTTCTGATGCATTGTTGAGTCAAAGATTCTATCAGGGAACTTTATAAGGATAGTAGTTGAAGCACACACGTCATTAAGGTCTGAACTTTTCAAATGCATCATCAATTCATTCTACCAAGAGCATGTTGAAATCAAGGAAATGCTTAAGAAGTTACTTAAAACTTTACAAGTGGATGATTCCCAGAAACAAAATCAGCCCATAACTGCCTTGTGACAAATTTGCATGTGAAACATCGCCTTCATTTTAGAAGCGTTAATATCCAGACCTAGTTTAGTACACTCACTTTCAAACGTGCTTAGTGCATTCCACAAGCCCATCGGAGAAGTAGACAAAAAGGACAGCATCGTCCCTGAAAAAAAGGACTGAGATTCATTCATTCCCCATTCTCGAAGGGTCCGAATTTTCCTCGTGGCATCTCACAATTATCAAATTTATGTACAGGCATAATAAGATTGGTGCTAGATTGCATCCCTGATGGACCCCTCTAGTCACACGGAACTGGTCTGTTACTTCGTGCCCCAAACCCCATCTAACAGTCTCCCTGTTGTTTTCATACAGGAGTTGGATCAGGCATAACAGTTCTACAAGGATATTTTGGCCCACAGGACCCCCAGAGGGTTTCTCTGGGAACAATATCAAAAGCTGCTTTTAAGTCCACAAATACCCCATACAAATTGTTCTTTAAATGTATTCTCCACCCATAAACCAGCAGATATAATACACGTATGATTAAAAAGCAGGTCATTTCACAGAACAGGAGAAAGAAAGGAGATTTTCCAACTGTAGGCTGATTTCAGCCAGCAGGGCTCTGGCAGCCTTCGGGTTTGAGCCAGCAGCTTCAACAGGCCCACTCACAAAACAATCATGACGGACACCTTGATCAAGGCGCCCTTATCAATGCTAGATCCCTCTATGCCCTAACCTGATTACCATCACACCATGTATCTGGTCAGATCATCACAAAATAACCTTCGCCATTAATGCTACTCCATACAGTCCGGGTACACTTGAATAGGTCGGGATATTTGCTCGCGCACTCTCTTTTACCCTGTCACCCTATGTGTTTAGGTAAAGAAACCAATCCTTTGTACCCAGTTATGGAAAACTCATGATTTTATATAAAGTTGCGTAAATCAACATACAACTGTTATGAGGTATGAGAAATATAACATCAATCGGTTTTTAGCCGGTCATACAAGGAAAAAACAACACAAAGTTATACAAATTAAGGAATACAGTTGCTTGTGTGAAGGAAAGGGTATGAGTCCTTTACTGACAATACCTAAAAAGACAGCATTGTACGGGGAACAAGTGAACATGTGTGACAAGCCTTCCCACTGTGTGCCTTTCACATCCATCTGCTTGAACTGCTCCTTCTTTGGCTCATCTTTCTGTTTTTTCTTCCTACAAATCACACAAATTTCCACATGCTCCTGCAAGCCTTCTTTTGCCGTGGGCCACCAGGCCATCTCTGTCGGGCACTAAAGCGCATTGTCTTGCTCTTTCTCTGCATTGATATATTGCATCATTTGTTCATCCTCCCCTTTCTGATTGTCCAGAAGCCACTTACTTTTCCCTTGAACATCCTTCTTGCTGTTCTGTAGGATAATCTTCATCACTTCAAGCTGTGGGCCGTCTGCTACCTGTAACTCCTCATCTTCTATGCATGCTATTAGCTTTGGCTGTAGGTCATTGTCAGGTGCCATGGCCTCTATTGCTCAGATGCAGTTATCTTCTTTCTTTCTAGAGCCAACACCACTGATTGCAATTCAATGTACTTTGCTCTTCTGCCCCCAAATCTGTCCTTGCACCACTTTTTACCAGAATGTCTTCACTTGCCTCTGTTGCACACAGTTGTCTCCCACGGTAACCAACCAGCCTGTGTCTCCCCCCCGCCCTCTTCTTCTTCCTCCACTTTCTCAGAAATACATAGAGCCACCCCCAAAGTGTTCTTAACATCCACCCCAACCCCCACAGGCACTGGTGCTAGCAACTCACAATCCTGCCCCTCTGTGTGTTTTCCCTCCTCCCACTCCTTGCACCTTCACCGGCACTGCTTTTCTCACGGTCAGCCATCATCATCAGCTTCATTCAGAATGTATGCCTACCCCTGAGTGGACATTAACTTTTCCTCCACATCCTCTTTCCCTTCCATCAGCCTCGTTATCTCGCCTGGCAAGATATGCCATATTGTTTGTGTAAGCATTACTGCATAATCGGAGGGTCTCTGATCCCTCCCTATCTTCATCCCCTTTGTGATATCTTTGTGCTTTGCATGTTGTTCAGCACTATTTCCCCAGTTCCTTCCCTGTGATGCCCTTTGTAACTGCTGTTTGTGGGTGACCACCATCTCCTTATACCTTTGTACCAAAAGTGGGGTCACATCCCAATTGTCCACCATGCTCCTCAACCTCTCCGGAACTGACCTCGACCCTAATTAATATGACAGATCTGCCCCCTCCTCTTGCCTGGTCAGTGGACCAGCATCTGCCATTTTGTAACTGAAACTGTAATCTGTAACTGCAATCTGCAACTGGAATCTTCCTTCAGGTTAACTCATGCTTCTGATCTGACATTCCTACCCTGTGCCCTTCACAGCATCGACCATACAATGTCCCTCCACGGCAAGTGCTCTTACTGTATCACAGGGACCTAAGAAAACTCTGACCTGATTGCAATGTTTTAGTTGCACTTGCAACCCTGTACTGTATCAATGTAGCACTCTGAGGCACTGTCTCTGTATTATTCCTAGAGCCCAATGAAGACTCCATTCTGCTTCTCAAGCGTGCAACAGGTAAAGTGAAAAACACTTTTTTTCACTCACCCATTGGATTGTTGTACACCTCAGTCATGCACATCAGGAAGGGGAGCTCCTGGGAATCGGCACCATCTGTTACAGGCTTGTCCTGCTCCCACATATTAGTAGTGCTCATCCAGCTCTCCCATAACACCTCAGGCATTCCAGGCACTCGACACTTGGACACAAAGAAAGACCAGACGTGGAGAGAAATGGGCTGTAATGCAAACACACACAAGTGCATTGGAGGGTGCTCCCTGCTCTGCCCCTCATAGGCTTGGCTCATCCTTATGTACTATGGAGTAGGTAAATCTATTCTCCACCCATAAACCAGCTTGATAATGCACGTATAACAAACAGATCCTTTCACAGAACAGGAGGAAGAAAGTACATTTCACAACTATAGGTTGATTTCTGCGAGCCAGGCTCTGGCAGCCTTGTGATTTGAGCCAGCAGCTTCATTGCTGTGTATGTTCTCAGGAGGGGCTCTTGATGTGCCGTGTTTTGCATTGCGACATCACTTGGCAAGGGTGTTTGGCTGTTGGGCTAGTCTCTTAGGCTAGTCTGTGGGCCAGTCCATTTGCATCACATGTACCTCAAATAAACAAAAAGAATGTGTAGTATCAGATAAGGTATCAAGCCAAACCGAACTTGTTTAATTATACCTTGAAAGACTAAACTTCCTGTTGGCTAGTGTGTATTGTTAATGGATTTAACAACCTGCTTCAGATTGGTATTCACATACTCCACATCCTTCCCCTACCTAATAACCATCTCCCTCTCCTAAACTACCACCTCTCCCTCGTCATGCAGCATACTTGCTTCTTAACCCCTATGTCTCCCTCTAAGCTTTGCCGTTTAAGCACCATTTATCCCTCCTCAACCACCTTCTGTCCCTCCACAATCACCATCATCCACCCAAAACCAATGTCTTCCCTTCTGACACTCTCCCTAAAATGTAATCCATCCTCCACTGAGAACTTTACCTCTGCTTCTGATAATGATGTCGAGAAGAAGTCCAGTTACTCATCTTCTCCCCCCTGCAGTCCCTTAAAAACAAAGGAACCATTGCTTAAGATCTCAATGTGCAAAACCTGTATATGCCTAATGTGTCGAAAGTATCAATGTGGTAAAACAAAACAAGTGGCAATCTAGGAGATTCTTGCAAGACTCACTTAATGGTAAAGGGTGCTCAAAACATACAAACATTAGCATGGGAACACATCTAGGGTTCACACACGTAGGTTTCTCAATAAACACAGGACACATGTGACTAAACTTTGTTTGCCTTATGCATTTTTCAGTGACACAAAAAGAAGATGGTGAAGTTCGTTTTTAAATTGGAGTCAAGCTAAAAAAGGAATATTAGAGAGGGGGTGAACGAATAAACACAAACTGATAAAATGGGGGGCCCAGCAACACCAAACATGTCCCTAGCAACTAGGGTTGCCTATCTTGAGAATGAGGCAGGAGGAGAAAATAAAACCTCCTTCCAGTAAAGTACAAGTTGTACAGTTATTGGCAAACCCAACTAATCAGATGTTTATGACAGTATTGTGTGCTTCACTCAGTGCTCCATGATGTTTATGTATATGACCTGTTTTGAAATCCCATGGAAGTTGGGTTGACAAGGGTGCTAGGTACACATACAACCAAAAATAAAATACATGAACAAAATCACTTTCAGCAGTCAGTATGAATGATACCCAGACTACTAATATCTGATATTTTTAGGGTCATAGGTCATGGCATTAAGTGTGCCAACCATTAGAGAAAATCTGTTGGCTCAATGAATTGCAAAGCTTTAGACATAATTCATGTTTAATGTTCAATTACATTGTAATAACTCATCAAAAGTGCAACGTTATTCCACACATAGATCTCAACATATCATTTAGTAAAATAGCATTGACAAAACATAATTTCATAGCACAACACAACATTAAAAGAACTTGTTATAAATGTTTGCAAAATTACAGGGAAACCACCATCAGTACAGTACCAGTGTATGGCAAAATGTCAATATGTTTTGATGCTTATCAGAGGTATCAGAAAGCTTGTGTGATATTCAGTCCTTAGAAGTTTGGTACTCTTGTGCCACACACAGTCTACCTCCGAATGCACATTGTAGTCAAACATGTTTCATTCCAATGAGTCACTTGGGGAAGTTCTTCAAGAAGCTGGCAGACTACAGATTGCCCAGGTGTCGTATAACACACATTAACAGATGGGAAATAGGATGAGAGGACAACTATTGACCATTGTATAAATTGGTGGGAAAAAGCAGAAGAAAAATGTTCCTAACTTTATAGATTCAAACTGTGTCCACTAAATGTTATATAACAGGGATGAATCCTGTCCAATGAACTAACAGGAAATTGTATTGGTCAGAGTCATCTGTTAAATATGTCAGAGTAAACACTTGATTGTTTGTTTATTTATTTTATTATTGTGTTGTAGTTTACAGAACGTTTCACAAATTAAAAAACAGCATCTTATCACATGACATAACATAATTAGACAATGTATTCATCCATATAATTTCTGTTATTAGATTCAATAAAAAAAATATTGTAATTCCTAAATACCCATAAAACATCCATTACAATTTCATATTAAAATTCTGAAATACAAGAGTGTGTCAAGTTTTAAGAAGTCTAAAGAGTGCAATAATCAACTATATATTTGACCCCCTCCGTTTATCTTGACAAAGGTTATCACTTCTCACCATAGTAGGGTTGTGTAGGAATCTTTCTAACCTAAATCTGTGAGATAGTGTGGCCTCATACTGCAGAACAAGATGTTTCAAGGTTTCACAATGTTCAGAGATTTTACATAGTTTTCATTTTCTATTTTATTTCCTTCAGCCACGAATGGGGCCTTATCTCTCCAGTGTGACTAATAAATAGCATTGGAATCCCATGAAAACCCACCAGCAATTTCTGTTAGGAAAACAAATCCAATACCTTGGAATTTGACAAGGAGTTCTCCAAAATTGAACATATTTGGAGCATATGTTTAAAGATGTGAAGGCAGGCGCTCTGTTACAAGTCTTTAGCTTCTCCTCCTAATGCACGTTTTCATGACTTCATCAATCTTCAGGGAGGCTGAGTTTCTGTGTTTTTTCAGGCAGGTCTGCATTTCTGTTTCAGGTGTAACAAATTAATTAGCTCTGAGGATTCTGGTACTTGTATTTTTCACACTTGATTTTGCTGGCAGGTGACTGGAAACAACTCCCTCCATAGCACAAATCTTCCCCTTGATGGGGGGAGGGGGAAAGCCATGGTTGTGGCTCTCCAATGTAAGGCATGATGGCCCTGCTGCACTGCCTTGTGAGCCCGGGACTCCTGTAACAATGTTTAAAGATGTGAAGGCAGGCGCTCTGTTACCAGTCTTTAGCTTCTCCTCCTAACGCACGTTTTCATGACTTCATCAATCTTCAGGGAGGCTGAGTTTCTGTGTTTTTTCAGGCAGGTCTGCATTTCTGTTTCAGGTGTAACAAATTAATTAGCTCTGAGGATTCTGGTACTTGTATTTTTCACACTTGATTTTGCTGGCAGGTGACTGGAAACAACTCCCTCCATAGCACAAATCTTCCCCTTGATGGGGGAAGGGGGAAAGCCATGGTTGTGGCTCTCCAATGTAAGGCATGATGGCCCTGCTGCACTGCCTTGTGAGCCCGGGACTCCTGTAACAATGTTTAAAGATGTGAAGGCAGGCGCTCTGTTACCAGTCTTTAGCTTCTCCTCCTAACGCACGTTTTCATGACTTCATCAATCTGCAGGGAGGCTGAGTTTCTGTGTTTTTTCAGGCAGGTCTGCATTTCTGTTTCAGGTGTAACAAATTAATTAGCTCTGAGGATTCTGGTACTTGTATTTTTCACACTTGATTTTGCTGGCAGGTGACTGCAAACAACTCCCTCCATAGCACAAATCTTCCCCTTGATGGGGGGGGGGAAGCCATGGTTGTGGCTCTCCAATGTAAGGCATGATGGCCCTGCTGCACTGCCTTGTGAGCCCGGGACTCCTGTAACAATGTTTAAAGATGTGAAGGCAGGCGCTCTGTTACCAGTCTTTAGCTTCTCCTCCTAACGCACGTTTTCATGACTTCATCAATCTTCAGGGAGGCTGAGTTTCTGTGTTTTTTCAGGCAGGTCTGCATTTCTGTTTCAGGTGTAACAAATTAATTAGCTCTGAGGATTCTGGTACTTGTATTTTTCACACTTGATTTTGCTGGCAGGTGACTGGAAACAACTCCCTCCATAGCACAAATCTTCTCCCTTGATGGGGGGAGGGGGAAAGCCATGGTTGTGGCTCTCCAATGTAAGGCATGATGGCCCTGCTGCACTGCCTTGTGAGCCCGGGACTCCTGTAACAATGTTTAAAGATGTAAAGGCAGGCGCTCTGTTACCAGTCTTTAGCTTCTCCTCCTAATGCACGTTTTCATGACTTCATCAATCTTCAGGGAGGCTGAGTTTCTGTGTTTTTTCAGGCAGGTCTGCATTTCTGTTTCAGGTGTAACAAATTACTTAGCTCTGAGGATTCTGGTACTTGTATTTTTCACACTTGATTTTGCTGGCAGGTGACTGGAACCAACTCCCTTCATAGCACAAATCTTCCCCTTGATAGGGGGAGGGGGATAGCCATGGTTGTGGTTCTCCAATGTAAGGCATGATGGCCCTGCTGCACTGCCTTGTGAGCCTGGGACTCCTGTAACAATGTTTAAAGATGTGAAGGCAGGCGCTCTGTTACCAGTCTTTAGCTTCTCCTCCTAACGCACGTTTTCATGACTTCATCAATCTTCAGGGAGGCTGAGTTTCTGTGTTTTTTCAGGCAGGTCTGCATTTCTGTTTCAGGTGAAACAAATTAATTAGCTCTGAGGATTCTGGTACTTGTATTTTTCACACTTGATTTTGCTGGCAGGTGACTGGAAACAACTCCCTTCTTAGCACAAATCTTACCCTTGATAGGGGGAGGGGGAAAGCCATGGTTGTGGCTCTCCAATGTAAGGCATGATGGCCCGGCTGCACTGCCTTGTGAGCCTGGGACTCCTGTAACAATGTTTAAAGGTGTGAAGGCAGGCGCTCTGTTACCAGTCTTTAGCTTCTCCTCCTAACGCACGTTTTCATGACTTCATCAATCTTCAGGGAGGCTGAGTTTCTGTGTTTTTTCAGGCAGGTCTGCATTTCTGTTTCAGGTGTAACAAATTAATTAGCTCTGAGGATTCTGGTACTTGTATTTTTCACACTTGATTTTGCTGGCAGGTGACTGGAAACAACTCCCTCCATAGCACAAATCTTCCCCTTGATGGGGGAAGGGGGAAAGCCATGGTTGTGGCTCTCCAATGTAAGGCATGATGGCCCTGCTGCACTGCCTTGTGAGCCCGGGACTCCTGTAACAATGTTTAAAGATGTGAAGGCAGGCGCTCTGTTACCAGTCTTTAGCTTCTCCTCCTAACGCACGTTTTCATGACTTCATCAATCTGCAGGGAGGCTGAGTTTCTGTGTTTTTTCAGGCAGGTCTGCATTTCTGTTTCAGGTGTAACAAATTAATTAGCTCTGAGGATTCTGGTACTTGTATTTTTCACACTTGATTTTGCTGGCAGGTGACTGCAAACAACTCCCTCCATAGCACAAATCTTCCCCTTGATGGGGAGGGGGGGAAGCCATGGTTGTGGCTCTCCAATGTAAGGCATGATGGCCCTGCTGCACTGCCTTGTGATGTCACGACTCGCTCCCTTCGCTCCCGTTCCCACCATTTGGGGGCATGATTTGGGGTTTATTCCCCACTGGACTTTTCCTCCGAACTTTATGCTACAGTGCTGTGATGATTTGGGAGCGCTAAATCCCTATTTTCCCAGCTACTTCCCTTCCGGATCCATTCCAGGTTTTTGGCAGCCAGCATGCTTCTTTAACCAAATGACTATGCTTCCCAGAATGCCTGGCCCACTGCTCCACCTCCACCCTTGCAACACAAGGTTGGGTGGAGGATAGGTAACAGCTGTGGCGGCAGGTGCAGCTATCAGCACACCCGAGGCGTGTGCTCGTTAAGCAGCTTTAAAAGCCTCAGTCTCACTTCAGTCCAGCGCTGGTCATCGTTTGCAGTGTTCCTGTTTTTGACTAGTCCCTGGTTCCTGGTTCCTTGCCTTTGTACCTACTTCCTTGTTCCTGTTTTCTTGTTTCCTCCGCCCTGAATTTCGGATTCATGAGCTAATTGATTTCTGCTCCCTTGATTTCCCTTTTTGTCTTCCTCTGTTTGCAGGCAGCAATTCTCAGTGCTTTCCCCTTTTAGATGCAGCCCAGTTTGTCTGTGTTCTATATTTCTTTGACTCTGTCCTTTGCTGCTGTTACCCATTTGCCTTAGCCTTCCTCTTAGTTTAGTTTCCTGTCTTTTCCTTGGAGGGGTAGGGAGAAGTTTGCATAGGTTATTTCGTTTTTCCCTGCTCCTGATCCTTACTTTCTAGAGGATCCATTCCATGTTTTCCACTGCACTTCTGCATTTATTTTCCCTTTGATTATTAGGTGTGGTGTGCGGTAGTAGCTAGCTCCTGTGTGAATGCTTATGTTTTCCTCACTATTTTGTAGACACTATTCCCACTTAGGTATTTAGTTTTCCTTCCATTGCTGTTCTAGCCTTTCGGGGTCCCAGTTTCTTCAACAGGATTCGTGGGCTAGCTGACATTCAAGAGGTTTATCTCGTCCTCGTGAGTACAGTTCTTAAGTTCCCTTCTGTAATACCATCAAGAGTGTTAGTACACAGATCCTGTCATTGCTTGCCCTCCACGTGGGTTTAGCGCTGTCAGTACCTGTAACAGCAATTGGGGGTAAGGCGCTTGCCGACTTTCCTCGCGGTCAGGTGCTTACCCCACATCCCTTTTCATATATTGGTTTTGATGTCACACTCTATTTGCACTCCTGGGTTCTAGCATACCTGAGTCGTAGTTCCTGGGTGCACATTTCCCTTGCCATATTCGCTGCCTTTGTACTCGCCTGACTAATCCTGACAGTATGACTAGCCCAAAATTCCCATTGAATATGGCATGTTTAAGAAAGAAAGGCAGCAAGGCCTCTAACAAGTTTGTACAGAAAGCTTCCCCTACATTTACCTGTGACAATCAAATCACTAGTCCTGACTCCAATGAACTCCTTGTCACGAATGGGCATTTACGTGCAAAGTATTTTTCCCATAGGATGGCACATCCTACATGGCCTGATCCTAGTTCTATCTTTGGTTTTGATCCCGATTCTATGTCAGCACAAGCCTTAGCCGCAGAAAACAACACACTGTTAGACTTATTATACGAGAGTACCTCTGTTGTTGAACCCCATGATTCCAGTTGTGCTTCACCTCAGATAGAACAGTTTCATGATACCAACATAAAGAATGGAGGGGTTTCTTGCATAACTTCTGTTTTCTACCCTCAGTCTAACGCATACTCCGTTGCACAGGTACATACTGTAGTCCCTAATGCCAAGAGGTCTAATGTCAATAGTTTGTTTAAGGGAAACACAGACCAAGTTGGAAAGATAAACTATAAAACACAGAACCTGCAGGCAGTAGAGGACAATGTACAATCGATGCACATCCAGATTGCTAGTGCAGGATCCAGCCCTGATGCCACTATGCTTCCCTCTGTGCCTACTGATAGTGATGTACAGTTAATGCAGGGCATGCTAAGAGCTAAACTTGAGGAGTTAAGACAAGAACTCATTTCTGCACAAGAGGAAAATAAAACCTTACACTCTTTACTGAATGCACCTCCGACTTTATCTGTTGACGTGGAGGAAGTGAACACAGTTCAGCCCCTGAGTGCAGAGACTTTGGTAAACCATGATATTTGTCGATATGTTAGATCTATTGGGAGTGAAGGTCTTTCGTCTAGCACAGCGCTTAATCTAGGCACAGGTTCTAACATTTGTTCTGCTGTTTATCAGGGATTGCAGTTAGCTGAAGAGTTACAAGCCACTCCTTTACCAAAAATACCCTGTGTAGCAGTTTGTCATAATTCTGAACTAGCACACATACAAGCTTCTGATTTCCAAACACAATCCACAATGGTGGCATACACAGATTCAGTCACTACCGTAGGCTTAGGCCCTGCTCTTGATACAGCTGCTGAGACTGAAGTAGATGTTAAAGCTGATGTGGAAAACAATGTTACCTCTGGGTTCACTCTTCCTTCTGCCACTTCTGATCAATACGAACAGTCAGAGACAGCACAGATTTCATGTTCTGAGGGACTCATTCCACAGTATACTGAACCAAAGAACCGTCAGGCGGTTCCTGAACTGTTGATTGATAATCTGCCTCTTTCAGAAGCTAAAACAGAGGAATGGACAATAGACGAAATCCTGATTAACAGAGACTTTACTATGGTGATTCCACTGATTGATTTTGACTTCTACAAAGAAAAAGACTCTGTGTCACCCACTAAAGAAAGGGACTGCAAGGGTACAGCTCAGCCTTTGGTTACTGGTGCCAAGGAGTCTACTGCCCTAAAGGTGCCCTTCATTCCTGAGCCACCGATGGGTCTGTCAACTTCTGAGACTTCTGTCTGTCCTCCTACAACCATTGACTCTTCTATGATTCAATCTACAGCCCTGCAGTCATCTTTGGCACACCTGTCTTCAACCAATGAACCGCTGTCTGCCATTTACTCAAGAGCCAGTCCCAAAGACCTGGACATGCTTGTATCCAGCAACCGAGATTGCTCCAGCTTGCATGCCTTCAGCCTCAAGGTTTCCCCTGACCTGCCTGTCTTCAGCTACAGTGACTCATCCTGCAGATCATCCTTCAGCTTTAGAGCCTCCGGTAGTCCATCAAAAGAGCATGTCTTCAGTCCCGGAGTATACTGAGTATTTGCCTTCAGTTCATGAGACGCCTGTATCCTGCATAGCCTCGCTGCCAATATCAGAGGTATACCTGTCTACACCATCTGATTCTACTGTATTTTCTTCTGCTCCAGCGATTCCTCCTGAATCCCAACCATTTACAGTCGATGAACGTCTAGCCTGCCTTTCTTTTGCTTCAGGAGGAGCACCAGAATGCCTGCCTTTCCCACAAGACTATTCTCCCAACTGCTTCACTTTAGCATCAGAGCCTCCTAAAGATGCAGCATCAGAGTTTGAGACTTTTGCCAGCTCCCGCTTCAGAGTCATCAAGCTGGACCAAGTGGTGAGTCAGAACCACTCACTTGGGTGTGCACAAGGGGTGGTGCAGACCGGCGTATTACCTACAGGACTTGTGCAACAGAATTCCGCCAAGAAGCACCAGTCGGGTGGTAGTAGCCAAAGGAAGGGAATGACTGCTGCAGTTCAAGATGTGTCTGTTATTGCTCCTTCTGCGAGTCTGCCTGAAATACCAAGTACTGCGTCTATCACTCCTATCAGGATGCCAAACTTCCCTGCTGTGGTATCCCACGTGAAACAAAGTGGCTACACGACTGTCACCAGGAGTACTAGCCTTGTACAGCCCATTGGACTTTCAGATCTCCAAGGCGTAGAACATGTGCAGTCAAACCTTAGTCACTTTCAACCACAAGCCTTTTCCCAGATGGATGACAGAAGGAAATCTGAACCTCTACCTCAGCCACCACCTTCTCTAATGGCTGAGCAAAAACCTTTCCTGAAGCCAGCATTTTCCTCACCTCCCGCATGTCCACTCTCGGCAGAAAGGCTAACAGAGCTTCTACCATTGCCTAAGGCATGTTGCACCAGCCTGCCTCTCTCCTCAAAGACTTATAAGGGTCCACTCCCAGTGACTGAGCTTCCTGGACCTTCCAACTCTGCTTCTGGTCCTGCAAGTCCTTCATGCCTTTCTTCGAACCATGAGTCTCTTCCTCACCAGAAGCCACCGTTTCCATCAGTACCACCTCCAAAGACAAAGCACTCCTATCATGGAAGTCCATCTGCCTTTGCCCACAGGCCACCATTTCCATCAGTGCCACCTCCAAAGAAAAAGCACTCCAATCATGGAAAGAAGATGTCTCGTGCGGGTGGCGGGCACCCGAAGCCGGCCGTAGGAGGGGGTATACTGTCACGACTCGCTCCCTTCGCTCCCGTTCCCACCATTTGGGGGCATGATTTGGGGTTTATTCCCCACTGGACTTTTCCTCCGAACTTTATGCTACAGTGCTGTGATGATTTGGGAGCGCTAAATCCCTATTTTCCCAGCTACTTCCCTTCCGGATCCATTCCAGGTTTTTGGCAGCCAGCATGCTTCTTTAACCAAATGACTATGCTTCCCAGAATGCCTGGCCCACTGCTCCACCTCCACCCTTGCAACACAAGGTTGGGTGGAGGATAGGTAACAGCTGTGGCGGCAGGTGCAGCTATCAGCACACCCGAGGCGTGTGCTCGTTAAGCAGCTTTAAAAGCCTCAGTCTCACTTCAGTCCAGCGCTGGTCATCGTTTGCAGTGTTCCTGTTTTTGACTAGTCCCTGGTTCCTGGTTCCTTGCCTTTGTACCTACTTCCTTGTTCCTGTTTTCTTGTTTCCTCCGCCCTGAATTTCGGATTCATGAGCTAATTGATTTCTGCTCCCTTGATTTCCCTTTTTGTCTTCCTCTGTTTGCAGGCAGCAATTCTCAGTGCTTTCCCCTTTTAGATGCAGCCCAGTTTGTCTGTGTTCTATATTTCTTTGAATCTGTCCTTTGCTGCTGTTACCCATTTGCCTTAGCCTTCCTCTTAGTTTAGTTTCCTGTCTTTTCCTTGGAGGGGTAGGGAGAAGTTTGCATAGGTTATTTCGTTTTTCCCTGCTCCTGATCCTTACTTTCTAGAGGATCCATTCCATGTTTTCCACTGCACTTCTGCATTTATTTTCCCTTTGATTATTAGGTGTGGTGTGCGGTAGTAGCTAGCTCCTGTGTGAATGCTTATGTTTTCCTCACTATTTTGTAGACACTATTCCCACTTAGGTATTTAGTTTTCCTTCCATTGCTGTTCTAGCCTTTCGGGGTCCCAGTTTCTTCAACAGGATTCGTGGGCTAGCTGACATTCAAGAGGTTTATCTCGTCCTCGTGAGTACAGTTCTTAAGTTCCCTTCTGTAATACCATCAAGAGTGTTAGTACACAGATCCTGTCATTGCTTGCCCTCCACGTGGGTTTAGCGCTGTCAGTACCTGTAACAGCAATTGGGGGTAAGGCGCTTGACGACTTTCCTCGCGGTCAGGTGCTTACCCCACATCCCTTTTCATATATTGGTTTTGATGTCACACTCTATTTGCACTCATGGGTTCTAGCATACCTGAGTCGTAGTTCCTGGGTGCACATTTCCCTTGCCATATTCGCTGCCATTGTACTCGCCTGACTAATCCTGACATGTGAGCCTGGGACTCCTGTAACAATGTTTAAAGGTGTGAAGGCAGGCGCTCTGTTACCAGTCTTTAGCTTCTCCTCCTAACGCACGTTTTCATGACTTCATCAATCTTCAGGGAGGCTGAGTTTCTGTGTTTTTTCAGGCAGGTCTGCATTTCTGTTTCAGGTGTAACAAATTAATTAGCTCTGAAAATTCTGGTACTTGTATTTTTCACACTTGATTTTGCTGGCAGGTCACTGGAAACAACTCCCTCCATAGCACAAATCTTCCCCTTGATGGGGGGGGGGGGAAGCAATGGTTGTGGCTCTCCAATGTAAGGCATGATGGCCCTGCTGCACTGCCTTGTGAGCCCGGGACTCCTGTAACAATGTTTAAAGATGTGAAGGCAGGCGCTCTGTTACCAGTCTTTAGCTTCTCCTCCTAACGCACGTTTTCATGACTTCATCAATCTGCAGGGAGGCTGAGTTTCTGTGTTTTTTCAGGCAGGTCTGCATTTCTGTTTCAGGTGTAACAAATTAATTAGCTCTGAGGATTCTGGTACTTGTATTTTTCACACTTGATTTTGCTGGCAGGTGACTGGAAACAACTCCCTCCATAGCACAAATCTTCCCCTTGATGGGGGGAGGGGGAAAGCCATGGTTGTGGCTCTCCAATGTAAGGCATGATGGCCCTGCTGCACTGCCTTGTGAGCCCGGGACTCCTGTAACAATGTTTAAAGATGTGAAGGCAGGCGCTCTGTTACCAGTCTTTAGCTTCTCCTCCTAACGCACGTTTTCATGACTTCAATCAATCTGCAGGGAGGCTGAGTTTCTGTGTTTTTTCAGGCAGGTCTGCATTTCTGTTTCAGGTGTAACAAATTAATTAGCTCTGAGGATTCTGGTACTTGTATTTTTCACACTTGATTTTGCTGGCAGGTGACTGCAAACAACTCCCTCCATAGCACAAATCTTCCCCTTGATGGGGGGGGGAAGCCATGGTTGTGGCTCTCCAATGTAAGGCATGATGGCCCTGCTGCACTGCCTTGTGAGCCTGGGACTTCTGTAACAATGTTTAAAGGTGTGAAGACAGGCGCTCTGTTACCAGTCTTTAGCTTCTCCTCCTAACGCACGTTTTCATGACTTCATCAATCTTCAGGGAGGCTGAGTTTCTGTGTTTTTTCAGGCAGGTCTGCATTTCTGTTTCAGGTGTAACAAATTAATTAGCTCTGCGGATTCTGGTACTTGTATTTTTCACACTTGATTTTGCTGGCAGGTGACTGGAAACAACTCCCTCCATAGCACAAATCTTCCCCTTGATGGGGGGAGGGGGAAAGCCATGGTTGTGGCTCTCCAATGTAAGGCATGATGGCCCTGCTGCACTGCCTTGTGAGCCTGGGACTCCTGTAACAATGTTTAAAGAGTGAAGGCAGGCGCTCTGTTACCAGTCTTTAGCTTCTCCTCCTAACGCACGTTTTCATGACTTCATCAATCTTCAGGGAGGCTGAGTTTCTGTGTTTTTTCAGGCAGGTCTGCATTTCTGTTTCAGGTGTAACAAATTAATTAGCTCTGAGGATTCTGGTACTTGTATTTTTCACACTTGATTTTGCTGGCAGGTGACTGGAAACAACTCCCTCCATAGCACAAATCTTCCCCTTGATGGGGGGAGGGGGAAAGCCATGGTTGTGGCTCTCCAATGTAAGGCATGATGGCCCTGCTGCACTGCCTTGTGAGCCCGGGACTCCTGTAACAATGTTTAAAGATGTGAAGGCAGGCGCTCTGTTACCAGTCTTTAGCTTCTCCTCCTAACGCACGTTTTCATGA
The DNA here is from genome assembly GCF_040938575.1 of Ambystoma mexicanum. Classification (NCBI taxonomy): domain Eukaryota; kingdom Metazoa; phylum Chordata; class Amphibia; order Caudata; family Ambystomatidae; genus Ambystoma; species Ambystoma mexicanum. The sequence continues at coordinate 1,259,135,270 of NC_090930.1, forward strand.
CTTCATCAATCTGCAGGGAGGCTGAGTTTCTGTGTTTTTTCAGGCAGGTCTGCATTTCTGTTTCAGGTGTAACAAATTAATTAGCTCTGAGGATTCTGGTACTTGTATTTTTCACACTTGATTTTGCTGGCAGGTGACTGCAAACAACTCCCTCCATAGCACAAATCTTCCCCTTGATGGGGGGGGGGAAGCCATGGTTGTGGCTCTCCAATGTAAGGCATGATGGCCCTGCTGCACTGCCTTGTGAGCCTGGGACTCCTGTAACAATGTTTAAAGGTGTGAAGGCAGGCGCTCTGTTACCAGTCTTTAGCTTCTCCTCCTAATGCACGTTTTCATGACTTCATCAATATTCAGGGCAGCTGAGTTTCTGTGTTTTTTCAGGCAGGTCTGCATTTCTGTTTCAGGTGTAACAAATTAATTAGCTCTGAGGATTCTGGTACTTGTATTTTTAACACTTGATTTTGCTGGTAGGTGACTGGAAACAACTCCCTTCATAGCACAAATCTTCCCTTTGATAGGGGGAGGGGGAAAGCCATGGTTGTGGCTCTCCAATGTAAGGCATGATGGCCCTGCTGCACTGCCTTGTGAGCCCGGGACTCCTGTAACAATGTTTAAAGATGTGAAGGCAGGTGCTCTGTTACCAGTCTTTAGCTTCTCCTCCTAACGCACGTTTTCATGACTTCATCAATCTTCAGGGAGGCTGAGTTTCTGTGTTTTTTCAGGCAGGTCTGCATTTCTGTTTCAGGTGTAACAAATTAATTAGCTCTGAGGATTCTGGTACTTGTATTTTTCACACTTGATTTTGCTGGCAGGTGACTGCAAACAACTCCCTCCATAGCACAAATCTTCCCCTTGATGGGGAGGGGGTGGGGAGCCATGGTTGTGGCTCTCCAATGTAAGGCATGATGGCCCTGCTGCACTGCCTTGTGAGCCTGGGACTCCTGTAACAATGTTTAAAGGTGTGAAGGCAGGCGCTCTGTTACCAGTCTTTAGCTTCTCCTCCTAACGCACGTTTTCATGACTTCATCAATCTTCAGGGAGGCTGAGTTTCTGTGTTTTTTCAGGCAGGTCTGCATTTCTGTTTCAGGTGTAACAAATTAATTAGCTCTGAGGATTCTGGTACTTGTATTTTTCACACTTGATTTTGCTGGCAGGTGACTGGAAACAACTCCCTCCATAGCACAAATCTTCCCCTTGATGGGGGGAGGGGGAAAGCCATGGTTGTGGCTCTCCAATGTAAGGCATGATGGCCCTGCTGCACTGCCTTGTGAGCCCGGGACTCCTGTAACAATGTTTAAAGATGTGAAGGCAGGCGCTCTGTTACCAGTCTTTAGCTTCTCCTCCTAACGCACGTTTTCATGACTTCAATCAATCTGCAGGGAGGCTGAGTTTCTGTGTTTTTTCAGGCAGGTCTGCATTTCTGTTTCAGGTGTAACAAATTAATTAGCTCTGAGGATTCTGGTACTTGTATTTTTCACACTTGATTTTGCTGGCAGGTGACTGCAAACAACTCCCTCCATAGCACAAATCTTCCCCTTGATGGGGGGGGGGAAGCCATGGTTGTGGCTCTCCAATGTAAGGCATGATGGCCCTGCTGCACTGCCTTGTGAGCCTGGGACTCCTGTAACAATGTTTAAAGGTGTGAAGACAGGCGCTCTGTTACCAGTCTTTAGCTTCTCCTCCTAACGCACGTTTTCATGACTTCATCAATCTTCAGGGAGGCTGAGTTTCTGTGTTTTTTCAGGCAGGTCTGCATTTCTGTTTCAGGTGTAACAAATTAATTAGCTCTGCGGATTCGTATTTTTCACACTTGATTTTGCTGGCAGGTGACTGGAAACAACTCCCTCCATAGCACAAATCTTCCCCTTGATGGGGGGAGGGGGAAAGCCATGGTTGTGGCTCTCCAATGTAAGGCATGATGGCCCTGCTGCACTGCCTTGTGAGCCTGGGACTCCTGTAACAATGTTTAAAGGTGTGAAGGCAGGCGCTCTGTTACCAGTCTTTAGCTTCTCCTCCTAACGCACGTTTTCATGACTTCATCAATCTTCAGGGAGGCTGAGTTTCTGTGTTTTTTCAGGCAGGTCTGCATTTCTGTTTCAGGTGTAACAAATTAATTAGCTCTGAGGATTCTGGTACTTGTATTTTTCACACTTGATTTTGCTGGCAGGTGACTGGAAACAACTCCCTCCATAGCACAAATCTTCCCCTTGATGGGGGGAGGGGGAAAGCCATGGTTGTGGCTCTCCAATGTAAGGCATGATGGCCCTGCTGCACTGCCTTGTGAGCCCGGGACTCCTGTAACAATGTTTAAAGATGTGAAGGCAGGCGCTCTGTTACCAGTCTTTAGCTTCTCCTCCTAACGCACGTTTTCATGACTTCATCAATCTGCAGGGAGGCTGAGTTTCTGTGTTTTTTCAGGCAGGTCTGCATTTCTGTTTCAGGTGTAACAAATTAATTAGCTCTGAGGATTCTGGTACTTGTATTTTTCACACTTGATTTTGCTGGCAGGTGACTGCAAACAACTCCCTCCATAGCACAAATCTTCCCCTTGATGGGGGGGGGGGGAGCCATGGTTGTGGCTCTCCAATGTAAGGCATGATGGCCCTGCTGCACTGCCTTGTGAGCCTGGGACTCCTGTAACAATGTTTAAAGGTGTGAAGGCAGGCGCTCTGTTACCAGTCTTTAGCTTCTCCTCCTAATGCACGTTTTCATGACTTCATCAATATTCAGGGCAGCTGAGTTTCTGTGTTTTTTCAGGCAGGTCTGCATTTCTGTTTCAGGTGTAACAAATTAATTAGCTCTGAGGATTCTGGTACTTGTATTTTTAACACTTGATTTTGCTGGTAGGTGACTGGAAACAACTCCCTTCATAGCACAAATCTTCCCCTTGATAGGGGGAGGGGGAAAGCCATGGTTGTGGCTCTCCAATGTAAGGCATGATGGCCCTGCTGCACTGCCTTGTGAGCCCGGGACTCCTGTAACAATGTTTAAAGATGTGAAGGCAGGTGCTCTGTTACCAGTCTTTAGCTTCTCCTCCTAACGCACGTTTTCATGACTTCATCAATCTTCAGGGAGGCTGAGTTTCTGTGTTTTTTCAGGCAGGTCTGCATTTCTGTTTCAGGTGTAACAAATTAATTAGCTCTGAGGATTCTGGTACTTGTATTTTTCACACTTGATTTTGCTGGCAGGTGACTGCAAACAACTCCCTCCATAGCACAAATCTTCCCCTTGATGGGGAGGGGGTGGGGAGCCATGGTTGTGGCTCTCCAATGTAAGGCATGATGGCCCTGCTGCACTGCCTTGTGAGCCTGGGACTCCTGTAACAATGTTTAAAGGTGTGAAGGCAGGCGCTCTGTTACCAGTCTTTAGCTTCTCCTCCTAACGCACGTTTTCATGACTTCATCAATCTTCAGGGAGGCTGAGTTTCTGTGTTTTTTCAGGCAGGTCTGCATTTCTGTTTCAGGTGTAACAAATTAATTAGCTCTGAGGATTCTGGTACTTGTATTTTTCACACTTGATTTTGCTGGCAGGTGACTGGAAACAACTCCCTCCATAGCACAAATCTTCCCCTTGATGGGGGGAGGGGGAAAGCCATGGTTGTGGCTCTCCAATGTAAGGCATGATGGCCCTGCTGCACTGCCTTGTGAGCCCGGGACTCCTGTAACAATGTTTAAAGATGTGAAGGCAGGCGCTCTGTTACCAGTCTTTAGCTTCTCCTCCTAACGCACGTTTTCATGACTTCATCAATCTTCAGGGAGGCTGAGTTTCTGTGTTTTTTCAGGCAGGTCTGCATTCTGTTTCAGGTGTAACAAATTAATTAGCTCTGAGGATTCTGGTACTTGTATGTTTCACACTTGATTTTGCTGGCAGGTGACTGGAAACAACTCCCTCCATAGCACAAATCTTCCCCTTGATGGGGGGATGGGGAAAGCCATGGTTGTGGCTCTCCAATGTAAGGCATGATGGCCCTGCTGCACTGCCTTGTGAGCCCGGGACTCCTGTAACAATGTTTAAAGATGTGTAGGCAGGCGCTCTGTTACCTGTCTTTAGCTTCTCCTCCTAACGCACGTTTTCATGACTTCATCAATCTTCAGGGAGGCTGAGTTTCTGTGTTTTTTCAGGCAGGTCTGCATTTCTGTTTCAGGTGTAACAAATTAATTAGCTCTGATGATTCTGGTACTTGTATTTTTCACACTTGATTTTGCTGGCAGGTGACTGGAAAAAACTCCCTCCATAGCACAAATCTTCCCCTTGATGGGGGGAGGGGAAAAGCCATGGTTGTGGCTCTCCAATGTAAGGCATGATGGCCATGCTGCACTGCCTTGTGAGCCCGGGACTCCTGTAACAATGTTTAAAGATGTGAAGGCAGGGGCTCTGTTACCAGTCTTTAGCTTCTCCTCCTAAAGCACGTTTTCATGACTTCATCAATCTTCAGGGAGGCTGAGTTTCTGTGTTTTTTCAGGCAGGTCTGCATTTCTGTTTCAGGTGTAACAAATTAATTAGCTCTGAGGATTCTGGTACTTGTATTTTTCACACTTGATTTTGCTGGCAGGTGACAGGAAACAACTCCCTCCATAGCACAAATATTCCCCTTGATGGGGCGAGGGGGAAAGCCATGGTTGTGGCTCTCCAATGTAAGGCATGATGGCCCTGCTGCACTGCCTTGTGAGCCCGGGACTCCTGCAACAATGTTTAAAGATGTGAAGGCAGGCGCTCTGTTACCAGTCTTTAGCTTCTCCTCCTAACGCACGTTTTCATGACTTCATCAATCTTCAGGGAGGCTGAGTTTCTGTGTTTTTTCAGGCAGGTCTGCATTTCTGTTTCAGGTGCAACAAATTAATTAGCTCTGAGGATTCTGGTACTTGTATTTTTCACAATTGATTTTGCTGGCAGGTGACAGGAAACAACTCCCTCCATAGCACAAATCTTCCCCTTGATGGGGGGAGGGGGAAAGCCATGGTTGTGGCTCTCCAATGTAAGGCATGATGGCCCTGCTGCACTGCCTTGTGAGCCCGGGACTCCTGCAACAATGTTTAAAGATGTGAAGGCAGGCGCTCTGTTACCAGTCTTTAGCTTCTCCTCCTAACGCACGTTTTCATGACTTCATCAATCTTCAGGGAGGCTGAGTTTCTGTGTTTTTTAAGGCAGGTCTGCATTTCTGTTTCAGGTGTAACAAATTAATTACCACTGAGGATTCTGGTACTTGTATTTTTCACACTTGATTTTGCTGGCAGGTGACTGGAAACAACTCCCTCCATAGCACAAATCTTCCCCTTGATGGGGGGAGGGGGAAAGCCATGGTTGTGGCTCTCCAATGTAAGGCATGATGGCCCTGCTGCACTGCCTTGTGGGCCCGGGACTCCTGTAACAATGTTAAAAGATGTGAAGGCAGGCGCTCTGTTACCAGTCTTTAGCTTCTCCTCCTAACGCACGTTTTCATGACTTCATCAATCTTCAGGGAGGCTGAGTTTCTGTGTTTTTTCAGGCAGGTCTGAATTTCTGTTTCAGGTGTAACAAATTAATTAGCTCTGAGGATTCTGGTACTTGTATTTTTCACACTTGATTTTGCTGGCAGGTGACTGGAAACAACTCCCTCCATAGCACAAATCTTCCCCTTGATGGGGGGAGGGGAAAAGCCCCCATGTAATTCATGGCAGCAGGGCCACAATGCCTTATATTGGAGAGCCATAACCATGGCTTTCCCCCTCCCCCATCAAGGGGTAGATTTGTGCTATGGAGGGAGTTGTTTCCAGTCACCTGCCAGCAAAATCAAGTGAGAAAAATACAAGTACCAGAATCCTCAGAGCTAATTAATTTGTCACACCTGAAACAGAAATGCAGACCTGCCTGAGAAAACAAAGAAACTCAGTCTCCCTGAAGATTGATGAAGTCATGAAAAGGTGCGTTAGGAGGAGAAGCTAAAGACTGGTAACTGAGCGCCTGCCTTCACACCTTTAAACATTGTTCCTGGAGTCCCCTGCTCACAAGGCAGTAGCAGTAGGGTCACCATGCCTTACATTGGAGAGCCACAACCATGGCTTTCTCCCTCCCCTCATCAAGGGGTAGATTTGTGCTATGGAGGGAGTTGTTTCCAGTCACCTGCCAGCAAAATCAAGTGAGAAAAATACAAGTACCAGAATCCTCAGAGCTAATTAATTTGTCACACCTGAAACAGAAATGCAGACCCGCCTGAAAAAACAAAGAAACTCAGTCTCCCTGAAGATTGATGAAGTCATGAAAAGGTGCGTTAGGAGGAGAAGCTAAAGACTGGTAACTGAGCGCCTGCCTTCACACCTTTAAACATTGTTCCTGGAGTCCCCTGCTCACAAGGCAGTAGCAGCAGGGTCACCATGCCTTACATTGGAGAGCCACAACCATGGCTTTCTCCCTCCCCTCATCAAGGGGTAGATTTGTGCTATGGAGGGAGTTGTTTCCAGTCACCTGCCAGCAAAATCAAGTGAGAAAAATACAAGTACCAGAATCCTCAGAGCTAATTAATTTGTCACACCTGAAACAGAAATGCAGACCCGCCTGAAAAAACAAAGAAACTCAGCCTCCCTGAAGATTGATGAAGTCATGAAAACGTTTGTTAGGAGGAGAAGCTAAAGACTTGTAACTGAGCGCCTGCCTTCACACCTTTAAACATTGTTCCAGGAGTCCCGGGCTCACAAGGCAGTAGCAACAGGGCCACCATGCCTTACATTGGAGAGCCACAACCATGGCTTTCCCCCTCCCCCATCAAGGGGTAGATTTGTGCTATGGAGGGAGTTGTTTCCAGTCACCTGCCAGCAAAATCAAGTGAGAAAAATACAAGTACCAGAATCCTCAGAGCTAATTAATTTGTCACACCTGAAACAGAAATGCAGACCCGCCTGAAAAAACAAAGAAACTCAGCCTCCCTGAAGATTGATGAAGTCATGAAAACGTTTGTTAGGAGGAGAAGCTAAAGACTTGTAACTGAGCGCCTGCCTTCACACCTTTAAACATTGTTCCAGGAGTCCCGGGCTCAGAAGGCAGTAGCAGCAGGGCCACCATGCCTTACATTGGAGAGCCACAACCATGGCTTTCCCCTTCCCCCCATCAAGGGGTAGATTTGTGCTATGGAGGGAGTTGTTTCCAGTCACCTGCCAGCAAAATCAAGTGAGAAAAATACAAGTACCAGAATCCTCAGAGCTAATTAATTTGTCACACCTGAAACAGAAATGCAGACCCGCCTGAAAAAACAAAGAAACTCAGCCTCCCTGAAGATTGATGACGTCATGAAAACGTGCGTTAGGAGGAGAAGCTAAAGACTGGTAACTGAGCACCTGCCTTCACACCTTTAAACATTGTTCCAGGAGTCCCGGGCTCACAAGGCAGTAGCAGCAGGGCCACCATGCCTTATATTGGAGAGCCACAACCATGGCTTTCCCCCTCCCCCCATCAAGGGGTAGATTTGTGCTATGGAGGGAGTTGTTTCCAGTCACCTGCCAGCAAAATCAAGTGAGAAAAATACAGGTACCAGAATCCTCAGAGCTAATCAATTTGTCACACCTGAAACAGAAATGCAGACCCGCCTGAAAAAACAAAGAAACTCAGCCTCCCTGAAGATTGATGAAGTCATGAAAACATGCGTTAGGAGGAAAAGCTAAAGACTGGTAACTGAGCGCCTGCCTTCACACCTTTCAACATTGTTCCAGGAGTCCCGGGCTCACAAGGCAGTAGCAGCAGGGCCATCATGCCTTACATTGGAGAGCCACAACCATGCTTTCCCCCTCCCCCCATCAAGGGGTAGATTTGTGCTATGGAGGGAGTTGTTTCCAGTCACCTGCCAGCAATATCAAGTGAGAAAAATACAAGTACCAGAATCCTCAGAGCTAATTTATTTGTCACACCTGAAACAGAAATGCAGACCCGCCTGAAAAAACAAAGAAACTCAGCCTCCCTGAAGATTGATGAAGTCATGAAAACGTGCCTTAGGAGGAGAAGCTAAAGACTGGTAACTGAGCGCCTGCCTTCACACCTTTAAACATATTTGGAGCATAATTTATTGCCATATAATCTGTCCAACTGCTGACACCAGTCGTAGCCTTTCAGTTTTTCATGATCTTATCTGGATTTTCTAATAAAATTATTGATATTGATTTCAAGTTCCGACAGCATTACCTCACATTCTTGTGTAAACCTCATAATAACTTTAGAGGTAGTTTCACAATAAATGTTACTCAAATGTATTGTGAGAAACCTTAGAGTATTTTCACTCCTACTCCCCTCATATCCTCTGCTCAGGTGCCCAGGGAAAGGACATCACTTTTGGATCCTGATCCAGGGGTCAGAGAAGTGAGGGAGGATCACCTGGGTGGAGGGCCCTTGAGGATTGGGAATGGGGTGCCCTGTGGCGAGACATGGTATACCCCTTTCCCATTGATGACCAACCTAACCCTCCCCTGACTATTGTTGACTATTTTAAGCTATCTCCCCTCATTTCCCCATGTGTGACTCTTGACAGTACTGAGATGAGGAAGAGGCAACTGAGAGTAATGCACACTAGGTCATGTCACCACTTTATTACTGGAACCAGGAAGATGCCTTCAAAGTATTGTGAGGGTCTGGCATGTCCTCTTAATCCACCTTAAGCACTTGCCTCGACACACCCTCCGCTCTGGAGAATCACACTTTTCCACCCATCACAGCTCTTGGCTCAATAGCACTTACCATACCTTGGACTTCATCTGTGGCTCCCCCTTGAGCACGGACACCCAGCACCTACCCCCTGCCCTCTTCCTTGCTGCACTTGCATGTTCTGAATACACACAAGGCATAGTAGGTTCGGCCGTCCCTTCCCCCACTGTTTTTTTGGGGGATTTTAATTGTAATGCAATCCCATGTTGCCTCCCCGTTGCCCTGTGGGCTCTTTAAAACAGAATGTATTTGCTGTATAAGCGTCTTACAAGCAAACAATAAATAAATTCAGTCATGGTCAGGCAAATCCAATTGGAAGTACACACCTGTCATCTGTCAAAAGTTTGTAGGTGTATAAAGCGAGACAGAATTGGCAGCAAGAGGAGAAATAGGGAGACCTGTGGGAAGAAGACCAGAGTTGAACCCATGTTCAGATGAGGCAGCCGTGGAGGGACCTATGGAGGAGCCAGGATGTCAGCACCAATCCCAGAAGGGCGAATCATGCTGTTAGGTTTTTGCATGGGGCTGGAGCCTCTGTGGAAAAGAAACCAGCAGCTTGAGCTGCAGAACTCTGGGACAGAGCAGGATGCTGTCTGCGTCGAGAAGGTGGCAGTGGAGCAACTAGCAGTGGAGCAACTAGCAAGGCAAAGATGAGCCCGAAATATGAGCAGGGCTCACGGCAGTACGTCTGCTTCCCGGCTAGGCTGGGAGAAGCAGCAGAAGCCACTGGGGAACCATGCCAAAGTATGGTGAGTGTAGGGAGAGGCGCTCGGCAGCCGGGGGGTTTTCTAGCGGGTTGGAGAGAGGTAATTCTTTATAGAAATGAAGGAAAAATCTGGCAATAAACACACTAAATACATATTGAATACCGAACCAAATGGGAACTTGAAATTGAGCATTTGTTAAATACTGAACTGAATGAAACTTGAAATTAAGCATACTGAGCATGTGTTAAACATCAAACTGAAAGAAACTTGAAACTGAGCATATTGAACAGTTGGGGAATACCGAACAGAACAAATCTTGCAATTAAGCTTGTTGAAAATATAATTTAAGTGCAGCTTTTCGGGAAGAACACATAATCAAATAAAGCTAAAGGGAAAGTGCCCATATGACAACAACACTTAAGAAAAGGGCACCGGTGTGAAGGAGTGACAGATAAAAGTGGGACAGGAGTAAGGCCAGCACAAAGTGAACTTTACAGATAAATGCAGTGTGGCAAGGCAAAGACTGGTAGAAGGCATGTGACATACTCTGGTAGAGCCAGGAGGCTACCGAGGAGAAGCCAACAAAGTGTGTATATTGTCCACAAAGTCAAGAGGCTGAAAAAGAGAGGGATCCCGGTTGTGTGATCTGTGATGTGTGGACCATGTGGTCTGACAACTGTGCCTAGACCAGTGAGCACTGATCTGTGAGAACCAAGAAGTGGCACTTCCAGTGAATGATGAGGCAATCCAGGAACATGGTCAAACTGACCTTGCGTTTTGTTACATCTTTTTGTTTAAAAGACTGAAAGAAGCATGCATGGTGGAGCTGAAGACTTAGAGAAGGGAGCCCTGAGATGTGGCGAGTTGTACTTGTTGTCTCGAGAAGAAGCCTCAAGACCACTTTTTCTTTGAACTGTGCTGCTTGGAACTTGGCGAAGGGAACCCTGAGGATTGTGTGGAACTGTATTAGCTTGAGTGGGAGAAAGGCAATTCTGAGACTTTTGTGGAACATTCTTGAACTTGGTAAAGGAGAGCTGAAACAGAGGCTGAGAGCTGGAAGAAACTCTTAACTTTATGTTGATCACTATTTCTTTGATTATTGAAATCCCTGCACATTGTGTAGCTTTAGTTGTGAGGGCAAGCATATGTTTTGAACACAGAAAGACTTTTAAGTTGAACTCTTTGAGTTAGACTTTCCTTAGTTTAATTCAGGTGGGGAAATCACACCTTAGTATAGGGCAAGTAAAGCCTTCTACCATCCTGACATTTAAGTTAAAAAATCTTTTTTTTTTTAAATCTTGAATCTGTTGTCTGTGTCATACTTCATGATGCCTTCACAGAATGTACCAAGAGTTAATGTCTGGGTTTAAAATCCTATGGAAGATATTAAGCTTATTTCTATTTAATATAGAACTCCAATACTAGAGTCCCAGTTCATAGTGAATCAGAGCTTGTGAAACTGATTTAGGTAGACCTATTAACTTTTTCCAGAAGACTCCTTCTCAGCTATCAAGTAGTATGGCCTTTGGTAATGATGATAATCCAAGCCCATAAATTAGAGTGGGTATGACTTTTCCACAACTTCTGTGTTTAATTGCTGAATCAGAACATTGAAAATGACACTATTATATTATACTGGCCTATTGCAGTAAAGGTCATTCCATGTATTTTGTCATTATGTTGCCATCTTAAATGGACCCTTAACTGAGTATATGGGGCCAGCAAAATCTAACATAAAGTGGGCATAGCAGGAGTCCATAACAAGTCCCTCAGAATATCTAAAAATAAACTATCAAGGTCCTTACCTAATTTATAGTCATTGTCCTCCTGATGTGGGTAATGAATGGAATAGAAAAGTGTGTACTACTTCCGCCCCAAAAGCTGCGTGATTCTAGGCAGCGGGTTGAGTTGAGAGTATCCCCATGTTACCCACATCCAGTGGCAGCTGGTGAATTTATTATCTGGACAGATGTACATGCATGAACCGGATATTCATGAGTGTTGAGAGCAGTGGGCAAGCTCAAACCAAACAGGGTGGGCTCGGGTTGGTTCTCCAACAATAACGTTTTTAACATAATAGGTTAAAATGGTGCATTATACAGTATTTTCTGTGAAAAATTGGGGAAAAAGTCACCCAATTTGCATTTATTTTTATTGTAGCGCAGAAAAAAAATAGATGCAAGTCACCTAAAGTGCACAGAACAATTTCCTGATCACTTTGCTCACAAAATATGCCAGCATATAAAAAAATGCCATGCTTGCTGTGCCAATATATATCAATGCAGATTACAGCTTATATATGCCAGTATTTACATACAAGAACTCTGAGATAGTAAAGCATGCCATGACACAGAAATAAAGTACCAGACTGAATATTACAGCATAGGCCAGTGTTCACATAATCACACTTATGTTTGCTTTATCCCTTGATGCCAAGTACAAAAATGTCATGACACACAAAGAATATATGGTGAAACTGGAGCCGCCAAGGTAAGCCATTCTAGCCAGGTAAAATATGCATCATGTTTGCTTTACCCTTCATTCCAAGTAAAACATTTCTTGCCACATTAAGAAAGTATATAGAGACTGCCACCACTAATGTAGACCAGTCTAGCCATGTAATAGCACTTACTGCATTTGCTTTACCCTTGATATCAAGTAAGAAATGGCATAGTTCATTAAATAGATTACATGGCCTGCAGTAGCGGCCATGTAGTTATGGTTAAGTTGCTAAACCCATAGGAAGAGCACTTTTTGGGCGGCTTATAACTTTGCCCCCATGTCGAATCCTCACCAAACTTTGTAAAAAAAAGTATATGGCCCACTCTGAATGTATTGCAAAGTTTGGTGAGGTTTGATCAAGGGGGGGCAAAGTTATAGGGGGGGTCCCAAAATCTCTTTTTTTCCCATAGACATAATGGGAAAAAACTTTGCTCACGCCTACAGCCCACACCGCAGGACAGATTTTCACCAAATTGTGGCAGGAGCGGCAGCTTGTTCCCGAAAGTGTGCTTTTGTTAATTTTGTGTAAATCTGTCCAGTATTTCTTTTTTTTAAATGTCCAAAACGTAAGGCAAAAAAATTAGTGATATATGTGTCCGCTCCGCGGACACACTTCCCTGTTCTCTCTGCGAACAGGACACCGATTGGCTAATAGACTTGCGTCATGTCGACGGACACACAATATTTTTGCTGATTAGTTAGTGTGAAGCGTGAGGAGCGTCAGATTTTTGGAAATGCCCGCCATCTTGGATTCACAGACATCGGCCGGTGTGCGTGGACATTGTGGTAAAAACAGATTGAAAAACACAACATTGCACTTGTCAAACATATCAAATAATCTGGGGACGTGAGGGGTGATAAGGATGGGATGAAATATGGGTGCAAGAAGCAAAAAAACGAGTGGTTTTTGCAGCGAAAGTTCGCAAACAGTTTGGATGTTCGCGAACAGTCCTGAGAAGTTCAGGGACACTTCAGATGTATTGGGACAGTTTTTGGATGGCATAAAACTTTGGCACCACTCAATGAAACTGCATGAAATGTTGCAATTATATTCCCACCCTGATTCCGAATGTGTTTGCAAAGTCTGGTTGGATTGTGTCAAGAGGGCACAAACTTAGAGGGCGGGTCTCAAAATAATGTAAAGGCTTATAAATGAGGTGCCATTTGACGAATGAACACATAATTTGGCATATTTATAATGGAACTAGATATTAATGTTTTTGCGAAGTTTGGTGGGATTTTGTCAAGGGGGGCACAATTAGAGGAGGGGTTCCAATATAATGTAAAGGTTTATACATAAGGTGCAATTTGACGAATCTACACTTATTTTGGCAAACTGATAATAGATCTAGATATAATTGTTTTTGTGAAGTTTGGTGGGATTTTGTCAAGAGGGGCAAAATTTGAGGGGGGTCCCAAAATATTGTAAAGGCTTATAGATGTGGTGCCATTTGACAAATCTACACAAAGGTTTACAAAAAGATTATAGATCTAGGTATAAATGTTTTCGTAAAGTCTGAATGGATTTTGTTTTTTGACAAGTGTCATAATGTAGGTACAAAAAATAGTGAATTACCTTTGGTGACTGAGGTGTAGCCTGTGGCCATAGGCAGTGGCCAGATTGTCCGGGTCATGGAATAAGGTCATGATCCGGACAATCAGGCTACTGGCCATGACCACGAGGGACAACACATGGGGTTAAAGTGGTCATGTCCACCTGGGACTGGCTTTGTGGTAAAGTTATTCAAAATTGGGATAGGCTTGAAGGGGAAGAAAAATGTGCTTGTGGTAATATGGTCATAGGGTTCTTTTTTCGCCTTCTGCAGGCTGCCATGGAAAGCAAAGAGGGGCCATGTACAGAACTCTGCCTTCCCTTTCCATGGTGGCCATCTTGGAAAAGGATTTTCCTTCCTACACTGGGATGCAGCAGGCATCCTGGTGTAGGAGGAAAAATCCTTTTTTTAGCAACCCTGGGTTCCCACTTTGGGAACCTAGGGTGCTAATGGCCTTCATCCCCCATTACCGGGCTGGAATGGGGGGATAATGGTCCGGAGAACTCATTATCCACCCTCACTTTGCCTGGGCTGATAACTTGGGCTGCTAGGTTGGTATCCACCGTTCCATCCCTGGAACGGGGGATAAACGCCACAATATCGCCATTAGTATAACACAAAATGCAAATGGAAATGTTGGAAAATATGATTGAGTCTATGTACTTTACTGAGAAATATAAAGTGGATGGAGTTTGTACGTTTTTTTTAGTTCTATTTTTTAACTGTGAAAGGCGGTTCCTAAAGGAACATTTCTTTTATTGTTTTTGGATGCATTTTTTTGGCAGGAGAGCTTAGAACGAAAGGTGGCAAGGGAAATGAGGGAAGAGGCACCAAACACTGTTATGGAGGGGCAGGTGGACAGGGGAAAATGTTGCGCGTGTGTTATTTCTAAGGTAGGGGACAGTGTTTCTCATGCTCCTTGATTACAGCAGTGGTGGTGTCTCTTGGAAAGGAGGGATGGCATTAGCTGATTCCATTTTAAGATAAATAGTTTTGCTAACAGTATGTACTGTGTACTAGATTGTTAATGGATGAGTAGGAATAGGTGTTGGAGCTGTGCAAGGGAAATTTTGAAGTTGAAAGTTCCTAGATCAGTAGAAAATGCAGTTCCGAACTGTCTGCGAAGCACAGATATTATCGTGAAGTGCGGACGGGTTCTCAGACACATCATCATGCTGCGCGCCAGCATATGGTGAGATGTTTGTAGACATTATGGTTCAGTTGCACTAATAAAAACCTATGAAATTCAATGAAAAAACTTTGTTAAGGGGACGTTATGGTTAAGTTGCACTAATAAAAACCTATGAAACTCAATGAAAAAACTTTGTTAAGGGAACGTCATGGTTAAGTTGGACTCATAAAAACCTATGAAATTCAATGAAAAAACTTTGTTAAGGGGACATCATGGTTAAGTTGCACTAATAAAAACCTATGAAATTCATTGAAAAAACGTTGTTAAGGGGACGTTATGGTTAAATTGCACTAATAAAAACCTATGAAATTCAATGAAAACACGTTGTTAAAGGGACGTTATGGTTAAGTTGCGCTACTAGAAACCTATCAAATTCAGTGAAAAAAACGTTGTTAAAGGGACGTTATGATTACAAGGCCTAGATATGTCAGTGAACAAAAAAAGAAGGGGCTAGACATGTGATGTCATCAGTGCTGATGGGTTGTCAGTGGTGTGGTTTTGTCTGTGTGAGACATGCATGCATTTGCAGGGCCATTTGTACTCACCAATGAGCCATGTGTGGCCATGCTTCCCAGCTTCCAGGGCCCGGTGGAGGGGTGACATTCTGAATATGAAACTATCATGGGTGGTCCCTGGATAGTTTGCATATACAGAGGTAAAGATTCCCTTGGCATCAGGTACAACCTGTACGTTGATGGAATGCCAGTGCTTAGCAGTGCATGGGCTGGTGGCGAGAGTTATGGTTGCTTAGCTTACCATAACTGGTGATTTGCAGGGGTTTTTCATTTTTTTCACTGAATTTGGTAGGCTTTTAGTAGCGCAACTTAACCATAACATCCCTTTAACAACGTTTTTTATTGATTATCATAGGTTTTTATTAGTGCAACTTAACTATAATGTACCCTTAACAAAGTTTTTTTATTGAATATATATATATATATATATATATATATATATATATATATATATATATATATATATATATATATATTCAGTAAAAAAAACTTTGTTAAAGGAATGTTATGATTAAGTTGCGCTACTAAAAACCTATGAAATTCAGTAAAAAACTTTGTTAAAGAAACATTATGGTTCAGTTGCGCTACTAAAAACCTGTGAAATTCAGTAAAAAAACTTTGTTAAAGGAACGTTATGGTTCAGTTGCGCTATTAAAAACCTGTGAAATTCAGTAAAAAAACTTTGTTAAAGGGACATTATGGTTCCAAGCAAAACCAAAAAACCCTTGAAATTCGCCAGTTATGGTCAGCTAAGCAACCATAACTCGCGCCACCACTGTGCACTGCTAAGACTTACACCTAGGACATCAAAGATGGCTCCCTTATCTTGGGTCTGGGGAGCCACACGGGACTTCCCAGTCAACGGGTGTAATGCCGTAATTCTGTAGGCAGCCTCGAGCCCCTCCTGCTCCTTCCAAACGGTAGCCGTGTAGCGGTCAAGAGTTCCTCACTTGCATTCCTTCTCTCCGTGCACCGCCCGCCTGCCTCTGACTGCTGGATAAAATAAGCCTCACCTGCCCGCTGCCGTTGCCTGCTAATAAGCTATTCTTAATTCAAGACAGCTGGCAACGCACGCACGGGCTGAACTACAGGAAGGCACTAAGGATGCTGGGAACTGTAGTTTCCAAGCCCTTCCCAGCTCCTATCATCTTAATAGGCATATTTCAGCACTCTACGTCTTTGCCAGCCCTGATTCCTGACAGCAGCCACGCTGAGTGTGTGTACTAATTTACACACTTTGTCCGCTTATGCAGACAATAAAAATTATTTTACAGTAAAAAATCACCATTTCACATGTCCCAGACAATGGCCCTAGCTTTCCACATGTTTTTTGGAACTTTTTGATCGCTTTTGAGTGATCGATATGGTCACGAGGCGCACCCCTCCACCTCTATGAAAGGCCATACCCCAGAGCTCATCTTCATTGTACTTCTGGCTATTGGAGATTGACTTTTGCTGCCTTTAGTGCTCTAGCAGAGATTACCTCACCAACCCTAATGGCATCCATGACTGCTGTTGCTACATCAGCCTCAGCACCACCCACAAACCCTCCACCACCACCACATCCCCAAGGGCCTGCAGAGGGGAATACGCATGAGGATGTAGAGAACGAGGATGGAGAGGATGAAGAGAATGAGGTCGAGGAACTCCCTACTACCAGCACTCACCGGGAGTCATGGGTGTGGCGGTTGTTTACCCTTCATGGTAACGTACCGAAAGCATGTGCGAACAAGGTCACCTGTAACCAGTGCAATTTGGTGCTGAGTCGTGGGAGATGTGGTTCGTACAGCTTTGGTACGACATCCATGAAGCGACACCTAACTTTGTTCCACGGTGCGGACATTCGCAAAGTTGTACCATGTAAAGAACGTAGTAGGTTGAGTTCCTCTGCAGCATCCTCCGTTTCTGATCCTCTCACCACAAGAGACACTCCTGTGGGAGAGCGCATCCCTCCAGCTGCTTCACAAGCCATGCGTGATGCTGTTGACCCTTACCTTTTGAGGGTCACAATATTGTGTATGTACTGCGACGCAGTACTCTGCAGGGGGGAGAATCTTCGAAGTGCTTTCGAGACTAGGGTCAGGGAGCACCAGAAGAGCTGCTACCTACCTAAATAAGGCCCACCCTACATCTTCCTCTCTCCACCTGCCCTTTCTTATCCCCGTGGTTGGTGTCCCTTCCTTACCCTCCTTTCCCCTCCTCTCCTAGTGTGTCGGGTGTATAAAAAGCCACAAAAAATATATAAAACAACAAAAAGTATAAAAAAGGCTCTTTTCAGAGCCGCCTTTCTCAGTTTAAAAATAGAACTATGAAGTAAACGGTGCAGGCCCCTGTGCATTTTTTTAAAAGTCCGCGGACAGTCCTAGGACAGATAAAATTTTGGGGTGCAACCCTAGCAAAACCAATGCACTTTTCTCTGGGAGTAAGTGGTGGCTCTGAAAAGAGCCTTTTGGTGGTGTTTTGTGTTTCAACAACTTGGATTCATCAACATGCAATGCAAAATAGATGATTATACTTTCAAAAAATGTTGCAATGCATTTTGTACATTTCGAATAAAAATCTGATTGCCAGCATACGTAAGATGGACTCCATCTCTGCGAAAAATGAATGTGCTGCGAAACATAATATTTTCATTGTGGAATGAGGACATGCCAACATCCCTTAGAAAGGCACAAACAGCCTTATTGACATTGCGCCTTGCTTTCTCCATTTGTGGACCAAATGAAGAAGAACGCAGCCACATTTGTCTTTGCGCAATTCGTGTAAAAATTACTTGGCAATTTGGAAACATATCCATGACCTTCTCAAGTCCTTCCTTCATTGCAAATTGCAAAGAAATTACAGGCACATGTCCTAAACTGTTCCCTCCACAATGAATTATAATTATGCCAGGAGGACGCTCTGTCTGTAAAGTAGCACAGAGAGGTACCAAGTCCAGCCACTTCATTCCACGAACTCCATGCCAGGGCACTTCCACTTGAGGTAATCCAAGACCTGCTGATATACCACAACGTTCTGCATGCACCTTCAACCAATGTATCCATGAGTCTCCCAAAATCCAGATAATCTGTTTTCGAGCACACAAAGCCATAGCTGTCTGTTCTCCTCTCAGGAAAAAGACGTCCTCACTAAATCTCTCTGTACACAACACACCCACTAATGTTTACTGACCAATCCCTAGCTCCGCTCATTATCATTTGCATGCCTCTCCACCCCAGAATCCCTGTATGCAATACGCGCTGTCCACAGACTACCGCCATGTCCGCGGACATGTAGAAGATCTGAGCGTGGTGAATGTACATTTAAATAGTGTTCCCCATTTCCCCTTTAAGGTGGGCTCTGAAAAGAGCTGTTTGTTTATTTTGTTTTGCAGATGCCTGACAAAGTTATTTTGTTTTTTTGGGGGTTTTTTTCTTCTTATTTTACTCCTAAAATCTTCAAATAACCTGGTCCAAAGCAACCCTTACATTCCAAAAAAACATGGCATTTCCCAAAAAAGATAAAGAAACACCATCTGCTTCGAAATAAGCCGCATTACTCGAAACAATGTTCTTGTGGCTACAGAAAAACATAACAGCTCTTAGCATGAAAGCATGCATGCATCAATTGATTGCACACCTAGCAATGCTTTGATCAGGACAAAAAACAGAACTGTTGTCCCATTTTGCTCTAGGAAGTAATACAGAAAAGATGACTTTCGCAGTTGGAAAGATGTTAATTACTGCTTGAACCAACTGTTTCAAATCTCCCAACAAAGTAGGGGAACTCACGTAGCCCAAATGGAAAGCACCATAGTGCAAAACTACCACATTAGGACTGTTCATCCTACGCATATCTCTGCAAACTTGGAGAATTGCCTCTACATTGCAGTCAGTCACAGCGCTCAACACCACCTCCACTCCTCTAACATCGAAATTGTTTGACGCATGCCTGCATTGAGAATAGCGCTGTAAACCATGGACAAATATATCTCCGATCACCAACACCCTGACTGTCTCCACCTCTGCCATCTTCACTACACACACTCTCTTTCTATACAAATCAACAATGTCAACATCTGATTGGCTGATCCCTACAGTCCCCTTTCCATGCTGGATTTGCTGTAAAACCCTGTATGTGGCATGCCCTACCTGTGGACAGGCGCGGTGTTGGTGCGGCACGTAACTCTTACCCAGCCCTTCTACCCTTTCTACATCACTCGCAAATCCATTCCCTCATTGGACACAGCTAAGCAGTCACACAACCATCCACCAATCACATCCAAGACCACTACATCTAACTCCATCATCAGAATTCTGCACTTCAAATGTACTGTTGATCACTCTGAATACAAGTCTCATATAATTGGAAAGCACCTACTACAAAAACTACTGTGCAAGTCTCAAAGATTTCTCCTTACAGCTCCATGCATATCCACATGCATGATTACAAAGTACAGGTATGCATATTTTATTCAGAGTACATGTAAAACTTTTATGAATCCATATAAACAAACTAATGCCACTAAATCTGCATAGCCAATACATACATGCCAACGCTCCCGCTTTAAGCACGAGACTCACGATTTTTCATTGAAAAATCGCACTACTTTTTACTATCTCCCCCATAACCTATACATACATGCCAACCCTCCCGATTTACATGCGAAACCCGATTTTTCATTAAAAAATGTCACAACTTTTTAGTGTCTCCAGCCTAAATGAATGCTAATTCCAATGCGATCGTATGAGAAAAATAAAGGTTCCCGATTGCTGTGGTGAAATCTCCCTCTCAGGTGCTCCCGATCTTTTGCATGTCTATTCATAATATGAAATTATTTAAATTGTTCCCATCTACTATAATGAACAATCACTTCCAAACCTCTCTGCTATCTACAACACAGCTGGATGCAAAACAACAAGGGAATTTTATGAACTTAAAATTGTACTCATTTGCGAAGCAGGTTGAACTAACATACTGCAAATAACATATATAGGCTGCACATAGTCAAATAAAATGCGTGCATACACTATGTTCAGATATCAAATGAGAATACTACCCCAAAAACATAAAAGTTAGCTTGTACATTAACATCAATGCTGTAAACACACAAAATTACTAACTTCTTCCTTTTACAATTGCAGTGAAGACCACTCTCCTGAAAATCAACAGCATCTAAACTACAAACAACATATCCGAAGAAACCTGCTCATTCCACAAAACAAAAAATGTAAGTACTACCTTTATATTCTTACTATTGCTCAAAGAGACTGTGCGGTTTATTCATGTAATTTGCACACCAAAAAAAAACATCGATTTCTGAACCATTCTGCCCATAAATCCCCATTTAGTAAACAGAGATTAACAGACAGAATGGCACACAATTCCCCGTTTTTTTGGAACACAAATAACATACTCAAGCCTTAGAATGTTAGTACTGCAAAACATATAACTGTTTTAATTTTATACCATTATGTTTACTATTAATGCCTCTCCTTACCACCAGCTCACTTTCAACTCTCATCTCAACTAGAGAGTAGTAACATACAAACAAGAAAATTAGCCTTCCCAACTCATTGTATCTGCCTAATGCACATTCACACACCACCACAAACAACTTACCCATCAAACTCATACACACATGAAAAGAACAACCCATACCTTCTTTTATTAACAGACCCCAAAGAATGCCTACCAAAAAGCAAGTCCGTAGAAAGCAATGCAGAAATAGAGCAAATGAAAATAAAAGTGTCCAAAATAAGCATCCATCTCTACCAGAGTTTGTACAAAACGTTCAAACAAAACAGCTAATGCAGTCATTTAGTGAAACAAAAGAAGCTTCAACTACAGATACTTTGCCTCCTCTATCAAAATGTGAAACAAAACAGAAAATGCTTAACAAGAATGTGTCTACCACTACTGCTAACAGTGCTCCTATAAATCCTCATACACTAGCAAGTAACCATTCTAAAAAATAATTTGCCGCCGCAGAGTCCTTCAGAATCTAATAAGAACAGGAGTGAAATCATCCACAACCCTTAAAACCTATCGTAGAAAATTAATCCTAGAAGCTCTCGTAGACAGTGCAATCCTTCTCAAAAGTAAGTATTTTATTTTAGTTTTAATAAACATAATGTCAACAAAAATAACTTCTTAAATATCTGTGGAGGTGAATAGAGTCACACCATGACCTCAGAACCATATTTTAATGAAGAAGCATACAAACGAAAACAAACAAACACAATTGACATCCATAGCAGTGGACGAGGATATGAAAAAAATCAATAATACCATTATGGAACAAGAAACACTGCTTACAAAAGTATCCCCAGAAAACTCAGAATTACCTCTCCATTCGACTGAACCTGAACGTCCAGTATACAAATGGCCGTGCACGTCAATGTGTAACATTCCCAACAAATCTTTCAAAACTTTACGCCAGTACCTCAATCAGTATGTGAAAGGTAAAGAAACAATCAAAGTGAAAGTGCTGCAAAATATGGATACCTGTTCAGTGCGCAAATAGACAGGACTACAAGGACATTCATTAGCCTGCATTTCAGGACCTATTTGCAAAAGCACCTTCCATGATATCAAAATAACATAAACACACCATTCAAATGTAAGAAATCTAGTGTATAAACTGTTCTATGCTAAAAGTCCTGCTTTAGAACTAGCCAATTTAAATAACACTCTTCTACATGGTACAGCCAAATACCTACAAGAAGAAATCAACCATATCCAGAGAAAATATTTTGGAAGTGAAAGCCACTTACAAAATGCAATAGTTTTAGAACAGACTAGCAACAATTGTGCACATGGCAACCTTCTATTAGACACATACAAAAAAGAAATACGAAAATTTAAAAGTACATCCGCTGAAGAACCAAACCATGTGTGTGTGTGTGTGTTGCCGCAGAACTTTTTACAAAAGTAACACAAAAACTTTAGACGTAACATACAAAATAGAAGACAATGAATACTCCAAATGGTTTGAATTAGCTCTCTACATTTTAGCAGAAAACAAATATGAAATAAGTGAACCCTTAATATGTTGCAGTTACTGCACTACAAAACTTGACAACAACCAAACTCCTTCACGTGCTATCACAAATAACTTGGAATTATTCCCACTACCAAAACCCCTGCAACAACTCAATGTGTATGAGAGCATCACAATTCAAACAGTACACCCATTTCAAGCAATAATATGCCTTCAACCATAAACAGCAAAATTACCTCCCTCTGAATTGGTGAAAGGCATTTGTGGCAAAGTAGTTTATTTACCATTAGATCTGACAGAAAATGTGCACACTCTAGGAGTGCAATGTCCAATAGAGCAATCTTTAATTGTCTTAGTAAATGGTGTACCAACAAAAGACAAAAAAAATTGGCAACAACTCGTGGACTTACATAGAGTTAGACAAGCCTTGCAATATCGGAAAGACAATAATGAATACTACAAAGAAATAAATATTGAAGAAACCTTAAGGGAAACATCTGAAATAATTAAAGAGTCATAGGAAACTGGTCAATTTGAACTTCTGGATCCTGCTGCAGTATCCACTCTTTTGGACCATTATACAATTCATTCATTGCACTCTAATGACAGCATAGATGATGCACTAGAAAATTACCAAATGCGACAAGCCAAAGGTTCACCAATGAGCATATTGGAAAAAAGTATAGAAGTACATGCTTTTCCACTACTATTTCCTACTGGCAAAGGAGGAAGATACGATGATAGACCCACTCAGAGAACAGCATCAGAATACCGCTCATTACGAATGTATACTGAAGATCCCAGATTTAGACAAAATGCGGAATACATATTCCACCTACTCTTTGAAAGTGAACTAGCAACCCTATGTTACGGAGTTGCACACATATTGAAATCTGGAACCCACTTTAAAAATATGTCAGCTATGCAATTAATCCAAAAAGTGCAAGAAAAAGATGACGTTTTACAATCAAGCATAACAAATCTGTTTGCAAACATGCATGGTAAGAAAGAATACTGGTTCCAACGTCACCAAGATGTACGTTGTATGATCAGAAACCTTGGACCACCCACTTGATTTGTTACATTAAGTTGTGCAGAATATGCTTGGGAAGATTTACATGATTTCCTACGCATATCAAACAACAACAAAACCAACATAGATATACTAACACCTGGAGAACTTTGCTCTCTAGATCCTGTTAATGTTTCAAGATATTTCCACCATGGTTTCATTGCTATGCTACACTTTATTTGTAATACAACTGTTCCACTCCTCGGAGGAGAGCAGCACTTCTTTTTGAGAAAAGAATACCAAGCCAGAGGAGCACCACATATCCACATGCTTTTATGGATTAAAGGTGCAGCTAAATTTGGTCAGGACAGTGATGCCACTGTTTTGCAGTTCATCCAAAAATATGTCACTTGTGAAATCCCTTCACAAATGAGGATAGTGACCTTCATGGACAAATTGTACAATTTCAAAGACACAAATGTGGCAAATATTGTCGTCACAAATACAAAAACTAAGGGAAATACTACACCAAATACCGCTTTGGTTTCCCTAGACCAGTTACAGAAACAGGTGAAGTGAACAACTTGATGTCTTCAGTTCGACATAGTGTTAAAGGTAAATCATTTAAGAACAGTATTACATAAAAAGAACAGAACAATCAACATATATCAATGATTACAATGCAATCATTGCCCTCTTATGGAATGCAAATATAGATGTGCAGTATATTGCAGACAATTCCACTGCAGTTGCATGATATGTTACAGCCAACTTAACAAAAGCCGAAAAACACATATTTAAGACCTCTGGAATGACCTATCATCAGACAAACACTATCTCAGAAATTGTACAGCCTAGGCATAAAATTGCTGTCTCATAGAGAATGTGGCGCCTATGAAGCTGCAGATCGTTTAACCGGTTCTGCTTTGTATGGAAAATAAAAAAATATAGTATGGTTAAGTCTTGGTCCTGCTAAATCTAGAAAAAGAGTTTTCAAATCATATGAGGACATAGAAACAATAGCCAAAAATGATCCCAACAGCAAAGACATTTTGAAAAAAAATTGACTAGACCCATACTACCCGAACAGGAGTACCACTTTGGAAACCATGTGTCTATATCACATAGACCAAAACTTTGCATACAAAAATAATATAAAACCTGATGAAAACAAAGGTAGATATAGAGTGACAGATTGTGAAGGCAGCTCAGTGAAACTTACCAAACGAAGCTTAATGAATCATGTCAAATTGTCATTAAAAACTCCTCAACAGAAATAACTATATTACATGTCCCTGCTACAACTTTTTAAACCATGGAGAAAAGAAGAAGAGATACTAGATAATTATGACCGCTATGAAGATGCTTTCAAAGCAAATGAAAGCACTATCACCAATGTTAGTTTTACACAGTACAAAACAATGTTGCACAATGAACAGCAACATGAAGAAGAACTCCTGGCCCAACTAGATAAGGACACTTCCGACAGTAGTCAACCTTCTGTAACAGGAATCCAAGAACCACTAGGACAGCCACTCATAGCAAATGAGGCAGAATTAGCTATGGCAGAAGTAGAAAACACCATGTGTCACTATGAAGAAGATACAGAAGACTTAACTTTACTACAATCAAAACTTAACAAAGACCAGTGCACAATTTTTGAATAAGTAACAAAAGAAATTGCACATGGTGTACAACACGACAATAAAGAATATACCTGCCAAAATTACAAGCCAATACTGCGGTACATCAGTGGTGAAGCTTGGTCAGGCAAAACTTTCTTAATCAAAAACATCAGCAAGTTCCTTCAACAATTGACAAACAAACCGTCAGCTGTTGTAACTGCCCCCACAGGCTAAGCTGCCTACAACATAGGCGGTCTCACTTTACACCAATTATTACTCCTTCCAGTAGAATACCAAAACAAATTAGATTATTACAAACTTTCTACAGAAGCTGCAATGGAACTACGCAGAGTATTAAAACAAATGAAAATGATACTAATAGATGAAGTGAGCATGATCTCCAACCTAATGTTGGCTTTGATTCACCTCAGATTGCAAGAAGTACTTAAAAACAAACTACAAGGAATCTTTGGAGGAAAACACATTACTGTTTTTGGAGATCTTCTGCAATTGACACCAGTGAAAGTTAAACCTATTTTTAAAACCTTAGTATACAAACTGTGCCGTAAAACTGTTGGCAGCATAGGAAATGTCAACCTTTGGCAACATTTCCAATACAGAGAATTAACAGAAATCATGTGTCAATCTGCAGACCTCACTTACGCCAATATTTTAAAAACTATTAGAGTTGGTGTACTATCTCAAGAAGCAAAGCAATATTGAAAACCCGGCACATCCATTCACTTTATGGCGATAACGCATGTGCTACTGATGTCATGGAACAATTAGTGCACAAACATGTCAATTGTATGGCCTTACTGCCAACTCTTGCAAGCTGTTCTAAATCCAATGAAACAATGTTAAAAAAAGAAATGCAACCAATAACTGAAATTTGCTCCACAGACAAACTGGACGTACATGGTATGACACTACCCATGTGTCAACAAGCCACAACAAGACTAAATACCTTAGAAAATTCAATCTACAACACAGCTGGGCTCGAAAAAATATTAAAATTATCCTTAAATTGTAGAGTAATGCTTAAACGTAACCTTGACGTGGAGCAAGGACTAGTTAATGGAGCACTGGGTGCAGTTGTTGGCTTTCAAACATACCCACGTGACAACAACATTC
Organism: Ambystoma mexicanum; assembly: GCF_040938575.1. Taxonomy (NCBI): domain Eukaryota; kingdom Metazoa; phylum Chordata; class Amphibia; order Caudata; family Ambystomatidae; genus Ambystoma; species Ambystoma mexicanum. The sequence continues at coordinate 1,259,161,153 of NC_090930.1, forward strand.
AGTTTGTCAATATTCTCTTTGACAACTTTCACAAGTAAAAAGGATAGGGCGCTCAACAGCTCGATTCCTTCTCTTCAAAGTCATGTATGTACGTAGAGAACAATTTTCTCTAACTCTTGCATATGCAATCACCATTCATAAATCCCAAAGTCTTACCCTAGACAAAGCATTGATAGATATTGGGAACACAGTCTTTAAAGAAGGCATGTGCTACCTAACACTATCACGCTTACATACACTTGACGGGCTATTTCTAATCAACTTTGATGCAAGTAAAGTAAATGCTGATATTCCTTGCATTTTAGAATACAATAGACTATGTTCACTGTACACCCCCCATCTGAAATCATATCCTGTTCCACAAAAAGGAAAATGTTGTAAAAGAAAACTAATTCAAACAGAAATGCAACAGGATCTGACTGCAAATCCTTCAAAGAGAGTAAAAGAAGCTAATACTTCATCAATTACCACAACCAAAGAAGAACCTATTATTGAAAGTAACTCAGGTACTTCTTCAAAGAAGCAACTCAAACTCCGAAAAAATGACTCGGACACAGAACTATCTGGTCCATTCAAATTTTCAAATGTATCTGGTCTAAGTTGCTACGCAAATGTAGTAATTAATATTCTTTTTCAATTGCCACCAATTGTTAACAACATTTACTTACACAGTACAGACCAATTGTGTTTGCAAATGTTAGTCCTTCATAGAAACGCAACAAACAATCCTGACAACATGTATAGTGTTCACGGAATAAGACAAGAATTGGGCTACTTTGCTGGGATGGTGAGGTTCACTATAAACTCACAAGAAGATCCACAAGAATTTCTAATGTACTTACTACAAGTACTGGAAAAGAAAAACATACCTATAAATGAAATCTTCCAGATTTCATACATGTGGAAACATACATGCACTCTCTGCAACAATGTGACACCGTAACAAATCCCCAATGAGCGCTTTGTGTATGTATCCATACCTAATTGTGAATCCATTCCATTTCAACAACTTCTACAAAATTCAAACCATGGCAGATTATGTACTATCTGCAATTCAGATAATCGCTCCACCTTACTAATACAAACACATAACTACGTAATACTAATGCTTCTACATTACAATGCAGATGGTACCAAAAACAACTGCAAGCTGATTGGATTCACACACTGTCAAGTGTCACTTGGTAAAAAAACCTTCACAACAATAGGTATAATCTACCACGCAGGAGCCACAACCAATGCAGGTCACTACACTGCATATATTAAAAAGAAATGTGGATAGGTCGAATGTAATGATAGTACCATTACTCTGAAGCAGAGATTACCAGCAAATTTTACAAACGCTTATTTAATCTTCTTAAGCCAAAATGTAATAACTAATCTGTACTTCAACATTAACAAAAATGCAATGAAAAGACTATAAACAGTTAGACCAACAGGTATCTAACTGCTTCAAAAATCTGCAACCAGCCATCAGATAGAACATTAACCAGAAACAACAAGTGAACACTCAAAGGAAACAAAGAAATAGTTTGTAGCATAGCAAACAAAGGTTTTTTTTTAATCCGACAAGGATTATTTTTCCCACAGACCCAATGATTTGAAAAACAAACACGGAAACTGAGCAAAATGCACAGTACACTGGTTTGCAAACTAAATATGAGGGTAACAAAAAAAGCTAAAATGTCTATTATGCAATGTAATAAGTCTTTATAAAATAGATACACTAACATGCTCTTTTCTTTTATCACAGAAATTGAAAAATAATATTTCCTCCAAGTACTAATGTTATGTAAAAAATATATTGAATCTCAACAAATGAAACAGTAAGTACAATTTCAAACATTTCATACATATTCAAATCTATACATGTAATCTATGGCTGTAATATGCTGCAGTGGTTGTGGCCAGGGCCTAGAGTTTTGGGTGTATAGCCTGTGGCCATGCATCCAAGACTCTAGATCCTAGCCACACACCTACCAGATAGATATTCAATTCTATGGGTGTGATGTATGGGTGTGATATGCTGTGGTGGTTGTGGCCAGGGCCTAGAGTCTTGGGTGTATGGCCTACACAGTAGTGGCTGTGTAATTACATGGCCACGGTAGTGGCCATGTAGTTATGGTTAAGTTGCTGTTTCCATAGGAAGAGCACTTTTTGGGCGGCTTGTAACTTCGCTTCCCCTGGACGAATCCTCACCAAACTTTGCAAAAAAGTATATGGGCCACTCCGAATTTTTTTGCAAAGGTGAGGTATGGTCCAGGGGGGGCAAAGTTATAGGGGGGTCCCATATTTTTTTTCTTCCCATAGACTGAATTGGAAAAAAGCTTTGCTCACGCCTACAGCCCAAACCGCTGGACGGATTTTCACCAAATTTGGACCAGGAGCAGTGGCTTGGTCCCAAAAGCGTGCTTTTGCAAATTTGGTGAAAATCCGTCCAGTAGTTTTTAAAAAAATGACCAAAAAGTAGGTCAGAAAAAATGTGTGATATCTGTGTCAGCTTCACGGACACACTTCCCTGTTCGCTCCGCGGCCAGGACGGGGATTGGGCAAGCGGCTTGCGTGATGTCCGCGGACATCTGACATTCCCTCTCATTGGCTGTGGTGAAGCGTGCAGTGCGTCGTATTTTGAGAGACGCCCGCCATCTTTGTTTATTGTTTGAGGAGCGGGATCTGCTGCCTGCATAGTAAGCTCAGGCCCCGTGTCTTCCTCCTGTCCCCCCCAACCCCCCTCATGCCCCGTGTCTCTCTTTTGTTCCTCCACCCCCCGCTCACGCCATCGGCACACGGTGGCCTGAGGAGGGCCGAGGAGCGGGATCTGCTGCCTGCACAGTTAGCTCAGGCCCCGTGTCTTCCTCCCGTTCCCCCCTCCCCGCTCATGCCCCGTGTCTTCCTCACGTTCCCCCAGCTCATGGCCCATGTCTCCCCTGTTCACCCCCACCCACCGCTCATGCTTCGTGTCTGTCCCCCTCCTTTTCCCCCCACCCCCGCTCATGGCCCGGGTCTCCCTTGTTCAACACCACCCCGCTCATGCCCTGTGTCTCCCTGTTCACCCCCACCCCCCCGCTCATGCTCCGTGTCTGTCTCCCTTCTTCCCCCCACCCCCGCTCATGCCCCATGTCTCCCTTCTTTCCCCCCCACCCCCCGCTCATGCCCAGTGTCTCCCTTCTTCTCCCCATCCCCCGCTCATGCCCCGTGTCACCCTTCTTTCCCTCCTCCACCCCCTGCTCATGCCCCGTGTCTCCCCTGTCCCCCCACCCCCCGCTCATGCCCCGTGTCTCTCTTCTTTCCCCCCACCCCCAACTCATGCCCTGTGTCTCCCTTCTCCCCCCCACCACCCGCTCATGCCCCGTGTCTCCCTTCTTTCCCCCCCCACTCCCCGGTCATGCCCCGTGTCTCCCTCCTGTACCGCCCACCCCCCGCTCATGCCCCGTGTCTCCCTCCTGTACCCCCACCACCCGCTCACGCCTCATGTCTCCCTTCTGTCCCCTCCCACCCCCCGCTCATGCCCCATGTCTCCCCTGTTCACCCCAACCCCCCGCTCAGGCCCCGTGTCTCCCCTGTTCCCCCCATCCCCCGCTCATGCCCCGTGTCTCCCTTCCTCCCCCTCACCCCCCCACTCATGCCCCGTGTCTGCCCTGTTCCCCCCACCTCCCGCTCATGCCCCGTGTCTCCCTCCTGTACCCCCTACCCCCCTCTCATGCCCTGTGTCTCCCTGGTGTTCCCCCCACCCCCCGCTCATGCCCCGTGTCTCCCTCGTGTTACCCCCCCACCCCTCGCTCATGCCCCGTGTCTGCCCTGTTCCCCCAACCCCCACTCATGCCCCATGTCTCCCTCCTGTACCCCCCACCCCACCGCTCATGCCCCGTGTCTGCCCTGTTCCCCCACCCCCCGCTCATGCCCTGTGTCTCTCTTCTTTCCCCCCACGCCCAACTCATGCCCTGCGTCTCCCTTCTCCCCCCCACCCCCGCTCATGCCCCGTGTCTCCCTTCTTTCCCCCCACCACCCAGTCATGCCCCGTGTCTCCCTCCTGTACCGCCCACCCCCCGCTCATGCCCCGTGTCTCCCTCCTGTACCCCCCACCACCCTCTCATGCCCAGTGTCCCCTTCCTGTCTCCTCCCACCCCCGCTCATGCCCCGTGTCTCCCTCCTGTCCCCCCTACCTCCCACTCATGCCCCATGTCTCCTCTGTTCACCCCCACCCCCCGCTCATGCCCCGTGTCTCCCCTGTTCCCCCGCCCCCCCGCTCATGCCCCGTATCTCTCTTTCTCCCCCTCACCCCCCCGTTCATGCCCCGTGTCTGCCCTGTTCCCCCCACACCCCGCTCATGCCCCGTGTCTCCCTTCCACCCCTTCACCCCCCTCCTCATGCCCCATGTCTCTCTTTTGTTCCTTAAAACCCCTGCTCACGCCATCGGCACACGGTGGCCTGCGGAAGACCGAGGAGCGGGATCTGCTGCCTGCACAGTTAGCTCAGGCCCCGTGTCTTCCTCCCGTTCCCCCCTCCCCTGCTCATGCACCGTGTCTTCCTCACGTTCCCCCCGCTCATGGCCCATGTCTCCCCTGTTCACCCCCACCCCCCGCTCATGCTCCGTGTCTGTCCCCCTCCTTTTCCCCCCACCCCCGGTCATGGCCCGTGTCTCCCCTGTTCACCCCCACCCATGCCCCTTGTCTCACCTGTTCACCCCCACCCCCCGCTCATGCTCCATGTCTGTCTCCCTTCTTCCCCCCCACCCCCGCTCATGCCCCGTGTCTCCCTTCTTTCCCCCCCACCCCCGCTCATGCCCGTGTCTCCCTTCTTCTCCCCCTACCCCCCGCTCATGCCCCGTGTCTCCCTTCTTTCCCCTCCTCCCCACGCTCATGCCCCGTGTCTCCCCTGTTCCCCCACCCCCGCCCATGCCCCGTGTCCCTCTTCTTTCCCCCCACCCCCAACTCATGCCCTTTGTCTCCCTTCTCCCCCCACCACCTGCTCATGCCCTGTTTCTCCCTTCTTTCCCCCCCACCCTCCGGTCATGCCCTGTGTCTCCCTCCTGTACCCCCCACCACCCGCTCATGCCCCGTGTCTCCCTCCTGTCCCCTCCCACCCCCGCTCATGCCCCATGTCTCCCTCCTGTCCCCCCACCTCCTGCTCATGCCCCATGTCTCCCCTGTTCACCCCCACCCCCCGCTCATGCCCCGTGTCTCCCCTGTTCCCCGCCACGCCGCTCATGCCCCGTGTCTCTCTTTCTCCCCCTCACCCCCCCGCTCATGCCCCGTGTCTGCCCTGTTCCCCCTAACCCCCCTCATGCCCCATGTCTCTCTTTTGTTCCTCCACCCCCCGCTCATGCCATCGGCACACGGTGGCCTGCGGAAGGTCGAGGAGCGGGATCTGCTGCCTGCACAGTTAGCTCAGGCCCCGTGTCTTCCTCCCGTTCCCCCCTCCCCTGCTCATGCCCCATGTCTTCCTCACGTTCCCCCCCACCCCCCGCTCATGCTCCGTGTCTGTCCCCCTCCTTTTGCCCCCACCCCCGCTCATGCCCGTGTCTCCACTGTTCACCCCCACCCCCCGCTCATGCCCCGTGTCTCCCCCACCCCTGCTCATGCTCCATGTCTGTCTCCCTTCTTCCCCCCCACCCCCGCTCATGCCCCGTGACTCCCTTCTTTCCCCCCACCCCCCGCTCATGCACCGTGTCTCGTTTCTTCTCCCCCCACCCCCCGCTCATGCCCCGTGTCTCCCTTCTTTCCCCCTCCACCCAACGCTCATGCCCCATGTCTCCCCTGTTCCCCCACCCCCGCTCATGCCCCGTGTCTCTCTTCTTTCCCCCCCACGCCCAACTTATGCCCTGTGTCTCCCTTCTCCCCCCACCCCCTGCTCATGCCCTGTTTCTCCCTCCTGTACCCCCCACCCCCCGCTCATGCCCCGTGTCTCCCTCCTGTCCCCTCCCACCCCTGCTCATGCCCCGTGTCTCCCTCCTGTCCCCCCCACCTCCCGCTCATGCCCCATGTCTCTCCTGTTCACCCCCACCCCCCGCTCATGCCCCGTGTCTCCCCTGTTCCCCCGCCCCCCCGCTCATGCCCCGTGTCTCTCTTTCTCCCCCTCACCCCCCCGCTCATGCCCCGTGTCTCCCTCCTGCCCCCCCACCTCCCGCTCATGCCCTGTGTCTCCCCTGTTCACCCCCACCCCCAGCTCATGCACCGTGCTCCCCTGTTCCCCTGCCCCCCCGCTCATGCCCCGTGTCTCTCTTTCTCCCCCTCACCCCCTGCTCATGCCCCGTGTCTCCCTTCTTTCCCCCCTCCACCCCACGCTCATGCCTCGTGTCTCCCCTGTTCCCCCACGCCCAACTCATGCCCTGTGTCTCCCTTCTCCCCCACACCCTGCTCATGCCGTGTGTCTCCCTTCTTTCCCCCCCACCCACCCGCTCATGCCCCGTGTCTCCCTCCTGTCCCCTCCCACCCCCGCTCATGCCCCGTGTCTCCCTCCTGTCCCCCCCACCTCCCCCTCATGCCCCGTGTCTCCCCTGTTCCCCCGCCCCCCCGCTCATGCCCCGTGTCTCCCCTGTTCCCCCGCCCCCCCGCTCATGCCCTGTGTCTCTCCTTCTCCCCCTCACCCCCCCGCTCATGCCCCGTGTCTGCCCTGTTCCCCCCACACCCTGCTCATGCCCCGTGTCTCCGTTCCTCCCCCTCACCCCCCGCTCATGCCCCGTGTCTGCCCTGTTCCCCCTCTGCACTGCGGGACTGTCTCTGTATCCCTACAGCCCCCCCCCTTTCCAGCACTTGTTCTGCACTTACCTTGCACTTGCCACCAGCTGGCCCTATTTATGTATTACTTTACGCCACTTACCTTGTACTGCACTTCCCCCCTCCCCTTCCCCTAGCACTTTTCCCCCTCCCCCTACCCTGCACTTGCGCGATCTGAATGACACCTGGCCTAGTAGGATCGTTGTCTGTCTCCCCTTGTTCCTCCCCTCCCTGCCTCGTCGCACCTTGAAACACCTGTGTATAGGCACGTTATAAATGCCATATCATATCATATCATATCATAACCCCCCTCATGCCCCATGTCTCTCTTTTGTTCCTCCACCCCCCGCTCACGCCATCGGCACACGGTGGCCTGCGGAGGGCCGAGGAGCGGGATCTGCTGCCTGCACAGTTAGCTCAGGCCCGTGTATTCCTCCCGTTCCCCCCTCCCCCGCTCATGCCAGTGTCTTCCTCACGTTCCCCCCGCTCATGGCCCATGTCTCCCCTGTTCACCCCCACCCCCCGCTCATGCTCCGTGTCTGTCCCCCTCCTTTTCCCCCACCCCCGCTCATGGCCCGTGTCTCCCCTGTTCACCCCCACCCCCCGCTCATGCTCCATGTCTGTCTCCCTTCTTCCCCCCACCTCCACTCATGCCCCGTGTCTCCCTTCTTCCCCCCACCCCCGCTCATGTCCCTTCTTCTCCCCCCACCCCCCGCTCATGCCCCGTGTATCCCTTCTTTCCCCCCTCCATCCCACGCTCATGCCCCGTGTCTCCCCTGTTCCCCCACCCCCCGCTCATGCCCTGTGTCTCTCTTGTTTCCCCCGCACCCCCAACCCATGCCCTGTGTCTCCCTTCTCCCCCCCACCCCCCGCTCATGCCCTGTGTCTCCCTTCTTTCCCCCCACCCCCCGGTCATGCCCTGTGTCTCCCTCCTGTATCCCCCACTCGCCGCTCATGCCCCGTGTCTCCCTCCTGTACCCCCCACCACCCGCTCATGCCCTGTGTCTCCCTCCTGTCCCCTCCCACCCCCGCTCATGCCCTGTGTCTCCCTCCTGTCCCCCCCCACCTCCAGCCCATGCCCAATGTCTCCCCTGTTCACCCCCACCCCCTGCTCATTGACGTGTCTCCCCTGTTCCCCCGCCCCCCCTCTCATGCCCTGTGTCTCTCTTCCTCCCCCTCAGCCCCCGCTCATGCCCCGTGTCTGCCGTGTTCCCCCCAAACCCCGCTCATGCCCCTTGTCTCCCTCCTGTACCCCCCAACCCCACTCATGCCCTGTGTCTCCCTCGTGTTCCCCCACCCCCGCTAATGCCCTGTGTCTCCCTCGTGTTACCCCCACCCCTCGCTCATGCCCCATGTCTGCCCTGTTCCCCCCAACCTCCGCTTATGCCCCGTGTCTCCCTCCTGTACCCCCCACCCCCTGCTCATGCCCGTGTCTGCCCTGTTCCCCCCACCCCCGCTCATGCCCTGTGTCTACCTCATGTTACCCCCCACCCCCGTTCATGCCCCATGTTTCCCTCGTGTTCCCCCCACCCTCCGCTCATGCCCCGTGTCTCCCTCGTGTACCCACCACACCCCCGCTCATGCCCTGTGTCTGCCCTGTTCCCCCACCCCCCACTCATGCCCCGTGTCTCCCTTGTGTTACATCCCACCCTTGTTCATGCCCCGTGTCTCCCTACTGTTCACCCCACCCCCCGCTCATGCCCCGTGTCTCTCTCCCTCGTGTACCCCCTAACCCCCACTCATGCCCCGTGTCCCCCCACCCACCGCTCATGCCCCGTGTCTGCCCTGTTCCCCCCACCCCCGTTCATGGCCGTGACTCCGTCGTGTTATCCCCCACCCCCTGCTCATGCCCTGTGTCTCCCTCGTGCTCCCCCCCGCTCAAGCCCCGTGTTTTCCCTGTTCAAAAACCCACCCCAACCCCCGCTCATGCCCCGTGTTTCCCCTGTTCACCCCCACCCCCGCTCATGCCCCGTGTCTCCCTTCTTTCCACCCCCCCACCCCCTGCTCATGCCCCGTGTCTCACTTCTTCCCCCCCACCCCCCGCTCATGCCACGTGTCTCCCTTCTTTCCCCCCACCCCCCGCTTATGACCCATGTCTCCCTTCTTCCCCCGCTCATGCCCCGTGTCTCCCTTCTTTCCCCCCACCCCCCACTCATGCCCCATGTCTCCCTTCTTTCCCCCCACCCCCCACTTATGACCCGTGTCTCCCTTCTTTCCCCCCACCCCCCGCTCATGGCCCGTGTCTTCCTTCTTCCTCCCCACCCCCGCTCATGCCCCATGTCTCCCTTCTTTCTCCCCACCCCCGCTCATGCCTCGTGTCTCCCTTCTTTCACCCACCCCCTTCTCATGCCCCGTGTCTCCCTTCTTTCCCCCCCACTCATGCCCCGTGTCTCCCTTCTTCCCCCCCACCCCCGCTCATGCCCCATGTCTCCCTTCTTCCCCCCACCCCCTGCTCATGCCCCGTGTCTCCCTTCTTCCCCCGATCATGCCCCCTGTCTCCCTTCTTCCCCCCCACCCCACGCTCATGCCCCGTGTCTCCCTTTTTTCCTCCCCACCCCCGCTCATGCTCCATGTCTCCCTTCTTTCCCCCCCACCCCTTGCTCATGCCCCGTGTCTCCCTCCTGTACCCCCCACCCCCCGGTCATGCCCTGTGTCTCCCTCCTGTACCCCCCACCCTCCGCTCATGCCCCGTGTCTCCCTCCTGTACCCCCCACCACCCGCTCATGCCCCGTGTCTCCCTCCTGTCCCCTCCCACCCCCGCTCATGCCCCGTGTCTCCCTCCTGTCCCCCCCCACCTCCCGCTCATGCCCCATGTCTCCCCTGTTCACCCCCACCCCCGCTCATGCCCCATGTCTCCCCTGTTCCCCCGCCCCCCCGCTCATGCCCCGTGTCTCTCTTTCTCCCCCTCACCCCCCGCTCATGCCCTGTGTCTGCCCTGTTCCCCCCACACCCTGCTCATGCCCCATGTCTCCCTTCCTCCCCCTCACCCCCCGCTCATGCCCCATGTCTGCCCTGTTCCCCCTAACCCCCCTCATGCCCCATGTCTCTCTTTTGTTCCTCCACCCCCCGCTCACGCCATCGGCACACGGTGCCCTGCGGAGGGCCGAGGAGCGGGATCTGCTGCCTGCACAGTTAGCTCAGGCCCGTGTATTCCTCCCGTTCCCCCCTCCCCCGCTCATGCCCCGTGTCTTCCTCATGTTCCCCCCACTCATGGCCCATGTCTCCCCTGTTCACCCCACCCCCCGCTCATGCTCCGTGTCTGTCCCCCTCCTTTTCCCCCACCCCCGCTCATGGCCCGTGTCTCCCCTGTTCACCCCCACCCCCCGCTCATGCTCCATGTCTGTCTCCCTTCTTCCCCCCACCCCCACTCATGCCCCGTGTCTCCCTTCTTCCCCCCACCCCCGCTCATGCCCCGTGTCTCCCTTGTTCTCCCCCCACCCCCCGCTCATGCCCCGTGTATCCCTTCTTTCCCCCCTCCACCCCACGCTCATGGCCCGTGTCTCCCCTGTTCCCCCACCCCCCGCTCATGCCCTGTGTCTCTCTTCTTTCCCCCCCACCCCCAACTCATGCCCTGTGTCTCCCTTCTACCCCCCACCCCCCGCTCATGCCCTGTGTCTCCCTTCTTTCCCCCCACCCCCCGGTCATGCCCTGTGTCTCCCTCCTGTACCCCCCACACGCCGCTCATGCCCCGTGTCTCCCTCCTGTACCCCCCACCACCCGCTCATGCCCTGTGTCTCCCTCCTGTCCCCTCCCACCCCCGCTCATGCCCTGTGTCTCCCTCCTGTCCCCCCCACCTCCCGCTCATGCCCAATGTCTCCCCTGTTCACCCCCACCCCCTGCTCATGTCCGTGTCTCCCCTGTTCCCCCGCCCCCCCACTCATGCCCTGTGTCTCTCTTCCTCCCCCTCAGCCCCCGCTCATGCCCCGTGTCTGCCGTGTTCCCCCCACACCCCGCTTATGCCCCTTGTCTCCCTCCTGTACCCCCCCAACCCCACTCATGCCCTGTGTCTCCCTCGTGTTCCCCCACCCCCGCTCATGCCCCGTGTCTCCCTCGTGTACCCACCAAACCCCAGCTCATGCCCTGTGTCTGCCCTGTTCCCCCACCCCCCACTCATGCCCCATGTCTCCCTTGTGTTACATCCCACCCTTGTTCATGCCCTGTGTCTCCCTACTGTTCACCCCACCCCCCGCTCATGCCCCGTGTCTCTCTCCCTCGTGTACCCCCCACCCCCCACTCATGCCCCATGTCCCCCCACCAACCGCTCATGCCCCGTGTCTGCCCTGTTCCACCCAACCCCCGTTCATGACGGTGACTCCGTCGTGTTATCCCCCACCCCCTGCTCATGCCCTGTGTCTCCCTCGTGCTCCCCCCGCTCAAGCCCCATGTTTTCCCTGTTCAAAAACCCACCCCATCCACCGCTCATGCCCCGTGTTTCCCCTGTTCACCCCCACCCCCCGCTCATGCCCCGTGTCTCCCTTCTTTCCACCCCTCCACCCCCTGCTCATGCCCCGTGTCTCACTTCTTCCCCCCCACCCCTCCGCTGATGCCGCATGTCTCCCTTCTTTCCCCCCACCCCCCGCTTATGACCCATGTCTCCCTTCTTCCCCCCCACCCCCCGCTCATGCCCCGTGTCTCCCTTCTTTCCCCCCACCCCCCACTCATCCCCCATGTCTCCCTTCTTTCCCCCCACCCCCCACTTATGACCCGTGTCTCCCTTCTTTCCCCCCACCCCCGCTCATGGCCCGTGTCTTCCTTCTTCCTCCCCACCCCCGCTCATGCCCCGTGTCTCCCTTCTTTCCCCCCCACACATGCCCCGTGTCTCCCTTCTTCTCCCCCACCCCCGCTCATGCCCCATGTCTCCCTTCTTCCCCCCACCCCCTGCTCATGCCCCGTGTCTCCCTTCTTCCCCCGATCATGTCCCCTGTCTCCCTTCTTCCCCCCCACCCCACGCTCATGCCCCGTGTCTCCCTTTTTTCCTCCCCACCCCCTCTCATGCTCCGTGTCTCCCTTCTTTCCCCCCCACCCCCTGTCATGCCCCGTGTCTCCCTCCTGTACCCCCCACCCCCGGTCATGCCCTGTGTCTCCCTCCTGTACCCCCCACACCCCGCTCATGCCCCATGTCTCCCTCCTGTACCCCCCACCACCCGCTCATGCCCCGTGTCTCCCTCCTGTCCCCTCCCACCCCCGCTCATGCCCCGTGTCTCCCCCCTGTCCCCCCCACCTCCTGCTCATGCCCCATGTCCCCCTGTTCACCCCCACCCCCGCTCATGCCCCATGTCTCCCCTGTTCCCCCGCCCCCCCGCTCATGCCCTGTGTCTCTCTTTCTCCCCCTCACCCCCCCGCTCATGCCCCGTGTCTGCCCTGTTCCCCCCACACCCTGCTCATGCCCCGTGTCTCCCTTCCTCCCCATCAGCCCCCGCTCATGCCCCGTGTCTGCCCTGTTCCCCCTAACCCCCCTCATGCCCCATGTCTCTCTTTTGTTCCTCCACCCCCCGCTCACGCCATCGGCACACGGTGGCCTGCTGAGGGCCGAGGAGCGGGATCTGCTGCCTGCACAGTTAGCTCAGGCCCGTGTATTCCTCCCGTTCCCCCCTCCCCCGCTCATGCCCCGTGTCTTCCTCACGTTCCCCCGCTCATGGCCCATGTCTCCCCTGCTCACCCCACCCCCAGCTCATGCTCCGTGTCTGTCCCCCTCCTTCCCCCCACCCCCGCTCATGCCCCGTGTCTCCCTTGTTCTCCCCCAACCCCCCGCTCATGCCCCGTGTATCCCTTCTTTCCCCCTCCACCCCACGCTCATGCCCCGTGTCTCCCCTGTTCCCCCACCCCCCGCTCATGCCCTGTGTCTCTCTTCTTTCCCCCCCACCCCCAACTCATGCCCTGTGTCTCCCTTCTCCCCCCACCCCCCACTCATGCCCTGTGTCTCCCTTCTTTCCCCCCACCCCCCGGTCATGCCCTGTGTCTCCCTCCTGTATCCCCCACAAGCCGCTCATGCCCCGTGTCTCCCTCCTATACCCCCCACCACCCGCTCATGCCCTGTGTCTCCCTCCTGTCCCCTCCCACCCCCGCTCATGCCCTGTGTCTCCCTCCTGTCCCCCCACCTCCCGCTCATGCCCCAATGTCTCCCCTGTTCACCCCACCCCCTGCTCATGTCTGTGTCTCCCTGTTCCCCCGCGCCCCCACTCATGCCCTGTGTCTCTCTTCCTCCCCCTCAGCCCCCGCTCATGCCCCGTGTCTGCCGTGTTCCCCCCACACCCCGCTCATGCCCCTTGTCTCCCTCCTGTACCCCCCAACCCCACTCATGCCCCGTGTCTCCTCGTGTTCCCCCACCCCGCTCATGCCCTGTGTCTCCCTCGTGTTACCCCCACCCCTCGCTCATGCCCCATGTCTGCCCTGTTCCCCCCAACCTCCGCTTATGCCCGTGTCTCCCTCCTGTACCCCCACCCCCCGCTCATGCCCCGTGTCTGCCCTGTTCACCCCACCCCCCGCTCATGCCCTGTGTCTACCTCATGTTACCCCCCACCCCCGTTCATGCCCCGTGTTTGCCTCGTGTTCCCCCCACCCCCCGCTCATGCCCCGTGTCTCCTCGTGTACCCACCACACCCCCGCTCATGCCCTGTGTCTGCCCTGTTCCCCCACCCCCCACTCATGCCCCGTGTCTCCCTTGTGTTACATCCCACCCTTGTTCATGCCCCGTGTCTCCCTACTGTTCACCCCACCCCCCGCCCATGCCCCGTGTCTCTCTCTCTCATGTACCCCCACTCATGCCCCGTGTCCCCCACCCACCGCTCATGCCCCATGTCTGCCCTGTTCCCCCACCCCCGTTCATGGCCGTGACTCTGTCGTGTTATCCCCCACCCCCCGCTCATGCCCTGTGTCTCCCTCGTGCTCCCCCCGCTCAAGCCCCGTGTTTTCCCTTTTCAAAAACCCACCCCAACCCCCGCTCATGCCCCGTGTTTCCCCCTGTTCACCCCCACCCCCCGCTCATGCCCCGTGTCTCCCTTCTTTCCACCCCCCCACCCCCTGCTCATGCCCCGTGTCTCACTTCTTCCCTCCACCCCCGCTCATGCCACGTGTCTCCCTTCTTTCCCCCCACCCCCCACTCATGCCCCATGTCTCCCTTCTTTCCCCCACCCCCCACTTATGACCCGTGTCTCCCTTCTTTCCCCCCCACCCCCCGCTCATGGCCCGTGTCTTCCTTCTTCCTCCCCACCTCCCGCTCATGCCCCGTGTCTCCCTTCTTTCCTCCCACCCCTGCTCATGCCTCGTGTCTCCCTTCTTTCACCCACCCCCTTCTCATGCCCCGTGTCTCCCTTCTTTCCCCCACTCATGCCCCGTGTCTCCCTTTCTTCCCCCCACCCCCGCTCATGCCCCATGTCTCCCTTCTTCCCCCCCCTGCTCAAGCCCCGTGTCTCCCTTCTTCCCCCGATCATGCCCCCTGTCTCCCTTCTTCCCCCCCACCCCACGCTCATGCCCCGTGTCTCCCTTTTTTCCTCCCCACCCCCCGCTCATGCTCCGTGTCTCCCTTCTTTCCCCCCCACCCCCTGCTCATGCCCCGTGTCTCCCTCCTGTACCCCCCACCCCCGCTCTTGCCCCGTGTCTCCCTCCTGTACCCCTCACCCCCCGCTCATGCCCGTGTCTCCCTTCTTTCCCCCGCTCATGCCCTGTGTCTCCCTTTCACCCCACTCCCCGCTCATGCCCCGTGTCTCCCTTCTTTTCCCCCCACCCCCCGCTCATGCCCCGTGTCTCCCTTCTTTCCCCCAGCCCCTCTCATGCCCCGTGTCTCTTCTTTCCCCCCCACCCCCCTCTCATGCCCCATGTCTCCATTCTTCCCCCCACCCCCTGCTCATGCCCCGTGTCTCCCTTCTTTTCCCCCCAGCTCCCGCTCATGCCCCGTGTCTCCCTTCTTTTCCCCCCAGCTCCCGCTCATGCCCCGTGTCTCCCTCCTGTGCCCCTCACACCCCACTCATGCCCCGTGTCTCCCTCATGTACCCCCCACCCCCGCTCAAACTGTGTCTCCCTCCTGTCTACCACCACCCCCGCTCATGCCCTGTGTCTCCCATCTTCACCCCCACCCCCCGCTCATGCCCCGTTTTTTCGCCTGTCCGCCACCACCCCCCCTCATGCCCCATGTCTCCCTTCTCTCCCCCCAAACTCCCGCTCATGCCCCTTGTCTTCCTCGTGTTCCCCCCACTCCCCGCTCATGCCCTGTGTCTCCCTCGTGTTACCGCCCACCCCCCGCTCATGCCCCATGTCTCCCTCGAGTTACCCCCGGCCGTTCATGCCCCGTGTCTCCCTCCTGTTCCCCCCACCCCCGCTCATGCCCTGTGTCTCCCTCTTGTACCCCCCACCCACGCTCTAGCCCCGTGTCTCTCTCCCTCGTGTAACCCCCACCCCCCGCTCATGCCCTGCATTCCCACCACCCCCCGCTCATGCCCCGTGTCTCCCTTCTTTTCCCCCCCACCCCACGCTCATGCCCCGTGTCTCTCTTCTTTTCCCCCAGC